>NW_027223763.1:28864729-29472438 GCF_028538775.1 Myotis yumanensis | reverse complement strand
GTCTGGCTGCCTGCTGCCTCTGCAGGGCTTCCATCACAGCTTCCAGGCGCAGTCCCCCCGCCGGTGGGGGAGCTGGCACCAGGCGGGCCCCAGAAGAAAGGGCCGCCTGTGAGAGAGGGCATTATGGTTGCTGGGCCCTGCTGCCCCTGCAACCTCCAACACAAGAGGAGATGGTCATGGGTTCAGGGAAGTGCAGGGAAGCCATAAGGAAAAAGACAGAAAGATAGCTTTCTCAGAGATTGGCGAGGAGAGGTAGACAGAGCAAGAGAGACAAAGCCAAAGAGACAGGAAATGGGCATTGATGGAGGACAGGCAGAGACTGAGCCAAAGAGAATGACAAGGACCAAGAATCAGAGAGAGATGGGGGACAGTGAGAGAGAGCCACCTGACAGAGAGAGAGAGAGAGAGAGGGAGAGAGAGAAGAATGAATATGACAAGGTGATAGAAATCAAGATGGGACAGAGAGACAAGGAGAGACAAAGGTGGGAAGAGACAGACTGAGAGAGACCAAGATGGAGAGAGACAGAGATATCAGGCAGATTCAAGAATGGAGAGACAGAGACGAGATTGACAGAGATACTAGGTAGAGAGACAGGGGAGGTAAGAGAAAGAGGGGAGCAAGAGATAAATATCAAAGATGTGAGTAACAGGCAGTCCAAAGAGAAGAGACAGAGACAGAGAGACAATTAGGGAGACAGGGCTTGAGAGAGAACGGGGAAGACCGACGCTGCAGGAGACAGAGACAGAAGAGATTAAAAAGAGAGAGGGCGAGACCGTAAATAGAGGGGACAGACAGACAGACAGACACAGGGAAAACAGGCAGACGCGGCAGAGACACAGAGAACTAGAACCAAGGAGTCGAAGCGCAGGAATAGAGGGCGGCGGGCACAGAGCCCCGGACAGGGGACGGAGAGGTCTCGACGCCTGCCCTCTGGCTCCTGGCACCCCGCGGCTGCACTCACCAGCTTGGCGCGGCCCGCTGCCCCCGGCGTCTCCACGGCTCTCCCTCTACGCCCGCCTCCGGGGCGGCCCCTGCCTCCGTTCGGTTCCCGCGCTGGGTCTCCCACTGTGCGCTCCTGCCGCCGTGCGCTCCTCTGGCCGCCTTGCGCTCACACCGCTTTGCTAGGAGAGGCCGCGGGGGCGGGACCGGAGCGGGGCAGGGCGGGCGGGGACGCCGGGAGAGAGGCCCCGGTGGGCTCCGCCGCTCCCAGCCCCCAACAGGTGTCTCCCACCTTCCACACAGCCAGATTCGGGGGAGGGGGCGCTGGGGAGCGGGTGGGAATCGTGCAAAAGAGAATGAGGAATCCACTGCTCTCGGACTGGGGACCAGGGTGCTCCTACACCCACACTTAGCGAGTCCCGGCATTCACACACAAATCACTGTGTTCACACACCAACATACCCTGCCAGAGTTCAGGCACACAGCTGCCCGGTTTCACATACTGAGTCACATGGGATGCTACAGGACACTACAGCGCCAATGGCTGTGCTCATGAGGGGAGCCATTCCGCAGGATGTTGGGGTGAGTGTGGAAGCCCTGGACAGAACTGAAACTTCTCCCCATGCTCTGCCCAATGCTGCAGTTTGCATAATATGTGCGTATGGTGGTGGACTCACACCTATGTACGCACACTTGGATGTCTCTGCACTGATTCCACACCTGCAGCAGGTACACATGCTACATGGAGATACTGGTACACAGCCACACAGGTTTTTTTAAAAAAATATTTTATTGATTTTTTACAGAGAGGAAGGGAGAGAGACAGAGAGTTAGAAACATCGATGAGAGAGAAACATGGATCAGCTGCCTCCTGCACATCCCCCACTGGGGATGTGCCCGCAACCAAGGTACACGCCCCTGACCGGAATCGAACCCGGGACCCTTCAGTCTGCAGGCCGACGCTCTATCCACTGAGCCAAACCAGCTTCGGCACAGGTTTTTTATAAATATATTTTTTTATTCAGAGAGGAAGAGAGAGATAGAAACTTCAATGATGAGAATCACTGATTGGCTGCCTCCTGAACACCCCACACTGGGGATCAAGCCCAAAACCCAGGCATGTGCCCTGACCGGGAATCAAACTGTAACCTCCTGGTTCATAGGTCCTCGATCAACCACTGAGCCACGCCAGCCGGGCTTTGCTTTGTTTTTCTTCAGTTTTTTTTAAAGCTTTTTGGACGTTCTATTACAGACATCTTCAAGCTTATATACAAAAAGAGTGATGCTCATCATGCATTTAAAGTGACCAGCATTTTGGCCATCTTCACCCACGTGTGTGACTCCCTAATCTGTATCTCCAGACCCTCTGCCCACCGATTCAGGCCTACCCTATCCCCCATAATCCCCAGATGCTGTTCCTTATTTGGGGGTCCTGATGGCAGGTCACAATTCCTGCTCTGAGCAGTGTGGACCCCATTCCTCTCTGGCACCCTCATACATACCCCCGTTTCTTCCTGTATGTAAGGCAATCACCCTACCAAAAGCAGGAGGGCCACCTGGAGGTGATGCCGTGTGAGAACAACATCTGTCTGTATGGGTGACACCTGGCATGGGTGTGAAACCGCTATGTCAAACCCAGACCCAGCACAGAGATCATCCGCTGACCTCATACCCAGAGAGGCAAGATTCCTCCCAGGGCCAAGAGTCCCCCAAGAGACAGATATTCAGGTGTGACTTTCGCTTCCTCTCCCCTCCCCCCAACCAGTCCTCTCCTCTCAACCCAGCTTGCCCTGCCCTGGGGCACCAGGGTGACCCTCGCTCTCTCTATCTCCAGCCTCTACCTTTGTCCCCAGCCTGGATCCCACTGTGGTCCTAAGTCCTGGCTCTCTTTGGCCCACCCTTGGCCACACTGGGGCTCAGTCCTGCTCACACCTTTGGTTCACTCCAGGGTCCTCCCACTCAGATTTCAGACCTAAGTGTCAGACACCCCCGCCTCCCAGGAAGCCTTGGTGATCCAACCCGTATTTTTTTTTTAATTTTTTTATTAAGTTATTACATAGGTGTCCTTATCCCCAATCCAACCAGTACTGATGCCCTCCCCTACACAGTTTTATGTGGTGAGTTCTAGGGCAGTCAAGCCCTCTCTAAGGCTGAGCCCACAGAGTGGAGAACCACTGAATGTGCAGAGGCAGACAAGCATGGCTTGGGGGACTAGAGGGCAGAGGGTAGGGATTTTTATATATTTAAAAAAATACATAACTATGTCCAGCCCACATTCAAGGATAAGGGCATTAGGATTCATCCCTTAAAGGGAGAAATATAAAAATACTTATGGAGATATTTTATTTTTAATATATTTTTATTGCTTTCAGAGGGAGGAAGGGAGAGGGAGAGAAAGGAACATCAATGATGAGAATCATTAATCGGCTGTCTCTTGACCGCCCCACACTGGGGATCAAGCCTGTAACCTGGGCATGTGCCCTGACCAGGAATTGAACCATGACCTCCTGGTTCACAGGTCAACACTCAACCACTGAACCACTCTGGCCAGGCTACAGAGGTATTTAAAAAACACCACAGAAGGGCTTCTAATTCACAAAGATTAAGGGAAGGACTCAGAACAGGAACTGAATTGGGAAGGCGTGGAGGAAAAGAGCCAGGAAGATGCCTAGAGAACATTGTAGGCAGAATAGTAGATGCAAATATCCAATGGTGGAAGTTTGCTTGATGTGTCAAAAAAAAAAAAAAAAAGCAAGGGTGGCTGAGGTGAGTGGTGAGATATATGGTCAGAGGTAACATGGGCCTTGGAGTAGTTCCTGGAGGCAGTAAAAACACTGAATGAGTGGGAAGCCGATGGAAATGTCTGAACAGAGTGAAAGGCTGAGTCGACTGTTGTGTGGTGAACCCTCCACACAGCACACCAGCATGAGGATCAATTAGGCCACTGCAGTAATCCATGCAAGAGATGACAGCTTGAACAAGGGTGGTTAGATTCTGAATGTTTCAAAGATAAAGCTGACACGCTCTGTTGATGCCGAATATGAGATGTGAGAGAATAAGAGGTATTCAAGATGACTCCATGCCTTTTGGCCTGGGCAGGTGGGTAAATGGAAGTATTCTTAACGGAGACAGTAAAGCCTGCAGGAGGTACAGGACTGGGAGAAATCAGTTTATGTTGGACATTTTAAGTTTGAGATGCCAATTAGACAACCAGGTGGAGATGTTGGCAGTCAGATATATGAAGCTGATATCTGGGTGCTCAGAGAAGAGGTTTAGGCTGAGACAAGAAATTAGGAGTTGATACATATAGATCAGTGGTTCTCAACCTTCTGGCCCTTTAAATACAGTTCCTCATGTTGTGACCCAACCATAAAATTATTTTCGTTGCTACTTCATAACTGTAATGTTGCTACTGTTATGAATCGTAATGTAAATATCTGATATGCAGGATGGTCTTAGGCGACCCCTGTGAAAGGGTCGTTCGACTGCCAAAGGGGTCGCGACCCACAGGTTGAGAACCGCTGATATAGACGGTCCTCAAGGTCCATGTATGTTGTTGCAAATGACAGGATTTCTTTTTTATGGCTGAATGATATTCCATTATATAGATCACATTTTCTTTATCCATTCATCCTTGAGGGCATTATGCTGTGAAATAAATCAGAAAGACAAATACTCTATGTTCTCACTTACATGTGGAATCTAAAAAGAACCAACTCTTAGAAACAACAGATTGGTAGATGCCAGAGGCCTGAGGTGGATGATAAGGGTGAATGTGGTCAAAAGGCACAAACTTCCAGTTGTAAGAGAAATAAGTCCTGGAGATGTAATGCACAACATAGTAACTAGTTAATACTATATTACATATTTGAAAGTTGCTAAGAGTGTAGATCTTGAAAGTTCTCATTTAAAAAAATGTAACTGTGAGGTGCTAAACTTATTGTGGTAACCATTTCACAATGTATACGTATATCACTATGTTGTACACCTTAAACCAGCGGTTCTCAACCTGTGGGTCGCGATCCCTTTGGGGGTCGAACGACCCTTTCACAGGGGTCGCCTAAGACCATCCGAAAACACATAATTACATATTGTTTTTGTGATTAATCACTATGCTTTAATTATGTTCAATTTGTAACAATGAAATTGGGGGTCACCACAACATGAGGAACTGTGTTAAAGGGTCGCGGCATTAGGAAGGTCGAGAACCACTGCCTTAAACTAATGTGATATGTCAATTATAGCTCAATAAAACTGGGAGTGGGGAAGACATAGATGCTATTTAAAGTCTTGAAATGATTAAGAGCACATGGGAGGGGTGTAGACAGATGTTTGAGGATTAAGTCCTGGCAAGTCAACAGAGGTTGGACAGGTTAAGACCTAGTAAAGGAGGCAAAGGAGAAATGTACTGGAAAACAAGTGTTTTCAGAGTGATTGTGTCAAATGAAAGTTGGGAAGAAACACTTCTGGGCTTAACAGAGATGGGGAGGACCCTGGGAACCTAGTCCTAGTGGGAGGGAGGGATGACAGGGGAGCGGGAGCATCCCTGATAGATGTGAGGTGAGCCTAGAGGCAGAGCTGGGTTATAGGATGGGAAAAGACCTAGAATGCTTGACTTTGCAAACCATGATCTATGGAGAGGCCCCAGCCAGGCTCTGTCATGGCCAGGATGGCGGTGGCCATGACAGATGTCAGGATGGCCATCTTGCCTGGGCCTTATATTCATTCAGAGCCACAAATTTAGACTTGATGTTGCTTACAAGTGGTTATACATGTAGTCTCCTGTATTTTTGCTCATTAGAATGTCAACTTTTTAGAATACACAATTTTTGTAATCATGTTCCTCACCATTTTCTAAGAGTGATCTGGGCCTTACCCTCAGAGCAGGGCCAGCAGGATGGGACAAGTGATGCAACCAGAGCACAAAATTTAAGAGGGCAAGTGCAGGGTCGCTAGGAGTACACTTCAGGGCACCTCTTTCTCACAATCCCTCAGACACCACCTGCTTTCCACCCCAGGAGCCTCCCCATAGAAGTGAGGGGTCCTGGAGAAGGCAGACTGGAGAAACTTGTCTGGACAAGATACCCAGAAGCAAGCAAATGGAGAATGACTAGGCCTCCTTCAGCTCAAAAGTGGGTGCACACTGCCATCTCGTGGCCATCCAGGGCAGGACTCCCAGGGCTGTTTCCAGACCTGCAATGGCAGAGGCAAGACCAAGATACACACCTCATCCAGCCCTGAATTTCTTAAACTGTCACATTCAAAACGTGTGGAGAGGATCTTATTAAACATATGGCTCTCAAGGCCTCAACCCAGAATTGAACCTCTGGGGATTGGGCACAGTAATCTGCAGGGTCAATGAGCCTCCTGGGTGATTTTGTACACACTAAGGTATATAGCCAGTGTCTCATAAACTCAATCACACAGCATGTTTTCTTGCTGCTCAGATACACAAAGAAATGGAACTGTTCAACAGGTCTTTATTAAGAGTCAGATGGACAGAAAATGCAGGCAGTGTCTGAAAGCTGTGATGGGTGTGTGTGTGTGTGTGTGTGTGTACGCACAGAAAAGGCCTTCTCTCTAGGTCAGAGATGATCCCTTGGATCTAGGCCCACATCTTCAGGTCTTCCCATCAGGGTGGGCCCTAGGCTGAGGTCAGCCTCCCCACTATACTCCTGAGGGAAGAATGGTAGTTTTTCAGGATGGAAGAGACCCTGACCTCAGCATTCTCCCTTCTTCTGGCTCCCCAACTGACTTGGGTGCTGAGAGGGTGGGGGACAGGCCACGAGGGGACTTGCATAGCAGGGGAACAGAGCAGGGGTAAGGCATATGGTGAGGACAGGGCGATCAAGGGAAAGCGTATCCTAGCTGCAGGTGAAGGGAACCTCCAAAGGCAACTCCTCTTCTTCCTCATCCTTTCCCCAACTGCTGCTGGGTTGAGGGGTAAAACCCAGGCAGAGTATAATACCCCACCAGCCCTAACTCCAGAGCTCTGACTGGGGGTAGGGATGCTCTAGAAAGGCCTGAGTTAATGAGTCAAGCTTGTGTTATGTTTGAACATGACTGGACCCCCTGGTATACATGGGGATTCATGATCTAAATGTGTGTCCCATATGTTCCCGTAAGTCTCTGTGTTTGGTGGTATAAGCATGTATGTCCCTACTTGTATACCAGGAACTCAGTATCCACATATGTTGTATGTCCATCTTTTCACATGGGCTCCAGCAAGTGGATGTGTGCGGGCCTGCCCGCTCCTGTCCACCCACAGGTCCTCCTTCGGGCCCGGCTACTCAGGGGTCCTGGCCGAAGAGGTAGGTAGTGAGCTCAAGTCGGAGACCCCGGGCATAGGCGCGAAGAGTGTAGAAGAGGGTGAGGAAGTCCTGGGTGCTGAAGATTGTGTCAGCCAGCGCGAAGGTCAAGGTAGATGGGATGACTCCCCGGCCATACTCCACCATCCATGTGTTTGGCCCCCACTCCACAGCCGTTGCCTCACCAGGCCCATGCACCACTGTCTCTCCTGGGGGACAGGGAGCACCCACATGAGGAGCCTAGCCCTGCCCTTCCATTGTTGCCCCCTCCCTGGCCCATGGGCTATCTAATGGTAAGGAGAGTTTGTCTGACCTCACTGGCCAAGTCCTCTATCTGGAGGGGTAAGAGGCCAAGATGGCGACTCCTAAATTTTCCTGTGGCATCACCTGGCTCATGTCCTCTCTTGAAGGAAGCCAAGGAGGAGCACCTACTGACTACGGGCCATTGTACAGGAGTCATTCCCAAGCCTCCGTCACGTCAAGCAGAGATTTAGCTAAATTTGGGCCAGTTAGATACAGAGGGGTGGTTATAAGATTTGTGAGGCTTTCTGAGAAATGTAACTGTTCAATTACAATGCCTGCTCTGCTTTAACACAACCTCAAACTTAGTTGGAAATCCAAACCTCTACTTTTTATGTAAAATATTTCATTAAATAAAAAAAGGAAGACAGCTCTGGCCAGTGTGGCTCAGTTGGTTGGAGCGCCGACCTGTACACCAAAAGGTGGTGGGTTCGATCCCAAGTTGGGGTGAGTATGGGGGGCAGTCAATGGATGTTTCTCTCTCTTTCCCTTCCTCTCTCTCTAAAATCAACAAAAACATATCCTCGGGTGAGGATTTTTTTTTAAAAAAGGAAGACAACTGTCTGCCTTGCTTTTGGAGATATGAAAACATTTCTGATTACCCAACTATTTCCCCAACAATTGCTGGAATATGGATGAGAAAAAGAGTGTCTTAGCAGATAAAAATCAGACAACATTTAACAGGAAACTCTTATGTTTTGTTTCCTTTTGACAGAGGAAAGCAACTGGGGCCCTCAGTCCTGCCTCAGCTAACTACCTGTGGCTTATCCAGAGGATGGGGGACAGGGGAGAGGGTCCCTCAATGCACCCCTTTCCCACGCCATGGCGCCCTCCCCCACCTATGAGCATACCACAGCGAAGGAAGCCACTTCTCTGACAGGACCTCCCTACCCACCTGGGTAGAAGACCTCGCTTTTGGTAGTGCCCTCTCTCCACTGGTGGAAGGTGCCAGAGATGATGGTGTCCGAGATCTCAGCCCAATAGCGTCCTGCGGGACAATCAGATGGACACCGCATATCAGAGTATCCGCCGGTCAAACAGAAAGGAGGGCATGGGCCCTTGGACACCCCCAGCCTCCCAGTCCGGCCCGCCGCCAGCACTGACCGGAGTGGCCGCTGGAGCCGAGAGCGGTGCCGAACAGCAGCACGTACTCGGACAGCGAGGCGTGCAGAAGGCACATGGCGCCCATCCAGCCGCCCGCGTTCACGAACACCCACTGCAGTTCCTCGTCCGGCAGCACGTGGCCTGGGTGCAGCCGCCGCAGCTCCACGATGAGCCGAGAGAAGGCCAGCTCGTGGTCCAAGCCTGGCGGGGGCAGAAGAGTCGCACGGTTAGAGCCAGCACCGGTGCCGAGCTAGGAAACGACGCCCCCGGGGCCCCTGAGGCCCCCGGCTCGGACCCGGCCTGCCCAGCCCTCCACCCGTCCGTCCGCCCGCCCGCTCGCCCGCTCACCCGCGTACTGCCGCGCCAGCTGCGCGATCTCTTCGTGCTGGAAGACGAAACTCTGCGTGCCCAGCCACAGCCAGACCGCCTGGGCCAGCACCGCCGCGGCGGCCAGGAGCAGCGCGGCCCACACCCACCGCCGGCCCACGGCCCACTGCATCCCTGCGGGCAGCGCACGCCGCTCGGCGCAGAAGCCAGCAGGGCCCGAGGCTACGCTGCCCGCTGCCCGCTGCCCGCTGCCCGCTGCCCGGGACCCGTTCCCCCGCCACCGCCGTGGTACGGCTCCCCCCGGCCAATCGGAACTGCCCGGGCCCCCGGGCCCCGCCCCTCGGGCTGTACCACCTTCTCCCGGGGAGCGGGGAGCACCGTGGGGTGGGGGGCGGCGCCGCGGGCACAGGGTAATCGGGGCGAAACCGGGCCCTCCCAGCTGCCCGCAGGAGCCCCTCCGGGAAGCGCCTCTGGGAGCGCCGCCCCACGTGGGGTAGGGGTGGAGGCGGGGAGACCCACAAAGGGCGCTCCCCTGGACTCACTGGCTAGTGGCACAGGCCAGCCCGGAAGCGAGAGCCTTCCGGGACCCCAATGCCTAAGGCCCGCCTCTGCGAGCGCGGAGGGCGGGAGGGCGCTCTTCGGCCCGGGGACGTCATGGGAGACTTTCTGGAGGCGGTGACACCCGAGCAGTGACTTTAAGAAAGACGGGGAGGGCCCGGCCTGCGTGGCTCAGTAGCCGAGTGTCCACCTATGAACTGGGAGGTCACGGTTCGGTTCCAAGTCGCCCGGGTTGCAGCCAATCAATGATTCTCTCTCATTATTGATGTTTCTATCACTCTCTCCCTCTTCCTTGCCCTCTGAAATCAATAAAAATATATATATTTAAAGAGAGAGCCCTAGCTGGTTTGGCTCAGTGGATAGAGCGTCAGCCTGCGGACTGAAAGGTCCCAGGTTTGATTCTGGTGAAGGGCAGTGCCTGGTTGAGGGCTTGATCCCCAGTGGGGGGCGTACAGGAGGCAGCCAATCAATGATGTTCTCTCATCATTGATATTTCTCTCTTTCCCTCTGCCTTCCTCTCTGAAATCAATATATATATAATTTTAAATGCCAAACTACTAACAGAGAGAGAGAGAGAGAGAGAGAGAGAGAGAGAGAGAGATGGGGAGGGCATTCCAGCCATTGAGACCTACTCCAAGAGCAAAGGCAACTAGGAGAGAAACAGCCTGGGTCTTCAGGGGCCTACAATGAATTCTTCTGAAACACAAAATGTGAGAGGAGTCCCTGTAAACCAACAACGGTTATGGTAGGGGAGTGATAAAACAGAAGAGAAACAAATGAGAGAAAAGAGGCAGCATTGTGCAGTGTCAAGAAAAAAAAACTCTGGACCCGATTGACTGGATTAAAAGCCTCGCTCCTGCCACCTGCTAATTGTGTGATGTTGGGCAAGTTACTTACGCTCTTGTGACTTAGTTTTCCCATCAGTAAAATGGGATGAATAAAAGGTACTTACCACATAGTACATACCTTCATTGTGATGAATATTAAGTGAGTTAATATTTTTAAAGCAGTATCTGGCATGTGGTGTCATATGTGTTAGTTATATAAATAAAACAAAGGAGGAGAGAACTGGAGGAGCATGGCCTCATACATGAGAGTGATGAAATGAAGGGTTAACACAGTCAAATATAATTGAGTATTCCATCCAAAAGAATGATGGAAAATGGTCGTTAGCTTTCTCAGTAGGGTATGCAGCCAGATTACATCCCATAGTCTACTCTGTAATTGGATAAGGCCATGCGATTATGTTCTGGCTAATGAAGTATAAGCAGAAATGATGTATGCCACTTCCAGTTCTGGCTCCTAAGATCTTCTGTGAAATTTCTTACATTCTCTCTCTTCCCTGACCTATTTTCGTAGTTATATTGAATTAAGTAGTTAGTGGAGAATTGTGAATGCTGCATGGGATAGAGCTCGCTCTCTCTCCCCGACAATGGACTATGGTGCTAAGCCACTGAGCTTGGGTATTGTTTGGTATAGCAACTAAGATTACTTATCCTGACTAATACAGGGCAAAAGACATGTTACAGTGTACTGTGCAGGTAAGGGTAGAGGTTGGGAAGTTGGACTATTTTTTGAGAAAATTGTCCAACAAGGGAAAGGTAATGAAGTGATTATTTAGAGGAGAATGCAGAATTGAGGAAACTTTTTTTTTTAATTGGCCCTAGCTTTTGTGATACTTCTGAGCTGACCATTCTCTAAGAACCTCGAATAACAAGGACTAGCCCCAAAACCTGGCCTCTGCCCCCCTGTTCTACATAGAGCCTTCTGGGACTATCTAGGCCTGCAGCTCCCCTACCTGGCCTTTCAGAAAGCTTTTCCTGCACACAATATTTAAAAACAAAAAAAACCCAATTGTCCTTTGGCCTTGAAGGGGTTCAGAACAGGACTCCCCAAGGTATGTCACTTTGATACATGAATTATTATGAACTGAAGGTAATCAAGACCCTGTGGGCTCACGAAAAACTATTACCTCTTCCTTAAAGAATTTGAATTTGGGGCCTTGCTCATACTAAGAGTTATTACCAGAAATAACTTTTCATGACCTATCTATATGGCAGGGAAAACATCTAATTACTGAACATCTGCTTTATCCTGCAATGACCTTCTTCCCCTCTGATGCCCCAAGGTGCCTGACCTCATCCTCAGCTCAGAATGCCATATATACCTCATTTTAATTTTCTGTCTCTGAACCTCTCATGGATGTGGAGTCTCTGACTCTCTCATGTTATATGTACATATGTAATTAAATTCCATTATTTTCTCTTGTTAATCTATCTCTTATTAAGCCAGCTTGAAGAACCTAGAAGAGTAGAGGAAAGTTCCTTCCACCCCATAGCCTTAAGAGGGTCTAAGGAAGGGCATTAAGTGGTCAGGGGCCACACACACCTCCCCTAAATATCATAGAAGAGATCACACCTCTGGGATCTTGAAGGGGGTGGATGGGCCCCATCTCAGCCATTCTCCACATCCCCCAAAACCTGACCTCGGGGAGACACAGAGAAAGGAGAGGTTTGGTGATAGTCCTGAAGAGATGTTTCTGAAGGGGTCAGGAGTTAGTTGGCATGATCCTGGGAGTGGCACTGAAGCACTGTGTTCTTGAGAAAATGGGGCTGCCTCTGAAATCCAGTCACGCAAACAACAAAGACACCTGAGAGAGTAGAAAAGCAGATCTTCTATCCCCTTTCCCCCCAATCAAGCGTAGCCAGTGGGACAGGTACTCCCCACCCTCATTTTTTCAGCTCCCTGCTTCCTGCCCCCTACCTGGTGGCCTCTTCAGATTTCAGTCAGAGGACCCTGGGTCAGAGATTAGGTAAATGACCAATGACCCAGTTTTTGTGTCTGAGCTGCAAAACATCTGGCTTGCCCTGGTCTGGCTTGGGGGAAGGGGCCTTCCTGCTACTGCCCAGATTCTAGTTCACTATTTTTCTATCTTGAGTATCACCTAAGTCTCAGAGGCATTTTAGAGCAGTGGGAAGAGACTGGAAATTTGAGTTCAAATCCTAAGTTGGTCACTTGTGCCCTGGGTGACCTTGAAGCCTCTCTTTCCCACTATGAAATGGGAAAAAATGTTCAGCCAATATTTAGATGTCTTTTTTGGTGTCACCCTGTGCACCAAAAGGTTGCTGGCTCAATTCCCCTCAGGGAACATGCCTGTTAGAGGGAGTGCGGGAGGCAATGAAATTGATGCTGCACTGTCACATCAATGTTTCTCTCTCTCCCTCTTCCTTCCTCTTTCTCTAAAAATCAATAAAAATATTTATTAAAAAAAAGAAAAGTGCCAGTGAGGAATTAATTTGAATTTTATTCTAATGTTAACCAATTGGTTTGATTCAGGGAAAAGTTGGAGAAGGGAAGGGGTGTGTAAACCTCTCGATCCCACCCAGATGGTGGCTAGAGTTACTGATAGTCTTGTCTTTCTCACATGCTCAGATTTCTTATAGCCCTCTTACCTCGCCCACTTCTTTTGCTTTTGATGTGTGCATATAAGAGAGAGAGAGATGGTTATGTCAACAAAAGAATATCCAAACCTTTAGAAAAGTTTTGTAAGAGTTTATTTGAGCCAAATAAACTCTTTTGAGGATGTGCCTGGAAGTAAAGTCTAAATGGTTTGAGAAAATGCTCAACAGAATGGCAGTTTTGCTTTCCTTTTAAGCACTTAGAATCAAAGGAGAAATGTAAAGAAGCTATATTAAATCCATTGGTGGTAGATTAAGGAGGCAGGAGAAAGCAAAGCAGGGACATCTCCAGGACTGGATAAAAAGCAAAATGGAGAAACACATACCTCGTGTACATTGGTGGGTACAGTATAGCTAATAATTAACATTCACTGTACCTAGAGATGGTATTCCAGGAACGAGATAACAAGCAGGGGTCTGATGGTCTTGTGTTCTGGGGCCTGTGGTTGTGCCTTCAAGGGGTCTGGAAAAGAAAATCACTCTGACATTTCAAGGTTATGCTATCCTAGATGAGTAAGGACAATGAACAGAGCTCACGGAAGGTAAAGGTTGACCTTCAGCTGTAGGTCTGGGCCATGACTCCCCGCTAGAAACTGCCCAGTTAGGAACTTGTGATCAGACCATCCTGTGTAGTTACTTTCAGTCCCTGAGCTTGTCAGGCCTGCCATGTGCTCCTTCCACCTGGAACTTGCCAGGCTTATTGACTAGCCCCCTTTTCATTCACAGTTACTTAGTCCTATTTCCTTCCCCAAACCTGCTTCTGCTGACTGGTGGGGATGAGTGTAGTGTAGCACACACTCCTCCAGGTAATACTTGAGGCCAGGGTTCAGCTGAAGCAGATCACCAACCTCCCCCCTTCCCCTCCAAGTTTGCCTCTCCTCACCACCACAGCCACTGAGCAGGTAGGTGAGGTGATTGTGGATCCAGGGTCATACCTTTACTTTGTCCTAGAATGTAAGCTCCAGGAGGGCAGAGGCCATGCCCGACTTGTGCACACAGGGGCATCCCTTCGCATCACACGCAGCCTGGGTGCCTGGCACAGGGTAGATACTCAGTAAATATTTGCTGAGTGAATGACCAAACGAATGGCTGAAAGCAGTAAAGAAATCTTGGAAGCGTCTGGAGCCGAGGGATCGGCAGTAAGCAGCTTTCATAGAGATTTTTTCCAGGGTACTGACTTTGGCCACGGGAATGATCGAAGTCGCCCCCTATAGCGCTGGGTCGTCCTGAGCCCCGCCCCGCAGTGGCCGGTCGGCCCCTCTGACAGTCACGTGCTGGCTACTGGCCAATCATCGGGGGGCGAGGCGGGGCTGGCTTGGCCGAGGTGGGTGAAAGGCAGCCGGGCAGACGCGGCAGAAGGTCCCCCACGTTGGCCACATGTCGCGCAGCGGAGCGGGTCCTGGAGCGGGTCCCGAGCGGCGCCAGCAGGCGTCAGAGGCGGACGCCACCTCCCCCTTCCTGGCGAGCGGTAACTTTAGGGCGGCAGGGACGCGCTGGGACGCGGGGCCAAGCCCTCTCCTTCCTTAGGACCTTGTGGTCCGTACCCCAGGGGGGCGCGCCCACCCGGTCAGGCCCGAGCGGTGAAGAGACACACCCTTGTTGGATTGCCAGCTAATTTGCACCGGGAACGCCCAAGCCCGGTCCTTTGGTTCCTGAGCCAGACGGGGCCAAGGAGGTGCCTCGGACCGAGCTGGGGCCTGCTGGTGGGTGAGATCCGTTGGAGAGGTGGACGGAGAACTTTGCTGACTGATCTTGACTCTTTGCCCCCAGAGCATCAGCATATCCGCTACAACCCGCTGCAGGATGAGTGGGTGCTGGTGTCAGCTCACCGCATGAAGCGACCCTGGCAGGGCCAGGTAGAGCCCTCGCCTCTGGAGACAGTGCCCCGCCATGACCCCCGCAACCCTCTGTGTCCGGGGGCCACACGGGCCAATGGGGAGGTAAGCCTTTGGCGCCTACCTCTGCAGGCTGGGCCAGGGGAAGTGCTCCCACCTAGAGCTGGCCCTCACCCCTTCTGGGTCATATCTCATCAAGTCTTTTTGAGTGGCCCTTCCCACCCTCTTGTACCCTGTCCAGCCACTGAAGCCCACCAGTGACTACTTCTAGCCCACCCTTGTCTGTAGGTGAATCCCCACTATGAGGGCACCTTCCTGTTTGACAATGACTTTCCAGCTCTGCAGCCTGATGCCCCCAGTCCAGGTAACTTGGCTCTACTGCTTTTGGGGGGAAAGGAGGCGGGACCTTTTGTGGCGACTTCTGTTGCAGAGAGTGATACCCTTTTATCTCAGGGCCCAGTGATCACCCTCTTTTTCAAGCAAAGGCTGCTCGAGGTGTCTGGTAACTATGGATTTCCTCTCTTATAACCTTCAACCCATGTCCTGACCTAGACCGAGCGCTGGGGTTGGACCCTGCCCCTAGCACATCCAAGACCCATATTTCTGTCATTCCTCCCTCCCGCACTACATAGTAAGGTCTTGTGCTTCCACCCCTGGTCGGATGTGACACTGCCACTCATGTCAATCCCTGAGATCCGGACTGTCATCGATGTGTGGGCCTCAGTCACAGAGGATCTGGGTGCCCAGTACCCTTGGGTACAGGTCTGTGAGGTTACCCCCTCCCATGGATGAGCAGGGAAGGGGGGGGGGGTGCAGCTTTGGTTCTGGGAATTGGCATTCCTGTTTCCACAGGTTGTGGTGTGGAAGGGTTGACTTGGTGTCTTTTTGGCTACTAAAACTCCCTAACGCCCTCACCCCCCTACTTGATAGATCTTTGAAAACAAAGGAGCCATGATGGGCTGTTCCAACCCTCACCCCCACTGCCAGGTAGGTGTCAGGGCCTCCAGTACATTTCTAGGCTGAGTCTAAGCCAGCACCGTGGGGAGGGGAACTGAAGTAAGAGATGGGACAGAGGGAATATGCTAGTGATGGGGAGGATTGGGGATGAAGGACCTGCCTTTTTTTCTCTCTTCTACTCTTTGACAGGTGTGGGCCAGCAGTTTCCTGCCAGATATTGCCCAGCGCGAGGAGAAATCTCAGCAAGCCTATCAGAGTCAGCACGGAGAGCCTCTGTTAATGGAATATGGCCGCCAGGAGCTGCTCAGGAAGGTGGGAGAAAGCTAGGCCCTGTCCCCAAGGAGTCTCTAACCTCACACCTCGAAAGAGACAGGTGTGTGAAGGAGAAGGGTCGAAGGAAAATAGAAAGAGAGGCTTGTCAGGAGGCCATGGCAGTAATCTAAAGGAAAGGTGATGGTGACTTAGACTAGGTGATAATGGTGACAGTGGTGAGAAGCCATAAGACTCTGGGTACATTTTTTCCTTCTGCTTCCCTTGCCTGTTTGCTGACCACCAACACCGCCTCGATGACCTCATCTCTATTTGGTTTGCTCAGGAACGTCTGGTCCTAACCAGTGAGCACTGGTTAGTGCTGGTCCCCTTCTGGGCAGTGTGGCCCTTCCAAACACTGCTGCTCCCCCGCCGGCACGTGCGGCGGCTGCCCGAGCTGACCCCCGCTGAGCGTGATGGTGAGCCTCCTAGCTGGGATGTTGGGGCCAGGCTCTGGATGGGGGTTGCTCTGGTAGGGCCGACATCCAGGCCCCCGGCTGAGAGTCAGGCTTTGATTCCAGATCTAGCCCTCATCATGAAGAAGCTCTTGACCAAGTACGACAACCTATTTGAGACATCCTTTCCCTACTCCATGGGCTGGCACGGTGAGGCTTTTTGAGCACCCATATCTAGCCCTAACATCATTTGTGGGCTCCCGTAGCCCAGCCTGGTGGACTGCAACCCCTAGCAGGCCTTTGAACTCTTGCTGGGGGAAATGTCCGGAGCAGGGCTGCTAGGCCTGAGGGTGGAGCAGGGACTTGATGAAAATAGGTTCCAGTGTGCTTTCCAATGCCTGGTCTGCTCTCTGGCAGAGAATGCTGGGAAATATAGTTTTTAAGTACTAGCCTAGTTATGGAGTAGGGGGGTCAGGGCTAGGCTGTACAACTAAGAAAGGGCCGTTTCTACCATCTCTGCCTTCTTCCTCTCAGGGGCTCCCACAGGATCAGAGGCCGGAACCAACTGGGACCACTGGCAGCTGCATGCTCATTACTACCCTCCACTCCTGCGCTCTGCCACTGTTCGGAAATTCATGGTTGGCTATGAAATGCTTGCCCAGGCTCAGAGGGACCTCACTCCTGAGCAGGTCAAGACTCGGAGCATCCTAGGTCCCCTTTTCTCTCCCATTTCCTCAAAAGATCTCAGCAATCAGGACCTCGAGAATCCCTATAACCCTGGCATTCCAAAGGCCGCAGGAGCTGCTCAACTCCTTCATCCTCTGGTTATTCCAGCAGTCCTTATCACCAGCCTCCCGGTCCTACAAGCCCTCCTTCGGTGTCTCTTAGGCACTCAGAGCTCCATACCACCATCCTGGGCAGCTCTTACCTTCCCTCTTCCCCTTTCAGGCTGCGGAGAGACTGAGGGCACTTCCTGAAGTTCATTACCGCCTGAGACAGAAGGACAGGGAGACAGCAGCCATCGCCTGACCACGCTGACCCCAAGGCTTTCTGCCTGAGAGAACCAGAGCCTATGGTTTGGGCAGATGTGGGATCAATAAAATTGTACTTCTCAAGCTTTAATCACATATTCTAATGCCAGAGGAGTGTGAACTCTAACCCTCGGGAGTCTGGGTTAAAGGCTGAAGGCACAGCTTCAACCACAACTTTTCTTTGTCTACAGATGTGCAAAAATTTAAGGATAAAAATCTCCTCTAAATCTCTGAACAAAATTAGCACTCAGTATTATGTTTTGTCTATGGATTCTCTTAACTCCTGGAGTAACGAAAGCATCCCAATTTAAGAAAACGATTAAAACTCCTGTGTGCTTGTCTGTGGCTGAGGCTTTGGAGAAGGCCAGAGGCCCCCTCACCACCACGCCTAGGGTGTCAGCTCACCAAGCCTGAGCCTGGATGTTTGGTGGGGAGCGGGGGAGCAGGATCCTGGTCCCAGTGGTCAGTGGCCAGACCATGGGCTGCTGGCCAGAACCCTGGCTTTGTGAGTGGCTGCAGCTTGGCTCTGCTCCAGCCCACAGGGGCTAAAGGGGCGGGTAGGGAGCGTGTACGTGGCTTTGTATCCTTGGCTTCTCCAGACTTCCACGTGCAGCATGTATGTGCAGGCTCTACACACCTCTGTGGTCCCTGTGCCTCATCACTGCACAGGCTAATAAACAGCTATGGCAGGAAAGGGGCTGTTAAAATTAGGAGCCCCAGGGCCTGGAAGGATGGGGTGGTCTTTGGAGTCTACCCCCACCCTTCTGGACCTGTTTCCTTGGAAACAATAGGCCACCCCCACCCTTCTGGACCTGTTTCCTTGGAAACAATAGGCCACCCCCACCCTTCTGGACCTGTTTCCTTGGAAACAATAGGCCGTGCAACCCAGGAGACTTGATGCCACCTAGTGGCCTTCAAACTTTTAGGGGAGGACAGGGCTTGTGAACAATGCAAGGATGGCCAGAATGCTCTTTGTTTCCATTCTTCTCTGGGAGGGAAATCACGCCAAGGCCAGGCAGCGGTGACCTGGCCCAGGAGAACCTTGGCTGCCTGCCTTCCAGTCCAAGGTTCTCTCTTGAGACCCTGAGGCGAAGGGTCTGGGACTTGGAGTGTTGTCCTGGTCTGGAAGGCGCTCAGACAGACATGGTACACATTTTCCTTAAGCCCCCAGTGACGAGCATGGATGAGACCCTGTTTCTTAAGGCACTCGCCTAAACCCTACAGACGTTTTAAACAGAACCGTTCCCTACACCTTTGGGCTGCATTTTGGGATCATCTGGGGCGTTTTAAACAATCCTGATGCCTAGGTCCAGCCTCCAGAGTTTCTGATTTAATTGGTTTGGAGTGTGGCTTGCAGTTTTAAAACCACAATATTCAGCAAAGTTTGAGAACCTCTGCCCTACACCATTCTTCCTTATTTGGAGTCAGGGGCACCTTAAGCTTGTCCAGTCACCTGTCCAGTGGCTCCTGAGCTACTGAACTTGAGGCTTTGTTTGCGGACAGAAGGTAGGGGGAGGGGCCTGATAGATTTCAGTCTTGCTGTTCCTGGAGGACAAGCCTTCGGGCAAGGACCCAGGAATCCAGCCCCGGGCTCTGTCCCCTCGCAGCCTCCTTGGTCCGGGACGGGACAGGAAGTGTCCGGCAGAGGTGGGGGAGGAGGTGATTGGCAGTTGGAGGCTCCAATGGGCCGGAACCCCCCCTATTTCACCCCTCTCTTTCCATTGGTGCCTGGGCGGAGCCACCCCCATAGCGGGCCCCAGGGCTGGAGGGAGTAGAGGCCGGGGCAGAGGGCGAGGGCGGAGGGCGCTGGCGGCGGAGGCCGCGGAAGGTGAGGCCTGGTGGGGCGTGCACGAGGGAGCCTTGCCAGCAGAGGGCCGGGCAGGGTGAAGTACGATGAAGGGCTCAGTGTGACTGAGGGACTGTCAGCGTGTGTGTGTGTGTGTGTGTGTGTGTGTGTGTGTGTGTGAGGCTGTGTGTGATGATGTCTGTGTGAAGCTCCGCAACGGTGTCACTTGTTGCAAGTGTCAGCTAATGTAGCTGTCATTGTGCATGTGGCTGCGCCAGGGATTATGCGTGTATGTGTCAATGTGAAGTGTTTGGGGAGAGACTGGGTCGTGTGTTGGTGCGTGCGAGAGGTCCTGTGACCACATCGGGGAATGTGTTTTGGGAAGGTCTCTATGGGGTTTAAGGTCGTTTCTGCCAGAGTAAGAGTGGGTGGCTGGGTTTGTGTAAGCCAGAGTGTGCCTTCAGGAACGGTAGAGCAAGGAGTCGTAGAGCAAGAGTGAGACTTGTGCTATGTGTGTGTCCTGTGTCCTAAGTGTGAGACTGCGTGGGAGTGGAGCTGTGTTTATATTTGGGGGATCAGTATAAACACAAGGGGACTGACCTTTCTACTGATGTCCCCATAGACAGAACCATTCCCCTCCTGTCTGTGCTCAAGAATCCCTGTCGCTGGTGTATAGCTTCTTATTTTCTGTTTCTCTGTCTGACTCAGTTTCCTTATATTTATTTTTTTAAAAATATATTTGTATGTATTTCAGAGAGGACGGGAGAGGGAGAGATAGAAACATCAATGATGAGAGAGAATCATTGATCGTCTGCCTCCGGCATGGCCCACACTGGGGATCAAGCCCGCAACCCAACCGGGAATTGAACCGTGACCTCCTGGTTCATAGGATGAGCTCAACCACTGAGCCGTGCGGGCTGGGCTCCTTATATTTCTTTTTCTTTCCCTACTGCTGTCTTCCTAGAACTGTGGCTCTCTGCCTCTCTTCACAGTTTTGTCTCCCCCGGTATCTGCGTATCTGTTTTATAACTCTGCCTCTCCGGTTCTCTCATCGCTGTCTCCCAGCACTGCGATGCCTGACTTTCCTGTTCACCCTGGTCTGTTTGCTTACCTGCTGCCCTGTAACAGTGATGAGGTGTGGGATCTGCCGTGATAAGAGCTTCCTGGAAGATGGGGCCTAAACTAGGATGAGAAGGATAAGAAGTTGCCTTTAGGAAATGCTGTGACCCCATTCCAGAGACAGAATGCTAAGTGTGTGCCTGTGACCGTGGGAGGGGCGTAAGATGTGTGTATCTGTGTGAGGGTATGGGTGTGTGTGAATGTAAGTGTCTGAGTCTGAGTGAGGATATCTGAGTACATTGGTGTGACTGTGAGTGGCTGTATCTGAGAGTGTGTGCCTGAGGGTAAGTGTGGGTCTTGTGTATCTGGCACCAAGGGACCAAAGGCATTTCCTGGTGCTGGGGCCCAAAGCGTGGAGGGGGAGGTGAGAAATGGCTGGAACATCCAGGGGAGGAGAAACTGGACTCTTTGGCTTTTCTTTATATCCCCCAACCTGGGGCCTCCCTCCCCCTCAAACACATCCCCCCCGCCTGTGCCCTCAGGAAATCTTTGCTGGGGAGTGAAAAGAGTGGGAGCGCGAGTATCTGATTTTTCATTTGATTGTGTCCATGTTTGTTCAAGGGGAGTATCTTTTTGTTGACTGCGCCTGGTGAGTCCACGCGTGAATGTGGCTGTGTCTGGCTCTGTGAAAACGTAGGGAATCTGTCACTGATCGGGACATAAGCAGCCCTCCTTTCCCTCTGGCTGGTCCTGGCTGCGCCTGTGGCTTCCCTTCCAGACTGGGGGTAGGCCTCTTCCCTTCCCAGGGCCTCGGATGGGAGGAGGTTAAGAGGCTGGGAAGGGAGGAGGGAGGAGAATGGGGTTGAAGGCAGGAGGGGGGAGGGGGCTTGGCTATGAGTGGCTGAGATCCAGCGCTCAGAGGGGCGGGGGCGGGGAAGGGGGAGGAGGAGATGATTCTGGGGTCTCAGAACTGTGGAGCTCAGACGGGTGCTGTAGCTGGTGGGAGGAAGTCTTGGAGGCCATGGACACTTAGCCACTGGGATCACCGAGGTAGGGTGGGGCTGAGCAGGGTAGATGTGGCTGGGGAGCCTGGGGTGAGCCACTAGACACTCAGACAGACACACAGACACATGGAGGCCCCTGTTCTGCTCTACTTGGGAGGGGTCTGTACTCCTCTTCTTCTGAAGCCCTTGCCCAGGGCCCTTTCCCCATCTGCCCTTCTCCTGTCCCCATGGCCACTTCCCCACTGCCTCCTTCTGCTTCCCCTCCATCCAGAATCCCTCTCTCTTAGCACCTTCCAAACCCCATATACACATAGTTGGTTACTTCCTCTGCCTTCCTGAATTCCCGCCCCAGCTCAGCTCTCACCTCACTGAGTCCCAGTCCTGACCTCTGAGTATCTCCTGGTCCTGTGGACCCCACCCCAGACCCCTGTCCCTGCAGGCCCCCAGCTCCCCTCAGCCTCCTCTCCCTTTCCCGCCACCCTGTCTCCATCTGCTGGCTCCTCGCCTGCCCCCAGCCTCTGGCAGCAGCCAGGGCATCTGGATCTGCTTAACTCTACAGCCTGAGCCTGCACCCTAGCCCCATCCAGCCTCATAGGCTTGAGACCAACAAGACTCCAGAGTCAGCCCAGATGAGCGGCCCAAGGAGCCAGAGCAGGAGGCCAGGCAGGCCCAGGCGAGAAAAGGCTTGGCAGCTAGAGCAGGGCTAGGCTGCATGGCAGGAGGACAGGGTGGGCTTAGACCCACCATGACAGCCCCAGGGTGAGGAGGGCTGCCTCAGGTCAGTCAGAGGCACTGATTAGCCTTGGGCCAGGTGGATGCCAGGATTCCTAACAGTTGGATTGGAGGAGTTAATAGGAATGACTGAGCCGGTGCTGGCACTTGGTGCCAGGGGTGGGCGCCAAGGGTGGTGCAGGGGGGTGGTGCTGGCACAGTCTTTCGCTTCCAGCTTTTGTTCTGGGCCCTAAGCCCAGGACTGAGATGGAGAGTGAGGGTGTGTGTGTGCTTGTGCGCACACAGCACTGTGTGTGTGTGTGTGTGTGTGTGTGTGTGTGTGTGTCTAGCGCAAGCTCACGTGTGCGCTTAGGGCATATGCACAGCACAGGGGTATGTAGTGGAAAGGGGGATCTTAGATTAGATCCCCCAGTGATTCCTGATATTCTTACCCGACTTGGTACCTCAGTTTTCCTCTTGGAAAGCCAGTTTAGAAGAAGAAGAAGAAGAAGAAGAAGAAGAAGAAGAAGCAGCTGAAGTTAGCCTCCTATCTTGGGGGTAGGGGATTGCTGAAACTGCCTCTCTCCCCACAGATGATCAGCAGCTGTTCAGGGCTGAGCAGGGTCTTGGTGGCTGTGGCTGCAGCCCTAGTGTCTGCCTCCTCCTCCTGTCCCCAGGCCTGGGGCCCCCCAGGTGAGAACCCTGCTGCATGAACCCAACTCTGATTTATGGCTTGCCACCCTCATTGTGGCCCCCACCCCAAATCTGATCTGTGACCCCCAAACTCCTGACATTCAACCTGGCAACATCCCCTTTCTAACCTGTCCTCGGACCTCTGTCTCTACTCCTTACCCCTTCCCTCTCATAAAGCGGGGTGTTTGGGGAGAGGGAAAGGAAGAGCCTCTCCTCAGAAGTGCCCTCCACAGGGGTCCAATATGGACAGCCTGGAAGGTCCATGACGCTGTGTTGCCCAGGAGTGACTGCTGGGTAAGTGCCCTCCTGCCTGTTGGGGCGACACTCATGACCCTTTCTTGACCCTGCCCAGTCCTCATGCCCCTCCCACCTTTGCCCCGTGTCTGTAATTGTCACCTCTGTATCTGTCCTAATCTTCAAACCATCCTTATGCATCAGACAATTTCAACCAACATGTATTGAGCACTCGCTAAGTGCGTGGTCTATTCTAGTTCCTGTGATACAGCAGTGCACAAGCCAGGCAAGACGTCAGCCCTCATAGAGCTTACATCCTAGTGGGGCAGTCAGACAATAAGCAAATAAGAATTTTGCCAGCTAGCAATACCTGCTGGGCAGAAAATTAAAAGAGAGTGCCCTGGGAGAGGATAGCTGAGTGGTTCCTTTTTATTGGTCATCAGGAAAGGCCTCTCTGAAGAAGTAACTCTGAAGCTGATTTGTCAGGAAGGAGGCAGCCAGGCACAGATTGAGGTAGAAGCATTTCTGTCAAAGGCCAGTGCAAATGCCCCGAGGTGGGAATGAGCTCAACACTTTTTTCTTTTAACTTTAGAGAGAGGAAGGGAGAGGGACAGAGAGATAGAAACATTAATGATGAGAGAGAATCATTGATCGGTTGCCTCCTGCACGCCCCCACACTGGGATGGAGCCTGCAACCAGGGCATGTGCCCTGACCAGGAATCAAACCGTGACCTCCTGATTCATGGGTCGACGCTCAATCACTGAGCCACACCAGCTGGGCGAGCTCAACCCTCTTAAACAGA
This sequence comes from Myotis yumanensis, assembly GCF_028538775.1. NCBI lineage: Eukaryota > Metazoa > Chordata > Mammalia > Chiroptera > Vespertilionidae > Myotis > Myotis yumanensis. The sequence continues at coordinate 29,448,626 of NW_027223763.1, read as the reverse complement.
AAAAAGACTAACTGGACAGGATGGGAGTACAGTAGGTGAGGGGGTGGAAGGAGGAGCTGAGGAAGGAATGGAAGGCAAGGGCTAAATTACCAGAGGCTTTGTGAATCAGCAAAAGGAGTTTGGGTTTTAATGCAAGTGAGTGAGAGGACAATGGAGAGCTGTGGCATGGTCCGACTGACACTTTAACCCTTTCCTCTGTCTGTCATCATCACCTTGCTCACCCGCAGGACCCCCGTGTCCTGGTTTCGGGACGGGGAGACAAGGCTGCTCCAGGGCCCTGACTCTGGGCTAGGGCATGAGCTGGTGCTAGCCCGGGCAGACAGCACCGACGAAGGGACCTACACCTGCCGGACCCTGGATGGTGCACTTGGGGGCACAGTGACCCTGCAGCTGGGCTGTGAGTTGGGGAGGGGGTATTGGGTGGCGGTGATGAGACACGGGGCTCCTGAGGGAATCAAGGTCCTGAGTAAGCCCTCTGAGATGGGAGGTTGGGGACTTCTCCATCTCCAGCTGCGCCCTCTGCCTCTAGACCCCCCCGCTCGGCCTGTTGTCTCCTGCCGAGCAGCTGACTATGAGAACTTCTCCTGCACTTGGAGTCCCGGCCAGGTCAGCGGTTTACCCACCCGCTACCTTACTTCCTACAGGTGTGTGCGTGAGGGGGCGTGTAGGTCTATACATTTGAGTGTGCCAGCACAGCGTGGGTCTGGGAGGCTGGGCGGGAGGTCCCGAGGAAGGCCTTAGGAAGAGGGAGGACCCTCTTTTCCTGCCTGACCTCAGATGGCCCCTCCCTGCCAGGAAGAAGACAGTGCCAGGAGCTGATGGCCAGAGGTAGGACATGAGGGAGAGGCTGGGGGCTACAGCTGGATCCCACAATGAGCATTTCCAAAGCCCAAGACCACTCCCTCTCTCCTAGGACAAGTCCATCTACAGGGCCCTGGCCGTGCCCACAGGACCCCCCAGGGGCTGCCCGCTGTGTGGTCCACGGGGCAGAGTTCTGGAGCCAGTACCGAATCAATGTGACTGAGGTGAACCCCCTGGGAGCCAGCACACGCCTGCTGGATGTGAGCTTGCAGAGCATCTGTGAGTACCCAGCCCTAGAGTCCCCCAGATCCCAACCGCAGAGACTCCAACAGACTCCAGCGTACAGATATCCCAACGCAGAACTCCCCAGGGCGCCCAGACCGTTCCCTCCCAACATAGACCCCTGTTTCAGCACACAGATGGCCCCTGTGGAGACCAAGAAGCCAAATAGATCAGTGGTTCTCAACCTTCCTAGTGCCGCGGCGACCCTTTAATACAATTCCTCATGTTATGGTGACCCCCAATTTCATTGTTACAAATTGAACATAATTTAAACATAGTGATTAATCACAAAAACAATATGTAATTATATATGTGTTTTCCGACGGTCTTAGGCGACCCCTGTGAAAAGGTCGTTCGAACCCCAAAGGGGTCTCGACCCACAGGTTGAGAACCGCTGCTCTATAGGCTGTTGCCACTCCCCACTCCCTCGAGTCCTTCCTAGCTGCCTAGCCTCGGAGCTGTTTCTCTGCTTCTGAGCTCTGAGCCGAAGGCAGCCACGTCTCAAGTCCTCCCTGTCCATTGGAAGCCATTACTGGCCCCTCCTTCCTCTTGATCTGTTCATGGGCTGGAGCACTAAAGCTCTGGCTGGAGTTTGGGCTAACTCATCTTCCTTGTTGGAAAGCAGGGTTACTTTTTAATCCACCCAACAGCCCTAGCTGTTTTGGCTCTGTAGTTAGAGTGTCGGCCTTCGGACTGAAGGGTTGTGGGTTCGATTCTGGTCAAGGGTACGTACCTTGGTTGCAGACTCAATCCTTGGCCCAGTCAGGGAGTGTGCAACAGACAACCAATCGATGTGTCTCTCTCACGTCAATGTTTTTTTCTCTCTCTCTCTCTACCTCTCCCTTCCACTCTCTTTAAGTCAATGGAAAAATATCCTCGGGTGAGGATTAACAAAAAACAAAACAAAAAAAACCAACAAAAACAAACCAAAAAAACTCCCCACAACAAAGCTTTCAAAACCTGTCTCCCGATCTCAGCTCATTTTATTTTTAAAAATATATATTTTATTGATTTTTTTACAGAGAGGAAGGGAAAGGGATAGAGAGTTAGAAACATCGATCAGCTGCCTCCTGCACACCCCAAACTGGGGATGTGCCCGCAACCAAGGTACATGCCCTTGACCGGAATCGAACCTGGGACCTTTCAGTCCGCAGGCCGACGCTCTATCCACTGAGCCAAACCAGTTAGTGCTCAGCTCATTTTATAATAAGGATAACAGACAGGTCCAGAGCCTAAAGGATGATCAAGCTTAAGATTTCCCCAACCCCTTGGAAGGGCCTCCTTCAGGTACCTTTAGGCACACACCCACCTTCCCTTGGGAGGTGGTGGGTAAGGGATGGGTACCTGTCACCTGCCCTGACTTTGTGTCTCCACCACCCTCAGTGCGTCCTGACCCACCCCAGGGGCTGCGGGTAGAGCCAGTACCTGGTTACCCCCGCCGCCTGCGTGCCAGCTGGACATACCCTGCCTCCTGGCCCCGCCAGCCCCACTTCCTGCTCAAGTTCCGGCTGCAGTACCGTCCAGTGCAGCATCCCACCTGGTCCATGGTGAGGCCTGGGGTGTGTGCCAGGGCTGTGGGTCCTGTCTCTGGTTTCATGTTTCTGGTGTTCTGCATGGATTTCTGGCACTGGCAGGTCACTGGAGCCTTGTTGCTTCCCCATGGAGAGGGCTTCCCATGGGCCAGGCTCTGTGTTGGGTGCTGGGGTTGCCGCGGGGAGCAATAAACCAAGCCTTTGTCCTGTGGGATGTAACTCTAATGTAAGCCTATCTGTGGGAAGGCAGCAGAAACTTTTTAAAAATAACTTTTCTAGGAAAAGAAGTGACGTGCTCACTTCGGCAGCACATATACTAAAATTGGAAGTGTCTTTTATCCAGAAGTACATCCTCATATGCCCAGATACAGAACACTCATTCCCAGATAAAGATAGTAGTGAATTCCCACCTCGGGAAATGTCAGAGGTTGGCCGCATCACGTCTGGGGAGTGGCTGCCTCGGATAATAACCAATATTTATTGAGCGCTGTCTGCCCACCAGGCACCAAGCTACACATTTGCATATGCATGATTTCACTTGGGTGTTTTCATCTCTATTTTACAAATGAAGAAACGGAAGCACAGAGGGGCTCAAGGTTTCCCAGGAAGATCTGAACCCAGGCAGCCTGCCAGCACAGCCTGTCTATATAAACACTACGTGGTTTTGTCTTCCAAACACTGTGTGTGGACCTGACACCACCAGCCGCTCTACTGAGGCCCAGATGGCTCTACCAGGCTGACAGGGAAAGGACAGGGAGGAAGGGGTACTCTTTGCAGACTGGGGCCCGGGGCCAGGGAGGCTCAGTGTTTACAATCTGGATAACTCGGTGATGAACCATCTTCACCGCCAGGTGGAGCCGGCTGGATTGGAGGAGATGATCACAGACGCTGTGGCTGGGCTGCCCCATGCCGTCCGGGTCAGTGCCCGGGACTTTCTGGATGCTGGCACCTGGAGCGCCTGGAGCCCTGAGGCCTGGGGGACCCCGAGCACTGGTGAGAGACAGAACCAAGGAATGGGCTCTGACCCTCAGCTGAACAGGTTGGCACGAACAGGGCTGCGTGGCACATTCCCCCCCCCCCCCCCCCAATGTGGGCATGGCAATTGGCTGTTCTAGGCTTCAGCCTTGGATGCCTACAGCCCTGTTCTAGCTTAAGCCCTGCCCCTCAGCCTCCACCCCTGTAACATCTCTATAAATTGACTCTGGCCTTTCAGGCTCCACTTCTAGGTGCCCCTTTGTCCAAGCCAGGCCCTGGCTGCAACTGGCAGGCCCTGGCCTCTGCCTCTATCCTGTGTGGACAATTCTCCTCAGGTCTTGCCTTTCTTCAGGGCCCCTACCAAAGGAGATGCCAGCTGGGGGTCAGCCATACATGGAGAAGGAGCCGCAAGCAGACAGCCCTGCTCCCCCAAGGCCCTCCCTCCTGCCAGACCTACAGCCACTTGGTGAGCTGGGGTAGAGGGGCAAAGGTGGTAGAGGATGGGAAAGTTCCAGAGAGAAGGGGGCACTGAGTTTTGTCAGGCTCATTCTCACATGTGACCCCCCTCCTCCACCCCACCCCAGTCCACAGGGACCCCCTGGAGCAGGTGGCTGTCCTAGCATCTTTGGGAATCTTCTCGTTCCTGGGCCTGGCAGCTGGGGCCCTGGCACTGGGGCTCTGGTAAGTGACTGCCATTGGTGCCTTAGCCTCTGATCCCACACAGATGCTCTGATACCCACAGACCATACCCTTTCCCACCCGTCATGACTTCTCACTGAACATGATTCTGGAACTACTTTTCTTTCTTCCCCTCACCTTCATGATTCTCACTGATTCCTCCCCTAACCCTTTCCTAATAAATGCTTTTGGAGGAGACTGAGATGCCCCACATTGTCAGGAAAACAGCTGCCTTTTTATGCTCCAGGCTGAGGCTGAGACCGGATGGGAAGGATGGACCCCAGAAGCCTGGTTTCTTGGCCCCGATGATTCCAGTGGACAAGCTTCCAGGTGAGTAGGACCTCCAGGAGGTTTGGCCTTGGAGATGTGTGCCCTCATTGTAGGTGTCTGGATTAAGAGCCAGAGGCCCATCATCATAAGGGTATTGGGAATCATAGTTGGGTCTCCTTATTCTTTTTTTTTTTTTTTAATTAGTTAAGGTATTACAAATGTGTCCTCATCCCCCCCATTAACCCCCAACCTCCCCCCCCCCCCCCCCGCACCGGGTCTCCTCATTCTTATGTCTGGGCTCAGGAACAGACCTGTCATTCTTTTTTTAAAAAAATATATTTTATTGGTTTTTTACAGAGAGGAAGGGAGAGGGATAGAGAGCTAGAAACATTGATGAGAGAGAAACATCGACCAGCTGCCTCCTGCACATCCCCCACTGGGGATGTGCCCGCAACCCAGGCACATGCCCCTGACCGGAATCGAACCCGGGATCCCTCAGTCCGCAGGCCAATGCTCTATCCACTGAGCCAAACCGGTTTTGGCAGACCTGTCATTCTTGAGTCCCTGGGCTCAGAGTTGGATCCCTTCCCTCTTGCAGGGTACTGGGCTCCTAGATTGACTCCATCCTCACTTTCAGTGTCCTAGGCTCAGGGCTGGATATCTATCTTTACTCTTGGGGTGTTTTGGATCAGAGCTGGGTCCCTCTTTCCCTTATTCTTTTTTTTTTTTAACTGACTCTTATTTATATTTATTTTTTTATTTTCTTGCATGTGCCCTGACCGGGGAATTAAACCTGCAACCTGGGTGTATTGGAATGATACTCTAACCAACTGACCTACCTGGCCAGGGCTTCTCCCTTATTCTTGATGTGCCTTCACCAGAGCTAGGTCCTCTCCCTCATTTTTATTTTTTATTTTATTTAAAATATATATTTTATTGATTTTTTACAGAGAGGAAGGGAGAGGATAGAGAGTTAGAAACATCCATGAGAGAGAAACATCCATCAGCTGCCTCCTGCACGCCCCCCAATAGGGATGTGCCCACAACCAAGGTACATGCCCTTGACCGGAATCAAACCCGGGACTCCTCAGTCCACAGGCTGCCGCTCTAGCCACTGAGCCAAACTGGTCAGGGCCGCTCCCTCATTTTTAGGGTGCTGGAGCTCATTCAGAGCTGGATTCCCCTATTCATTCTTGGAATGTTAAGCTCAGAGCTGGGTCTCCTTCCTCATACTCAGGTGTCCGGGTCAAAATCTAGTCCTATTATCTCCCTTGATTTGCCTTTTCCTTTTTTCTAGGAGCCCCAAACCTGTAGAGAACCCAGGAAGACTTCAGCTAATTCCATCTTTAACTCTGTCTTGCTGGTTTGGATGGACGGACAGATAGAACCCAGGCAGGACAGTGGATCCTCATGAGGGGAGGTGCCTCAACTGAAGTTTTGTTTGGAGCCCATTTCTATGAGACTATCTGTTCCAACTTGCCAGATGAAGGGTACCTGGGCCTCTGATTTTATCCCAGAGCTAGAGGTCCACCAGTGGAATGTTTATAGATGTGTATATCTGTGTCCATGTGTGCCCATGTGTATGTGAGGCAGGGAACAAGTGTTCTCTGCATGTATGTATGTAGATATCTGGGGAGTGTGTGTGGGTCCTTGGCTGTTAGCCTTGCCCCTGGTGGGGGTTGTGAAGGTGTGAATAAAGAGAATGAGGAGGTTCTTTGTTTATTGACATGTCTCCCAGCTTCAGATTCAGGGCTCACGGGAGAATACATAGAACTTGGAGACCACAACCAGAGATTATTATTCAATACAGCTTTATTATTTTGGCTATTGGGGGGCCCGGCCCATTTTCCCTATTAGATCAACATTCAGGTTGGGCAGAGTCTCCTGGAACCTCCTTCCTTGGCGCTCAAACCATCGAGCCAGGCTGCGGTTCTGGGGGTGGATGCAGACACTGCGTCGAGACAGGTGAAGACTGGGAAAGGAAAGGCCCAAAGCCATGGTCATTGTTGGCAGATTAAATTAGGGTCCAGGGGTTAGGGGCAGAGGCCAGATGACAACCTGAGTTGGCATCAGAATTAGCAGTTGGGGCTGGGGTTGGGATCTGCATCAGGGATTGGGACTGGGGTCCGAGTCAGGGATCAATATCAAGGGCAGGGTCAGAGCTCACACAACAGCCTGGAGGTGACAGTCCCCATCAGCCTCCTGCAGTTCCACCTGGGTGACCTTCCTCAGTAGCTTTCTTGACAGTGGCTGTCGGTAGAGCTGGGTACAGCAGGTAGTGCTGGATGGCAGTAGCACTGCTAGGGAATAATGGGACCACATGTTCAGAGGGCTCCTGACCGAAAACCCCTCAATCAGACAGCTGGAAGCTGGACTTCCTGAGCCCCTTTTCCCTCCATCCCATTCACCCAGATCCCTGGCCTTCTAAACTCCCAAGCACTGACCTGCTCCCAAGTCTGGGATCAGAAGCAACAGTAGCAGCAGGAGGCTGATGGTGGGTGAGGGCTCCTTCATGCTGCGCAGCCTGGATACTTCTCTCTCTCTCCTCCTTCTCCCCTATCTTTTATCTGGATACCTTTAACCTGGGGCACCAGGTGAGTCAGAGGCAGATGAAGATGGATTTCTCATCCGGTGACACTCCTGGGCTCTGGTTGCCACAGACCCCTGTGCCAGAACCCCCTTCCTCTTTTAGGAAAGCCTTTTCCCATGGGCTCCTAGCCCTGGGCAGAGAAGCTGGGGAGAGGGACAGTGCATGATGTGGGGCCTGAAGGTACAGTGACTGAATAAGAGCAGCCAAGAATCCTCAGTGGCATCCAATGATGGACATTCACACTCATATACCCATAGCTACACATTCACAGTCACACCTCACTCGATCAACCTCACATGGTCAGACAACCACAGATAGAATTATGCAGCCCCAATTATACTCAAAATCCCACTGCCACACAGCTGTTTTCACAATACTCCAGTCAGACTAGCACACACAAATTCTGATTGGGGGTGTTGTGGGTAGGGTGGAGCGAGGGCAAGCCAGCACAATTTGCCTTCATTTTCCCCTCCCCACTTCCCGTCCTAGCCTGCTGATCTTATCAGGAGAAATAGATGGAAACAGGTCCCTCAGCTGGCGTGTCTGGCTGAGGCAGAGTCTTGGCGGTGGCCAGTCACATTCAGAGAAGCTGGGAAAGGCCCTTTTTGGTGGTATTTGGGGTGCCTTGGAGATGATGAGGTGGAAGCTGCTTTCCCTGGCAAGATGAGACAGGAAGGAAGGGGTTGGGTGGGTAAGGAGGGCAGACGAGGGAAGATAAAAGTTCTTTGGTGCCAGGTTGCTGCTAAGGTAAAGAAAAACACCAAGAAATCTTATCTTTCTGTTTTTGCCTAGTCCTGTCCCAGAAATGCCAGCTTCTTGTCAAAAGGGGCCTGGCCTGGGGTTTCCATACTCAGTCCCTCCTTGGCTTACCGAGACATCAGACTCCAGAGCTCAATTACTTCTCTTTTGTTCTATTCAAATTCTAGCTTCTCTCCACTGTGGGCCTGGAAAAACGTTCCCTTCCCCCACCCAGGCTCAGTAATACCCATGAACACGTACGCCCTCTGCATCCCATCTTCTTGCTAATGCCCCAAGCTCCCATCTACTTCCTGTCCCTTCTCTCCTAATCCCATACCCAGCCCTCACTCCCTGCTTCCCCTTACCCCTCAGAAAAAAACGCCGCCTTCTCCTCCTCCTGTCCTTTCCAGGAAGCTGAGAACTGCCTAGGGTGTTCAGTGCCCCTGGCAACTTGAAGAATTTCCTACACCAGGTCTGGGGATTTCAATCCTCAAGTCCTACTCAGTATTTAAAATATAAACTGAGTCATAACCCAGTAATCAAGTCCTTATCTAGTTGTTGCAGGAGTGCCGTCTGGAGCATTTCCGCTGTTTTAGCCTTTGATGGGGCAGGCCTTCTCTTGGCCTAGGGACTCACACCTTTGCTGGGCATCTCGTTCTGCTGCAGCAATCAGGAGGGACCACCGGCTCCAAGGGCAGAAACTAGTCCCCCTCTCAGGCTGAACAACTGGAGCTTCTCCCTCCTGTCCAGGGTGGAACTTGAAGGCCCTTCCGGGGAATTTGCCTTGTGGATCCTCAGGAATTCTGACCGTTTCCTGGTGAGGTATAGGCCCAGGGCTAGACAGGGTACTCCCCTTTGGATAGGGTTCTTGATGTAGACCTTGTGATAAAATGGCTCAAAACCCGGGGTCCATTTCTGAAGGTGGACACAACCCAGAGACATCTTGAACTTCTAGTGCCAGAGGCCTTAGGGGCTCTCTCCACCCTGCAGCCTGGACTTGTGGCCCAGAGCTTGGGTGCAGTGACTGAGGTGCCATCGTCTTGTCACAGATCTGCGGCAGCTGTCTGTCTGCCATACACTTTGTGGTCTCTCTGGGACCAGTCAGTCCAGAGACCTGAGAAGGCAAGAGATGAATTCTTCCAGGCACGTACCCATCTCTTCCCTTCAGCTTCTCCATAGATAGGGCCAGGTCTCCTCAGCCACAACCTGCTGTGGCAGGGGCAGCCCCAGGCTGAAAGTTAGCTTTGCCCCCAACCCACAAACTGGGCTGTCTCTTTAACTTAATCCTTTAGTGCCCTTTCCTGTGCGGGGGCCAGTCCCTAACTGATGGGGGTGTTGGCCTACTGGAGTCCCCGACCCTCAGCACTTTAGGAGATAGTGGGTCAACTGGGTGACGAGAGAGAAAGGGACGACGGGGAACAGTGGCCCTTAGGTTCTCCTAAGGAGGAGTAAGAACTTCTAGGTGGGGTGATGCCAAGTGTCTTTAAACTTGGGATCAAACTGGGGGAGCTGGAAGTTGGGGTATTCATTATAGGGAAAGCCCTCCAACAGTCCTAAGGCTCTTCTTCCCGATGGCGGCCTGAGGGAGGCAGCTTCTAGGACTCTCCCCCTCCCCTCACAGCCTACGTCCACAACCCTGGGCTTAAGATCTTTCAGATCCACTCTCAGGAAAAGAAGATCTGGCAAAGCCTTAGCCAGGAGGAAGGTGGTAGCAGACAGACAGCTGGGGTTGCGAGAACACAGGAATGTGGGAATGAAGTTGGGAGGAAGACCATCCTCCATATAGGCTACTCAGGGATGAATGCAGGTGTAGGGGGTGAAGGGCACATCACTGGCAGTAACGAGGGCCTGACCCCGAGGACGGACCCTCAGATATAACAGGAAACTAGACGTGGAGGGGCTCCCAGCCTACACGTGGCGGCGGCGGCGGCAGTCAGGAGGGAAGCACGGTGCCTTCGGGTTAAATCTTTAATGCACTGGCTGGCTGGGCAGTGGCGGCGGGTGTGCGGCGGGGGAGGGCGAGACCCGAGCGCTGGGGAACGGGGCCCAGGCCGCTCGACAGACAGCTCATCAGGCCCCGCAGAGGTTCCAGCTTCGGCTCCCGGGGGTGTGCCGAGCTGTGGGGCGACCCGACACGGGCATGAGGCTGGGCGGGGGCCTCCCGGATGCCCCCCCAGATCCGCGCTCCGAGACTGAGCCTCGTCCGTGCCCGGGGAGGGTCCGCGGTCTCGCCGCCCCCTCACCTCCGCTCCCTCCGCCACATGCGCAGCCACGGGAAAAAGTAGAAGCAGCCCCAGTAGATCCTGCGGAGAGAAGGCAGAGCCGGGCCAGGCGGGGCGGCTGACCCCGCGCCCTCCGCGCGTCTCCGCGGCCCCGCCCCGCCCCCGGGAGGCGGCGCCCTTCGCAGCCCCCGCCCCTGGAGGGGCCCCACCCCCACTGCCCCCGCCCCCCGGGAACTCGCGCCCTCCCCCCACCCCGAGCCGCTAGCTTCTCCCCCGCAGAACCCGCCCCCACTCACTCCTCCTCCGCCTCCAGCGCCACCTCGTATCTCCTCAATCCCGACATGTCTCGGGCTCCGAACGTCTCCTGGGGGGCGGAATGATCGGATCTAGTCCTTCCCAGCCCCCGGCCCCCTCCTCGGTCATTCTCCGGATCCGTGTGACCTGCTCTCGGGGCACCTGCGGCGGGTGCCCCCGGGGAGGCTCAGCTGCACATCGGGGAGGGGTGGGGCTGAAGGTTTCGGAGGCGCGAGACGTTATGGAACTAGGAGGTCGGTCGCCGCAGGGGCCCGCGGCATTTAGGGGGTCAGGGCGGCGGGCTTTGCGGTCATGGGGTTGGGATATCTGGGGCCCCGGGCGAGGATTTTCGGGGGCTGGATCACCTGGAGGGGGGCTGAGGGGTCGGCGCAGCCTAAACTCCGCCCTCCCCGGCTCCACCCCGGAAACAGACCGTTACCGTGACGTCACAGGGACTCCACGCACCGGGGGCGGGGCTCCCTTTGCCCGGAAGGGGCGGGGTTAGAGCATTTCTTCAGAGGAGGCGGGGTCAAAGTGTCACTAGGAGGTGAAGGCATTTATCGCCAAGATGCGAGGCTCTGGACTCTGTATTTAATAGTCTATTATAAAGATGGAGCCAGATTTTGGAGTTCTACCCTGGGAGATGGAGACCTCAGAAATAGGCAGCAAGAAAAGAGCTTTGGGGAGGGGGATAAAAAGAGGGGGGGTGGGAGATGTCTGTAATACTATCAACAATAAAAAATATAGCCAGAACCGGTTTGGCTCAGTGGATAGAGCGTCGGCCTGCGGACTCAAGGGTCCCAGGTTCGATTCTGGTCAAGGGCATGTACCTGGGTTGCGGCCACATCCCCAGTAGGGGGTGTGCAGGAGGCGGCTGATCAATGTTTCTCTCTCATCGATGTTTCTAACTCTATCCCTCTCCCTTCCTCTCTGTAGAAAATCAATAAATCATATTAAAAATATATATATATATTTAAAAGAAAAAAAAAAAGAAAAGAGCTTTGAGACACTGTCCAGTGCTGTTTTCCTCAATTCCCTCTTCTCCTCTTAATCTCCTTGGCTTCTGCCCTGACGATGGCCTTTCTTGTCTGCCCTGTTCTACTCTGACCCCAGGCTGAGGAGGAATAGGCCTCCAGAGAGGGCTCAGTCTAGACAGGCCAGGCTATGAAAATACTTCTCGGATGAGTGGCCTTGGCTTAATGGCCAGAGGGTCAAAGCCCTTCCTATCTGAGCTGAGACCTACGTTCCTGTGATTTTTGTTCCTACAGTCATTCAATCAACAAATATTTACTGAGTGCCTGTTACATGCAGGCACTGTGCTGGGTGTGGGGATACAACCGTAAAGAGGACAGGCACGGCCCTGGCTGGTATGGCTCGGCTGGAGCGTTGTCCTATACTCCAAAAGGTGGCAGGTTTGATTCTCAGTCAGGGTGCATACCCAGGTCGGGTGTGTGCAGGAGGCGACCGATCAATGTTTCTCAAATCAATATTTCTTTTTCCCTTCCTCTCTCTAAAATAAATTTTGAAAAGAAGAAGAAGAAGAAGAAGAAGAAGAAGAAGAAGAAGAAGGAGAAAGGCACAGTCTCCACCCTCCGAGGGCTTCTCATCTGGGTTGGAGATGGGGGCGGGGGAGGGTTGAAATAGACAATCAGATAATTACAATAAATCTGGAAGACTGGCTAGGAACAGTAGAGGGTGCTGTGACAGAGCCCAGAAACAGCAATTAGCCAAGTGTGGGAGGTTGGAAATAGCTGCCCAGATGGTCTTTGGAGGGAGGACGGAAGCTTTGTGGCTGGACTGTAGGAGAGAGAGTGACTAGAAACGAGTGAAGTGAAAGTTCCCTCAGCCTGAAGTGTGGAGAATGGAAACATCTGCTCTCTCCCTGCATCCCACCCTTCCTCCCTCTCATACCTGCCCCGCCTTGCCTGGGCCACAGACAGGTGACAGATAGATCTGTGGGTGCCCGTTGTTCTTTATTGGAAGCATTGCAGTCTGGTGCGGAGGAGAAGCTGTGCTTCAGTCATACCCTCACACACTCACACTCACACTCACACTCACACTCACACTCCAGGCCCTGCCCAGCGTTGTCAGGTCTGGTGCAGAGGAGCTGATGGTCTGGTTCTCTCTTCTGATCCTTGGGTCCCCAGGGCGGCAGTGATTCACATCCCTTCACTCGGTCACAGGGCTCCTTCTGGAGCTCTCATGGGCTAAATGCTGGGGCACTTGTTCTGGGGGAGGAAGGAGAGGCAAAGTTATGGGCTGGAGTCTTGGGCAGGAGCTCAGAGGGAGGAGGCAGGGCTGGAGAGGGCAGGCTTGCCTTGGCAGAGTTCTTCTGCAGTCTCTGGCTGTGGTCCCCCCAGGGCTGGTCTGGGGGTGTGCATGCTCCAGCATGGTGAACCTGGAGTCAGAGGTTGGAGAGAATAGCGCAGCTCTGGAACTCAGTTTCCTGGAAGGTCTGGGTGTGTAGGGTAGAATCTGAGGACCACATCAAGGAACCTGTTTCAGGGGCTTCCGTGTGGGAAGAGGCTCAGCAACGTGTGAAGGAGAAGCTGTGCTCCAGTCTTCCTCAAGGAGAAGAAAGGTAAGATGGTGATAAAAGGTGATTAGGAGAGGAGAGGAGGTTACTTTCCACCCCCCACTCACAGGAGAACAGTGCCTGGCAGCCAGTCCTCAAGGAGGAGATAGCAACAAAAGACACCACCAATGTTCTCAGGAATTGGGTGTTGGTTCACCAAGAGACAGTGTCCTCAGGGTTGTGGCACACACAACTGGGAGTGAGTGGGTATTAGTGTTAGGGCTTGAGGGACTATAAGGTCGGGGAACTCATAGCCCTGACTAAATTCAGGATACCTGTGTCCAGTGCCATAGCTTTAGTGTTTCTCTCTCCTTCTCCTCCCAATGTACACTGTTCTCTTTTCCTCTGGAAACCAAGCTAGAGGATACAGAGCCTCTAGTGAGAAGGACAGCTAGAGGCCCCTGGACCCATTCAGGCACTGACACGTACAGGAACACCTGGGGCACAGGCACATCTACATCACATAGGTACCCACACCACAGAAGCTCATGTATAGATTGTATAGGAATACACACGATGCACAGGTATACCCATGGTACATAGAGACGCACAATCACAAGGGCACATCCATTTGGTACATGTGTACTCTCAGATCTAGTCCCACTTGGACACACTTGGATCTGGGTGTTGACTTGAACTCATGGTCCCCTTCACAGACTCCCAAATCCCAGCTGTGCCCCTCATCTGACCATTTACCCTCTATTCTTTCCAAGGGAGACCTAGAAATCAGTATGCTGAGGAGAGGAGCAGTGCTGTGCAGGAGGCCATGGGGGACAGCTAGAGATGGACAAATGTGCAGAATCTGTGGAAGCAGTGAGTGTATGGGTTGCAAGAGTCTTTCTGCTTGGGTGGAGCCTGTATGAGACTGTGAGGCTGGATGGGGGAGAGCGAGCAGAAGAATGATAGTGAGGGAGTCCATGATGGTCCTGTGACTGTGTGTGTGTGTGAGCCTGTGTGAGACTGTAGATGTTTTCTATTTATGGCCCTCTGAAGCTTTCATTCCTTATGTCCAGGAATTTCTTCCCTTCTGTTATATGATACTAGAGGCCCAGTGCACAAATTCGTGCACAGGTGGGGTCCGACTGGCCTGGCCCCAATTGGGGCGGATCAGGCCGGGCCTGTTGGGAGGAGGAGACAAGGGATTGGCCGGCTGGCCTGCCCTGATTAGGTGGATCAGGGCCAGGCTGGCTGTGGGAAGGAGCAGAGGGCAATTGGCTGGTGGGCCCTGCCCTTGTTTGGGGTGAGGGGGACCGATCAGGAGTCAGTGGGTGTGGGAGGGGCTACGGGAGGTTGACCAGCTGGCTCCACCCCTGATGGGGCTGGTTCGCTGGTACAGCATTCCGGTCATGGGCTTTTTATATATATAGATAGGATTTCACTGGCCTTTGTCCCTGGTTTCTGGGCTAGAGACTCTAAATCTTTGGAATTTTCCAAGTAATAGGAGTGTCTTTGTTATTTATGAGCCCCTTGGATTACACCTGAGTTTCTGGGAGATGAGATGACTTAGGATGGGGGCTCATCACTGAAAGATCAACTATGTCCTTGGAGAATTGGGGCTTTGAGCCAGCCCAACCTCCAAAGAAGGGGCTGGAGATTGAGTTCAGCCGTGTGGCTCAATGATGCCTATGTAATGAAATCTCAATAAAAACTCTGGACACCAAAGCTCATGGAACTTCCTGTTCGGTGAATGAAACAATGTGCTGGGAGGGTGATCTTCCCTTCATGTCTCCAAGAGGAGAGAGCATTTAAGGCTCTCTCACAATTCGCCCTGTGCGTCTTTTCATTTGGCTGTTTTTAAAAAATATATTTTTATTGATTTCAGAGAGGAAGGGAGAGGGAGAGAGAGATAGAAACATCAATAATGAGAGAGAATCATGGATTGGCTGCCTCCTGCATGCTGCACACTGGGGATCTGAGTCCACAACCCAGGCATGTGCCCTGACAGGAATCCAACTGTAACCTTCTGGTTTATAGGTTGACGCCCAATCACTGAGCCACGCTGGCTGGGTTCTAGCCACCTTTTTCTTAAGTCCTCCACTCAGGACATTGCCCTGTTTCTCAGATGGCTTTTCAACCTATTTCTCCCAAACAAATACTCCTTTCTAGGAGAAAAGATTGTGTCCATGTGTTCTGTGTGCCCATGTCTGTGTGTAATTGTGTCTGTGTGTCTATGTCCTTGTATCTGTATTGTGATAATGTATACGAGTAACTATCTGTGCTGTGTCCCTGATGTATGCAAATGATCGTGTGATTATCTGATTGTGTGTACAGACAGGTAGGCGGATTAAGGTGTTGGCCTCGCCAGGGTCTGAAATGGCGTGTGTGTGTGTGTGTGTGTGTGTGTGTGCGCGCGCTAGCTGTTCAATCCATCACTTTGTGGCTCTCAACCTCATAGGGCCTGCAGGGGGCGTCCAGTGCAAAGGGAAAAGAGGATGTGAGACTCCTGGGCTGTGGAAGCGGGGCTCTGGCCTGAGGAATCTGAGTTGTCTTGTTCCAGAAGTGAGCTGGAAATGAGTAAGAAAACAGATGAATCAGCTCTTGAAAGTCCCTGACCCTGGGAAGAGGTCTGCTTCTTTTTATCCCAAACTTCTGTCTACCAGAGGTCCCTGGCCACCCAAGCCAGTGTGAGCAGAACATTGCACAGGACTTCAGAGGTGACTGGACATCGGAATGGGGGAACTCTTGAGCAATAGTCCACCCCCGCTTCCCCATCTACCCCCTGGAGCTTGAAGTAAAATCACTGCCAAGGTTTCCTGAACAAACCCCTCTACTTCCTGCAATTTGGGCCACTCTGGATCCCAGGGTTCCTGGGTTTGGACTGATCTCGCTTGGGAGAAGTGCAGGAAACAAGGGTCCTTGAACCCAACGCAGTAGGTGACCTATGTGGCTGGACATGAGGAGCCCTGGGGACTCAGAGGGAAGGTAGAGAAGGCTTCATGGAGTGGGGAGCTCCGCAGAGCCTTGAAGATGGGTGAGGCAGGAGGGAGGACATTCCAGGTAGAATGAACAGGAAGCACAGGCTCAGAGGAAGGACAGGGGTTTGTGACTGTTCCCAGTGTGGGTGAGGCAGGGGAAGGGTAATTGGTGAAAGAAGCTCTGTGTATGGGGGTCATCCCTGGGGTACTTGGGGTACTTCCTGATGATGCCAGGCCCAGTGGTCAAAGTTAATGGAAGACTCCGGTAACCTTAATCAGGCAGGACCATTAGGAGCTTCACGTCCTTTGAGTGTGAAGGTTCGGGTTCCTTAGCAGCATAGAATGTCAACCAGCTGCAGTGCCAGTGAGGGTGAAGGGAATGAGTTATAGAGAAAGTACGGTAAACAGAATTCTGAGTTCCCTGCCCCCTGGTATGCATGCCCTGTATAATCTTGCTTTGAGGGGATTTTTTTCGGACATTTGACCTTTGAATATGATGGGATTAGATGATTACATATGGCAAAATGAAGGGATTTTGCAGGTGTAATTAAGGTTTCTAATCCGTTGACTTTCAAAAGGGAGATTGCCCTGGGTGGGCCTGACCTAATCAGGTGAACTCTTGTAAAGTGTCTAGAGATAAGAAGTAAGAAGCGGCAGCAGATGCTCTTATTTGGCCTTGAAGAAGCAACTGCCATGCTGTGGAGAGGGCCATGCAGCCGGCAGTGGCAGGCAGCTCTAGGCACTCAAGGCCTCAGTCTTACAACCACAACTGCCAGCACCCAGTGAGGTGGGAAGAGGATTCTGAGCCTGAGATGAGACTGCAGCCCTGGCCGATATCTGAGTTCAGCCTGGCGAGACCCTGAACAGAGGACCCAGTCAACAAGTACTTGAACTCTTGACCCACGGAAACAATGAGATGATAAATGTGGATTGTTTGAAGCTGCTAAATTTGTGGCAATTTGTTACACAGCAATAGGAAACTAATAAGAAAACAAAGGAATGAATGCTAATTAAGTCCCAGGACCAGTTTCAGAACTGTTGACTACAGCTTTCATTCCTACTTCCTTCCAGGTTGTGAAATGTCACTATTTCTTTAACTGACTCCCTTTTTCTGTCATCCTCCTTTATTCCATCCTTCAATCTGGGTTGTTGTGGTAAGAGTACTTCCGCTCATCAAGACTGTTGTTTATTTTTCCTGGCAGTCGCCCGCTTGAAGTTAGGCATGGCTGCGTGACCTACTTTGGCCAATCAACTGTGTGCAGAAATGGCCTGTGTCATTTGTGGATAGAAGCATTTAAACCAGGGTTCTCCTTGCCCTTTTACCTGGCTGGGACGATCATGGAAACATTTGTGGGGAAGAAGGAGCACGCCAAAAGATCCGGGTGGCCTGGAATGTTGAACCACCACATGGAATACAGCTGCACTAAAGATCCGCCTAGACCCACAGCAGGCTTGGTAAGCATGGGGAATAGAATTTTGTTGTGTTAAACCACTCAGACTTGGGTGTCATTTATTACTGCAGCATAACTCAGTCTATCCTGACCAATCAGGTGTGTTGGTGGTGGTTTTCAGGTATTGTAGAATAGAGAGATGAGATTACAGCAAAACTAGAAAAAGATTGGATGTCGCCGAAACCGGTTTGGCTCAGTGGATAGAGCGTCGGCCTGCGGACTGAAAGGTCCCAGGTTCGATTCCGGTCAAGGGCATGTACCTGGGTTGCGGGCACATCCCCGGTGAGGGATGTGCAGGAGGCGGCTGATTGATGTTTCTCTCTCATCGATGTTTCTGACTCTCTATCTCTCTCCTTTCCTCTCTGTAAAAAATCAATAAAATATATTTAAAAAAAAAAAAAGATTGGATGTCAGCCTGAGATCTTGGATTTAGCCCCATAATTCATAAATTGAAGCCCGAACCTTCAATGTGACTGTATCTAGAGATAGGCTTTTAAGGAAGTAATTTAGGTTAAACAAGGTCATAACGGTAGGGTCCTAATCTGATAGGACTGTAGCCTTAAAAGAATAGGAAGAGAGAGGACACAGTGAGGTCACAGTGAGAAGGCAGCCATCTGCATGCCAGGAAGAGGGCTCTCACCAGGCATCTGGATCTGGATCTTCTAACCTCCAGAACTGTGAGATGTGTAGTGTTTTCCCCACATCCCGCGTGGTTCAGGGTTCAGGATCTAGAGGAGGGGCCGCACACAAATGAAAGAGACAAGGCAAGAGATAATTTGGAAATATTGGGGGGCCAGGCGGGCAAGTCCAACTCAAGGGGAAGGACTTCCACTGGTGCTCAGGCCTCGCCAACCTTTTATTGGATAGGGATACACTCATAGCCCTTAGGCAGGCAATTTCCAGTAACAGGCAGACATCAGCAAGGATTTACATAATAATAAATGGGGAAGTTGCTTCAGCTACCATTGTCTGGACTAACAGTGGGTGCACAGCCCTGACCATTGCCAGAGCTCAAGGGTCGCCAGCCTTCCGGGTTCCTTGTCCACACCTCTCTGATAGTGAAGACAATGGATGGCTTCCCGTAGTGAGAAAATAAAATTTCTGGTGTTTAAACAACACAAATTGTTGTTTTGTATTTTATTATGGCAACTTAGACTGACTGAGGCAGATATTTGTTAGGTGATATCCTTAAATTTTTGAGGAGTCTAGGACTTGGGAAGAAGGATGTATGTTGATGTAGGATAGCCATAGGGTGGACTATAGAGATTTTTTTTTTCACTGCTCACAAACTTAACCTCTTTCTACGGTTTGAGGAATTTTCTATTATATGAGTTTTAGTTACTTTCCAACATAGAACCCCCTAAGGGTCACATACTAATTTTCCTAGCTTCCTTTCCAGCTAGGATTCAAACACATGACTTAGGCTTATCCAATCAGAAGCACCTTTCAAGGACTGTGAATAGGAAGCTAGTAGTGATGCAAAGGAGCAGGGTTAGTAGAACATCCATTTTCGTGGCGGTAGGAGTGGTGGCAGAAGTGATGTCTGTTTTTCATGGGCAGCTGAGCTGTGATTCTAGAAGTGGAAGCTGGCAGGCTGATCACCCAATATTTGAAGGGCTTGTGACAACAGTACAAATGGAGGCCCACATAGCATATACCTAAATATTTAAAAGTTATAAATCAAGCTGACAGAGTGTCAAAAAAAATGTCTCTTTTACTACCTTGAAAAATATACTTTCAGAACAACTTGAAGACTGGGTTCAAATTTAGAATTCTTGGAATCCTTGGAGTTCCTTGACGGGGAGATGTGGCAAGGGGAGATCCAGGCTCCAGTCCCAACTTGTCCACCCACTTCCTTCTCTTACTACCCTCAGTTCCAATTGCACCATGAAGGGCCTCATATACCTGATGTAGACACTCCAGCCCCATACATACAAGTTCCTTTCATGTTACCTGGCAGTAGCTACCTCTTGGTCATTCTCTGGACCTAGTAGTGTACACAACATTGACATAATCTATCATAGGAAGGACAGATCTAAGGAAGAGGTCTGCATGGATTCTTGAAGTTGCTTGGGGCCTTTTGGGCAGGGAATTCTCCAGTTTCCAGTTCCTGAAATGTGGTCTAGAAGGAGAAGCACTAGCTCCAGGTGAGCATGCCCCCTTAACCCTGCGTACTGTGTATGCCACGTCCAGAGATATGACTGGAAGAGGGACAGAACAGGGTCCTCTAAAACATGGACTACAGGACAGGGGCCTCCGTTATCTGGATGTTAGGGTGGTACTGGCATTTGGCATCCCCTTTGTGCTACCATGCTGTCCTGGGGGGCTGTCTGGACCGTCCTGGCTCTACGGCATGCTTTGAGTAGATGGCTGCCTAGGCCCCCTTATTCTTTCATTTTCTGTACCTTCAGGGTCTTTTTAATAACTTGCTTTTCTGTTTAAATCACCTAATGGGTTTCAGTGGCTTGCAAGTAAGAATTCTGACTGATACATTTATCTGCCCCTTTTTGGGTGGAGGTAACTCTATATCATGGCAGCTCTGAGATTGCTGAGGGCCCCACACTAACAGACACTCTGATACTTAGGGCTGCGATGCCAGGAGGCGCCATTTACACAGGCTCCAGGGAGAACGGTGTCCCTGGAGTGTGCAATGATGCTGTCCTGCCTGGCAGGCATGGGTGTTCCTGACAGTGCCAGGATTTCCCAGGAGGAATGGTGGCCTGAGAGTAATGGGGGGACATTGACATTCATGGAGGTCCTGTCAGCAATGGGGACACCAATAGGTATTGGTATGTCTTCTCAGGGTTCCTGAATTGATGGAGGGCTTGAGGGTTGTGCCCCTGTGGGAAGGGGTGGCTTCCTTTTGGGGGAGGAGCCTTGAAATGATGGTCTGACAGGTATGGGATCAGGAAGGTGATTGGGGTTTTGTTAGAGTTGGGCTCAGATTTCCAGGGACTACAGTTCTGATATCCAGAGCCCTGGGGGTTAAAGTCATCCCACTTTGGTGGGTTGGAGCCCATATTTTCTGCCCCTCCATGCCCCCATGGGAGCCATGGGTCTTAGGAACAGAAGCAGGGCTGATTGTCTGACTCCCTCATCTACTCTGATCTTCAGAGTTTCTGCCCTAACCTTTGTCATTCTCCCCTCTCCTGCCTATTCCTGACCCCTCAGGAGATAGAAGTGGTTCTTGAAAGTGGGTCCTTCAGGAGTCTAATCCCACTCCTGAGGATGTGAACACATGACTTAGACTTGTCCAATCAGAAGAGCCTTTCAAGGGACTACAGATTTCCAGGGACTACGGTTCTGATATCCAGAGCCCTGGAGGTTAAAGCCATCCCGGTTAGATGCTTTGCTCTGCAGAGGTCCAAACAGGTTAGCTCAGAGAGCGCCCCCCCCCCCTCCCCCCAGCCCCCCACGAGGCCTGACCCTTTCAGGAGCCTTGCCCACAGGCCCCTTAGTCCTGCCCCTACTCCTGCCCTCCGGATCCTAACCCTGCCCTGTCCCTTCATTCCCATTTTTATTGCAATATCACCTGGCCTCTGTTACTCCCTGAGAATGGAGGTAAGAAGGTGGGCATAGTTGTAGCCTGAACCCTTCTCCACTGTCCAACTTGGGGAAACTGAGGCCTGGGCAGGCCTCGAGAAACTGTGCTTACTTCCTTCTGGAGACTCTGGGGAAACCAGTTCCACTTCTGCTGGAGAGGCCCAGGAGGCTGGAGGCCCTCCAGGGGGCATCTCTGTGTCTGGCTCAAGCACCTGATCCTGCCTGAGGCCTTCAGCTTCTCTCCTTGTTTTTCCCCAACTCTTCTAGCAGGTTAAGCCTTTCCACCCCAACTGGATATCCCAGACCCCAGCCCTCTTCCCAAGTGCTACCCATCACACCGACTTGGGCTGCAATCTCAGCTTTGCCACTCTGCCCCTCCATGCCTCAGCTTCCTCAGACATAGAATGGGACCAGTGATCCCCAGCTTATAGGGTTTAAGGATGCAATATGTCATACACATAAAGGACGCAGCTTGGAGGCTGACACATGGTCAGGACCTCAAAATAACGGCTTTTCCTCTTTCCCGAGGGCCGCTTCCTCAGACCTGGGCCTGCTGTATTGCTCCCCGTTTTTGCTTAGGAGATGGGTCAACTAAGAGAGGCAGTATATGTAGTACAGATTCTGAAGCCAAACTACCCAGCGAGGACCCTCAGCGGTCCAGCCTGGGTAGTTACATGCGAATGTCAGGAGCACAGAAAGCAGTGCCCGGCACCGGTAAAGCACTTAGTGGTGAATTAACTGGTACCACAGAGCCATCTCCTTCCACGGGCGCGAAGTCTTAGGGGCCAGTGAGGCAGTTCTCTCATCAGAGAGGTGCCTGCTTCATTGTACAGAGGGGCTCTTGAAGGAAACTCCCTACTTGGGAGTCCTGCCCCTTTGTGAGACTAATTCCAAGGTTTTCTAGCTGTTTCTGAGTTTCCCGGAGGCCAGGGAAGGGGGGCACAAGGGTGGGGGTTTACCAAGAAGTTGACATGAGATGATGAAAGTATGATCAAAACTGCATGGGGCTGGCTCTGACCCAACACCCACAGCACCACTGTTTTGAGAACTGGATGTGCTCCAGGTGGGAGTGGGAGGGGCATCGTGGGAAAGAGCCATGCTCAATTTCATTTTTTGTTACTCAGATATGTACTGGGGCTTGTTCTGTGCCAGCCCCGGTGCAGGCAATGCTGGAAATGGAGATGGACAGGCCCAATCCCTTCCACTGGGAACTCTATCAATAGACAGGACAGGGACTGTCGACAATAAATTAAAAAAAAAAAGACAGGACAGGGAGCTTTTTGTCCACCTATGAAGCTGGCAGCTCCCTGAGCAGGGTTGTCAGGTCCCTTTAGGAAGATGCTGGCTGTTGGTAGAGAAGTATCACTCGGCTGCTGGCCTTAAACCGGTAACAGGTACCATGTGAAAGGTTTTCTTAAACCCACAGTCGCCAACCTTTCGGACCTCACAGACCGCCAGTGGTCCGTGGACCACTGGTTGGCGACCCACTGCTCTAGAGAGGAAGGTGTCTACCTATAGGCAGGTGGCAAGGTCCCCCGTATCCTGGTTGGGGAGCTAGGAATCCACACCACCCCTTAGCTGGCCGGCAGCTTCATCATTGTCAGGGAGGCAGGTTGGCCTCTGGCCCCCAGAACTCAGGATAAATAGATGCCACAGCCCTGGCCAGTGTGGCCCAGTTGGTTGAGCATCATCCCATGTCCTGAAAGGTCGCAGGTTTGATTCTGGTTGGGACACATGCTTGGCTGCCTGAAGGAGGCAGCTGATCAGTTTCTCTCTCATTAATGTTCCTCTCTTATCGATGTTTCTCTTTTTCTCCCTCTCCCTTACCCTCTTTCTCTAAAAAACAAACAAACAAAAACAAACCCACAAAACAATAAAAACATGTTGGGGGAAAAAAAAGACGCCACACTTAACAGTGAATTATGGTGAAACAGAGAGCAGGTGTTGATCAGATGAAGTCACAGAACTGAGAATGTTTGGTGAGTCAGGACAAGTTCCAAATTGCTGGGCTAAGCTCTCATGTTTCTGGTGGGAGATAAGAAGACAAACCCAGTGCCCAGGAAGGATTGGTGGCTGGGCAGTAGAAAAAAAGGAAGGGAGCAAGCCAGGAGGAAAGGCAGTGGGTGGAGAAAAGGTGGGGAGGGCTGCATGCCTACTCTCTGTGGGACTTTGGTGTCTGCCCCCAGGTTTCCTCTAAGTTCTTCATTCGCTTGCTAGCTCCTGGATGATCTCCCTTCCTGAGTCTCAGAGGGATTCCCTGTGGCCCCAGGAGATGGCGACATTTATGAACATGTGTGACTTTGGGGAAGCCCATATGAACCACAGGGGGACCCAGAGATTCATGAGTCAAGTCTTTGGAGGGACTAAAATATTAAGCCCCCCGGCCCCCCCGCCCCCCCCCCCCCCCGCCCCACCACACACACCTGACAGATGGGGGAACTAAGGCTTTGAGGGGGCGTGAGTAAGGAAAAATCTTGCCTAGAATTGAACAGTGAGGGGCGGAAAAAGGGTTGTGGGATTGATGGCTGAGCACCGAGCTCAAGGCCTATTCCTGTAACACCCAGTGGCGGTGGCAGGGAAGTAGTGTCCTGGTAGCATCTTCCTCAGGCCTCCCTTCCTCCCCTCCCCTACTCTATCTGCGTGTTCTCCTGAGGGTCCGGAGGGACAGTCTGTGTCTGCCTTTGTGGTAAGCTGGCCTCTGCGTGGCTTCACTGAGAACTGAGAAGGAGTTGAGGCAATGTGCCCCCCTCACACCTATGTTTGTCCTCTGCCTGCTGGGGTGCAGGGCATAGAATCCAAATGCTATTCACAGCTGGGACCTTTGAACTCCATGGCTGGCTGACTTGATGGATGGTTTAATGGATGTGTGTGTGTGTGTGTGTGTGTGTGTGTGTGTGTGGATGGGGGCTGGGGGGGAGGATGGATGGAGGTCTAATGGATGCAGGGACATTAGGTGGATGGATGCATGGATGCATGAACGGATGGGTAATTTCCCCCAGGCAGCAGAGCCAAACTTCTCAGCCATAACAGTGTTCTTGAAAAATCCCCATCCCTTCCACTCCTTGTAACTTTAAGACCTGAGAAATCTGAGGTTTTAAACACCTGCTTCTGGGAGCAGAGGGGGGAAGAAGCTGTCATGCTCTCAGCTCAGCGAGGCAGGGCTGGTGTAGAGAGAGGCTCTAGGGTCAAGCCTCAGGCTGACCTGTGGCAGGGCCACAAACAAGTCCCAGCCTGGAGGGCAGAGCCTTCCTAGCATGATTAAGCCTGACCTTGTAGCCCTCCCTAATTCCTTCCTAAGTAGCTAATGGGCTGTGGGAGGTGCAGCAAGTGTTGCCAAAACATGAACATTTGTATACATGTTAATCTACATGTTTTAATCAGACTATAAAATAAAGCATCGACTTGCAGGCTGGGTCTTTTGTGTCCTCATCCAGGCTCAGGAGATCCACCGTGCCCCAGCTGTATTCTCTTGTCTGTCTTTTCTTCAATCCTTCAACGACCCTCCTCAGGTTCACCCTTGGCCGTGCTGGCGCAGCACAGGCTGGCATAGCCTTCTCACTGTTTCTCCCCTTCCCAGGCTGCCCAGGCCTGCGCAGGCCTGGTTTTGTTACCAGATGAGTTATATCTGGTAAAATGTTGGCCATTCTTGCCAGGTGAGGATGCGTAGTCTGGCGTTCCA
This sequence comes from Myotis yumanensis, assembly GCF_028538775.1. Classification (NCBI taxonomy): domain Eukaryota; kingdom Metazoa; phylum Chordata; class Mammalia; order Chiroptera; family Vespertilionidae; genus Myotis; species Myotis yumanensis. The sequence goes on along the minus strand of NW_027223763.1, from coordinate 29,424,081 downwards.
GCTGCCATTCGACCCCAGCGGCACAGATTTACTGCTCCCAGCTGGACCTCAGAGGCCATGGTTGGGAGGCCAGCCAGCTGCCCCAGAGGATTTCCCACACACAAGAGGTTTACCCCCCTAGAGCTGCCCTAGGATGCTCTGAGAGTTCTAGGACTTTCGTCTCCCAGAGCCGAGATTCCTCCCCTGTGGACACCCTGGTCTCATTGTTGCCTCAGCCCTGGAGCCCATATGGGCTTCAGGGGTTGGTGAGCTTCCTTCAGACAGAACCTCTCTGGCTTCCCTGGCTGCTCCTCCTTCTCTCCCATCTCTCACTCCTGGCTCCCAGTTTTGTCTGTCAGTACCCTGAGAAGTGTGACCCCAGATGGCGCTGGCCCTGGCCCAGACTGTCTGGATGAGAGAGGAGAGCTGGCCTGGAGGTTAGAGTTTACATGGACAGATGAGCCCTCACACCTGGCTGTCAAGCCTTTTCCACATATTTATTCATTTTCTAGAAAAATATTTGAATAACTACTTTGTGCCAGGCAGCGTGCTGAGCTCCAGGGAGACAGTGGGAACCAAATAGACAAAATCCCTGTCCAGAAAGGCTGACAAACTAGTCGTTATAACTCAGTGTGATGGGTGCTATAAGGAGAGAGGGATAGGGGTCCCTGGGAGCTTGGGAGAGAGGGAGGCTATCTAACCCCAGCCCGGGGTCAGAAATGCTTCCTGGAGGAGGAGTCCTCCAGACCTAGATGGGAAGTTCTCTGAACAGGAGAGAGACCAGTGTTCCAAACAGAGGGAATGGCATGGGAGATGGGTACTTCCCCAGGCAGGAGAGCTGGGTCCCGGTCTCTCCTCTAGCCATGAGAGCAAGTTCCCGACAGCTCTCTTTCCCCAGTGACACCTGATCCATGAGCCACCTGGGTGCTGGCACAGCTTTGGGAGCTGAGGCTGGGAGGTGTGAGAGAGTTTGGCTTGTTCAGGGAACTGACACAGGTTAGTGTCACTGAACCATGGATTTGACAGGCGTTTGAGGAGACAGGCAGTGGAGCCCTGGTTGTGGCAGCTTATCCTGAGAATACAGGGAATTAGGTGGAGGTTGATGAGACGGTTGCTCAGGTTGCAGAGTGGAAATTAGATCCTGCCAAGCATGGAACAGAGTGCGGGATCTTGGAGGGAAGGCGGGGGAGAGTGGGTGGGTGGGGGGTAATCAATCAAGGACCTTGTGTGCATGTATGCATGGCCCATGGACACAGACAATGGAGTGGCAAGCCCCTGGGGTTGGGGGTGGTGGTGATGAGGGTGGACTGGAGGGTGTCAATGGGGGAAAAAAGGGACATATATAGTACTTTCAACAATAAAGAATTATTTATTTTAAAAAAAAAAGAAAGAAAGAAAATAGATCCTGCCATTCCATCTCCCCCTTCCTACCCTGGTCATCGTGGACAAACAGCAAACAGACGAATCTGTGGGTACCAGTGAGCTTTATTGGAGGCATTGCAGTCTGGGTATGGAGGAACTGTGCTCCTGCCACTCACCTTCTCACACTCACACTCACACCCTCACACTCACAGACACTCCAGGCCCTGCCCAGCGTTGTCAGGTCTGGTGCAGAGGAGCTGATGGTCTGGTTCTCTCTTCTGGTCCTTGGGTCCCCAGGGCGGCAGTGGTTCACAACCCTTCACTCAGACACAGGGCTCCCTTGGACGCTGTCAGGGGCTAACTGCTGTGGCGCTTGTTCTGGGGGAGGAAGGAGAGGGAAGGTGTTGGGCTGGGGTCTTGGGCAGGGGCTCAGAGGGAGGAGGCCGGCCGTGAGGGTGGGCTTGCCTTGGCAGCTTTCTTCTGCAGTCTCCGGATGATGCGGTCCACCCAGGGCTGGTCTGGCGGTGCGCAAAGCTTGCGACCTTTCCTTGTGGTGAACCTGGAGTCAGAGGTCAGAGGTCAGAGAGAATAGAGCCCTGGAACCCAGCTTCCTGGCAGGCCCAGGTGTGAGGGGCAGAGGCTGAGGACCACATCCCAAAACTGTTTCAGGGGCTTCCTTGAAGGGGTTGCACTTGGCAAGAAGAAGAGAGAGAAGGAGGTGGGGGTAGAGTGGGAGGTGAGGCATGATGTGCTCCTCTCTACAACTCACACAACGGCAGGCACTCTGCAGCCATCCTGGATGTGGAGGTATCGAAAGGCTCGCACAATATTCCCAGGAATAGGGTGCAGGGCCACAGACAGGCAGCAGTCTTCTGCGTCGTTGGCACCACCCTGAGCTGGGTGGCCATAGGCCAAAGAAGGTAGTGTTAGAGCATAGGGACCCCGAGGAGGGAGGCCACCGCCCTCACTGGGATTCAGGACAGCTGTGTGTATGCGGGGCCCTCTTGGTTGCTAAATATATTGAAATACTTCTAAGCTGTTTGGTAAACAACTACTGTGTGGAGCCCCGCAAATGCCTTCCTGCTGCCCCATCACCCCAATCTCTCTCTCAGGGCTTCTTGACTATCCCACAAATGAAGAGCTAATGTTGGTCAAAGCATTGAATTGATGGGGAAGGGGTGGTTGTGGGTAAAAGGCTGGGTTAGAGGACTTATGAATTGTTAAATATTTTGACTATTAGTTCTGCCTCAATGTCTCTCATTCTCCCCACCTTAAGCATACACACACACACACACACACACACACACACACACACACACATATATATCTCCTTCTGCCTGGGATACTGAGGCAGCAGGAAATAGAGCCTGCAGAGACAGGGGCAGCCAGAGGCCCTCGGATACATCAAGAGACAGACACACGTTGGAATTCAGGAGCCCAGATATACGCACACTCACAGGCATACACGCAGGGCATCCAGCTTCACTGAACCAGGCAGACCTAATTCTCAGTGTCCGGCATGCCCAGCGCCAAGCAGTCTGAGGGCTAGATGTCCCCTCTCCCCTCCCCTCCCCCCCAGCCTCCCCTCAGCCTTACCAGGGGAGGTCCACAGGACCAGCAGGCTGATGGCCAGTAGTGCGGCTGCATGGGATGCCATGGAGGGTGAACAAAGGCTGACTGACAGCGAGAGTGTGCGTGTGAGTGAGTTTCTGAGCTTCTGCAGGAGGCTGCGAGAGGCTGAGATGGGCTGGGAGTTGAAATGTGGAGTGTGCAGGCGTCTGGAAATGTGAGTGTGGAAGGCTGTGTGAGGTTGCGCCTGCCTCCTATTTATGGACAGAAGAACTTTCACTATATCTCGTCAAAAATTCCCCTCCAAAATTCATTCTGTGGATTCCCCCTTCCCCCCCCCCCCAGCTCCACCTCTTTCTGGGAATATGACCCTTCTTTCCCTCCCTCTCCCGCCGCCCCCTCAGCAGCCTTGGCTTTAGCTCTGAGAATCTAAGCAGTCTAGCCAGAATGTGACCTTGTACTAGCTCCTGTGAGAGAGCATGCACTATCGTCTCATCGGTGGCATTTGCATTATCAGTCACAGAGCTGGCCTTCGGGGGTGGTGGTCAGGGTTGGGGGCCAGAGTGAGGAGTTGTGCCCCCTTCCCTAGGTCGTTTTTGTTGTTGTCATTAAGCCTCACTTGAGGATATTTTTCCCATTGATTTTTCAGAAAGTGGAAGGGAGGGGGGATAGGGAGAGAGAGCAGGAGAAGGAGAAGCGGGGAGAGAGGGGAGAAAGTGAGGAGAGGAGAGTGGGGGAGAGAAATATCAGTGTGAGAGAGACACATTGATTGGTTGCCTCCTGCCCATGCCCCAATGAGGGTGGGGATGGAGCCTGAAACCCAGGTACGTGCCCTTGACAGGGAATGGAACCAGAGACCCTTTGGTGCACAACTGATGCTCTAACCACTGCACGACGCCAGCTAGGGCCCCCTTCCCTAGGTTTATCCCTCATCCTCGTTCTGTTCTTTGTGGTTCTTCTCTCTGGTGCAGGTGGAAAAGAAGGTTTCCTGGTGCCCTCAGCACAAGCATGGAGCCTGGGGTAGCCCCCAAATCATCACAGTGCCTGCCCATCCATCATGTGGGAACTAGGCCCTCCCTTGAGACAAGCAGAGCTGAAAGGGTATGTACCTTGGAAGGAGGCCCAGCACCCGCATCCCACATGTCAGACCTCTGGGATTCAACTTCTTGGCTCAGTGAACTCTGCCCCTTTCTCTATTGATCAATTTCACATGTCCAACACCTGGGTCAATGCAACAGCTGGAGGGAGCCTGGCCCGGAATAGCCCCCTTCATTTTTCCCCTCCTCTCGATCCTGGGAACCAAGAGGGGATTTCTAAGGAGAGGGGCTAGCCAGCTCATATTCAGACAAATTTCCAAATTTCAAGGAATTGACAGTTGGGGAAGGGGACAAGTGATTTCCCATCCTTACAAGAAAGACTAGAGATAGGCCAGGAGAGAAGGCCTCGAGAGAGAAATTAATATGTGGGATACCCATTCAATCAGCCCACCTAAGCTCTGGACCCTCTTCCGGATGGGGTGGTGATTCCCTCATAAGTTTTTAACTTATCTTTCTTTCCATCAATAATAATAATAATATTAGCAATAATAATAGTAGCAGTATTAGCATTTGTGTTTGTTTACTATTTTCTAGTCAATATAGTAATATAGTCCGTATTAAGGACTTTACCAATATTGTCTTGCTTAGCTTTCCCAAGAAAACTATAAAGTAATTTTTATTATTATCATATTATTATCTCTGTTTTACACATAAGGGAAATGAGACTTAGAGTACTAGGTCACACAGCAAACAAGTGCCTTGAATCTAGGTGTATTTTGCTGTAAAATTTACACTCTTCTACTGTCCTATATTGCCTGCCTACCACCTGTCTGTTGATCATAGATGAGTACAGAGGAGTTAGACTCCACAGAGAGCACGCCTGGGTTGGGATTCAGATCCTACCACTTGCTAGCTGTGTGACCATGTGCGAATGATCCAGTTTTTGTATCTTAGTGTCCTTACCTGTAAAGCAGGAATGGTAATAGACCTACTTCTTGAAATCAAATTAGGTAATCTGAGTAAAGGACTTAGTTTAGGCTGGCATGTAATAAGCATTCATTAAATATTAACCATTATTATAATGTACCCTTTTATGGAAATACTAGAGGCCCGGTGCACGAAATTCGTGCACTGGGGGAGGGGGGGGGGGTTGTCCCTCAGCCCAGCCTGCACCCTCTCCAATCTGGGATCCCTCGGGGGATGTCCGACTGCCAGAAATCCCCACAGGGATCGGGTCTAAACCAGCAGTCGGACATCTCTCTCACAATCCTGGACTGCTGGCTCCCAACCACTTGCCTGCCTGCTTGATCACCCCCTAACCACTCCCCTGCCAGCCTGATCAATGCCTAACTGCTCCCCTGCTGGCCCGATCGCCCCCAACTGCCCTCCCTTGCCGGCCATCTTGTGACCACATGGGGTGGCCATCTTGTGTGAGAGTGTAACAGTCAATTTGCATATTACCTCTTTATTCTATAGGATTTGTCAGTTAATTCATTTAGCCATCTTTCTATTGATCTATCCATCTTTTTTTTTAAAAAGAATAGATTTTATTGATTTTTTACAGAGAGGAGGGAAGAGGGATAGAGAGTTAGAAACATCAATCAGCTGCCTCTTGCACGCCCCCCACTGGGGATGTGCCCACAACCAAGGTACATGCCCTTGACCGGAATCGAACCCGGGACCCTTGAGTCCGCAGGCTGACGCTCTATCCACTGAGCCAAACCGGTTAGGGCCCATCTTCTTCTTACAGTGGTTCTGATTAGTCTCTTTTGTCCCCTTTATCCCACCCCCAGCCCACCCCATTCTCCACTCTTCTGGGCCCTGCTCTGTACTCTGGAAGGCTGACCTTTACATACAGCATTACTCAAGGCCCCTTGCCTTCCAGCTTCTGTTTGTATTTGGCCCACAGGAGGCAGCAGCAGGAGATCAGTGGGTGGTAGGAGAGAGAGGTTGGGGTATGAATTCCCCAAACCCTTCCTCTTGCTGCAGTTCTGAAAGTGAACATTTTCCTCTGGGGCAGTTGTTCTCAACGAGTGGTCTTTTGACAGCAGCAGCAGCAGCAGCAGCAGCACCTGGGGACTTATTAGAAATGCAAATTCTCAGGTTCTACTCCAGGCCTACTGGAGTAATCTGCATTTTAACACACCCTCCTGGGACTCTTATCTGCGCTGAACTGTGAGAAGCACTGATTGACCATTACAGATCCTTTGGGGCTGCCTCTTCTGCATTGTCTGTCTCTAAGGCTCCGCTGTTCCTTCCTCTTACTCCTTCAGGCCTCAGTATGGTAATAATTTCCCGGTATTTGTTAAACCCTGAGTGTTTCACCATCCCTCGTTGGTTCCTTAATCCTGACCCCCAACTCTTAAATAGTTTCTTTATTAAAATCTTTCTGGTTAAACTTTTAGAGTGTGTCATCTGTTTTGTGCAAGGATCCTGACAGATACAAATGTACCAGAAGAGATCCCAGGAAATAGACTCCCAAAATGGGATCCTAGGATTGGGTTGTTCATATGTTTGATGAGCACACAGATAATTTCTTTGCACAGAACAAGAGGACACTAATAATCTGGAGCATGAGAAGCATCACAATCACTTACCAGTGGTTCTCAACCTTCTGGCCCTTTAAATACAGTTCCTCATGTTGTGACCCAACCATAAAATTATTTTCGTTGCTACTTCATAACTGTAATGTTGCTACTGTTATGAATCGTAATGTTGAGAGCCGCTGACTTAGACTATCATCAGTGATAGTCTAGGGTGGAATGCTGGTGGAGGGAAAGGCATTATGAGATAAAACGCTGAGGCACTTGACGGTTATGGTCACAAATGGTGATTTCAAATGGTGATTACATATATTGTTGGGTAGGCAGCCTGTTTTTTTTCTTTTCTTTTTTTTTTTAGAGAAGAGTGATTTTTAAAAAAATTGATTTCAGAGAGGAAGGAAGAGGGAGAGAGGCATAGAAACATCAATGATGAGAGAGAATCACTGGTTGGCTGCCTCCTGCACACCCACCACTGGGGATAGAGCCTGCAACCCTGGCAGGTGCCCTGACTAGGAATTGAACCTTGACCTCCTGGTCAACACTCAACCACTGAGCCATGCCAGCCCGGCTGGGCAGCCTGTTTCTGATTGTGCTAGCAAAATTACACGAGAAAAAGATAAGGTTAAGATCATGAACTTCTACCGAAACCGGTTTGGCTCAGTGGATAGAGCGTCGGCCTGCGAACTGAAAGGTCCCAGGTTCGATTCCGGTTAAGGGCATGTACCTGGGTTGCGGGCACATCCCCAATGGGGGGTGTGCAGGAGGCAGCTGATCGATGTTTCTCTCTCATTGATGTTTCTAACTCTCTATCTCTTTCCCTTCCTCTCTGTAAAAAATCAATAAAATATATTTTAAAAAAAACTAAAAAAAAAAAAGATCATGAACTTCTAACTTAAGGTTTGGGTGGCGATCCCAACAACCTCTATGGAATTCTTAAGGCATTTTTATTATATGTGACCACATGGCAGATATGGCTAAGGATCAAGCCCAAGACCTGATGATATGGTATAGAGTTGCAACACCAGGTGACTACCCAACCCCACCAAATCCCTTATGCTGGAATAAGGGCGCTGTTGAGAAGGAGTAGGACTCTGAGACTTGGTAAGGGGCATTTGGACAGAGATGAACAAAGCTCGGAATTTGGACTTTCAAATCCATTTGAGTCTTCTTGGCTGGTAGAAGAACATTCCCCCTCTCCCTCTCTCTGAAAACTATGAATGATACAGCCTTCCATATCATTAAAAAAGTTATTAGCCTGGCCAGTGTGGTTCAGTGGTTGAGCATTGATCCATGAGCCAAGACGTCACCTGCCCAATTCCCAGTCAGGGCACACACCTGCATTGTGGGCTTAATCTCCATTAGGGGGCATGTAGGAGGCAGCTGATTGATGTTTCTTTCTCATCAATGTTTCTATCTCTCTATCCCTCTCCCTTCCTCTCTCTCTAAAAATCAATAAAAAACATATTTAAAAAATAGTTACTAATAACTCCCTGGCAAGGGGCATGCATTTTCTCTTCAGCACTCATCCTGACCATTCCACATAGTCTCCATAGCCACCACGAGAGTTTGATTCTAATATGGCCTAGACAGGAATGTATCAGGTGTGCTCCAAGAACAAGAGCATATACACTGAGGACAACGTCCTGCTGTCAACTGTATTGGGAGAATCCTGGGGACCAGCGAGGACAAATTTATTGATACGAGTGTCCTCACCCAGGATTTGGGTATAGTCTGTTGGATTGGTTACTGGAAACCTGGGTTCAATATGATCAAGGAGGCTGAGATGCTAGAACCTCACTGACATATTGTGGAGTGCTTCTTAGACTTTGAGGTGCATATGGTTCATTCTGGGGTCTTGATAAACTGTAGATTCTGACTCAGTAGGTCTGGGGTGAAGCCTAAATTGTTGCATTCCTATCAAACTTCTAGGTGATGCTGTGCTGCCAGTCCTTAGATGATACTTTGAGTAGCAAAGTGGAGGAAGAAGAGCAAAAGTTAGAGAGATGGACGTCTCGGAAGGGCCCAGAAAGATACTTCCTTCTCCAAGGCAATAAGAACAACATTGGTAAGGGGAACACTAGCTTCTTTGAAAAGCTTTCTAGTGCCTTCTTTAGTAGGCAGGATATGAGGATGGGAGATGGGACTGGGCAATCTTATTTCAAGAGGAATAAGGGGGAGGGGGAGAGAAAAAGAGGAATAAATAACAGAAACCTTGAGTGGTGGAGGACAGATGTTGTTGGCACCTAACCATGCGCACTAAGGTGAACGAAATTACTATACCAGCCGCAGGGACAAGTGGTAATCAATATGCTTTGCCCACAGGATCTCTGGTAGTAGCTAAATGATTATAGCATCCATAGACAGCTTACTGATGTCCTACCTGACCCCTATAAGTGGAAAATTTCTACGCCTGATGAGGAGAAACTTGATGCAAATTATATTGAGGACTTGCAGTCTTTTATAAGCCCCTTGATTGGGTTGGGGAAGGCCTGTGTTTCTCTCACAGGTGGATTGTATAAATCTTTCTGTTCGTCAGTGATTTTCAAAGTGTGGTCCCTGGCATTAGCAGCATTAGCATCACTTGGGAACTTGCAAGAACTGCAAATTCTTGGGCTCTGCCCCAACTCCACTGAACCAGAAACTCTGATAGTGGCCCAGCAACCTGTGTTTTCACAGGCCTTTCTGGCGATTCTGACCTATGCTAAACTTTGAGAATTACTCGTCTATACCTTCTCCACAGAGATCTGTAGCCATTTGCAAGGGTGACTATGAATGAGGAACAGGAAATAGTCAGACATTGGGGGGGATTATTAGATACTGTATTGTGATAATACTAGACTTGGGGACCCAAAACCTCATTGTGGTCTACCAGTCAGAATGAGGCTTTATGGAGGTCAAGTGATAGAAGGATCTTGATCCAGTTACATCTCACAGTGAGTCTCCAGTGGTTATTTCTCTAGTTTCAGAGTGCATAGTGGGAATTGGTATATCTCATAATTAACAAAATCTCCACACTGGTTCCTTGGCCATGGAGTAAGGAAAATTATGCTACCTGTGGAAGTCCTTTGAACAGTATTTGCCCCACCACGTACCTGCCTACAATACTAAACCTAAAGCATCGCTGCATTGCTAGAGAAGTTGCATGAATTAGAGCACCTTCAAAGACGTAAAAGATGCTGTAGCCCTTGGTACAGCCCATTACAGCTAATAATCTAGCACATGCCTTCTTTCTATATAATCAATTAAAGACCACTGATATCAGCCCTTTTCAACTGGAATGACAGCAATACACCTTCACTGTTCTACCTTCGGGATATGGCAACTTTCCTGCTCTGATATCATAATATAATCTTGACATCGCACAGAATATCAAACTGGTCCTTTAAACTGATGCCATTACGCTTCTAAGAATTCGCAATGACCTTAAATGCCTGAGATGGACCCATGTATGCCAGAGGGAGAGAAAGAAATTCTACAAAAATTCAGCATCCTGCCATATAGGTGAAACTTCTAGGCTATCGGGGGGGGAGGGAGGAGCTGAAAAACAATGGTCTGGGACATGTTGTACCTTCACTATGAAGAAGGAGGCACAAGGATTTTGGAGGCAACATATACCATATTTTGGTTTACTGCTGCAAAATATTGACTGGATCTGACATAAAGCTGATAGTTTTTTTTTGTTTTTTTTTTAATATATTTTATTGATTTTTTACAGAGAGGAAGGGAGAGAGATAGAGAGTCAGAAACATCAATGAGAGAGAAACATCGACCAGCTGCCTCCTGCCCATCTCCCACTGGAGATGTGCCCGCAACCCAGGCACATGCCCTTGACCGGAATCGAACCTGGGACCCTTTGGTCCGCGGGCCGACGCTCTATCCACTGAGCCAAACCGGTTTCGGCAAAGCTGATAGTTTTGAATGAGGTCAGAGCAAGGAAGGCGTGGGCAGCAGGTCTAGGCTCCATGGAAAGTTGCCCTGCTGCTTGAACCTTATGCATTTTAAGTCCAGTGAACCTCAGGTTGTCGGTGGCAGAGAAGGGCGCTGTAGGAGTCCCAGCAAAGTCCCTTTGGCTATTGGAGTAAGGCTACACTTCTGCTAATGATTATTTCCTATTTAAAAAGCAACTCCTGATTTGCCACTGGGCCCTGGTCTAAAACTCAGACTAGTGATCACCCAGTGACAATGCAACCTAAGGGTATAGTTATAGCAAATCATAGAGTTGGATGTGCACAGCAGTATTCATTGTTATACAGACATTGTACACATGAGACTGGTGAAAGCATTGGCTGGTGGCTCAGATTCCTATTTGTATTGTCTTCTTCTTCTTTTGATCATACTTGGGCCTGTATGGGGAAGTTTTCTATAAATAGTTAACAGAGGGAGAAAATGCACAGTCTTGATTTTTTAGATGGGTCTCTAAGGGATGCTGGCACCAGTCAGAAGTAGACAGTTGCTCACATTCAGGCATAGCCCTGAAAGACCATGGTGAAGGGAAGTCTTAATGGGCAAAATTTCTGGCAGTACCTCTAAGGTCCACTTTGTCAGGAAGGAGAGACAGCCTGAGGTTTGAAGCGATGTTAATCATGTGCAGTGGCTGCCTACATTGAACCCTGCCCTCACCTCTGTAATGGTCCCTTCACTAACTTCATTTTCATTAAACATTTCTGAGCATTTCCTTTGTTTCCCACCAAAATCCTGATACAAGGATAGAGTGCAGAGCTGGTGTTGAGTTTTCAATTAAAATGTAATGCTATCTGCCTGGAAAGCTTGTGAAAGACCCTGAGAACTGGCAAGGAAGAGTGAAATAATTAAAAAGGCATTTGTTCCACATTTATTCAATAAATATTTATTGAGGGCCTTCTATGTTCCAGACAGTGTTCTTGGCACCAGGATACAGCAATTAAGAAAACAAACAAACAGCCCTAGCTGGTTTGGCCCAGTGGATATATTTAAAAAAACAAACAGATATTCCTGCTTTTTAAAAAAATATATTTTATTGATTTTTTTACAGAGAGGAAGGGAGAGGGATAGAGAGTTAGAAACATCGATGAGAGAGAAACATCGATCAGCCGCCTCCTGCACACCCCCCACTGGGGATGTGCCTGCAACCAAGGTACATGCCCTCAACTGGAATCGAACCTGGGACCATTCAGTCCGCAGGCCGACGCTTTATCCACTGAGCCAAACCGGTTAGGGCGATATTCCTGCTTTTGCAGTGTTTTTATTCTAACGAAGGAGGCAAGAAACAAACAAGAAAAATACAGTATATCAGATAGCAATAATTGTAGTAAGAAAAATAAAGAAGGCTAGAGGAATGGGGAGTATTGGGAGGATAATCAAAATATGCTTTTATTTATTTCAGCGAGAGGAAGGGAAAGAGAGAGATAGAAACATCAATAATGAAAGATAATCATTGATCGACTACCTCCTGCACGCCCCCTAGTGGGGACTGAGCCCCCAAACCAGGCATGTGCCCTGAGTGGGAATCTAACTGTGACCTCCTGGTTCATGGGTGGACCCTCAACCGTTGAGCCACACTGGCCCAGGGGGAAGACGTTTTTGATAACATTTGAGCAGAGATGTGATCGGAAGTAGATGAGGGAGAGAGCCTTGCAGAGATCTGGGGAAGATGCTCGAGGTAGTGAAAACAGTGAGTGTGAAGGTGTTGAGGCAAAGGTGTGTTTGAGGAATAGAAAGGAAGTTAATGTTATCAGATAATAATAGGGGCCAGATAGTGTAGGGCTTTGTAGGCTTTATGTTTGTTTTACTCATTTAGGGGGTTTTGAACAGAGGTGTCATATGATCTGACATGTTTTAAAGGCCCCCTCTGTTTGTCAGAGGGAGAATAGGCCAAAGTGGTGCCAGAACAGAAACCCGAAGACCAGGTGGGAGGCAACTGCTGAGAGTTGGTGAGAAGTGGTCAGATTCTGGAAATATTTTGAAGATATATGGGCTTTGTCGAAGGATTCAGCATAAAATGTAAAAGAAAGAAGAGGCAAGAATACGACAACATTTTTGGCCTCAGCAATGCGCTGGATGGAAGTAAATATGCCAACATGTGAATGACTACAAGGAGTGGGTTTGTGGGAAAGTCAGGAGCCTTGTTTTGACTTTTTAGAAAAATATATATTTTATTGATTTTTTTGCAGAGAGGAAGGGAGAGGGATAGAGAGTTAGTAACATTGATGACAGAGACACTTCATGAGAGAGAAACATTGATCAGTTGCCTCCTGCACACCCCCTACTGGGGATGTGCCCGCAACCAAGGTTCATGCCTTTGACCGGAATCGAACCTGGGACCCTTCAGTCCGCAGGCCGACGCTCTATCCACTGAGCCAAACTGGTTAGGGCTCGTTTTGACTTTTGAAGCTGAAGCTCCATTTTGAACACATCAGTGGAGATGTGAAAGAGGTAGTTGGTTAAATGAGTCTAAAGTTCAGGGAAGAGATTCTAGCTGAAGACACAAATTTGGGAGCATATGAATGGTATTTAAAGCCATGAGACAATGTGATCTCTAGGGAGTGGATATAGATAGAAGAGGTCCAAGTTCCAAGTCCTGGAATTCCCCAACACTGACAGGTCAGGAAGGTGAAAAGAGAAGGAGGGGGCCATCAGGGTGTTATTTCTGATGGTACCCACTATCCTGGCACAAAGAGGAGACACAGGCTTCCTGGGTGGATGGTTTGAGGCACCCACTCCCAAGCCATTGGTTTAGACAACTCAATGGGGGTGGGAGGGTTGGAGCCCAGGGAGGTAGGTTTAAAATTGTTTCTGACCACATATACAGAGCCCTCAGTGTGCTACAGGTGGCAGCTAGCCCACCCTTCTCCCAGCCTAGTCCCCTCTGTGGGGTCCCTGGTTCAGTGTGAGCCCTGGACAAATCTCTTCCCACCCTCCTTCAAGGAGCCAGGCCAACTGTGAACTCTCTGGTCTGACCAAATCCAGGGGCGGGAGATCTTGTGGAGGGAGGGCACTGTAGCCATTAGGGAAGGGAGAAACTGGGCCTAGAAGTCAACCAAGTGCATGGTGGGGGTGCGGGGTCTAGGGGAGTGAATGATTGTGTGTAGACCAGATGCTCAGTAAGCAGGTGCTGAATAGATAAATGTGTGTCCATATCCTGAGTTGTGTCCGTGGGGCTGTCCCTGACTGTTATACCCATCACTCCTGTGTGTGTGTGCATGTATGTGTGTATGTGTGTGCATGTATGTGTGTGCGTGTACGTGCATGTGTGTGTGTGTGCCAGGTGTACAGTAAGTCCTCATTTAAGGCCATCGATAGGTTCTTGGAAACTGTGACCTAACAGAAACAAGCAGTAACAAAACCAACTTTACCGCAGGCTAATTGAGATAAACAAGAGTTAAGTTCCCAGGGCATATTTCTAGTCACAAAACATCACCAAACTTCTAAACAAAGACCCAAAACACACTTCTAATATCAACAACGCTGAAATAAATGAGCTGTGCACATAATATTTAAGAAAGTCCAACCCTCTTACGCCAGGTCAGGGTGGCAGGGGTCCAAGGCCGCCCCTGGCAGCTCTGGGGTGCAAGGCGGAAACCCATCCTGGACAGGGTGTCATTCCATCGCGGGGTGCATCACACACCCACGCTCGCTGAGACTGGGACAATTTAGACGCCACTTCACCTCACCTGCGTAGCTTTGGGATGGGGAGGGCAACCCAAGTACGCAGACATGGGGAAAGTGTGCAAATTCCACACACCAGTGGCCCTAGGGAACGGATTCTACCCCCCTGCCCCGCCCCCCAACAACGTTATAAAGAAAAGATGTGCCCTAGCCGGTTTGGTTCAGTGGATAGAGCGTCAGCCTGCGGACCGAAAGGTCCCAGGTTCGATTGTGGTCAAGGGCACATGCCCTGCTTGCGGTTTGGATCCCCAGTGGGAGGCGTGCAGGAGGCAGCCGATCAATGATTCTCTCTCATCATTGATGTTTCTATCTTTCCTTCTCCCTTCCTCTCTGAAATCAATAAAAATATATTTTTTAAAAAAGATGTGGAAAGAAACTACATTATTGAGGATCACCTGTATGTGGTTGCGGCCACCTGTGTGTCTGATGTGTCCCCTCTCAGGCCTGCAGAAGGCGCTCCAGCCTGGGGAGGGGGGCTTTGGAGAGGAGGCGGCTCCGGCTCTTTGGTGGGGGCGCTCCGTGGGCTCTAGCAGGAACCAGGTGTGGCCCGTGGTCCCTGCGTCTGGAGCGGCCCCTATGCTCTCCTCGCTTCGGGTACCCACCGGTCCGAGGCCTAGGGTCCGGCCCCACGCGCGGAGTGGGGACTTGGGCTGTGCGTGAGACCGCACCCGGGACCTGGGGTCAGCGTGGGCCCTGGAAGTCCCCCGGGGGGGGGCGGGGCGGCTGCTTCCCCAGGCCTCGCGCAGCGGCCCTGCAGCCAAATCCCAGCCACTCAGGCCTCGGAACCGGGCGGGCGGAGACTCATGGGCTGGCGTAGGCTGCTGTTTGTCTGCGAATATTACTCTCCCCCCGCCCCCCCCCGCATCCCCTACTTCTCCCCCCTCCCCTCCCCCGCCCCTTGCCAAGTTACCCCGAGACCAACGCATCCAACGGTAAATTCATGAAATAATGTTTGCCTAAAAGGCTAAAGGAAGTTCACTTCACCCCCGGCACTTCCTTCACAGCATAAATATCCTGCGCCCAATTGATTCCTAAAACGACTTAATTACGGTGTCAGCTCTAAGGAAAGGTTTCTCTATTCAACGGAGACTTATGAGAGCCTGGCTGCTGGGGGATGCCCAGCGCGGGAGGGTCCCCTGGACCTGGGCGGAACACGAGTTTGTCCTGCTCATCAGGAAAACACTAGACCGTTGGCCTAGCATGAGACACATCTGAGGACAAATAAAAATAAATTGGTTGCAGAAAGACTAAGGCAATGAAAACAGAAAATTCAACCCACATGCCCGCTGTTGGTTTCAGCCCACAGAGGACCGCGGTGACGATGCTGCCACCCTGTGGCGGAGCGGGGCAATGACGGCCTCACAACCTAATGGGGTGTCACCCCTAGCGGATGGGGGGTGTATTCTGAACCGATGCTGGCGCTGGCTGCTCAGGTGATCAGACGACGAGTTTGGCTATTCTCTTAATATTGGATTGAAATGTATTATTAGCACAATCCATGGCTCTAAAGCAAAAGCTTTCAACGGCCCTGGCTGGTAGCTCAGCTAAGGTTAGAGCGTCGTGCTGACAGGCTAGGGTTGCCGGTTGGATCCCCGTCCCACACAATAATCAGGGGGACCCAGGGAAGCAAGAGGCTGCAGATTCCGAATGCACAAATGAGTGGAACAACGACTCGTGCTCTCTCTGTCTCTCCCCCTCTTCCTCTCTCTAAAATCAATCAATAGAAATAAAAATAAAATAAAACTAAAGTCTTCAAGAACATGGCAAGCCGTTTCAGACCTCAGGTGTTTTGGGTTTGCCACCAACTGAGAAACAAACTGTCCTGAAGAAAATTTTCAGGTTCTTGGCATCGCTAACACCGTCTCTGTATGGGGAACTGTAGGATTGCACTGGAAGAATTGCAAATATAGTCGCCAGAAGAAGAGGGTTGGCAACTTCAGCATCAATAGAAATTCAATGGTTAAGACTGATGCCGACGACGATCAGAAGCATGGATGATTTTTAACAAAACAGCATCACTTTGTCCTAAAATACAAGAAAAAACAACACCTGGATGTTTGGGAAAGATAAAGAACTTCACAAAAGAGGTCAGCTGAAGCTGAAGACATAGTTCACAGGTACATGATTAAAGCTAGGAAACAAATTAAGTTTGAGTTTCCATTAATACTATGTATAGACCCCACCCCCCTGAACTTTCTGTGCCATAAAAAAAGGCAGAAGATGGCAAGTACATCTGTGGTGCTGTGCTGGTAGTCCCACACTGTGCCCATTTTTTTTACTCTTTAAAAGAAAGAACCTATCACTGTTGATCATGTCCTAAAGGACTGGATTGATGAGTAAAGAATGAAAGTGTGGTCTAGGTATCATGGGGGTGGGGTGAGCAGTGTTAAGAAATCTGGTTGTGCTGAAACCATTTTGGCTCAGTGGATAGAGCGTCGGCCTGTGGACTGAAAGGTCCCCGGTTCGATTCCGGTCAAGGGCATGTACCTGGGTTGCGGGCACATCCCCAGTAGGAGATGTGCAGGAGGCAGCTGATCAATGTTTCTCTCTCATCGATGTTTCTAGCTCTCTATCCCTCTCCCTTCCTCTCTGTAAAAAATCAATAAAATATATTTAAAAAAAAGAAATCTGGTTGCTTAGTTTAGGATTAGTTTCAGGCTCATATTACTCAGGTGAAGGTGTTTCCATGATCTGTAATTCTGGGAGATCTCGGTAGCCTGGTTCATTCTTACGTTCGTATCAAAGAAGTCTTTAAAGCAGTGGTTCTCAACCTTCCTAATATCGCGACCCTTTAATACAGTTCCTCATGTTGTGGTGACCCCCAACCATAAAATTATTTTCGTTGCTATTTCATAACTGTAATTTTGCTACTGTTATGAATCATAATGTAAATATCTGATATGCAGGGTGTATTTTCATTGTTACAAATTGAACATAATTAAAGCATAGTGATTAATCACAAAACAATATGTAATTATATATGTGTTTTCCGATGGTCTTAGGCGACCCCTGTGAAAGGGTCGTTCCACCCCCAAAGGGGTCGCGACCCACAAGTTGAGAACCGCTCCTTTAAAGGATCCACTAGGAAGGAGTGAACCAGGAGAAGCAAGAGGCTTCAGATTCTGAGGCAGCAGCGAGAAGAAGGAGCTGGCCCCATTTCATAAGTGTGTCCCTGTTAGCATATAATGGAAAAGACAGTGGTAAAATAATTTAAAAACATGGTTTTAGTAACTTTCTGGATAGCCCTTAGGATAACGTTGTTAGAAGACAGTGATGACTCAGTTTTAAAGCCATAAAATGTTTCAGTTAAGGAAAACTCGGGATTCAGGGGTTACAATGAGTTCTCATGTTTGGGGGAATGATGATTTTGTAAATTTTGGAGATGTTTGATCCTTATAATTTTTTTCTACTTTTCTTTTTACATGTCTAGTAGTATTTGTTATGCCCAGATTCCAAGATCCCCAAAGTACCACACTGGGAGCCAGTTTGATGCAAAAGCAGAAGGTCCTTTTATTGGGGGCGCCAACCCGACTCTGTTCCCGGCCGGCCCACCGACCAGAACAGAGTGACCTCCCGTGGGAAAAAACCGGCTTTAATAGGGGGGTGGAAAGAGGGGATTGTGGGCCCTGCTGATTGGCCAGGCGCAAGCCGGGTCTTGTTACACAGGATGTGGTCATATCTACGGCGCGCACTTCCCTTGATTATCATTGGTTAGTTTAAAATCCCGGGCGTGGCCAGCAGGGGCCTGGGCTTCCAGGAAGAAGGCCACATGTGGTCCCAACATGGAGGATACAGGCAAGATGGAGGGAGGGCATAGCCCTCGCCCTTTCAGTATTAACTGTGTTCCTGTTGAACACCAGCATTCTAGTATTTAGTAAAATATTTTTGCTGTATGCATGAGCAAGGCATTGGAAGTCCTCCAAATTTATAATATCATTTTTTTTTTTTTTTGCTTTATACTGAAATATTTACTTGTCTAAGCAGTAGTCTTTTGGAAAGTTACGTTTTTTTAAAAATATATTTTATTGATTTTTTACAGAGAGGAAGGGAGAGAGATAGAGAGTTAGAAACATCGATCAGCTGCCTCCTGCACATCTCCTACTGGGGATGTGCCCACAACCCAGGTACATGCCCCTGACCGGAATCGAACCTGGGACCTTTCAGTCCGCAGGCCGACGCTCTATCCATTGAGCCAAACCGATTTCGGCTGGAAAGTTACGTTTATCTCATCTCCCACTTGGGTTCTTGTGGATTTATGTCTACACACACAAACACACATCAGAAACTGTTACTGTCGATTTAGTTGGGGCTCAGGAAGGACTGAATATAAGCATGTGTTTAATTTGTCATCTTTACTCTGAACTCCTACTTGTCTTTTAATTTAATGGTGTTGATCTTTTCCCTTATGATTTATATTTTTTAACGATTTAAAATTGATTTTTAGCGAGAGAGGAAGGAAGAGGGAGAGAGAAACATTGATGTGAGAGCAAAACATTGATCAGCTGCCTTCTGCATGCCCACTCCTAGGGATCAAACCTGAAACCCAGGCATGTGGCCTGACCAGGAATCAAACCAGCAATCTTCCGTTGCATGGGACGACTCCAACCAACTGAGCCACACTGGCCAGGGCTTTTCCCTTATGATTTATGTTTTATGGTTTTATGTCTTGTTTAAGAAGTTCTTTTCTACCTTAAGGTTATAAACACAAAGACCCTTTCCACGTGCAGCAGTGCACCCTCCCTTGAACTTTCCATGCCCTCATGGACTATTTATCACCTCAAGGAAAGTTCTGCCTCTGAACAATAAGTCTCGCGTGCAAGACTTTGTTCTGACGTGGCCTGCTTGCAGGCTCCCGCCTTTTCTTGGCAGAATGTCCTCTTCTAGTTAACTTCATTCTGCTCGACCGCTACATTTCCCCCCTTTTTAGTTTTGCTGCAGGTTTGAATCATGATAGAGAAAATAGCAAAGCTGTTTCATTATAAGGTATAGGGGTGACACATAGACTAGTATGGTTCCAATCACACTTTAACTGTAATCACTTTTGCAAACTAACAATTTGGTCCCCCAATAAAACTACTGATTGTTCAAGATCGGCTAATTGTTTATTGATTTTACTATCAATTTTCCGTTGAGAATTCTATAACTGTTCTGAATCTTTTTTTTTTTTTTTTTTTTTTTTTTTTTTTTTTTTTTTTTTAAATATATTTTATTGATTTTTTACAGAGAAGAAGGGAGAGGATAGAAAGTTAGAAACATCGATGAGAGAGATCGATCAGCTGCCTCCTGCACGCCCCCCAGTGGGGATGTGCTGGCAACCAAGGTACATGCCCTTGACCGGAATCGAACCTGGGACCCTTGAGTCCGCAGGCCAACGCTCTATCCACTGAGCCAAACCGGTTCGGCACTGTTCTGAATCTTTATGCTAGTCTTGAACAAAAGTAGCAGTTTGGACTGATCGCTGTAATGCTACCCTAGCCGCTGCAGCTGTTGCTGTTATAGCAATTAACCCAAGAATTACAGCGATTAGCATGCCAATAAATCTTTTTGACCTCTTCAATATTCCTTCCTCAATGGCTTGGAGAGCTCCAGCTAGAGAACTTTCCTGCTATTGTCGATCTATCTGTACAGGTAACCATACTCCTGTTCTGGCTTGCAATAGATACAAGCCCTCTCTATTGTGATTAAAAGGTACAGAGTTATTTACATAAGTTAACAAGGTACAATTAAAATAAGATATTTCCCCAGTTCCAGACACACAGGTATCTTGGCAACTCCTGTTGAATAGTTGTTCATTCTTGTTCCTTCTTCTTCTGGTTTCATAGGCCCACGATCTTTAAAAAGTCCAGGCACCCAATTAGTCATTAGTTACAGGGCCCTCCATGGGCATTCACAAGACCTTCCCCTTCCTGGCATAGGCGCTTCACCTGTCCCCGTGTAGGTGGAGGGGTGTTTCGGGTGCGAGGTAATGGCACGCGAATTGTTTGTCCTCCCTGGATGGTTAGCTGCGCAAACCGGTCTTCCAGTCCCGCTTCGTCACACTTCCTCTTGCTCGCCATGCCTTAATTTGATTCTTTTATCAGGAATCCAGAACTTCTTGGTTCCTGTGGAAGCATAAGCATAGCCTCGATCCCACCTTAAAACGGTAGCCGGGCACCATTGATTAGTAGGGACATCTTGGCACATGATTGGTTTTTCTACCGGGACCTCCTTTTTATGTCCCCATTGTGTTTTAGCAGCTGACACTGCATCTGTATTCAAATTTAAAAAATTTAAAGTAAATAGAGCTCTTAATAATCTTGGCGGGGAGTCTGGCCTGATACCAGCTCTTCTCCCCCTTTTTGTTTTTGCAGCATTTCTTTAAGGGTGTAATTCTGCCGTTCAATAATTGCTTGACCTGTACTGTTTCCAGGAATTCCTGTAATATGTTTAATATCAAACTGTTGGAAAAAATGTTGACACTTACCTGATAAATATGCTGAGCCATTATCAGTTTTAATAGCTTGGGGTTTGCCTATTACAGCAAAGACTTTAATGCTGGATTTGGAATTCCAGGTTGTAAAGGTCCTATAGGTTCAATAATCTCATTAATCCGTCTTAAATTAGTAAGTATTCTCTATTTACCTGATTTTTTTTTTATAACAAAGACAGGGGAATTCTATGGACTAGAGCTAGTTTTTATATGCCCTAGTTGTATCTGTTCTTTAATAATGATTTGGAGTGCTTCTAACCTCTCTTGTTAGGGGCTACTGTTCTACCCATACTGGTTTAGTTGTTTTCTATTTTAAAGGCAGGGCGAAGCGCTTAGGAGAGGCCCCCTTTATAAATTTTGGTCCTGAACACTGGTGCCAGCACCAGCTTGACAAATCATTTGTCTATGGCCTTTCTGAAAAGAAGGTATAGTAATTGTAGCCCCCCATTGTTGTAAAAGATCTCTTCCCCACAAAGATAGTGTAACGGAGGCAACATATGGCTGAATTTTGCCCTTTTTATCTGTCAGGCCCCTGGCATTCAAGTACATTAGAGCTTTGTAAAATTTCAGTGAGGCTTACAACCTGTAAAAGTTGCATTCACCTTGTGCACCGGCCAAGATTGAGGCCAGTGCAAAGTAAAAATTATAGTTACATCATCCCCAACATCCACCAGGCTGATAATTTTTATTCCCTCCGGGAACAAACTGTAAAACTTGAGGTCTTTGGCCTCCTAAGACTGTATGCTAAAAAACCTTTTTTCCCGTGCTACCAAATCCCCCAGTTCACTTAACTGGTGCCGTATGCCCTATTTGTTTATAGGGAAGTAATAATAACTGTGCTATTTTTTCTCCAGCCTTTATGTTTGTAATACTAGAAGCAGACATCATAACTAATATTTCTCCTTCATAATCTGCATTAATAACTCCGGGAGCATGTTTAGCTTTCCCTTGTGGGACCTTTGCCTTCAGACAATCCCTTTTTCATATGTCCCACTTTCCCACATCCATAGCATTTAACAGGATGGGAATTGCAGTTTTTAATGCATCAGCAAGAAAATTAGCATTATTATTATTATTTACATAAGATTTTAATAAGATTATTATTATTATTATATTAGTATTATCTGTATAATTTTAGAAAATGATTGGGCCGGGGTGCCGGCCTCCTCCATTTTTGACTAAGCCTTTAAGTAACAAGCTTTAATCTGTGCCATAACAGCATCTCCTAATAGCACCTGTTGTTGTATGCTAATATGCGTCCCAGTTCCTGTTAACTGGTCACAATTAGATCCAGGTGGATTTTGTTGGGCGTCAATCATCGCCACTCTCCTGGCTTCTTCCCACCACTAGGATTTAAATTGCAGATATTGCCTGGGGGCTAATACTGCCTTAGCTATAGCATCCCAATCATAAGGAATTAATTTATAATCTGTATAAGTTAATTCTATATTAATTAATATATAAAAAGTAATAATATATAAAATTATATTATATATAATAATTTTATAATTAATAATATATAAATTAATTAATCTATAATCTGTTTAATTTTTTAAAAAAATATATTCTATTGATTTCTTAGAGAGAGGAAGGGAGAGAGATAGAGAGTTAGAAACATCAATCAGCTGCCTCCTGCACACCTCCTACTGGGGATATGCCCGCAACCCAGGTACATGCCCTTGATGGGGAACCAAACCCGGGACCCTTCAGTCCGCAGGCTGACGCTCTATCCACTGAACCAAAGCAGTTTCGGCAAATCTGTTTAAATTTAATCCTTGAGGGTATTGAGCATTAGCAGCTCTTTGTGTCCTCAGGAGGGGGGTGGAGGCTCAGCTGCTAACGCCAGATTAAAGGCTAGTGCCATTTTACTTTTCACTTTTCGGAGGCGCCAGTTCCTGAGAACTTTTATTCTCTTTCTTTTCCTTAACTTAAGGCAAGTGTAAAAATCACCATCTGTCTCAGCAGAAAATGAAATATCCAGCTCTGAATCGCTGGCTGAGGCTATTCTGTCATAACCTCCTAATTTATTTTTCCCTTTTTTTCTGCTCGTATTCTTTTTCCTGGGGCCTGGAGCTGAGCCCGAAATCTATTTTTCTATTCTTTCTTACCTCCCTCGGTTCAGTGACCACAACTGGGAGTGGCTCAGAGGGTAGCAATCTCTGCTGGACTTCCTTAAACAATTTTTTAAAAGCCTCATCCTTCACTTTTACCCTTGAGCTCTTTAATAATGATCGAAAGACAGCGATGTATTGACTCTGTAGGGATGGGGAATTCCCCATGACTCTGTCTCTATTGCCGAAAGTTCCCCGTACTCTGCGCTGGCAAATCCCTTTCTGTCCTGCCCCATCCCAATTTCTTACCTTCGGGTCCCTGTTCTGTTCAGGCGCCATTTGTTGATGTTCTTTGTGAACGGAGACGCTGAGGCAAGCTTGGCGTGCAGGATGAAGTTAGAGAAGCAGAGGGCTATTGCTAGTCAGGCAAGTAGCAATGCCCCTAAAGCCCTCATGGCTTTTATTTGGGGAGTACAGCAAATAACAATGGAGTACAGCAAGTGACAATGATTAACAAGCATTCTTGTGAGATCATCTAAGCTAAGTTATACATTACACTATTAATTTCCTATGTTATACAAAGACCCTCTCCACCTGCAGCAGTGTACCTTCCCTTGAACTATTCCATGCTCTCATGGGCTATTTATCACCTCAAGGAAAGTTCTGCCTCTGAACAATAAGTCTTGCATGCAAGACTTTGTTCTGACTTGGCCTGCTTGCAGGCTCCCGCCTTTTCTTGGCAGAATGTCCTCTTCTAGTTAACTTCATTTCGCTTGACCGCTACACTGATTGACATCTGAATTCTGGGTTCCAATGCTGCCCTGGGAGACCTAGTCCTTGGTGTGAAGAGATCAAAGGGGAGAAAGGAGAACAGAAGGGAAGGGAGACTCTCCCAATTGGAAGGAATCTGAGGGAGTCAAGAAGCCCAGACTGGAACAGAGAGCTCACACCTGCAATAAACAAAGAG
Source organism: Myotis yumanensis (assembly GCF_028538775.1). Taxonomy (NCBI): domain Eukaryota; kingdom Metazoa; phylum Chordata; class Mammalia; order Chiroptera; family Vespertilionidae; genus Myotis; species Myotis yumanensis. The sequence continues at coordinate 29,400,460 of NW_027223763.1, read as the reverse complement.
GAGAGGACAGGGACCCGGCTGGATTGATGGGGACGGAAGGGAGTCCTATGGTGTTTTAGGTTTCTGGGTTTTGGAGAGGGAATGCTGGGACTCTGCTTAGGGTGGATCTCAGTAGACTTGTGTTTGCCTGTGTTATCGGTGGGCCCAGGCTCCATCCTTCCCTCCGGGGACCCTCCCAAAGAGATACTTGGAAGTTTGTGAGCCCCAGGCCCCAAGGAAAGGGGAGGCAGTCTCTGGTAGGGGTGGGGGTAGGGGTGGGGGTGAGAGGCCGCTGCCCATAATCAGGGAAGGGATCCCTCTAGGCCAATGGTTCTCAACCTTCTGGCCCTTTAATTACAGTTCCTCATGTTGTGACCCAAACATAAAATTATTTTCGTTGCTACTTCATAACTGTAATGTTGCTACTGTTATGAATCGTAATGTAAATATCTGATATGCAGGTTGAGAACCGCTTCTCCAGGCTCTCAGAGGCCTGCAGTGCCACTGCAGGGTGTGCTCTGGGTTCACCATCTCTCCTTGAGAGGACTTTCTCATAGACCAGGAGCAGCCCAGGTCCCACCCTCCCCACCAACTTCCCTTCTACTGCCCACAGCTCTGGGCACCTGGGCCACGAGGAAACTCTTGGGGTGGTGAGAATGTACAATTCACCAGTCTGAGCTCCTGACACCCCCACCCTATTCCCCCACCCCCACCCCTTAGTGACAATGGCTTCCCCAGGGACACAAACGTGCAGGAACAGATACGTGGGTGGGAAGCCAGAACAGCTGTTTATTCAGTTACATTTAAATGATATTTACAAGGAAGAGGTAGGAGCAGGGGGGTCAGGTCCAGGGTCCTGGGTGACCTTTCCTCAGAGGGGACAGTCCTGCTGCCTCCTCTCACACTCCCTCCTCTGCCTCTCTGGGCCTGGCAGCTCAGCCATGCGGCGGGGGGCTAGAAATACGGAAGGGATAGTTGCAGCAGGAGAAGGGATGAGGCAAGGCCAGCATGGGGGTAGAAGGACTGCTCTGGGGCCCCTGAGTCCTCCCTGTCTTCTAGCCCGCTTCTTGCCCCTTGGATAGGGGCTCCAAACCCAGTTGCGGCTGATGGAGGCCCCCTGGGCTCCAGGCTGGTCACTGGGCTATGGCTTTTGGGGGGTCTGAGACTCTTCAGTCCTGGAAAGGGAGAAGAGGGGCTTGAAGGATTAACAGAGGCTCTTCTTCACTTCCCTCCCCAGTCCCTTCAGCTTCCTTACCTCTTACAGCCTTTGCAGCCCTTTCTCTTCTTGCCAGACTTGTCCTTCTTACAGCATTGGGCTGGTTTCCGTGGGGCTGGTGAGGTGTCCAGATGCTGCATCAACCTCTGTACCCAGGCCTCCTTAGGGTCTGCGCACAGCTCTGCCTGAGAGTGCTTCCGAGGTGAGAACCTGGAGTCGGGCATTAGCAAGCCTGTCCTCGTCTTGCCCACCTTGCCCAGCCCACTCAGCTTCACCCACACCCTCGCACCACTCACAGGATAGCCGGGATGGGGCAGCCCAAGCTTGGTTCTTGCTTCCTGTAGCTGCGAAGAAGCCTGTCAAGAATCTTCCTTACAGTGTACTTGAGGCAACAGTCCTGTGTCCCTCCAGCACTGTCTGCAGAGGGCGATCACAGGGAGTCAGGAGCTAAATATAGGCTCCCAGCCAGGCCTCTCCAGTCCCTTTCCCCATCCTAGGCAGCTCCCTCCTTGATACCTGGTGTCCAGGGGATGCAGAAGGCCAGGACCAGGAAAAGGAGGCTCAGAGCCAGTGACTGAGCCATGGCTGTGGTAGAGGGTGAGAGTGAGGCCACAGCTGTGGGTGAGGTGTAAGCTGCAATTTGGGGTTTTGGAGTGGGTGGGTCTTTTATTAAATGCCGTACATCCCTTGTTTATTTTCTCACTCATCCAGGCATTCTGACCTCCTGATCCTTTCTGGCAAAAGTTTTTGGCAGAGACTGGCTCATAAATTATTTATTTATTTATTTATTTATTTATTTATTTGTTAAACTATTACATATGACTCCCCCCGCTGCCCCGCCACACCCACCGCCTAGGACAAGCCCCCACAGCCTCCTTGGTTTCGTTGTGTCCTTTGGTTATGCTAATACGTATGCATACAAGTCCTTTGGTTGCTCTCTTATTCCTCCCCTGCCTTCTCTCTGAGGTTGGATTTCTGTTCAGTGTTTCTTTGTCTCTGATCTATTTTACTTCATCAGTTTATGTTGTTCATTATATCTCACATATGAGTGAAATCATGTGATAATGAAGTATGGTAGCAACCATTTCAGGTGGAAACTGTAGTTTAACTCTAACCCTGTTGTTTGGCTTAACCATATAAAAGTTACTTTGATTTTCTGAATTGTATAAATCATCCCATTCGATTGAATGCCTTATTGATTGTGACGTGACTATTCCATTGATTGTTATCTTACTGGTTTTAGAGAGCACATTTTTCTGTACCTGGAAACAGGACAGCACAATGATCCTAAATTGTTTTAGTGGCCAGAGATGGTGCGTTCCAGTTGACTCAGTGATCCTAAGACCAGGACAGTGCAATTACTCTAAATTGCCTCGATGGCTCTAGACCAGGGGTGGGCAAACTTTTTGACTCGAGGGCCACAATGGGTTCTTAAACTGGATCGGAGGGCCGGAACAAAAGCATGAATGGAGTGTTTGTGTGAACTAATATAAATTCAAAGTAAACATCATTACATAAAAGGGTACGGTCTTTTTTTTTTTAGTTTTATTCATTTCAAACGGATCCCTCGGGCCGGGCCGTAGTTTGCCCACAGCTGCTCTAGATAATGACTTCCTGCCAACTCAGTGGTTCGAGACCCGAGGGCTCTAGATAATGTATTTCTGTCAATTCAGTGACCCCGAGACCCGAAACTGTAATTAACATGCTTAATTCTGCTTCTGTAATTTGTTTTTTTTGCAAGCCAGGTGCCTCATTCCAAACCCTGAGATGTAATCAATACCTTTGTGGTTTTTTGCTTATATAACCCTGAAACTGTGACCAAATGGCTACTATGAGATTTGGGAATGGCCCCTCATAGTCCCGGATTGCAATAAATGTGACTCTTTAATTCAACTTCTTGAGGCGTCCTTCTGCAATTTGTGGGGTACATTACAACATTTGGAGGCCCCAGCGAGATGCAGCTCCTTAGGGGTGCTGTTTTGGATGCAAAGGGAGGCCGAACCTCCCCTGAGCCGTTTGTGGAGACTGAAGGATCTCTAGGGGGTGCACACCCTGAGAAGTTGCATGGCCCCGGAGAACTCCCTTCGGTTCCAGCAAACGGGCAGGGGACGTTCCCCCATCCCTAAAAAATTTTCATCGGAGTCACTTGAAAAACCTCTAGAGGTAGGTTCTGGGACCGGTCACTGGTGGTGGACTCAAAAGAGGGCTGGACGCAGCGGAACCTCGGAGCCTGACGCCTGACGCGACGGCGTCTGGGGGTCCTGTTCTGGGCAACCTTAGGTTGCATTTGTCTGGTTTGTTTTGTCTTTGCTAGCCTTTTTGGTTTTGGATTTGTTTGTTTGTTTGTGAGCTTTTTTAGTTCTGGTTATTGTTTGTGAGTCCAATGTGTTCAGTTTGTCGATTTTGTCATTTCGCCGAAATCCTCTTGGAGGACATTGAATGGTTCTTTCCTTCCTCTTTAACTTTTGGGGGATTGTGTGAATGGATTACTGATCTAGGTTATCAAGATCTCTGTTCAGGGACTTGTCCTGTATCTGGAGGAATGGCTTCTAGACGGTATTCACCGTCTCTGGGACTTCCAGGAGGGAAGTCAAAACTCAGACTGGCAAAGGGTTCGAGTCTGGCCTGTCTTTTAAAAAAAGGTAGAAGAGAAGTGTTCCTAGGCAGTTTTCTACTGCCTCTGTTCAGGGACTTGTTCTGTATCTCTGCACAATTGAAACTGATTTGTTGATATTTTGTGGTGTAAATGTGGCGTGCGCCGGTGTAAAAAGTGTTTTTAGGTTTGTTTCTGTTTTGTTTTGTTTTCTTAAAAAACCTTCTAAACATGTCCTGAGTTTCTGTGGTGATTCAAAGTTTTTAATGGGGAGTTGTCATGTCTATTTAGTCTTGTTTTCTTTGTTCAGTATGAGTACCATTTACGAGACATGGGTCGAGAATCCTGTCCTGGGATGTGGGAAAGGGAGGCCCCCGCATCTGTTCTTGTCAGGCCCCCATCAGGGGACTTGGGCAGTGTTCCTGTTATCTGCCAAAGTTCCCAAGACTATAAAAGTACTTGTTCACTGAAAGGGTGTAAGTGTGGATGTTTATTTGATGTTTGTATGTCTAATTAGGTATAATTATTTGTTCATGTAAGTGTGGAAGTCTGAGAGAAAAAAAACATGTTTGATTTCAGGCTGAATGCTCTGAACGATAGCAAAATGCCTTTTCCCAAGGGCGCTTGCTCTCTGTCAGAGGTGGAATCTGCCCGCCTAACTAGTAAAAATTTCTGTCTATGTTTGTGTACTAGGGACTTTGATTTGCTCTGTGATATTTCTGTGTTGGTTGAAATTTTGAAATTCTGGGGTAGATTTAAAGGTATTTGTGGCTTTTCTAGTCTGATTGGGACATTTAGGGGTGGGGCTCACAGTTCCTCACAGAGATTTTATGGGCCCTTTCCCCTGCCTGTTCTGAATTAAATAATACAGGCCAGTGTCATTTGGCTTGCTGGTTAAAGGAAGACAATGAGCCCTAGAATCTGTAAAGGTGGGTGGGAATGAAGCTGGTCAAATGTACTGAAAGGGTTTGGTACCTGTTGCTGCTAGCAGAGGAGGGGCTGATATCCCCTTCCAGTGCACTCTCTTGGGAGAGACCTGATCGCTGCTCTGTCACAGGGGACGGGTACGATGGCAGGGGCCTGGTAGCCAACCCACTGCCACAGAAGCGCTTTGTAACATGCCAGGCGTGTTTCCCCTGGCCAGCTAAGGGCTGCTGGCCCCCATCGTTCCACCATTGCTGGCTGGAGGCAAGCGCTTTTTCCCAGTACAGAGAAAAGGGCTGCCAGATGAAAATGCCTTTCCCCCGTGGTGGGGGCACCTCCACTGGTCACTTGGGGACCTGTGCTGAGCTCCCCACCTCCACATATCAGGCTCCCATCTCCCTCGCCCTCTGCTCACCGGGGTTGTAATTGCCTCTCATTCCCTGAGGGGTTATTTTGACTAGGTGCAAGGAGGGAAATTTCCCTGTGCCTCCTTGTGTCTCCCTGCACCCCAATGAGACCCAAGGCCTCCTTGGACACTTTTCACCGTGTTTTGTTGGGGGTTGCGGGGGGGGGGGGGGGCGGCTTAAAAAGGCAAGCAGTTAGAAAAAGAAACTCTAAAAATTAGAAGGATTTGAAGGAATGAATCGGTCACAGCTGGTAGAGGTAGCCCAGAAAGTCTTTAACAATAGGAACACCCCGGAGGAGAAGCAGGACAAGAGAATGACTAAGGCAGTGGTAGTTGCATTAAGTGAAATGGGCACCAAGACAAAAGGAGAAGGGGGATGGAAAAGGGAAAGGAAAGGCTGGCAGCAAACTAGGAAGGCATTAGTATGCCTATTGTAGGAAGTGGGGGCACTGGAAGAGAGAATATCCTGGGAGGTTAACAAAGGAAAGCAGAAGGCTGAGGGAAAACCCAGGCTCTGAAGGATTTACACTCAGGGAAGGGGACTAATAGGGCCAAGACTCCTTTTCCTTGAACCCCTTAGAACCCAGAATAATAATTTTTTAGTTTCCTGGTGTGTTCTGGAGCAGCCTTAGCATTTACCTGTGACTTGCCTCACAAAAGTTCAGAAGTCTTGGTGACACCTATGTGGGTAGCCTGGTGTAACTGGGCAACTAAAGTCTGACCTAGAGCCTCTGGGACCAACAGTCTGCCATCTGGTACAGTCCACCAACCATTTGGTCCTCTGGTAGCTTGCTTCTGTTCTGCCAATCCCTCCTCTTGTAAAGGCCCCACTGGTTCTTGGGCGGCTTCCTTGGCAGCTTGGTACTGGGTGACCCTGGTGTTTGACATCCATCTTGACAGAGCCAACGGGACCCATAACATCTAAGAAGACATCGGTCCAGGGAGCCACCGGACAAACTGCCTTTTTCCTTGGACATCAAAGAGGACTGTGGACATTGGAAAGAACACGGTAACTCACTTGTTTCTGGTCATGCCAGTTTGCCCGTACCCCTTTTTTGGACGTGATCTCTTACAGAAACTACAAGCCACCATATCCTTTGAGGGGGACGGAGCACACTTCACTGTGGATCCAAGAAACCCAGGCCCGGACCCATTCTCCCCGGCCTCATTCTTCTAACCTGTCCTCTCTCAGATGAATATCTCTTGCAGGAAAGGGCCAATGTGACTCTGCTTACTTGGGGAAATTACGTCTCTTCCCCATGGTTTGGGCAGAAAACAACCCCCCGGGGGTTAGCAAGTCATCAAGCACCTGTAGTAGTCCAATTGCAAGCCACTGCCACTCCAGCTTGGGTTCGGGAATTCTTAGGGGCAGTTGGATACTGCCGCCTGTGGATACTGGGGTTCGCGGAGATTGCTGAACCTCTGTGCTCAACTGCTGGGGAGGCGCAGCCGTTAAACTAGACCGGAGTGGAGCAACGGGCCTTTGAGAAGCTAAGGAAGGCTCTCGTCTCAGCACCTGCCCTAGCCTTGCCAGACGTCAGGAAGCCCTTCCACCTCTATGTGAGTGAGGTAAGGGGCATTGCCAAAGGGGTTCTCACCCAGACTCTAGGTCCCTGGAAGAGACCTGTGGCCTATCTGTCTAAGACACTAGACCCCCTGGCTGCAGGGTGGCCAGTGTGCCTCCGGGTAGTGGCCGCCACAGCATTGCTGGTAAAGGAGGCAGATAAGCTGACTTTGGGCCAGGAACTAGCCCTGACAACACCCCGTGCTGTGGAAGCCCTCCTTCGAGGTGCTCCAGGAAGATGGATGTCAAACACCAGGGTCACCCAGTACCAAGCTGCCAAGGAAGCCACCCAAGAACCAGTGGGGCCTTTACAAGAGGAGGGATTGGCAGAACAGAAGCAAGCTACCAGAGGACCAAATGGTTGGTGGACTCTACCAGATGGCAGACTGTTGGTCCCAGAGGCTCTAGGTCAGACTTTAGTTGCCCAGTTACACCAGGCTACCCACATAGGTGTCACCAAGACTTCTGAACTTTTGTGAGGCAGGTCACAGGTAAATGCTAAGCAAGGTAAGAGGGTCCCCCTGGGAATTCGGGCCCAGGGAAACTCCCCAGGAGAGCATTGGGAGGTGGATTTCACAGAGATTAAGCCACCGGCATCAGGGTATGAGTACCCGCTAGTTTTTATAGACTCTTTCTCGGGATGGGTTGAAGTCTAGCCCATCAGGACAGAAACTGCCTCTATCATGGTCAAGAAATTACTCCAGGAGATTATACCTAGATTGGGGCTGTCAGCAGTCATAGGATCAGATAATGGCCCCGCCTTTGTAGTCAAGGTATCTCAAAGTACAGCTAAGGTCTTAGGCATAAACTGGAAACTCCATTGTGCATACCGGCCACAGATTCAGGGCAGGTATGAACAGGACTCTAAAAGGATTTTAACTGAATTTATCCCAGAAACCGGTGAAAACTGGACCAACCTCCTGCCCTTTGCCTACTTACAGGCCAGGTGTACCCCCAACCGGGTCGGGTTCTCTCCTTTTGAAATCATGTTTGGTAAACCTCCCCCTATCCTACCCAAAGTTAGGGGAGGAATTAAAAGCTAAAAGTCATAACCATTCCTTGCTCAAGTCCTTGCAGGCTCTGCAGTATATCCAGAGAGCCACCCATAAGCTTGTTCGAGACGCCTTGCCAGTGCCCACCTCGGACCCTGTGCATCCTTTCCAGCCTGGGGACTCAGTGTGGGTAAAGAAGTTCACTACCCAAGGACTCACCCCAACTTGGAAAGGACTATACACTGTCGTCCTGCTGACGGCATCCAGACCTGGCTACACCACTCCCAGCTCCTGCACCAGGAAACGGCCTTGATCCCAGCAGCCAGCGGCCTCACCCGTGAGATCCAGGAGGAGGCTCAACGCCCGCAGGAGGGGAACTGGACTTCAGTGAGGACAGTACTGAAGGGGACCATGGCACTAGGGCACTTGGTAACTGTAAGAACATTTTTTTTCTAGCCAGTGAAAAAGTCCATGGCCAAGTGGGGCTAGATGTGCTAGGGGACAGGAGAGCAGGAACAGAATAGAGAATGTTCCTAAAAGAAGTGGGGTGAGTAAATGAAAATTAAATGTGCCAAGCTGGCAGTTTAGAAAAATTAATTCGGTCTAACTACTTGTAGTTAGGGGGGAGTACAATCCCCTAACAAGTAAAGATGAGTCCATGATTTGACTCATGTACATAAAACCAGTGGGGAATGAAGTATGGTAGCAACCATTTCAGGTGGAAACTGTAGTTTAACTCTAACCCTGTTGTTTGGCTTAACAATATAAAGGTTACTTTGATTTTCTGAATTGTATAAATCATCCCATTCGATTGAATGCCTTATTGATTGTGACTTGACTATTCCATTGATTGTTATCTTACTGGTTTTAGAGAGCACATTCTTCTGTACCTGGAAACAGGACAGCACAATGATCCTAAATTGTTTTAGTGGCCACAGATGGTGCGTTCCAGTTGACTCAGTGATCCTAAGACCAGGACAGTGCAATTACTCTAAACTGCCTCGATGGCTCTAGATAATGAGTTCCTGCCAACTCAGTGGTTCGAGACCCGAGGGCTCTAGATAATGTGTTTCTGTCAATTCAGTGACCCCGAGACCCGAAACTGTAATTAACGTGCTTAATTCTGCTTCTGTAATCTGCTTTTTTGCGAGCCAGGTGCCTCATTCCAAACCCTGAGATGTAATCAATACCTTTGTGATTTTTTGCCTATATAACCCTGGAACTGTGACCAAATGGCTACTATGAGATTTGGGAGTGGCCCCTCATAGTCCCGGATTGCAATAAATGTGACTCTTTAATTCAACTTCTTGAGGCGTCCTTCTGTGATTCTCGGGGTACATTACAACATTTTTTTTAAAAAATATTTTATTTATTTTTTACAGAGAGAAAGGGAGAAGGATAGAGAGTTAGAAACATCAATGAGAGAGAAACATCGATCAGCTGCCTCCTGCACACCCCCTACTGGGGATGTGCCCGCAACCAAGGTACATGCCCTTGACCGGAATCGAACCTGGGACCCTTTAATCCGCAGGCCGATGCTCTATCCACTGAGCCAAACCGGATAGGGCGATTACAACATTATTTATCTTTCCCTAACTGGCTTATTTTGCTTGGCGTAATGCTCTTCAGGTCCATCCATGCTGTTGCAAATAGTAAGTTTATTCTTTTTTTTTTCTTGTTGAGCATTTATTTTTATTTTTTTTAAAAAAATATATTTTATTGATTTTTTACAGAGAGGAAGGGAGAGAGATAGAGAGTTAGAAACATCGATGAGAGAGAAACATTGATCAGCCGCCTCCTGCACACTCCCTACTGGGGATGTGCCCGCAACCCAGGTACATGCCCTTGACCGGAATCGAACCTGGGACCTTTCAGTCCACAGGCCGACGCTCTATTCACTGAGCCAAACCGGTTTCGGCTATTTTTATTTTTTAATCCTCACCCGAAGATATGTTTCCATTGCCTTTTTTTTTTTTTCCTAAACTTCCTTCTCTTTTATTGCAGTGTAGTAATCCATTGGGTATGTACCACAGTTTTTTAATCCACTCATCTGCTGATGGACACTTAAGCTGTTTCCAAATCTTAGCTATGGTAAATTGTGCTGTGAACATAGGGATGCATATATCCTTTCAATTGGTGTTTCTGTTTTTTGGGATATAATCCCAGAAGTGGGATTACTGGGTGGAATGGGAATTCCATTTTTAATTTTTTGAGGAAACTCCAAAATGTTTTCCACAGTGGTTGCATCAGTCTGCATTCCCATCAGCAGTGCATGAAGGTTCCTTTTTCTCTCCTGCTTCCGCACGCCAGTTGGACATCCCCCCGAGGGGTCCCGGACTGTGAGAGGGACAGGAAGGGCTGAGGGACCCCCAACCCCACCCCGAGTGCATGAACTTTGTGCACCGGGCCTCTAGTCTAGACGTATAGCACTAACTCCTAGAAGAAGTAGTTTTGAGTTAAAAGTTGCAGTAAATGGATACTATTCAGAATAAGCCTTCATATAACTATATAATCTATATGAATAAATGATACATATTATATGTGGGTTTTTTTGTTGTTGTTGTTTTGTGTTTCGATTCACACATCTTACAGAAAGAAGAAAGAACAGGAAGGCAGAAGGAGAGTGACTACTCATTCTCTGATGCATAAATAATATACTGTATGCCTGCTCAAGACAGGGCTGGAGGTAAATACCAGGCATGCAAGTGTGGCAGGAGAATTTAGTGAAATACAAAGTTTTATCTGTTCTGCGTATGTGTGTCTTTTCTCTTTAAAACAAGAAGGGCTGAAAGGAGAGGCATCCTGATGTCAAAGGCCGTTCTATCTTCATAAAAGTCGAAAGCAAGTCTGGGAAGAAGTTATGCCCTGAAGAGGCTGGACTCAGGGAGGGTTTTGTAGATATTTAAGACAGCGAAGGGGATGGGAGGTCCGGTCAGCGTGGGCAATGTGCTCTAGTCCTGTGATGATGCCAGTGGCAGGACCCGAGTAGATGGCTCTGGGATGTATCTGGGGAAATCAGGTCCAAGGTCAGTAACCGAATTCCCATGTCTCAAAAGAAAAGAGCTAAGACTTTGGGAGTCCAGGACCTGCTGGAACCACAAGGGCCACAGCAGTCACTGGTGAGATTGATGTCCAGTGACAGGATGGGGGAGGGGCAGGTAAGAAGCCTTCCTTGTACTTGTTTCTATGACTTTTGCACAGCCCTCGGGAGACGGGATCTATTTCTCATCAGCACTGTGGTGCAGGGGTTGGGGGAAGGAATCAAGTTCAGTGAAAGAACATTTAAAAATGCAGTAATTCCTGCACATCTGCGTTTGTAGACGCTGATCACACCTGCTGCATGAGGAGAGGTAGGGAGGAGCCCTGCCTTCACCTGCCTCAGCAAACACTTCAAAGACGTTCTGATCAGTGGTGAGGGCTGTGCCATGCTCAGGCGCCGGGGGAAGGAGAAGGTGGTGGGGCAACTCCTCCAGCTTCTTGCCCCTTTCTTAAAAATCAATCAATCAATCAATCAATAAATAAATCTTTTAAAAAAATCGCCACCCAAGGATATGTTTTTATTAATTTCAGGAAGAGAGGAAGGGAGATGGAGAGAGGGAGAGAAAGAGAAACACCTAGCAGTTGCCTCCCATATGCACCCCTCCCATATATACCTTGCAACCTGGTTATTTTCCCAGACCAGAAATTGAACTCACGGCCTTTTGGTGTACAGGACAATGCTCCAACTCACTGAGCCATACTGGCCAGAGCTCTCGCCCCTTTCTTGAGACCTGTTTCCTTCTTTCCCTTAGGTCTGGCCCCTCTGATGGTCCTCCCTTTCCTACATCAGGGTCGGGGGGACAGGAGCATCTCTTCTCTGGGCAGGAACAGGTAGAGGAGAGCCAGGCGGGTGCCTCTGGGAGAGGAGCCTGATTGACATCTGAATTCTGGGTTTCCCAATGCTGCCCTGGGAGACCTAGTCCTTGGTGTGAAGAGATGAAAGGGGAGAAAGGAGAACAGAAGGGAAGGGGAGGAGACTCTCCCAATTGGAAGGAATCTGAGGGAGTCAAGAAGCCCAGATGGGAACAGAGAGCTCACAGCTGCAATAAACAAAGAGGAGAGGACAGGGACCCGGCTGGATTGATGGGGACAGAAGGGAGTCCTATGGTGTTTTAGGTTTCTGGGTTTTGGGGAGGGAATGCTGGGACTCTGCTTAGGGTGGATCTCAGTAGACTTGTGTTTGCCTGTGTTATCGGTGGGCCCAGGCTCCAGCCTCCCTCCCGGGGACCCTCCCAAAGAGATACTTGGAAGTTTGTGAGCCCCAGGCCCCAAGGAAAGGGGAGGCAGTCTCTGGTAGGGGTGGGGGTAGGGGTGGGAGTGAGAGGCCGCTGCCCAGGATCAGGGAAGGGATCCCTCTAGGCCAGTGGTTCTCAACCTTCTGGCCCTTTAAATACAGTTCCTCATGTTGTGACCCAACCATAAAATTATTTTCGTTGCTACTTCATAACTGTAATGTTGCTACTGTTATGAATCTTAATGTAAATATCTGATATGCAGGATGGTCTTAGGCAGGGGTGGGCAAACTTTTTGACTTGAGGGCCACAATGGGTTCTTAAACTGGACCGGAGGGCCGGAACAAAAGCATGGATGGAGTGTTTGTGTGAACTAATATAAATTCAAAGTGAACATCATTACATAAAAGGGTATGGTCTTTTTTTTTTTTTTTTTTTTAGTTTTATTCATTTCAAACGGGCCGGATCTGGCCCGCGGGCCGCCGTAGTTTGCCCACAGCTGGTCTTAGGTGACCCCTGTGAAAGGGTCTTTCGACCGCCTAAGGGGTCGTGACCCACAGGTTGAGAACCGCTTCTCCAGGCTCTCAGAGGCCTGCAGTGCCACTGCAGGGTGTGCTCTCGGTTCACCATCTCTCCTTGAGAGGAATTTCTCAGAGACCAGGAGCAGCCCAGGTCCCACCCTCCCCGCCAACTTCCCTTCTACTGCCCACAGGTCTGGGCACCTGGGCCAGGAGGAAACTCCTGGGGTGGTGAGGACATACAATTCACCAGTCTGAGCTACTGACCCGCCCACACCCTCCCACAACCCTTAGTGACAATGGCTTCCCCAGGGACACAAACGTGCAGGAACAGATACGTGGGTGGGAAGCCAGAACAGCTGTTTATTCAATTACATTTATTTATTTATTTATTTTTAAAAACATATTTTATTGATTTTCTACAGAGAGGAAGGGAGAGAGATAGAGAGCCAGAAACATCGATGAGAGAGAAACATCGACCAGCTGCCTCCTGCACATCTCCCACTGGGGACGTGCCCGCAACCCAGGTACATGCCCTTGACCGGAATCGAACCCGGAACCCTTTAGTCCGCAGGCCAACGCTCCATCCACTGAGCCAAGCCGGTTTCGGCTATTCAGTTACATTTAAATGATATTTACAAGGAAGAGGTGGGGTGCAGTGGGGAGCAGGGGGTCAGGTCCAGGGTTCAAGAGGGGACAGTCCTGCTGCCTCCTCTCACACTCCCTCCTCTGCCTCTCTGGGCCTGGCAGCTCAGCCATGCGGCGGGGGGTGGGGGGGCTAGAAATACGGAAGGGACAGTTGCAGCAGGAGAAGGGATGAGGCAAGGCCAGCATGGGAGAAGAAGGACTGCTCTGGGGCCCCTGAGTCCTCCCTGTCTTCTAACCCGCTTCTTGCCCCTTGGATAGGGGCTCCAAACCCTGGTGTGGCTGGTGGGGATCCCCTGGGCTCCAGGCTGGTCACTGGGCTATGGCTTTTGGGTGGCCTGAGACTCTTCAGTCCTGGAAAGGGAGAAGAGGGGCTTGAAGGATTGACAGAGGCTCTTCTTCACTTCCCTCCCCAGTCCCTTCAGCTTCCTTACCTCTTACAGCCTTTGCAGCCCTTTCTCTTCTTGCCAGACTTGTCCTTCTTACTGCGTTGGGCTGGTTTCCGTGGGGCTGGTGATGTGTCCAGACGCTGCATCAGCCTCTGCACCCAGGCCTCCTTAGGGTCTGTGCACAGCTCTGCCTGAGAGTGCTTCCGAGGTGAGAACCTGGAGTCGGGCATTAGCAAGCCTGTCCTCGTCTTGCCCACCTTGCCCAGCCCACCCAGCTTCACCCACGCCCTCGCACCACTCACAGGATAGCCGGGATGGGGCAGCCCAAGCTTGGCTCCTGCTTCCTGTAGCTGCGGACAAGCGTGTCAGGAATCTTCCTTTCGCCGAAGCCTGTTTGGCTCAGTGGATAGAGCGTCAGCCTGCGGACTGAAGGGTCCCAGGTTCGATTCCGGTCAGGGGCATATACCTGGGTTGCGGGCACATTGCCAGTGGGGAGTGTGCAGGAGGCAGCTGATCGATGTTTCTCTCTCATCAATGTTTCTATCTCTCTCCCTTCCTCTCTGTAAAGAATTAATAAAATATATATATATATATATTTTTTTTTTAAGAAGTGAGTTTTCTTTTTTTTTTTTTTTTTTTAAATATATTTTATTGATTTTTTACAGAGAGGAAGGGAGAGAGATAGAGAGTTAGAAACATCGATGAGAGAGAAACATCGATCAGCTGCCTCCTGCACATCTCCTAGTGGGGATGTGCCCGCAACCCAGGTACATGCCCTTGACCGGAATCGAACCTGGGACCTTTCAGTCCGCAGGCCGACGCTCAATCCACTGAGCCAAACCGGTTTCGGCTTAATAAAATATATTTAAAAAAAAAAAAGAATCTTCCTTTCACTGTACTTGAGGCAACAGTCCTGTGCCCCTCCATCACTGCCTGCAGAGGGCGATCACAGGGGCCAGGGGCTACCTATAGGCTCCCAGCCAGGCCTCTCCAGCCCCTTTCCCCATCCTAGGCTGCTCCCTACTTGATACCTGGGGTCCAGGGGATGCAGAAGGCCAGGACCAGGAAAAGGAGGCTCAGAGCCAGTGACTGAGCCATGGCTGTGGTAGAGGGTGAGAGTGAGGCCACAGTTGTGGGTGAGGTGTAAGCTGCAATTTGGGGTCCTGGAGTGGGTGGGCCTTTTATTAAAGCTGTACATCCCTTGTTTATTTTCTCACTCATCCAGGCATTCTGACCTCCTCATCCTTTCTGGCAAAAGTCCTTGTCACAGGCTCCTTCATAAATTATTTATTTATTTTTTTATTGTTTAAAGTGTTACATATGTCTCCTCTCCCCCCTACCCCCCGCCACTCCCACCCGCTAGGACAAACCCCCAGCCTCCTTGGTTATGTTGTGTCCTTTGTTTATGCTAATACGCATGCATACAAGTCCTTTGGTTGCTCTCTTACCCCTCCCCTGTCTTCTCTCTGAGGTTGGATCTGTTCAGTGTTCTTTTTGTCTCTGATCTATTTTACTTCATCAGTTTATGTTGTTCATTATATCTCACATATGAGTGAGATCATATGATATTTATCTTTCTCCGACTGGCTTATTTTGCTTAGCGTAATGCTCTTCAGGTCCATCCATGCTGTTGCAAATGGTAAAAGTTTCTTCTTTTTTTTTTTCTTGTTGAGCATTTATTTTTATTTATTTTTATTTTTTTATTTATTTTTATTTTATTTTTTTAAATATATTTTATTGATTTTTTTACAGAGAGAAAGGGAGAGAGATAGAGAGTTAGAAACATCGATCAGCTGCCTCCTGCACATCTCCTACTGGGGATGTGCCCGCAACCAAGGTACATGCCCCTGACCGGAATCGAACCTGGGACCTTTCAGTCCCCAGGCCGACGCTCTATCCACTGAGCCAAACCGGCTTCGGCTTATTTTTATTTTTTAATCCTCACCCGAAGATATGTTTCCATTGCCTTTTTTAATAAAGTTTCTCCTTTTTTATAGCAGTGTAGTAATCCATTGTGTAGATGTACCACAGTTTTTTAATCCACTCATCAGCTGATGGGCACTGAAGCTGTTTTCAAATCTTAGCTATTGTAAATTGTGCTATGAACATAGGGGTGCATATATCCTTTCTGATTGGTGTTTCTGGTTTTTGGGATATATTTCCAGAAGTAGGATCACTGGGTCGAATGGGAGTTCCATTTTTAATTTTTTGAGGAAACTCCAAACTGTCTTCCACAGTGGCTGCATCAGTCTGCATTCCCACCAGCAGTGCATGAAGGTTCCTTTTTCTCTCCTGCCTCCACCGGGCAGTTGGACATCCCCCGAGTGGTCCCGGACTGTGAGAGGGTCAGGCAGGGCTGAGGGACCTCCACCCACACACCTCCCACCCCGAGTGCATGGATTTTGTGCACCGGGCCTCTAGTCTAGACATATAGCAGTAATTCCTAGAAGAAGTAGCTTTGATTTAAAAGTTGCAGTAAATGGATACTATTCTGAATAAGTCTTCATATAACTATCTAAATTATATAAATAAATGGTACATATTATTTGTGGGTTTATTTTGTTTGTTTTGTGTTTTGAATCACACATCTTACAGAAAGAAGAAAGAACAACAGGAAGGAAGACAAGGAGAGTGACTACTCATTCTCTGATGCATAAATAACATACTGTATGCCTGCTCAAGACAGGGCTGGAGGTAAATACCAGGCATGCAAGTGTGGCAGGAGAATTTAGTGAAATACAAAGTTTTATCTGTTCTGCGTATGTGTGTCTTTTCTCTTTAAAACAAGCAAGGGTTTTGGCAGGGCTGAGAGAAGAGGCATCCCGATGTCAAAGGCCATTCTATATTTATAAAAGTCGAAAGCAAGTCTAGGAAGAAGTTATGCCCTGAAGAGGCTGGACTCAGGGAGGGTTTTGTAGATATTTAAGACAGCGGAGGGGATGGGAGGTCCGGTCAGCGTGGGCAATGTGCTCTAGTCCTGTGATGATGCCAGTGGCAGGACCCGAGTAGATGGCTCTGGGATGTATCTGGGGAAATCAGGTCCAAGGTCAGTAACCGAATTCCCATGTCTCAAAAGAAAAGAGCTAAGACTTTGGGAGTCCAGGACCTGGAGAGCCATACCTGCTGGAACCACAAGGGCCACAGCAGTCACTGGTGAGATTGATGTCCAGTGACAGGATGGGGGAGGGGCAGGTAAGAAGCCTTCCTTGTACTTGTTTCTATGACTTTTGCACAGCCCTCGGGAGACGGGATCTATTTCTCATCAGCACTGTGGTGCAGGGGTTGGGGGAAGGAATCAAGTTCAGTGAAAGAACATTTAAAAATGCAGTAACTCTTGCACATCTGCGTTTGTAGACGCTGATCACACCTGCTGCATGAGGAGAGGTAGGGAGGAGCCCTGCCTTCACCTGCCTCAGCAAACACTTCAAAGATGTTCTGATCAGTGGTGAGGGCTGTGCCATGCTCAGGCTCCGGGGGAAGGAGAAGGTGGTGGGGCAACTCCTCCAGCTTCTTGCCCCTTTCTTAACAATGAATCAATCAATCAATCAATTGATAGATCTTTTAAAAAAATCCCCTCCCCAAGAATATGTTTTTATTAATTTCATAAAGGGAGGAAGGGAGATGGAGAGAGGGAGAGAAAGAGAAACACCTAGCAGTTGCCTCCCATATGCACCCCTCCCATATATACCTTGCAACCTGGTTATTTTCCCAGACCAGAAATTGAACTCACGGCCTTTTGGTGTACAGGACAATGCTCCAACTCACTGAGCCATACTGGCCAGAGCTCTCGCCCCTTTCTTGAGACCTGTTTCCTTCTTTCCCTTAGGTCTGGCCCCTCTGATGGTCCTCCCTTTCCTACATCAGGGTCGGGGGGACAGGAGCATCTCTTCTCTGGGCAGGAACAGGTAGAGGAGAGCCAGGCGGGTGCCTCTGGGAGAGGAGCCTGATTGACATCTGAATTCTGGGTTTCCCAATGCTGCCCTGGGAGACCTAGTCCTTGGTGTGAAGAGATGAAAGGGGAGAAAGGAGAACAGAAGGGAAGGGGAGGAGACTCTCCCAATTGGAAGGAATCTGAGGGAGTCAAGAAGCCCAGATGGGAACAGAGAGCTCACAGCTGCAATAAACAAAGAGGAGAGGACAGGGACCCGGCTGGATTGATGGGGACAGAAGGGAGTCCTATGGTGTTTTAGGTTTCTGGGTTTTGGGGAGGGAATGCTGGGACTCTGCTTAGGGTGGATCTCAGTAGACTTGTGTTTGCCTGTGTTATCGGTGGGCCCAGGCTCCAGCCTCCCTCCCGGGGACCCTCCCAAAGAGATACTTGGAAGTTTGTGAGCCCCAGGCCCCAAGGAAAGGGGAGGCAGTCTCTGGTAGGGGTGGGGGTAGGGGTGGGAGTGAGAGGCCGCTGCCCAGGATCAGGGAAGGGATCCCTCTAGGCCAGTGGTTCTCAACCTTCTGGCCCTTTAAATACAGTTCCTCATGTTGTGACCCAACCATAAAATTATTTTCGTTGCTACTTCATAACTGTAATGTTGCTACTGTTATGAATCTTAATGTAAATATCTGATATGCAGGATGGTCTTAGGCAGGGGTGGGCAAACTTTTTGACTTGAGGGCCACAATGGGTTCTTAAACTGGACCGGAGGGCCGGAACAAAAGCATGGATGGAGTGTTTGTGTGAACTAATATAAATTCAAAGTGAACATCATTACATAAAAGGGTATGGTCTTTTTTTTTTTTTTTTTTTTAGTTTTATTCATTTCAAACGGGCCGGATCTGGCCCGCGGGCCGCCGTAGTTTGCCCACAGCTGGTCTTAGGTGACCCCTGTGAAAGGGTCTTTCGACCGCCTAAGGGGTCGTGACCCACAGGTTGAGAACCGCTTCTCCAGGCTCTCAGAGGCCTGCAGTGCCACTGCAGGGTGTGCTCTCGGTTCACCATCTCTCCTTGAGAGGAATTTCTCAGAGACCAGGAGCAGCCCAGGTCCCACCCTCCCCGCCAACTTCCCTTCTACTGCCCACAGGTCTGGGCACCTGGGCCAGGAGGAAACTCCTGGGGTGGTGAGGACATACAATTCACCAGTCTGAGCTACTGACCCGCCCACACCCTCCCACAACCCTTAGTGACAATGGCTTCCCCAGGGACACAAACGTGCAGGAACAGATACGTGGGTGGGAAGCCAGAACAGCTGTTTATTCAATTACATTTATTTATTTATTTATTTTTAAAAACATATTTTATTGATTTTCTACAGAGAGGAAGGGAGAGAGATAGAGAGCCAGAAACATCGATGAGAGAGAAACATCGACCAGCTGCCTCCTGCACATCTCCCACTGGGGACGTGCCCGCAACCCAGGTACATGCCCTTGACCGGAATCGAACCCGGAACCCTTTAGTCCGCAGGCCAACGCTCCATCCACTGAGCCAAGCCGGTTTCGGCTATTCAGTTACATTTAAATGATATTTACAAGGAAGAGGTGGGGTGCAGTGGGGAGCAGGGGGTCAGGTCCAGGGTTCAAGAGGGGACAGTCCTGCTGCCTCCTCTCACACTCCCTCCTCTGCCTCTCTGGGCCTGGCAGCTCAGCCATGCGGCGGGGGGTGGGGGGGCTAGAAATACGGAAGGGACAGTTGCAGCAGGAGAAGGGATGAGGCAAGGCCAGCATGGGAGAAGAAGGACTGCTCTGGGGCCCCTGAGTCCTCCCTGTCTTCTAACCCGCTTCTTGCCCCTTGGATAGGGGCTCCAAACCCTGGTGTGGCTGGTGGGGATCCCCTGGGCTCCAGGCTGGTCACTGGGCTATGGCTTTTGGGTGGCCTGAGACTCTTCAGTCCTGGAAAGGGAGAAGAGGGGCTTGAAGGATTGACAGAGGCTCTTCTTCACTTCCCTCCCCAGTCCCTTCAGCTTCCTTACCTCTTACAGCCTTTGCAGCCCTTTCTCTTCTTGCCAGACTTGTCCTTCTTACTGCGTTGGGCTGGTTTCCGTGGGGCTGGTGATGTGTCCAGACGCTGCATCAGCCTCTGCACCCAGGCCTCCTTAGGGTCTGTGCACAGCTCTGCCTGAGAGTGCTTCCGAGGTGAGAACCTGGAGTCGGGCATTAGCAAGCCTGTCCTCGTCTTGCCCACCTTGCCCAGCCCACCCAGCTTCACCCACGCCCTCGCACCACTCACAGGATAGCCGGGATGGGGCAGCCCAAGCTTGGCTCCTGCTTCCTGTAGCTGCGGACAAGCGTGTCAGGAATCTTCCTTTCGCCGAAGCCTGTTTGGCTCAGTGGATAGAGCGTCAGCCTGCGGACTGAAGGGTCCCAGGTTCGATTCCGGTCAGGGGCATATACCTGGGTTGCGGGCACATTGCCAGTGGGGAGTGTGCAGGAGGCAGCTGATCGATGTTTCTCTCTCATCAATGTTTCTATCTCTCTCCCTTCCTCTCTGTAAAGAATTAATAAAATATATATATATATATATTTTTTTTTTAAGAAGTGAGTTTTCTTTTTTTTTTTTTTTTTTTAAATATATTTTATTGATTTTTTACAGAGAGGAAGGGAGAGAGATAGAGAGTTAGAAACATCGATGAGAGAGAAACATCGATCAGCTGCCTCCTGCACATCTCCTAGTGGGGATGTGCCCGCAACCCAGGTACATGCCCTTGACCGGAATCGAACCTGGGACCTTTCAGTCCGCAGGCCGACGCTCAATCCACTGAGCCAAACCGGTTTCGGCTTAATAAAATATATTTAAAAAAAAAAAAGAATCTTCCTTTCACTGTACTTGAGGCAACAGTCCTGTGCCCCTCCATCACTGCCTGCAGAGGGCGATCACAGGGGCCAGGGGCTACCTATAGGCTCCCAGCCAGGCCTCTCCAGCCCCTTTCCCCATCCTAGGCTGCTCCCTACTTGATACCTGGGGTCCAGGGGATGCAGAAGGCCAGGACCAGGAAAAGGAGGCTCAGAGCCAGTGACTGAGCCATGGCTGTGGTAGAGGGTGAGAGTGAGGCCACAGTTGTGGGTGAGGTGTAAGCTGCAATTTGGGGTCCTGGAGTGGGTGGGCCTTTTATTAAAGCTGTACATCCCTTGTTTATTTTCTCACTCATCCAGGCATTCTGACCTCCTCATCCTTTCTGGCAAAAGTCCTTGTCACAGGCTCCTTCATAAATTATTTATTTATTTTTTTATTGTTTAAAGTGTTACATATGTCTCCTCTCCCCCCTACCCCCCGCCACTCCCACCCGCTAGGACAAACCCCCAGCCTCCTTGGTTATGTTGTGTCCTTTGTTTATGCTAATACGCATGCATACAAGTCCTTTGGTTGCTCTCTTACCCCTCCCCTGTCTTCTCTCTGAGGTTGGATCTGTTCAGTGTTCTTTTTGTCTCTGATCTATTTTACTTCATCAGTTTATGTTGTTCATTATATCTCACATATGAGTGAGATCATATGATATTTATCTTTCTCCGACTGGCTTATTTTGCTTAGCGTAATGCTCTTCAGGTCCATCCATGCTGTTGCAAATGGTAAAAGTTTCTTCTTTTTTTTTTTCTTGTTGAGCATTTATTTTTATTTATTTTTATTTTTTTATTTATTTTTATTTTATTTTTTTAAATATATTTTATTGATTTTTTTACAGAGAGAAAGGGAGAGAGATAGAGAGTTAGAAACATCGATCAGCTGCCTCCTGCACATCTCCTACTGGGGATGTGCCCGCAACCAAGGTACATGCCCCTGACCGGAATCGAACCTGGGACCTTTCAGTCCCCAGGCCGACGCTCTATCCACTGAGCCAAACCGGCTTCGGCTTATTTTTATTTTTTAATCCTCACCCGAAGATATGTTTCCATTGCCTTTTTTAATAAAGTTTCTCCTTTTTTATAGCAGTGTAGTAATCCATTGTGTAGATGTACCACAGTTTTTTAATCCACTCATCAGCTGATGGGCACTGAAGCTGTTTTCAAATCTTAGCTATTGTAAATTGTGCTATGAACATAGGGGTGCATATATCCTTTCTGATTGGTGTTTCTGGTTTTTGGGATATATTTCCAGAAGTAGGATCACTGGGTCGAATGGGAGTTCCATTTTTAATTTTTTGAGGAAACTCCAAACTGTCTTCCACAGTGGCTGCATCAGTCTGCATTCCCACCAGCAGTGCATGAAGGTTCCTTTTTCTCTCCTGCCTCCACCGGGCAGTTGGACATCCCCCGAGTGGTCCCGGACTGTGAGAGGGTCAGGCAGGGCTGAGGGACCTCCACCCACACACCTCCCACCCCGAGTGCATGGATTTTGTGCACCGGGCCTCTAGTCTAGACATATAGCAGTAATTCCTAGAAGAAGTAGCTTTGATTTAAAAGTTGCAGTAAATGGATACTATTCTGAATAAGTCTTCATATAACTATCTAAATTATATAAATAAATGGTACATATTATTTGTGGGTTTATTTTGTTTGTTTTGTGTTTTGAATCACACATCTTACAGAAAGAAGAAAGAACAACAGGAAGGAAGACAAGGAGAGTGACTACTCATTCTCTGATGCATAAATAACATACTGTATGCCTGCTCAAGACAGGGCTGGAGGTAAATACCAGGCATGCAAGTGTGGCAGGAGAATTTAGTGAAATACAAAGTTTTATCTGTTCTGCGTATGTGTGTCTTTTCTCTTTAAAACAAGCAAGGGTTTTGGCAGGGCTGAGAGAAGAGGCATCCCGATGTCAAAGGCCATTCTATATTTATAAAAGTCGAAAGCAAGTCTAGGAAGAAGTTATGCCCTGAAGAGGCTGGACTCAGGGAGGGTTTTGTAGATATTTAAGACAGCGGAGGGGATGGGAGGTCCGGTCAGCGTGGGCAATGTGCTCTAGTCCTGTGATGATGCCAGTGGCAGGACCCGAGTAGATGGCTCTGGGATGTATCTGGGGAAATCAGGTCCAAGGTCAGTAACCGAATTCCCATGTCTCAAAAGAAAAGAGCTAAGACTTTGGGAGTCCAGGACCTGGAGAGCCATACCTGCTGGAACCACAAGGGCCACAGCAGTCACTGGTGAGATTGATGTCCAGTGACAGGATGGGGGAGGGGCAGGTAAGAAGCCTTCCTTGTACTTGTTTCTATGACTTTTGCACAGCCCTCGGGAGACGGGATCTATTTCTCATCAGCACTGTGGTGCAGGGGTTGGGGGAAGGAATCAAGTTCAGTGAAAGAACATTTAAAAATGCAGTAACTCTTGCACATCTGCGTTTGTAGACGCTGATCACACCTGCTGCATGAGGAGAGGTAGGGAGGAGCCCTGCCTTCACCTGCCTCAGCAAACACTTCAAAGATGTTCTGATCAGTGGTGAGGGCTGTGCCATGCTCAGGCTCCGGGGGAAGGAGAAGGTGGTGGGGCAACTCCTCCAGCTTCTTGCCCCTTTCTTAACAATGAATCAATCAATCAATCAATTGATAGATCTTTTAAAAAAATCCCCTCCCCAAGAATATGTTTTTATTAATTTCATAAAGG
Organism: Myotis yumanensis; assembly: GCF_028538775.1. NCBI lineage: Eukaryota > Metazoa > Chordata > Mammalia > Chiroptera > Vespertilionidae > Myotis > Myotis yumanensis. The sequence continues at coordinate 29,377,495 of NW_027223763.1, read as the reverse complement.
GAGGAAGGGAGATGGAGAGAGGGAGAGAAAGAGAAACACCTAGCAGTTGCCTCCCATATGCACCCCTCCCATATATACCCTGCAGCCTGGTTATTTTCCCAGACCAGAAATTGAACTCACGGCCTTTTGGTGTACGGGACAATGCTCCAACTCACTGAGCCATACTGGCCAGAGCTCTCGCCTCTTTCTTGAGACCTGTTCCCTTCTTTCCCTTAGGTCTGGCCCCTCTGATGGTCCTCCCTTTCCTACATCAGGGTCAGGGGGACAGGAGCATCTCTTCTCTGGGCAGGAACAGGTAGAGGAGAGCCAGGCAGGTGCCTCTGGGAGAGGAGCCTGATTGACATCTGAATTCTGGGTTTCCCAGTGCTGCCCTGGGAGACCTAGTCCTTGGTGTGAAGAGATGAAAGGGGAGAAAGGAGAACAGAAGGGAAGGGGAGGAGACTCTCCCAATTGGAAGGAATCTGAGGGAGTCAAGAAGCCCAGATGGGAACAGAGAGCTCACAGCTGCAATAAACAAAGGAGAGGACGGGGGCCCCGCTGTATTGATGGGGACGGAAGGGAGTCCTTTTGGGTTTTAGGTTTTTGGGATTTGGGGAGGGAATGCTGGGACTCTGCTTAGGGTGGATCTCAGTAGACTTGTGTTTGCCTGTGTTATCGGTGGGCCCAGGCTCCAGCCTCCCTCCGGGAACCCTCCCAAAGAGACACTTGGAAGTTTGTGAGCCCCAGGCCCCAAGGAAAGGGGAGGCAGTCTCTGGTAGGGGTGGGGGTAGGGGTGGGAGTGAGAGGCCGCTGCCCAGGATCAGGGAAGGGGTCCCTCTAGGATCTCAGAGGTCTGCAGTGCCACTGCGGGGTGTGCTCTCAGTTCATCATCTCCCCTTGAGAGGACTTTCTCAGAGACCAGGAGCAGCCCAGGGCCCACCCTACCCATCAACTTCCCTTCTATTGCCCACAGGTCAGGGCACCTGGGCCAGGAGGAAACTCCTGGGGAGGTGAGAACGTATAATTCAGCAGTCTGAGCTCTTGACCCTCCTACCCTGAACCCCTCCCACCCCTTAGTGACATTGGCTTCCCCAGGGACACAAAGGTGCAGGAACAGATATGTGGTGGGAAGCCAGAACAGCTGTTTATTCAGTTACATATAAATGATATTTACAAGGAAGAGGTGGGGTGCAGTGGGGAGCAGGGGGTCAGGTCCAGGGTCCTGGGTGACCTTTCCTCAGAGGGGACAGTCCTGCTGCCTCCTCTCACACTCCCTCCTCTGCCTCTCTGGGCCTGGCAGCTCAGCCATGCGGCGGGGGTCTAGAAATATGGAAGGGACAGTTGCAGCAGGAGAAGGGATGAGGCAAGGCCAGCATGGGGGTAGAAGGACTGCTCTGGGGCCCCTGAGTCCTCCCTGTCTTCTAGCCCGCTTCTTGCCCCTTGGACAGGGGCTCCAAACCCTGGTGTGGCTGATGGGGATCCCCTGGGCTCCAGGCTGGTCACTGGGCTATGGCTTTTGGGTGGCCTGAGACTCTTCAGTCCTGGAAAGGGAGAAAAGGGGCTTGAAGGATTGACAGAGGCTCTTCTTCACTTCCCTCCCCAGTCCCTTCAGCTTCCTTACCTCTTACAGCCTTTGCAGCCCTTTCTCTTCTTGCCAGACTTGTCCTTCTTACTGCGTTGGGCTGGTTTCCGTGGGGCTGGTGATGTGTCCAGACGTTGCATCAACCTCTGCACCCAGGCCTCCTTAGGGTCTGCGCACAGCTCTGCCTGAGAGCGCTTCCGAGGTGAGAACCTGGAGTTGGGCATTAGCAAGCCTGTCCTCGTCTGCCCACCTTGCCCAGCCCACTCAGCTTCACCCACGCCCTCGCACCACTCACAGGATAGCCGGGATGGGGCAGCCCAAGCTTGGTTCCTGCTTCCTGTAGCTGCGGACAAGCGTGTCAGGAATCTTCCTTACACTGTACTTGAGGCAACAGTCCTGTGCCCCTCCATCACTGCCTGCAGAGGGTGTTCACAGGGAGCCAGGGGCTACCAATCGGCTCCCAGCCAGGCCTCTCCAGCCCCTTTCCCCATCCTAGGCAGCTCCCTCCTTGTACCTTGGGTCCAGGGGATGCAGAAGGCCAGGACCAGGAAAAGGAGGCTCAGAGCCAGTGACTGAGCCATGGCTGTGATAGAGGGTGAGTTGAGGCCACAGCTATGGGTGAGGTGTAAGCTGCAATTTGGGGTCCTGGAGTGGGTGGGCCTTTTATTAAATGCCGTACATCCTTTGTTTGTTTTCTCACTCACCCAGGCATTCTGACCTCCTCACCCTTTCTGGCAAAAGTCCTTGGCAGAGACTGGCTTATAAATTATTATTTTTTTTTATAGTTTGAAGTATTACATATGTCTCCTGTCCCCTCTAGCCCCCTCCCCCCACCAGCCCCTTAGGACAAGCCCCCACCACCTCATTGGTTATGTTGTGTCCACTGTTTTCCACAGTGGCTGCATCAGTCTGCATTCCCACCAGCAGTGCAGGAGGGTTCCTTTTTCTCCACATCCTGGCCAGCACTTGTCTTTTGTTGATTTGTTGATGATAGCCATTCTGACAGGTGTGATATGGTACCTCATTGTTGTTTTGATTTGCATCTCTTGGATGATTAGTGACTTTGAACATGCTTTCATATGTCTCTTGTCCTTCTGTATGTCCTCTTTTGAATACTGTCTATTTACGTCCTTCGCCCATTTTTTGATTGGACTATTTATCTTCCTTTTGTTAAGTTTTATGAGTTCCCTGTAAATTTTGGAGATTAAACCCTTATCTGAGATAACATTGGCAAATGTATTCTCCCAATGTAGTGGGCTTTCTTGTTGTTTTGTTGATGGTTTCTTTGTTGATGGTTTTGTTGATGGTGCAAAAGCTTTTTATTTTGATGTAGTCTTATTTGTTCATTTTCTCCTTGGTTTCCATTGCCCTAGGAGCAATAGAAAAATTATATTTATATGATTAAATAAAACAAGAAAGAGAGAAAACAGGTCTATCACATCTTTTCATTTGTGCAGAAAATATATCAGTTTATTTATCCTTCCTTTGCTAAGTTAATTTAAAGATACATGGGGAAACAAAAGGGGAGACAAGAGTGGGAAAGGGGCATAGTACATGCTTTTTTAAAAGCATGTATATTTATGTCTACTTATTATAAAAGCAACTAGAGGCCCGATGCATGAAATTCTTGCACTGGGTGGTGGGGGGAGTCCCTCTGCCCAGCCTGTGCCCTCTCACAGTCTGGGACCCCTCGGGTGGTATCTGCCTTTCAGCCTAGGCCCGATCTCCAGTCCGGGGCTGTTTTGGCTGATTGGGTTTACGGGCTCTAGCAGTCTCGGGCTCTCGCAGTCTGGGACCCCTCGCTCCTTACCACCCGCCTGCAGCGGAGGTGGGAGAGGCTCCCACTATGCTCGCCACTATGCTCGCCAGCCATGAGCCCAGCTTCTGACTGAGTGGCACTCCCCATGTGGGAGCTCACTGACCACGGGCGGGGCGGGCGGGGGGGGGGGGGGGGCGGGCAGCTCCTGTGTTGAGCATCTGCCCCCTGGTGGTCAGTGTGCATTATAGCGACCGGTCATTCCAGTTGTTCTGCCGTAACAGTTGCTTTGGCTTTTATAATACAGATTATTTTTGGTGATTGAAGTCAAGTAAATGCACTGGCCCTTCATCCAGAGGCCTCACCTCTTCCTCCAATCTCTCTTACAAGTCCTCTCCAATCCACCCACTTAATTGTCTGATAAAAACAGACTGCATTTCCTACTGCCAAATGTTGATAAGTGTTCTGCGTGTTGATAAGTTTCTCTCCCTCCTGGAATATGGTTCTTTGTAGAGGGAAGTGACACTTTCAATTAAGGGTCACACCTTATTGATGCTCATGGAGATTCTTCTGTCCCTCTTCCTCAAGAGATGCTTGTGTCCCTAAACACTCAATTTTCTGGGACAGATGGCCAGACAGTTGTCATGAAGGAGAGAGCTAAGCCATCAGGCTGGTGTAGGTGTGGAGAATGAGGAGAAAGTGAGAGCATAGACACTGCCTGTGAGCCGGCATGTTTGGCCTCTGGCTCTGTAACCTTTACAACCAGACAACCTGACATCCTCATGGACAGACTGAATCACCACACAAGCTTCCCTAAGACATAAAAGTCTTTGACACTGCCCTAGCCGGTTTGGCTCAGTGAAGAGCATCGGCCTGCGGACTGAAGGGTCCCAGGTTCGATTCCAGCCCAGAGCATGTACCTTGGTTGCAGGCACATCCCCAGTAGGGGGTGTGCAGGAGGCAGCTGACCGATGTTTCTCTCTCATCGATGTTTCTAACTCTCTATCCTTCTCCCTCCTCTCTGTAAAAAAAAAAAAAAATCAATAAAATATATTTAAAATAAAAAAGTCTTTGACATGACGCCTGCCTTGTGAAACAGAAGGGCTTTGTGATGCAGCCTGGTGACCGGGTTCTATTCTCTGTGAGGCGGAGATGACAAGGCAGAGCATTGGGAATCATTAGACAGGAGGATCCTGAACGCCTAGATATAGGGATGGCTCCTCCCCTCATGCTAAAGCCATGTTGAGCTTTACTTTTGTTCTTCGGAGTGTTGGATATTTCTTATATACATATGGTGCCATCTTCCTTATTATCCTAATTATCTGGCAAGTGAAGAGGAGTTACTATGGGTTAAGGTTGGAACCTAAAAGGAGCTGCTACCAGGTAGGAAAATAATAACACAGTAATTGAACTAGTTAAGTTTTAGATAAGAAGTTTTTCAAGATCTCAGAGCCTCCTTTTACCTTTCTTGCCAATTTTTGTACTATACATTCAGTTACTCTAATATGGTGCTTTTCTCAGAGCCTAGAAGTAATTTTTTAAAAAATATATATATTTTATTGAATTTTTACAGACAGGAAGGGAGAGGGATAGAGAGTCAGAAACATCAATGCAAGAGAAACATCGATCAGCTGCCTCCTGCACACTCCCCACTGGGGATATGCCCACAACCAAGGTACATGCCCTTGGCTGGAATCGAACCTGGGACCCTTGCGTCCGCAGGTCGATGCTCTATCCACTGAGCCAAACCGGTTAGGGCTAGAAGTAATTTCTTACTAAGCAATCCCTGCAGTGTATTTTAAAGATCAAGAACCTCTCAGTCTACCTTGGGTTGAGACCTAGGTGAAATGGAATCTATCTCACTGGATCTCAGAAGACATCCCAATATGGGGGTTTCTTCTGGTCGGTGGACTTAGTAAGCAAAAGTCCTAGGGCTGTTAAAACTAATCACCATTACTATTTAATTTATTTCAGTATTGCTCCTGTGTCATGCTTAGCCCTCTAAAGAACCTGTCCTAAGGAAGGGAACAGGAAGTAAGGATTGTGGAGAGACTTGAAGTGAGAAATAAATAGAAAAATAAAATGTTGGGGTGAAAGGGTGGAGTAGAGGTAGGGAATATAAGTGAGTGCATTAAATACAGGCATACATAGACAGGATGTTGGAAATTTATATTTTTGTCTCATTTTGGATATAAAAATGGAAACAGTGCCCTAACTTTACACTCTAACATTTTTGTCTTTAAGTGTCACCAAAAACTCAAGCCAAAGTCTAGGGATGCAGTATCAAAAGGTAAAGCACTTGTCTCTTCTCTGACTCCCCTTTACTGCAGGTTGGGTTTCCGTGGATTTTGTCCCTCTTTGATCTCTGGTGCTTGGGTTCTCAAAACACTAAATGTTCCAATTCCACAAGTTGACACTCTCTCCCAGAAGACTTTCTTTTTTTTTTTTTAATTAAATCTTTATTGTTCAGATTATTACAGTTGTTCCTCTTTTTTCCCCCCATAGCTCCCCTCCACCCAGTTCCCACCCCATCCTCTGCCCTTCTTCCTGCACTCCCAGACCCTTTTCCCCCTGAGAATTGTCAGTCCACTCCCTTTCTATGCCCCTGATTCCATTATATTCACAGGTTTATTCTATTCATCAGATTTTTTTTCCACTTGATTTTTAGACTCACTTGTTGATAGATATGTACTTGTTGTTCATAATTTTTATCTTTACCTTTTTCTTCTTCTTCCTCTTCTTAAAGAATACCCTTCAGCATTTTGTATAATACTGGTTTGGCAGTGATGAACTCCTTTAGCTTTTTCTTATCTGTGAAGCTCTTTATCTGCCCTTCAATTCTAAATGATAGCTTTGCTGGGTAAAGTAATCTTGGTTGTAGGTTCTCGCTATTCATCACTTTGAATATTTCTTGCCACTCCCTTCTGGCCTGCATAGTTTCTGTTGAGAAATCAGCTGACAGTCGTATGGGTGCTCCCTTGTAGGTAATTAGCCATTTTTCTCTTGCTGCTTTCAATATTTTCTCTTTGTCTTTTGCCCTTGGCATTTTAATTATGATGTGTCTTGGTGTGGTCCTCTTTGGATTCCTTATGTTTTGGGTTCTCTGAGCTTCCTGGACTTGTAAGTCTATTTCTTTCACCAGGTAGAGGAAGTTTTCTGTCATTATTTCTTCAAATAGGTTTTCAATATCTTGCTCTTTCTCTTCTTCTGGCACCCCTATAATTTGGATGTTGGTACACTTGAAGCTGTCCCAGAGGCTCCTCAGACTATCTTCGTATTTTTGGATTCTTTTTTCTTTTTGCTTTTCTGGTTGGGTGTTTTTTGCATCTTCATATTTCAAATCTTTGACTTGATTCTTGGGATCCTCTAGTCTGCTGTTGGATCTCTGTATATTATTCTTTATTTCAGTCAGTGTATGCTTAATTTGTAATTGGTCCTTTTTCATATCCTTGAAGGTCTCACTAAATTTCTCGGAGGTTTCTAGAAGATTCTTGAAAAACCTTATAACCGTGGTTTTGAACTCTATATCCAGTAGTTTTCTTTCCTCCATTTCTTTCATTTGTGACATGTTTCTTTGTCTCCACATTTTGGCTGCTTCCCTGTGTTGATAGGTGTGCTAGGCTTTGTGTGCTAGGTGTCCGATAGGGCCCAGTGGCTCAGCCTCCCTAATTACCTGAGGTGGACACTCTTGGTGCACCCCTTTGTGGGTTGTGTGCACAGTCTTGTTGTAGTTAAGCCTTGATTGCTGTTGGTATCACTGGGAGGAATTGACCTCCAGGCCAATTGGCTGTGAGGACCAGCTGTGTCTACAATGGGAGAACTGCTGTGCTGGAGATACCCTTATAGGGCAGGACTTGCTTCAGTGGGGCTTTGGTGCTCACTGAGTCTGCCGGCTGAGTGTGTCTCTTATGGATGCGAAGAGTTGTAATCTGGTATGGTCTCACTCTGACCACTGGGTACACTGGCTCTTGGATATCCAAGGAGGTGCAAAGTCAGCCACTGCCTGAGGCCACCCAGCAGGAGCTACAGAGAGATCTGCAGATTCCTCCTCTTTGTTTGGGGTTTGGAGGTGCCCAGATGAGGCCTAGCTGTGAAGCAATGCAGGCCTTCTTTTGGAAGCTCTGGGGCTATCTGACCCAGCTGCAGTTTCTTAGGTTTTAGATTGCAAAAGGCCAGGCCATTTATATGCAAAAGCCACTGCACACAACTTGGGAGGGATTGTAAATTGGGTGGGGCGGGGTCTCAGGGTATCACCGGGGTGGAGCAAACAGCAATGGCTGTCCAGCAGCCCTGCCTCAGAGAGGTCCTGGGGTCTCTGTGTCCCGCAGCCCCATGCAGGACAATGATCCCTGCAAGCACCTCTGAGAGAAAGCTGCCCTCATGCTCCGACCGGATGCCAGACAGTCCAGTTTCTCCCCATATGAGTCTGGGTCCCCAGAGTCTCACCCGGAACTGGAGTTCAGAGCAGTCAGGAGCTTGTATCTCCCTCCCGATTGAGAAAGACAACAGCGTACCCAGTTGCCAGCCCATTTCACGCTCCTCCGTACCTCTGCACTTCCGCACCTCTGCACCTCCTCCCAGTCTCAGTGTGTTTTTCTCTTTCCTTCTAGTTGTAGAACTTCCACTCAGCCAGCCTTCCTATGGTTCTGGATGATATCTGTTTTGTCTTTTAGTTGTAGTTTTTATGTGGTTGTGCGCAGCAGCAAATCCAGGTATTTACCTATGCCGCTATCTTGGTTCCTCTCCCAGTCACTTCATTTTTCAATCCTTTATTCATTAGATGGGCATTTGAAGATCTTGCTTCACTCACAGTGTGGCTGTGATGATCTAATGAGATTAGGTCCTGGACAACTCATTGTAACTGGCTAAGTTATATACAGACATGCCTCAGAGCATTGACTGTTAGGATTTCCAATTTTCTCTCATTCAAAGGCCTTCAGATTCCTATAGGATACCCTCAATCCTCTCTCATTCCATGTAACACTGTCTCCTGGTTTTTCAGCTAGGAGACATTTCTGGAAAGAAACAGAGAAGCCGTGGGAGCTGCTTTCTGTCATGAAAAGGTGATCATTTGATTTTTGTAGTCTTCCAACTTCAGCCTGGACAACTTGGCCTGGGACAGGGATGAGGGTGATGACTGGGATGGAGTCATACACAGCAGAGGCTGGAGCACTGTTGAGATGGTTGCCAGGGCAAAAGGGGCTCAGACATCTCCGGAGGGAGGAGTCCCAGTTCTGCTCTGGGCTACGCTCACAGTGCTCCTGGAATTCAGAATTTGACTAGTGCTTAATTCACAAAAGACACTAAAGGTGTTGATACTCAGCCAAAGACCAGTTATCCAGGTAAGAGAATGGATAAATAAGTGCATAAATAAGCCATCACTGTCATATTCTTCTTACAGCAACACCCTTTCAAGGGCAGAACCCTAGACCTTGCTGACATTACCTCCTCTGATTGTGTATTCAGGGAGCCCAGTCCCTGAGACAGCCCCCAGCCAGGAGCTTGTCATCTCTTCCTCTTCTTAAGAGCTCTAGAGAATAGGATGGACTCCCAAGAGGTGCTGTGTACACATCACAGTCCCCTGAAAGCAGAATTTCCATGTGACCTCATTTTCCACAGCTGGGAAATACTAAGTACCACGCTGTGTCTGTCTTTGCCCCAAATGAGACTGAATCCAGGTTCTACCTGGTGATGGCCCTTCTGATGCCCCATTAGCTAACCATTGGCTCCCCCATCCTTTGTTCCCATCTCTGGTTAAGCTGCTCAGCCCAGGTCAACAAAGAACTCACCCACCTCTCAGTCACTCATGGCCCTGTGCTCTCATGCGTTGTCTGAAACCTTGCCCAACAAGTCCCTCAACCCAGCACACCATAACTTGCAAAGTGGAGATTTCCTAGGAAGAAAACTAGAGGACTAAGTACTAGGCGGGTAGGACCCAGGGCGTACAGGGAGGTCAGGGCCAATAGTCAGGCCACAACTTCCAAAGAGGAAGCTGTCACTCCATCAATAACAGTTGCCATGTTTCCTCTTCCAGCCAGGGCTGGCTTCCTCAGGAGGGAAGTGTGCGGAGGCTCCTGTGTGCAGATACCTCCTGCCAAATCTGCAATGCCACGGCTCTGGAGATCCAACAGTTGCTGGTGGGTGAGGACACCCCGATCTATGCAACTTCACCAGGACCATCAGAAGGCTCTCCTTGCCTAAAGATTTTGCCCAAGTCCAATATGTCTTTTGAGCAGAGTCTGGAGCATCATTCCACACATACTCAAAAGCCCTCACTTCCATCTGCAACCCAAACAGTGTCACAATTAACAGCCAAGAAGTCCTTATCCCGGTCATTTACCCAGTCAGCTGGCCAATCAGACGATCCAGTGAGTATGCAAGATTACTTGGCTAAAAATGTCAATCTAGGACAGAGAATTCAAAGTCAAGATATGCCTAGGTTGCATGAGACTATGTCTTCTTTACAGTTCGAAGGGCCTAGAATTCCGGTGAACCAGCAGGAGGTGACACGACACAATCTCAACCGTGTGTATGGGAACCAAGGTCAGCCACCCTTGCATCCCCAGGTCCCTATGCTGACCCTGAACCAAGACATCACTACCCTGACACATTCTATGGCCTTGCCTATGGCCACTGTCTTCCCTTCCTACCTGCCATTCTCCAGTCCTGAAGTCCTGAGGCTTCTTGAGGTACATGTAAAAAAATGGATGCATTTCCAGAGGTGGGGGCTGCCCAGACGCGTAGAGGAGTCCCTGAGGCAGCTTATGCCAAACCTACCATTGTTTTACCAACTTGTAAACAACCAACCAGCTTCTTTCATACAAAATGAATTCTCTGTAGAGATTTTTGCGCCCATTTCTTATCAGACCTGGGGTCCATGTATGGCTGGCCAGGCTACCCAGGCATTCTGGGTTTCTGAATGGTCCATTATAAACCCAGTACAAAGACACCACTACCAGCAAAACCCAAACCACCTAGCTCTAGCCTTGCCCTCTCCAATATTTAAAGACTTAAGTGGCCTCTACCCACTTACTGGCCAACAGGCTAATGACTCAGTGGGCCATTTACAGCAGAAATACATCCAACTATTCTGTGGCTTACCTTCCCTGCACAGTGAGTCTCTGGCTAATGCCTCCTTGAGTTCTCTAGATCACTCCACAGATGGGAGCACGTCCAAGCTCTCCTTGGAGGATCCTTTTCTCTTCAAGGAGCTGTCCTTCCTCCCTCTGTTGCCTAAAACTCCACCCCAGTCAGCCCCACCCTCTTCCTCATCTTCCCCTAATTGGGTCATACCATCTGATCATCAACAAACTCAGATCCATGTCCCGTTTCTGACTCTGGCTGAGTGTGAAGCCTTAGAGTGTCACATGCTGCAGAGGCAGCTCCAGAGTCAGTGGGGTTTGCCAGCTGTTCTGCAAAGAGCTCAGCACACCCAGAACCCTGTGCAATATAAGTCTTGTGGCACAGCCCAGTCTCCTAGGACTGTGAAAACTTCCTGGCCGGGAAAGCCCATTTCTGTTCTCACAAGGGAGCACGCCCGGAGGCTGCTGGACTTCCACCTCCAGAGGCAGCTGATTCACCATCGCTGGGGCCTGCCCCAGATGATCCAGCAGTCCTTCCAGTTGCTCCTGGCCCCCACTCACCAGCAGACTCCATCCTGGAGCAGCACAGCCCTAGCCAATGTGAGTGTTGCCCAACATTCAGCCCTAGAGGCTACTGGTGCTGATGACCCTTTCTCACCCTTTAAGGACCCAGTGTCAGTCCTCATGCCACACTTATTAGACCAGGCCAAGGCAATACTGCAGAGCCACATCAACTCCAAATGTGGGCAGATTCATGAGGGTAAGGTCCCTGCCCATGTGTATAGGTCTTGTGAGTGCCTAATTCCTGGGGGCCTCAAAGTGGCTCCCTTCACTTGCATCCCAGAAAGCAAGCTCTTGGAACGACAGGCAGCAACCGACCCTGACCTACAACAGAAAGTTAGGCACTGGATGCCAACAGTCCCTGATCAGCAGCAAGAGACCTTCCCAGATGCTGCCACTGAGCCTCGCAAGCTAACTCCAGCCCTGTCCAAGGAAGTCCTTGAGAAACTGGAGATGATTTTACGGCACAAGTATCTGACCTTCTTATCAGGGCTGAATCCTCTTTATTACGTGGCTCCCTCCAAGGCCATGGCCCCAGCGATCACTGCTCATGCTGCCACCACAGAGGTGGTGCCTGAGGCCGTCAAAATCTTAAGAGAACCTCTGACTCAGATGATCTCACTTGAAGAGCAGTATCTAAGTCATGAGCCATTTTTTCAAGATACCAAAGAGACTTGTGAAGAAATTGCAGGTGATTTTCAGTCTGAAGTGCAAGTGGAAGGAATGATTGAGAAGGAGCCTCTAGAAAGGCAGACAGAGTCAGCTCGGCCCTACTTATTCAAGAAGCCCATCTTGGCCAAACTAAATTTCCACCTGAGAAGGAAGATCTTAGAGATACAATGGGGAATTCCCACAGAGGCAAGGGAGTCCAGGGAACAAACTGGAGCAACCCCAGAGAACACATCCACACAAGAGTCTCTTGGGAGTCTAAACAACCAAGAGAAAACATGCCTCCAGGAACTGCCCATCCCACCAGACATTTCCTGTGCCCCACATCCAGAGTGGCTCTCGCTTAAGGAACAGTTGTCCACTGAGTTAAAGGCAGTGCAGCAGAACCAGAAGCAACCTAGTTCCAGAGCAGCACCCCATGGTTCTGCCCAGGGGCCCTGCAAGATAACTCAACCCTGTAGAGACATGACAGAGGGCCCAGTGCCTTGTGTTCAGCTGGAGGCCAGTGTGAACCACCCCAGCCTGGAGGAGTCCCAGATCCCTGAGTCCCAAAGCCCTGGCAAGAGCAAGTACTCAGCCCCAGTCCCCATGCTGACTGAAAAGAAAGAGGACCCAAGGAAACCCAAATCGTCAGAAAAACGTAGAGAAGGAGATGCAGGGTTTGTGCTCTTATCAACAAGAGAAAAAAGCCACCCTGTAGCCCAGAGGCCAAAAGGGATGCTTCTGAACAGGACACCCCAAAACCCCTGGCTACAGAGACAAGGCTTTCGGAGACATGGCTTTCGCCTTGATGCTCTCTGTCAACAGAGTTCCCAGCATCACCCTCAGCTTAAGCCCTCAGAGCTCCTTCCAGGAGTCCCTGAAGGGAAGGAATCTAAGAAGAATGACCTGCAAGACAATCAAACTGGGCTCAATGTCAGCCTCAAGGGAGCAAGGATTCCTAAGAATGCCCAGCCTGTCGGGCCCCAGGCGTCACAGGCCCAGCCTGTCCAGGCCCAACTCATTCAGCATAAGCCATTACAGGGCCCAACTTTGCAAGGCCAGGTATTGCAGGGGCAGGTGATGCCAGCCCATCCTCACAAGAGGCCCAGCCTTCCAGAATCAGACTTGAGATATAAGATGAAATCCTTTCTGCAGTATATCAACCTCAAGGCAAAAGGCAAAGAGCACAAGGAATCCATGTTTTTGACAGCTGTGAACGTGGCCAACACCAGAAAAGAAAATGTAGCAAAGAGGCTGGCTCCAGCCAAAAGTCCCATGGAGCAAACTAAGACAGAGAAGAAGATCAGCGGGGACCCCAAAGTCCCATCTCCCCTGACTGAGAAGCAGGTGGGCCTGGCCTCCTTGGAAGGCTCCCATTCCCCAAACAGTAAGCTCAGGCACCGCTCCTGCTCCCATCAACTCCAGTCTTCCTCAGGCTTAGGCCTCCCCCGTCATTGTCCTCGGCACTGTCCTCAAGTGGCTTGTGCCACCCAACCAGGATCCCACCCCAACTCTCAACTCTCACCTCAGAGGGAAATGTTGGCCTGCTCAGGAAGACCCAGCACAATCAAAGGACTTTGTAGGCTCCCCCATGTCTGCATCCCTTGAAGGGATAGCTATTGTCTTTGTCATTAATATGTAGGTGGGGCACCGTACCACCCAAAATACAGTCTATATCTTTAAGCAAAGAGTTGTCTGTCTGCTCATTACCTCCACTGTTGTTTGTTAAGGGAAGTCATGAGAGAGGCTAAAATGCCCTTTGTAATGTTAACGTAAAAAAAACATTGAAACCTGTAAAGAATTTTTGTGAGTTTATTTGAGCCCAACTGTCGACATATGCTGGGAAGCAGAACCTCCAAGAATTGAGATAATGCTCCGAGAATAGCAGGGTTACATTTGTACTTATATATTTACAATCAAAGGAGGGACATAGGTGGGTTACATGAAATTCATTGGTGATAGATTGAGGAGGGATAAAGCAAAGCAGGGAAACCTCTGGGATTGGATAAAAAGTAAAATGATGGACACATACTTAGGTGGGTGCAGGATCAATTAACGTGATAATGAAGGAATTTGTGACATCTGTCCTGGTGCCCAGCATATTTGGTTGTGCTCCAGGGGCTCCAGAAAAAGGGAAGTTACAAGTTACCTAGACATTTCAAGGGTATGTTATCATAGATGCAAAAAGACAGGCTCAGTTAAGGTAAAGGTTGACTTTGTCAGTGAAGATACTGGCCCAGGACGTAACTGCCCACCATAACTGCTTTAGTTGAAGTTTAATTTCAGACCATCCTTTGTGGTTACTTAGGTCTCTGAGTTTGCAAGACTGCCATGCAGGCCTCCCCTGAACTTGTCAGGTCAGCATTTGGCCCCTTTCGTCCACACTATCTAGGGAAGGAGCTTTATTATTTTTTTAAATTCTTTATTGTTGAAAGTATTACATATGATTCCTTTTTCGGCCATTGATCTTTCTCAGCCATCTCCCAACCCCCAGTACAGGCTCTTACGTCCCTACTGTCTGTGTCCATTGGTTATGTTTATATGCATGCATACAAGTCCTTTGGTTGATCTCTTACCCCCACCTTCCCTCTGAGGTTTGACGGTCTGTTCAATGCTTCTGTGTCTCTGGTTCTATTTTTGTTCATCAGTTTATGTTCATTATATTCCACAAATGAGTGAGATTATGTGATACTTATTTTTCTCTGACTGGCTTATTTCGCTTAGCATAATACTCTCCAGGTTCATCCATGCTGTTGCAAATGGTAAGAGTACCTTTTTACAGTAGCATAGTATTCCATTGTGTAGATGTACCACAGTTTTTTTAATCCACTCATCTGCCGATGGGCACTTGGGCTGTTTCCAAATCTTAGCTATTGTAAATTGTGCTGCTATGAACATCGGGATGCATATATTCTTTCTGACTGGTGTTTCTGATTTCTTGGGATATAGTCCTAGAAGTGGGATTATTGGGTTAATTGGAAGTTCCATTTTTAATTTTTTGAGGAAACTCCTTACTGGTTTCCACAGTGGCTGCACCAGTCTGCATTCCCACCAGCAGTGCATGGGGGTTCCTTTTTCTCCATATCCTTACCAACTTGTCTTTTGTTGATTTGTGGTGATAGCCATTCTGACAGGTGTGAGATGGTACCTCATTGTTGTTTTGATTTGCGCCTCTCATGTAATTAGTGACTTTGAGCATTTTTTCTTGTGCCTCTTGGCCTTCTGTATGTTTACTTTCAGAAAGTGTCTATTTAGGTCCTTTGCCCATTTTTTGATTGGATTGTTTATCTTCCTATTGGATTTCATCTTATATCTTATGTGTTCCCTATAAATTTTGGAGATTAAACCCTTATTGGATGTAACATTGGCAAATATGTTCTTCCATACAGTGGGCTCTCTTGTTTTGTTGATGGTTTCTTTGCTGTGCAAAAGCATTTTATTTTGATGTAGTCCCTTTTGTTTATTTTCTCCTTAGTTTCCATTGTGCTAGGGAGATGTATCAGTAAACATGTTGCTATGAGATATGTCTGCTATTTTGCTGCCTATGGATTCTTCTATGATTTTCTAGGGAAGGAGCTTTAACCCACACTTAAGCGGGGTCAGCATTCTACACAACTCCTCCCAGCCCCTCCCTGGACAGTGGATGAAGGGACTTGAGTAGAAAAGGAAGACCCTCATTTAAGGTGCATTGAAGGTAAAGGTCAGACGTGAATTCCAGCATGGCTTCCCATGGTTTCCTTGAGCCCAGAGGAGCAATGTGGACATGAGGATAGTACTGACAAGAAGGAGTGGCCAGGAATCCCACAGGCAAAATTCACTGATGACTTCTATACATGGCCATCTCTGGAGAGGAGCTTTTTAGAGAAGTGTCACAGTGATCCAGCCTCGAGGAGGTGCTTTGTGTTTATCAAAAGCATGTAGCTAAAGTGATGGAATGTCCAAAGCAAATGATAGAATCTCGCCCTCTCTGCTCCCTCTTTGTTAATGGTTAGATCTTCCTGGAGAACTCAGCTGGGAGGCTGCTGATGGTCTCTTGCCTATATCCCACCTCCACTGCCTGTTATCTGCATGGAGTGAGTCCTGCAATGAAGATCCCAGTAGGATATGGAGAGGGGCTTGTTTACCACCCCCAAGGGCAGGCAGGGGGAAGGCGGGGAGGGGAGCATATAGACCAGTGGTTCTCAACCTTCCTAATGCCGCGACCCTTTAATACAGTTCCTCATGTTGTGGTGACCCCCAACCATAAAATTATTTTTGTTGCTACTTCATAACTAATTTTGCTACTGCTATGAGTCGTCATATAAATATCTGATATGCAGGATGTATTTTCATTGTTACAAATTGAACATAATTAAAGCATAGTGATTAACCACAAAAACAATATGCAATTATATATGTGTTTTCCGATGGTCTTAGGCGACCCCTGTGAAGGGGTCATTCGACCCCCAAAGGGGTCACGACCCACAGGTTGAGAACCGCTGACCTAGAGCCAGAAAGCCAATGGAAGGCCCACGTGCTTTGGGGGGGGGGGGGGGGGGGGAGTGAACAATCACTGATACTAGGTCTTCTGCCCATGATATGATAAAGAGCAGTAAGTTGAACTTTTTTATGCAAAAGCAACACAAATTAATTCAAAATCTGAAAACTGACCCTTTACTCTACCAAAGTATAAATCCATGTTTTTGCTCACCCCAAACATGAAGTTAGTCAATGGATTCTAATCTTGATATATCTCAATCCTGCTACTTTTCTCTATTTTTACTACTTCAGCTTGTGTTCAGTTTCTCATTTGTTCTTACCTGAATAATTACAATAGTGTCTCATATACCCGGGGCTTAGGATGATGGCTGGCACATAGTAACACCTTAATAGTACTTGAATCAAAAGTCTGGGCTGGGGAAGCAGACAAATCATTACGTTAGTATGATAAACACTGTGAAATGGGGGATCCTGCCATAGGAGAAAAACCCTGCGGCAAAGACCCCAAAAGAATCATAATAAAATTGACCTTGATAAGCATTTTATGTTTAACAATTAAAATATGTGAGTACTTAACATACGCAAGGTACTATATATAGCAAACACAACAATGAACGTGATACAGGATTTGCACAGTGGAGCTCATGATCTCATGAGATAGTGTCACATGCCCAAATTGCCTAATCAACATATATTCTTGGATATCTAATATTAATCTCAAAATTAAAAGCTGAACTACTGATTCCCCACCTACCACCATCACCTAATCACACATGAAAAACATGCTCCATCCCTGGCTGGTTTGGCCCAAGGGATAGAGCGTTGGCCTGCGGACTGAAGGGTCCCAGGTTCGGTTCCGGTCAAGGGCATATACCTTGGTTGCAGGCACATCCCCAGTGAGAGGTGTGCGGGAGGCAGCTGATCGATGTTTCTCTCTCATTGATGTTTCTGGCTCTCTATCCCTCTCTCTTCCTCTCTGTGAAAAATCAATAAAATATATTTTTTTTAAAAGAAAAAAAAAAAAGAAAAACATGCTCCGATTACAGCATTCATCATATCAGATAATGGCAACTCCATCTTTCCACATCTTTAGGACAAAATATTGATATAATCCTTGACATTTTTTTTCCTAACAGTCCACATCCAATCCATCAGTAAATCTGGTTGTCTCTACCTTCAAAATGAATTCATAACATGACCACTTCTCACTTCTTCTGTTGCTATGATTACAGCAGTAGCATAACTAGTATTCCAGCTTTTTTCTGAAACCATACTTTCAATAGTCTAGTCTCAACATGGAAGACTGATGATCTTCAGGGAAAGTTCTGGCTATAGATGATTGCTTGAAGTATAGGTGGTAGGAAGGTAGATATATGATAGATAATTAGATAGATAGATAGATAGATAGATAGATAGATAGATAGATAGATGTAAAAACCATGGGACTGGATAAAGTCACAAGGGAATGAGTATAAATGAAGGAATGACTAAGGACCAGGCTCCGGGACACTCCAACATTAAGAAATGGAGTGGGGAGTAGGAAAAATAAGCAGAGACTGAGTAGTAGCAGAGACTGAGGTGGGAGCTAAACCAGGAGAGTGTGGTATAATGTAAGATGAGAGGAAAGCAAGGAGAAAGTGAGCAATTGCATGAAAAGTTGCCATGTGTCAAGTAAGATGAGGACTTGGAGTTGAGTATCCCATCTAATAATAGACAAATATGGTAATTGACTGTACCTTTGCTACACCTCCCATTGGCTAACCAAGTGATATGCAAATTAACCGCCAACAAAGGTGGTGGCTAATTTGCATACTGCAGGCAGGGCGGGACAGCGCCATCCCGCCTGCCCCGCCGCCATCTGGGCCTGCTATTTGTGACCCGGGGCGGTGGGGCGGGACAGCGCCATCCCGCTGCCCTGCCGCCATCCGGTCCTGCTATCTGCGACCCGGGGTGGCAGGCGTCCATGTGCGACCCAACCCGGGGCAGCCGGGCGGGGCAGCAGCGATCCACCAGCCCATCTGGGCGTCCCGTGTGTGACCCGACCCGGGGCGGCGCCCCAACCCCTGGATTGGCCCTGCTGTGTGCGCGACCCGGGGAGGTGGGGCAGGCACCGAGGGATCGGGCCTGCCATCTGCCACCTGGGAGCGGGCCTAAGTCACCAGGTGGTTATCTCCTGAGGGGTCCCAGACTGTGAGAAGGCACAAGTGGGGCTGAGGGACACCCCCCACCCCCCTCCCCCGCCAGTGCACAAATTTTTGTGCACCAGGACTCTAGTTAGATATAACAACATAGAGATCATTCATGACCCAGAGAAGAATAGATTCAGGTGAGTGGTGGAGGGAAAGGCATGACTGGAGTAGATGGAGGGGCAGTACAGAGAGCCAAGGCCAGAGTGTGAAGCAGGTGCTCTTAGAAGTCTTAGAAGACTGAAGCAGCAGAAAAGATTTTAGAGAAGTTCCAGTTGCATGGAGCCCAGAGATACAGAAAGAGGGCAGGTGTGGCACCATAGAGTTCAACAAGGGACAATGGGTAGCACAATGTGTTCACTGGTGGCAGGATACAGAAATGCCAGAATGGGAAGAAGCATGAGTGTGTTCTTCCTCTGAATGGTGATGCTGTGCCTAAGGGATGGGGGTCTCGGCTCTAATATGACCTCCAGGATGCGGAGGCACAAGACCCAGGCCTGCTGAGCCAACACCCTCCAGGTGTTTTCCTAACGCATCCCTAAAGATCATCAGGGGTCTTGTGACAGGCACATCCTCCCTGCCTGGTGGCAACTGAGCAAACAGCTACAGAGCAAGGCAGATCACAACAGAATGAAGGCAATGTCCAGAAAGGTCACAGCAACACCGGGCGGGAAGACGAGGTTAGAGTGCATGCATCCCAGCTTACAGGAATTAGGCCCTTCCCATGATCTCCCACAGGATTCTACCTGCCCCAGAGCAGCCTGAGCTCATAGTGCTGACCAAAGTCCAGTAACAAGGTTTGGGGACACTGAAATAAGCTGGAACTGAGATCTTCACGATTCACAATTCTCAGCAAAGCCAAGAGCTGAGAAAAGATAGGGTCAGAGCCTATGACTTCATGCAGGATGTTGTTGAGTGGTGAAGCCTTGCGCATCCCATCCCATAACCCTGGCATAAACTCTAGGCCCAAGAGGGGCAAAATCAGAATTAAAAGCCTCATGAAGAGCACAAATTCAAGAATTTACAACTGCAGACTTGATGGTTGGTGCTAGAAATGTATCAGTGCTTGTTTAGAAACACTGGAGTTCACCTCTGGTCCTCTGAGCTATCAGCATGCCATGGTGAGTGGCTCTGGCCTTCTGAAGCCCTTCCCTTGATCTCTGCAGAGGGCACTACAGAATTCTAGGGAGGGAATTTTCAGGCAACTGACCACATACCATGGAGGATAGTGGCTTCTCCACTAAATTACTACTTCTATTAAACACTGAGCCCTAGAACAGAGGAACAACGTCTGCTCCATTTTTGTACCTGCTCACTGCAGCCCACACAGGGAGGACAACAAACACAGGATGAGCTCAGGCATAAACCCCATGGAGACACTCCTTCCTGCACCAGGTGAGAGGGGACAGGCCCTCTGCTCACTACCAACCATCCAAAGATGGTTCCTGTGTTCACTGCAGGGAGAGGACAACGTTGAGTTCAAGTGGGGATATGAGGAACGAGCCCACTGCAGGCATATAAGATGCTGGGGAACAGAGTGCGCCAGAAGCCTAACAGGTCTGGCTGGGCTGCTGGAGGACTGTCCATTCTCATATCCAGAGACAAGGAGGCCAGGACCCCAAATACTTGATCTGGAAAAGAGCATGGGGAAAAAATAGGGGGCCTGGGAAGGGGCCAGATCTCGGTTTTCAGAAGGAGGGGTGGGTGTTGCCAACTGGCCCTCTTTCCTGCCTTGCCTCTCTCCTGCACTGAATTTATCTGGGTTCATGGCCAAGCAAGAAGCATATTGGGGCTTTCCACAGTGTATCACTGACAAGTAGGGGCAGTAGGGGCAAGGCCCTGGGGCAGACAGCTAGGCCCATGGGAATCCAGATGGCAGCGGGAAGGACAGGGAAGCCATTGCTGTGTGAATAGTGCTGGCAGCTGGTGTGCATCAGGGGGGAGGGCCAGGGTAAAGTGAGGGGCAGGCAGATTCGCACACACAACCAAAGACACACAGACACAGACACCTGGCCACACAGATGCACAAACAAAGACACAACGTGGACAATGTCACACAGAGATTAGTTCAGAGTTACAAGAGACGTGTCCAGGAAACACAGCGACACAGACTGGGGAACAGCCTGAGTTCGATATGCTCACACAGGCACGGGCACAGACACACGTGCAGACACACAGACAGCCTTGCACACATGCACACAGACACACCCATCTTGCAGACCCACAGACACAAATGCAGTGCAAACCCATCCCTCAAAGCCGCTGTCCTCCATAGAGCCTGGCCCAGGGATCTGTCTTAAAGAGGTAGTGGGCCTTCTGGCACTGTGGGCGAATAAGGGGTGAATTAACACACCTTCTCTCCCCACATTCAGGCTCTCCACCTGGTGATAGGATGTGTTCGTTCTGAACTCATCTGCAGAGGTAAACATCAGCCATGTCTACCTCCCTCACCCTCACCTCCTACTCCGAGGCACCAGGACCTCCAGTGCAGCATTCCTCTGCATCTCCACTACCCCGGAGACTGTCACACACTATTTGGGCTCTCTCAAGAGCCCACCAAGCCATACCTCCACCCAAGTATCTTGATTACAGCCATGTGAGATCATAAGCAGAGGATTAAGCTAGACTCCTGATCCACAGACTGTGAGATAATACATTGTGTGCTGTTTTAAACCACCGTGGCCTTCGTGATCCACCAACACAGTGAGATAATAAATTGTGTGCTATTTTAAACCACCGTGGCCTTCGTTACACAGTAACATAGCACGCACACACTGCTGTGGCCATGAGGATAAGAGCAGTGTCTGTCCGGAAAACCTGGAGCTCCTTTTTCTACCTGTGAAACCCCGTGGCTTGGGTTGCTTCCCCGTTTCATTTTTCAGAAGTTTCTTTTGCTTCGTTACTGCCATGTTCTACATTTTTGGCCTTTGACAAATATCTGCCACTGCCATATCAAGAGTCACATGAAAGCACATAAGGGTAATTTACATTTAACACGCGGGATGAGGTGGTTCCAGCCTACCAGGTGGGCTGCAGCTTCTCCACAGCTATGCATCTTTATAGAACGAACTGAGGGAGAGAAGCTCCCTAGATCCCTTCTCCTTCCCCAGCTCAGTCTGTGGAACAGCCTTCACTTGCCCTTGTCAATAATCCCACTGCGTTTTTAGCCCTGGTGACTGTGCAGGTGTTACTGAAGGAGCCTCTGAATTCCTGGAGCAAAAATGACCCCAAACCTTCCTACGTGTGTGATATTTGTGTGCCTAGGGCTGATTTTACTCAATGGGTAGCAACCTGGGGTTAGGGCTCTGCTGGGTTAGCACTGATGAAGAGGTTACAGTTGGAGGTGGAAAGCATAGGGCCAGGTAGAGATGACTGGTAACACCCACCAGCATTACCTTGACAGGCTGTGTCTGTCTGGTTTACTCTTTCCTTTTTAAAAAAAAATAAAAATATTTTACTGATTTCAGAGAGGAAGGAAGAGGGATAGAGAGATAGAAACATCAATGATGAGAGAGAATCATTGATTGGCTGCCTCCTGCACGCCCCACACTGAGGATTGAGCCCACAACCTGGGCATGTGCCCTTGACCAGAATTGAACCTGGGACCTTTCAGTTTGCAGGCCGACGCTCTATCCACTGAGCCAAACCGGTTACGGCTCTCGACAGTTCTTTAAAAGCACACAGCCAAGTTGTTGGGACCAGGGCTCTGCATGTGCATGCGACACGATCCTTGTTCAAGCGCAAGCGATGGGGCAGAAATGTCAAAGCAGTTTAGAGGAAAGACAAACTCCTGGTCTGAGGTGGTGAGGAGGCTCTATGGAGGAGAGCGGCTTTGAGGGGTGGGTTTGCACTGCATTGTGTCTGTGGGTCTGCAAGATGGATGTGTCTGTGTGCATGTGTGCAAGGCTGTCTGTGTGTCTGCACGTGTGCCTGTGCCTGTGCCTGTGCCTGTGCGAGCATATCGAACTCAGGCTGTTCCCCAGTCTGTGTCGCTGTGTTTCCTGGACACGTCTCTTATAACTCTGAACTAATCTCTGTGTGACATTGTCCACGTTGTGTCTTTGTTTGTGCATCTGTGTGGCCAGGTGTCTGTGTCTGTGTGTCTTTGGTTGTGTGTGCGAATCTGCCTGCCCCTCACTTTACCCTGGCCCTCCCCCCTGATGCACACCAGCTGCCAGCACTATTCACACAGCAATGGCTTCCCTGTCCTTCCCGCTGCCATCTGGATTCCCATGGGGCTAGCTGTCTGCCCCAGGGCCTTGCCCCTACTGCCCCTACTGCAGGCTGGACCTTGTCAGTGATACACTGTGGAAAGCCCCAATATGCTTCTTGTTTGGCCATGAACCCAAAGAAATTACAGTGTGATTACAGGCGAGGGTCAAGGGGGCCAGTTGGCAACACCCATCCCTCCTTCTGGAAACAGATCTGGCCCCTTCCCAGGCCCCCTATTTTTCCCCCATGCTCTTTTCCAGACCAAGTATTTGGGGTCCTGGCCTCCTTGTCTCTGGAGATGAGAATGGACAGTCCTCCACAGGCCCAGCCAGACCTGTTAGGCCTCTGGCGCTCTCTGTTCCCAGCATCTTATATGCCTGCAGAGGGCTCATTCCTCATATCCCCACCTGAACTCTCCCTGCAGTGAACACAGGAACCATCCTTGTCCTTTACTCCCTGGCAGCCCTCGCCTATGCCATGGGCCCCTGAGCCCAGGTGGAACACTAGTCTCTGGATGGTTGGTAATGAGCAGAGGGCCTGTCCCCTCTTACCTGGTGCAGGAAGGAGTATCTCCATGGGGGTTATGCTTGAGCTCATCCTGTGTTTGTTGTCCTCCCTGTGTGGGCTGCGGTGAGCAGGTACAAAAATGGAGCAGATGTTGTTCCTCTGTTCTAGGGCTCAGTGTTTAACAGAAGAAGTAATTTAGTGGAGAAGCCACTATCCTCCACAGTACGTGGTCAGTTGCCTGAAATTCCCTCCCTAGAATTCTGTAGTGCCCTCTGCAGAGATCAAGGGAAGGGCTTCAGAAGGCCAGAGCCACTCACCATGGCATGCTGATAGCTCAGAGGACCAGAGGTGAACTCCAGTGTTTCTAAACAAGCACTGGTACATTTCTAGCACCTACCATCAAATCTGCAGTAGTAGATTCTTGAGTTTTTGCCCTCTATCAGGTTTTTTGTTCTCTTCTAAATTTCTCTCTTGAGCCTAAGGCAGGGGTGGGCAAACTTTTTGACTCGAGGACCACAATGGGTTCTTAAACTGGACCGGGGGGCCGCAACAAAAGCATGGATGGAGTGTTTGTGTGAACTAATATAAATTCAAAGTAAACATCATTACATAAAAGGGTACAGTCTTTTTTTTTTTTTTTTTAATTCATTTCAAACGGGCCGGATCCGGCCCACGGGCCGTAGTTTGCCCACGGCTGGCCTAGGGGGTGCTAATGAATAGTGGTTGTGCTAGGGTTATGGGATGGGATGATCAAGGCTCCACCCCTCAAGACCCTATATGAGTCATAGGTTCTGATCTTGTCTTTTCTCAGCTCTTGACTTTAAGGAGAATTGAGAATCCTGAAGGTCTTGATTCCAGCTCATCTTTCTGCTCCTATTCCCATGTTACCAGATTTAGCAGCATTACCAGTGCTGGCATGTGGCAGGTAGGTTACATGGGAAGGTTCTGCTCTACTCTAAAGCAGGATGTGTGCACATTAACCTCTGTCTCCCACCTGATGCTGCTGTGACTTTTCTGGGTCATTCCCTTCATTCTGGGCCTCATGTCTTCTTGCTCTGTGGCACTCTGCCCAATTCCCACCAGGCAGGGAGGATGTGCCTGTCACAAGACCCTGGTGATCTTTGGGGATGCTTTAGGAAAACACCTGAGGGTGTTGGCTCAGCAGGCCTGGGTCTTGTGCCGCCTTGTCCTAGAGACTA
Organism: Myotis yumanensis; assembly: GCF_028538775.1. Taxonomy (NCBI): domain Eukaryota; kingdom Metazoa; phylum Chordata; class Mammalia; order Chiroptera; family Vespertilionidae; genus Myotis; species Myotis yumanensis. The sequence continues at coordinate 29,353,301 of NW_027223763.1, read as the reverse complement.
CATTAGGGGCCAGGCCCCCCTCCTTTAGGCACAGAATCGCCATTCAGAGGAGGGACACTTTTGTGCTTTTTCCCATCCTGGCTTTTCTGCATCTGATAGCAGTGAACACACTGTACTCAGTGCTGGGTCTTACCAGAGGCAGGGAGTCCTGCCACCACCTCCTCTTCATTTGATGGAATGTTGAGTCATCTTGGATTTCCTTAGGAATCGGTGAGGCAGGGGCATCCCACAGTCCCCGCTAACACATCATAATGAAGTGACGGCACTTCCTATGCTTCCTCCAGTTCTTGGCTCCTCTGCAGTAGGTCAGAAGGTGGGAACGCAGAGGTGCCACCTTCTGGGAGATATGAGGTGTCCACATCAGAGGTCCATCCTATGCACTCAGGGCAGCCTCTTTGTCTTTCTGCTTTCTAGTTCCCTCCTCCCTACTCCCAGACTCCATTGGCCCTTGCTGAACACGAGGATGCCACACTTGCCCTCTTTCTGGGCTCCATGCATCTAGAACTTCTCTGCAATCTCTCCTGCTGCTTCAGTCTTCTAAGAGCACCTGCTTCACACACATGATCAGCAACTTCAACCATGGTATTTTAATTTTATTTTAAAAAATATATTTTTTATTGATTTCAGAGAGGAAGGGAGAGGGAGAAAGAGATAGAACATCAATGATGAGAATCATTGATCAGTTGCCTCCTGCATGCCTCACCCTGGGGATCAAGCCCGCAACCCAGGCATATGCCCTGACCAGGAATCAAACCGTGACCCCCTGGTTCATAGGTTGACACTTAACCACTGGAACACACCGGCCTGGCGTCAAACCATCTTTTTATGCCCACCTGGACTCTCAATTTGACACACACTCCTTAAGCTCTAATAGTTGCCATGGTAACTTCCAGAATCTGTCTTCACCTCTGGCTTTTGGGTGTTGTTCTTCCCTTCCTCCACCCACAGCCATGATCTCTTCCAGCTCTTCTCTCACCCTTTTTGGTTTCTGTACAAACTCTCTTACAAGTGAGAGTAACCTTTATTCTAAGCTAAAAATGTCTTCCCTCATTTGTGCTACCTTCTTTCTACTTACGAGCAGCAAAGTGTCCATGCTTTTAGCCAAGGCCATCTCCTGGATTCGGCCTTCACTCCTAACACTTACCTTTACACCACATTGCTCTAGCAGTTCTTGCCTTGCTCTTCTGCATTATCAGTTTATCCCTCCTGACTGCATAAGTTCCAGCAACATTCAACATACTATGCCTCTCACCTTAAAAAACAACAACAACAAAAAACCCTCTCTGGTTTGCACTTCCTCCTTCAGCTGTTTCCTCATTTTTCTGTTCCTCTGTGGAACCAACCTCCTTGAAAGAATTGATTATACTTTCTATCACCAATCACTCTCTTTCCATACTCTTTTGAATTTACTCCAGTCACACCTACACCTCACCTGAGCCAGGTCTTTTCAATGCCATGAATGATCTCCATGTTTCTAAACCTAATGGTCAAATCTGAGTCCTCATCTTATTTGGCCAATTCATAACTTTCCATGCATTCTCCTTGCAATACTTTCCTGTTTTGGCTTCCAGTATTACATATTCTTCTAGTTTTTCTCCCTTCCTAGCTCCTCAGTCTCCTCTGCTTGCTTCCCTCTTCCCTATTTCTTAACATTGGAATGTTTCAGAGCCCAGTCCTTAGGTCTCTCCTTCATTTACACTCATCTCCTAGCTGGTCTTATCTGGTCTCCTGGTTCAATCATCAGTCAATCAATCAAACAATCAACTAATCATCTATAGTCTCAGGAAGAAGCAGGGAGATTAGTTATTGCAATACTTGCAGCAGTAGAGGAAGTAAGAAGTGGAAATGTTCTGAATTCATTTTGAAGGTGAGATGAAAAGATTTTCTGATGAATTGGATGTGGACTGTTAAAAGATAATACGTTAAAGATGATGCCAATGTTTTTGGCCTGAACAACTGTCAAGAGACAGATGCCATTAACACACGTGTGAAATACTACAATGGGAGCAGGTTTGGTGTTCATTATTGGGTGGTGGTGGTGAGGTACAGGGAATCAGGAGTTCACTTTTGAGATGAATATTGGACATCCAAGTGTATATGTTAATTATATAATTTGGGCATGTGAGACTGTCTACCCCATAAATAATTATCTCCATGGAAGCAAGGCCTGTATCTTGGTGACTGTTGTGTCTGGCATCGTCCATGGTACATAGTAAGAACTTAAATATCTTAATTATTGAATACAACATGCCTCTAAAGGTCATTTTTACTGTGACCCTGTTATGTGACCCCTAGGGTTCTCTTCATCAGCTGAGTACTTCCTCCTGTGGCAGGACCCCACACACCATAGCACTCACACACATGGATGTAATAATTTATCTACCTCCTCAGTCCAGACTTTGGACTCTATTACTAATAAGGTGTTACTATGTGCCACCCTATCTTAAACCCTGGGTATACAAGACACTATAGTAATTACTCAGGAAAGAAAGGATAAAAAACTGAACTATAAGCAGAGGCAGTAAAAATAGAGGAAAGGGGACAACTTAAGAGATACCAAAATTGGAACCCAGTGACTGATTTGATGTGTGGGGGGAAATGGATGTGTAGTGATACTATTCCCTGACATTGGAAAATAATTTGATGGGGTGGAAGGCATTTGGAAATTTTGAATTAATTTCCATTGTCTTAGGAACAAGATGGGGCTCCTGCCCAGTTATTGGCTCTATAGTTGGGACTCAGAGGAAAGACTAGCATAGAGAAGTGGCTTTGGGAATCACCAGTACATTAATAGTAACTGAGGTTTGGGGTATGGATGCCCAGTTATTCCTCTTTCCAAGATGAAGAAAGTAAAGGAGAATCCCAGGTGTAAGTGGTGTAGAAATTAGACAGCAGGAGGGCCATAGGCAAGCAGATTGGAGCGCAGTAATGTGAAATAGCTTGTCAAATGTCAGAGTTAGGATTATAACTCTTATGTTTTTCCACATTCCATCTTGTGATTTTGACCTTAAAATCTGCATCCTCTCCAAGGGTCACACATTCGGGCTGAAAATCATGAAAACACATGCTCGAGAATTTTGTAATGTTTTCCTTGTGTTGTAGTTTTGCTGCCCTTTGTTCATGTTTATCATTTGTCTCTGAAATTATTCTCTCACCACTTCAACCAGTAGTTACCTTCTAAAGATGACCCACATATTTTACTCTAACTTAAGCTTACATTGAGTAGAACAAGTACAGCCTTGAGCTATGCTGTTCTGCCATAGCCTCCTTAAGGGTCCAGGGTCCCAGTATTCCTTCCTGGGAGACCAATACCTGCTCCATCCCAGTTAATAAAAGAGGGTAGGACAGGATCCACTTTGTCCACTTCACATCTCTTCAGGAGGTCAAGGGAATATGAGTATTGTGGCCACTGTTAAGAGATCCATTCTGTGGCAGGACCACAGAGGCTACTGGTGGTGGTAGGTTATGGTTCTGGGGTTAGAGGTGAAAGTGTAGACCAACTGAACAGAAAGCAGGAAAGAGCTCTATATGTCTCCATGTGACAACTTACTTGGGGAGGCCTCCTAACACAGGTCTACATGAGGAACTTCATTGAGTCTCTGTATGAGGGAGTGAGTGGACAAGATATAGTTTTGTTTTTTTTGGGGGGTGCAGGCTCACATTTCTTAAAAGCAGCTTACAGATCTCAGCTTGCCTCTCAGCCTTTCTCTTGGGTTTCACCATTTCATATCAAGGGCTTCAGAGAATTTCACATTATATTTCCATTAATGATAAAGTTATTTCTCTGAAATGGGAGATTCAGACATTCTCAGAGAGAGAGAAAGACAAAGTGACTAAAGTTCCACTTTTGTTCTGAGCAGCTATGTTGTTGCTAAGGACTCATGTTTACCATTAAATTCTAGATTCTGGCCACTTTCTGTGTCTGGTTAATGGCACAGGTCACTGTCCAAAAGCCTTTAGTTTTCTTTTCACAGTCCAGGTGAATAGTTCTGGTGCTTTATGAAATGCGACGGGACATTGATATATGGGAAAGGATGACAGGAATCAGGCTTGAGATATAAGATGAAATCATTTCCACAGTATATAAACCTCAAGGCAAAAGGCAAAGAGCTGGCAGGCTTATATGATGCAGCCTTTCATTGGGGGAAAGGACAGGAGTCAACATCTGGGGAAGTCACCAGAGGAGGCACTAGGTACATCTTGGGAAGGGGATATAGCTAAGTTCAACACCATGTAATATACATGAAGTACATTAAAGTCTATCTATTATCTATCTATCTATCTATCTATCTATCTATCTATCTATCTATCATCTATCTATCTACCTATCACCTATGATTTTTCCCCCAAGGAGGCAAGGTTGGTGGAAAAGAAGAAAGTGGAGCAGAATCCCAGGTGTAGGTGATGTAGAAATGAGACAGCAGTAGGGCCAAGTACAAGCTGCTGGTGGTAACTTGACAAGCCCAGACAGTTAGAAAACCCCTTCTGTTTGTGGTTCTTTCCCAGAACTCACTTCCCTTTATAACACCAGAGGCAAGCAGATTGAAGCTTGGATTTAATTAATTCCCCGCAAAGCACTTGGGCCTTGGTTAGCTTCCTGGCTCTAGGTTCTTGTGAGTACAAATCAAATTGGCTTTGTTCCCTTACATGGCCTGGTCAGAACATGTCAGTTTCTATCCCAAATACTCAGACCTCTGTTTGTCTATATGCTCCCCTCCCCGCCTTCCCCCTGCCTGCCCTTGGGGGTGGTAAACAAGCCCCTCTCCATATCCTACTGGGATCTTCATTGCAGGACTCACTCCATGCAGATAACAGGCAGTGGAGGTGGGATATAGGCAAGAGACCATCAGCAGCCTCCCAGCTGAGCTCTCCAGGAAGATCTAACCATTAACAAAGAGGGAGCAGGGAGGGCGAGATTCTATCATTTGCTTTGGACATTCTATCACATTAGCTACATGCTTTTGATAAACACAAAGCACCTCCTCGAGGCTGGATCACTGTGACACTTCTCTAAAAAGCTCCTCTCCAGAGGTGGCCATGTATAGAAGTCATCAGTGAATTTTGCCTGTGGGATTCCTGGCCACTCCTTCTTGTCAGTACTATCCTCATGTCCACATTGCTCCTCTGGGTAGAATCTGGTGATGGCTTGGAAATGGAGAGCTTTGATATTATAAGCAATGTGTGATGGGAAATCAGAGGTGCATAAAGGGGACCATGGCTAATACGGCAGGGAAAGTATCTCTGAAAACTCCTCAGTATGGCCAAGGTGGTGGTATCTCTAAATGCCACTGTGGGAGGCAGGAAGGAGTGCCCCTCAGTCTGTGTGGCCTTAAGCTTGCAGATGAGCGGGAAGAGATTGCAAACACTGGAGATACTGTAATGAGACTCATGTATGGAGTACTTTTAACAGTTGATTTTCTAGAGCTGGTTTTTTGTTTGTTTGTTGCCATGTTATAGAACTCTATCTGCTCATGGAGATGACTACTGGCAGAGATGGGTTAGTGGCCACTTCTGACTTAAACTAGTTGCTGACCTGGTTCAATGTACTCATCTACCCTGGATGTCTGCTGTTTGCCTGAAGAAATATTTTTTGTTATTATTGTTTTTATTTTATTTTTTACCTGGGTATTTAAAACCATCAAGGAGGCTTCTTGTTTCTTAATTCATCCTCAAGGCCCTTCACTCCTATACTTGGCCATTTATGTTACCTTCCCTACCTCAGTGGATACTGTCATATTTCTCTAACACTCTAGGATTTCTGAATTTCCTTGAGTCTTGCCCGGCATGACTTGGTCTCACAGCCAAATATCCTTGAGCTCAAAATATATGAAGAGGCTAATTGGTCCTTTCCCCAGTATTCAGTCCTCCACCCAACTGGTATTGTGAACCCCCAATCTGTATTCATCCCTAAGCTGGTTAGTATCAAGTGTACAAAGGCATTTCAGTGGAGTTGCTTTCCTGCTCTCAAGATATTTAATGTAGTTTCCAAGATAAGACTAATTTACAAGAAGAAAGAGCCAACAATCTAAACAGAATCTTATATTCATTTTTTCTTGCTTGGGATCTGTTTTTTAAAATTGAGTTTATGGGGGTGACATTGGTTAATAAAATTATATAGGTTTTAGGAATACAATTCTACAATACATCATCTGTATATTGTATTGTGTGTTTACCACCCCAAGTCAAGTCTCTTTCCATCACCATTTTGCCCTCTCTCCCTTCTACCTTCCCCATCCCATTCCCTGTGGCAATCTCCACACTATTGTCTCTTCTCACCCATCCCCCAAACACCTCCCCTCTGACAGCTGTCAGTCTGTTCTCTATATCCACGAGTCTGTCTCCACTTTGTTGGTTTATTTTGTCCATTGGATTCCACATACAGTATTTGTCTTTCTCTGACTGGCTTATTTCACTTAGCATAATACTCTTCAGGTCCATCTATGCTATCACAAAAGGTAAGATTTCCTTCTTTTTTAACAGCTGAGTAGTATTCCATTGTATAAATGTACCACAGCTTTCTTATCCACTTGTCTACTGATGGTCCACACCAAGACACATCATGATTAAAATGGCAAAGGTTAAAGACAAAGAAGAATCTTAAAAATGACAAGAGAAAAGCAGTTAGTTACTTACAAGGGAGCTCCCATTAGACTGTCAGCTGGTTTCTCAACAGAAACATTTCAGGCCAGAAGGAATTGGCATGAAATATTCAAAATGATGAAAAGCAAGGACCTAAAACCAAGACTACTTTACTTGGCAAGGCTATCATTTAAAATTGAAGGAGGAATATAGAGTTCCCAAGACAAGAAAAAGCTAAGTGAATTTGTTGCCATTAAACCAGCATTATAAGAAATGTTAAAGGGCCTGCTTTAAGAAGTAGAAGGAAAAGAAAAACACAGAAGGCCGAAACCGGTTTGGCTCAGTGGATAGAGCGTCGGCCTGCGGACTGAAAGGTCCCAGGTTCGATTCCGGTCAAGGGCATGTACCTGGGTTGCGGGCACATCTCCAGTGGGAGATGTGCAGGAGGCAGCTGATCGATGTTTCTAACTCTCTATCTCTCTCCCTTCCTCTCTGTAAAAAATCAATAAAATATATTTAAAAAAAAAAAAAAAAAGAAAAACACAGAAGAACATAGTTAAAAGAATAAAATGGCAATAAATACATACCTATCAATAATCACTTTATTTTTTAATATGCTTTTAAAATTGATTTTAGAAAGAGAAGAAGGGAGATGGAGACAGGGAGAGAGAGGGGGTAAAGAGAGACAGACAGAGAGAGAGAGAGAGAGAGAGAGAAAGAGAAGCACTGAGCAGTTGCCTCCTGCATGCACCCCAACTGGGTATTGAACCCATAACCTGGGCATGTGCCCTGACCAGGAATTGAACCGGTGACCTTTTGGTGATGAGTTGACACTCAACCCACTGAGTCACCCTGGCCAATGCTCAATGATCACTTGAAATATAAATGACTTAAATGCTCCAATCAAAAGACATAGGGTAGCTGAATGATAAGAAAACAAGACCTATATTATATAGACTGTCTACAAGAGATCCACCGCAGAAAGAAAGATACACACAGACTAATAGTAAAGGGATGGAAAAAGATATTTCATGCAAATTGAAATGAAGAAAAAAGGCTGGTATATTAGCAGCTATCCATCTCTGCTAGACCTTTCAACCACACACACACTTTTAAGACAAGCTTGAGAATTCTGTTCTTACATCACTCCAGCCGAGAGGTAAACTTACCTTATAACCCACAATGTTGTCCTTGTCTTTTATAGGTAACCGTCTTTAAATCAAAAGACAAAAGTGTATACCATTTGCAACAACATGGATGGACCTAGAGGGTATTATGATAAGTGAAATAAGTCAGATAGAGTAAGACAAATACCATATGATTTCACTTACATTTGGACTCTAAAGAACAAAATTAATGAACCAAGAAAACAGAAACAGACTTATAGATACAGAAAACAGACTGATGATTGCCACATGGGAGGAGGACTGGGGGGAAAAGATGAAGGGATTAAGAAGTACAAATTAGCCCTAACCGGTTTGGCTCAGTGGATAGAGCGTCAGTCTGCGGACTGAAAGAAGTACAAATTAATAGTTACAAAATAGTCATGGGGATGTAAAGTAGAGCATAGAGAATATAAATAATATTGTAATAATTATGTATGGTGTCAGGTGGGTACTAGACTTATTGGGGGGGATTTGTAAATTATATGTGTCTAACCACTATGCTGTACACATGAACTAATATAAAATAATATTGGACGTCAACTGTAACTGAAGGAAATTTTAAAAATAAAATACAAAAAAAAGAACAAAAGTGTGGTTCTCAAATCAAAAATGTAAAATGATCCTAAGGCTGTGTTTTTCAAATTGCAGGTCCAGATCCATTAGCAAGTCATGAAATCATTTTAGAGGGTCAGGGTCATTTTAGTAAAATAGGATAGAAAATCTCTAGTAAAAGTGGGATTGTTTTACAAAACTTTGGGTTCAGTTACATGTGTTTATAACTTTGTGTGTACAGGGTCACATCATAAACTATATTTCTATGGGTCACAGTTGAAAATTTTGAAAAACATACCACTGAAGGTTTCTGAGGAAAATACTGTGATCTTGGAAATAGTAATTGATTATGAGGAAGGTCTACAGTGAAGGGTTGTGTATCACTTTTGCATTGTCTCTCTTTTTAAAGAAATATATTTTTATTTACTTCAGAGAGAGGGGGGGGAGAGAGAGAGAGAGAGAGAGAGAGAGAGAGAAACACTGATGAGAGAGAAACATCGATCGGCTGCCTCCTGCACGCCACCTGTCAGGGATCCAGCCTGCAATCTGAGCAAGTGCTCTGACTGGGAAATGAACCAACAACCTCTCAGTGCATGTAACGATCGATCGATGCTCAACCATAGAGCCACACGAGCAGGGCCGCATTGTCCCTCTTGGTGTGGTGTGCCTATGCCTGTTCCTCTCACAGCATGTTGAGAACTTGCTTTCCCACCTACCCATAGAGTAGAGCTGTGCTTGTGAGGCATCTGGGCAGTGTCTAGGGACTATAGGTCCACCTCTCACTTGAAGAAACTTCTAGATGAGCACTGGCTGGTGTTATTCAGTAGTTAGAGCATCATCCCATATACCAAAGGTTTGTGGGCTTGATTCTCAGTCAGGGCACCTATGCAGACTGTGGGTTCCATCCCCGGTTGGGGCACATGCATGAGGCAACCCATCGAATGCTTCTCTCTCACATCGATGTTTCTCTCTCTCTCCCTCTCCTTTCCTCTCCCTGTAAAATCAATGCAAAACATATCCTCAGGTGAGGATTTTAAAAAAAAAAAGAAAAGAAAACAAACTTCTAGGTGAATAGCCTTTAAAAAGTTTATACATACCCACACACTCCTCCTCTGCCCCAGTTAGGCCCATTAAAAGAATTTTTTTAAAAGCCTGAGCATTCTAGATGTTTATGACAGAAAGGGAACTTTGACTCTCTGCTCTAATGCTCACTGATAGAGAAAGCGAAATTCAGAGCAGTAAAGCTGTGTTCTGGGTCACAGAGTGTTATATATAAAACTAAAAAAAGCCACTATGTTGCCAACCCAGGTTATTTTATTACCTAAAAAATAATTAAATTGCAATGTAAGAAAATTAGAAAGTACAGATTAATGAACAGATGAAAAATACAGCCATACATACAGTTTTTCTTTCAATAATGAGATTATGAGAAAATCTATATTGGGTTTAGTGATGAATTTTTAGATACATAACCAAAAGCACAATCCATGAAAAGAATCATTAAGTTGGACATCATTAAAGTTGAAATCTTCTGCTCTCCAAAAGACACTGTTAAGAGAAAATGAAAAGACAATCCATACTGAGAGAGAATCTTTGCAAAAACACCTATTTAATAAAGGACTGGTACCCAAAATATACAAAAAACTCTCAAAACTCCATAATAAGAAAACGAACAACCCAATTTAAAAAATGGACAAAAAACCTGAACACCTCACCAAGTATGTACAAATAGCAAGTAAGCATATCAAAAGATGTTCAACATCATATATCATTAGAGAATTGAAAATTAAAGCAACTAGGAGATACCACTACACACCTATTAAAATGGCCAAAATCTAGAACACTGACACCACCAAATGCTGGTAAGGATGTGGAGCAACAAGAACTCTCATTCACTGCTGATGGGAGTGCAAAATGGTACTACTCCTTTGAAAACAGTTTGGCAGTTTCTTACAAAACTAAAGTACTCTTACCATATGGATCCAGCAATTGTGTTCTTTCCTATTACCCAAATTTACTGAAAATGTATGTGCACACAAAAACCCGGCACTTAAATGTTTATAACAGCGTTTTTCATAATTGCTAGACTTTAGAAGCAACCAATGTATCCTTCAATAGGTGAATGAATAATCAAACCATAGAAAATCTATACAGTGGAATATTATTCAGCATTAAGAAGAAATGAGCTAGCAATCCATTTAAGACATGGAGGGAATATATTTTGCTAAGTGAAAGAAGTCAAACTGAAAAGACTACATACTATGTGATTCCAACTCTGAACCATCCTGGAAAAGGCAAAACTATAAAGACAATAAAAATATCTGTGGTCAACAACCAAAACACACACAAAAAACCCCCAAACCAATTTAAAAATGGACATTGGACTTAAACGTTTCTCCAAAGAAGATACACATAGCCAATAACATAAAAATGCTCAACGTAATTAGTCATTAAAGAAATGCAAATCAAAACTACAATGAGATAACATTTCATACCCATTAGCACAGCTATTATTTTTTAAAAAATAAAGAACAAGTGTTGGCAAGGATGTGAAAAAATTGGAACCCTTGTGTACTGGTGGTGCAGCTGCTATGAAAAACAATTTGGCAGTGATTCCCTTAAAAATTAAACATAGAATTACCATGTAATCCAGCAATTCCACTCCTAGGTATATATCCAAAGGAACAGAAAGCAGGAACTCAAAAACATACTTGCACACGATGTTCATAGAAGCATTTTTCATGATAGTCAAATGATTGAGACAGCCCAAATGTCCACCAACAGGTGAATGGATAAATTAAAGGTGCTATCCTATATGATAAAAGCCTAATAAGCTAACTGTCCGGTCATCCAGTGACAGGCCAACTGTTCAACCAATCAAAGTGTAATATGCTAATGATATGCTAAGGCCGCTCAACTGCTTGCTATGACATGCACTAACCACCAGGAAGCAGACATTCGACCGGTCGACCGGTCGCTATGATGTGCACTGACCACCAAGAGACAGACACTCCGACCAGTAGGTTAGTTTGCTGCTGGGGTTCAGTGGATCAGGACTGAGCGAGATGGGCTGGACACACCCTGGAGCCCTCCCGCAGTCCCTCCCTGGCCCCAATCATACACCAGTGGGGTCTCTGACCTGGCCTGCGCCCTCTCAAATCTGGGACCCCTTGAGGGATGTCAGAGAGCCAGTTTCAGCCCGATCCCAGAAGCCACTCCCCTCGGGAGGGTGCCAGACACAGGGCTCACAGCTGGCAAGTGCTGCTGCGGGCAGCATGAGCCTCTCTCGATTGGGACTGATTGGGCACGAGCCCACGGCAGGTGCAGTGGGGTTGGGATGAGTGGGAGCGGCAGGTAGGAGCTGTAGGTGGCGTTGGACTGCAGGTTTCAGCCCGATCCCCGCAGGCCACCCAGAGGGACCCCACCCATGCACGAATTCATGCACCAGGCATCTAGTATACATATAATGGAATATTATTCAGCCATAAAAAGAAATTAATTTCTCATACATGATGTTTCAACATGATGAACCCTGAATACAGTGTACCATGCAAAATAAGCCAGATACAAAAGTCAAATATTATATGATTCCACTTATATGAAGTACCTACAAGAGCGAAATTGATAGAGACAAAAAGTAGAGTAGAAGTTAACAGGTACTGGGGGTAGGGTGGAGAAAATGGAGAGTTGTTTAATGGGTACAGAGTTTCTATTTGGGTTGATGAAAAGTTTTGGAAGTTGGTAGTGGTGATGGTTATACAACATTGGTAATTTTATTAACCAATGTCACCCCAATAAAATCAATAAAAATGGTGAAAATGTTACATTATTTACCACAATTTAAAAAAAAAAGATCAGTGGTTTCCAGGAGTTAAAAAAAAATGAAAAAGGGATGAAGAGATGGAACATAGTATTTTGGGGGCAGTGAAATATTCTATATGACATTGTAATGGTGGATACATGTCACTATACATTGGCCAAAACCCAAAAGTGAACCCTACTGTAAACTATTAACTTTAGCAATAATAATATATTGGCATTGGCTTATCAATTGTTACAAACACCCCACACTAAATGCAAGCTGTTAATAATACGGGAAACTGTATGTGACTAAGGGTGGGAAGTGGACATATGAGAACTCTCTGTACTTGCTGTCCAGCATTTCTGCAAACCTAAAGTTCTAAAAATAGTTTCAATATTAAAAAAATTATACTATAATAGGCATATTTTTCTAACTTGCTTTTTTCACTGTTCATACATTATCAACATCTTCCTAGGGGTTCAGCCTACACAGGCAGAGGCAAGTATAGGATGACAATGGGAAGGTTAGCCAAAATAAAGATGAAGCTGTGGAAGGAGGATGAGATTCAGAGGATGTGGGGATAAAGGGGCAGGGGATGTTGTATTCAAAACCCACAGAGAAGAAGGACTAGAATCTGAGTGGACACGCGGAGCTAACAGAGCCCTTGAGTCTGAGCATTCCAACACACTGGGAATTCGAGCAGGGAAGGGAGTTTCAGTTTATGCTTAGAGACTCTGGTCCCCTGCTGGCATGACAGGATTGAGCAAGATCAAGGAGAGGTCTCACACTCACTCCTGTGCCCAGCATATTGCTATGACTTCCCGGCAAGGGTGGAATGAGCAGGTAAAAAGTCAGGCAATTGTGATGGTCAGTTGCCTGAAATTCCGTAATAGAAATCTGCTGGGGCAGGTAAAAGCCTATGGGGGACCATGGGAAGGACCTGCTCCACCTAAAACAGGATGTGTGCACATTAACCTTGGCTTCCCATCTGATGCTGTTGCGACCCTTCTCTGTCACTTTCCATCTCCCAGGCATCCTTTCACATGACTCTCTGCCCAAATCCCACCAAGCAGGGAGGATGTGCCTGTCATAAGACCTCCTATTATCTCTGGGGATGCTTTAGGAAGACACCTGGAGGGTGTTGGCTCAGCAGGCCTGGGTCTTCTTGTTCTAGAGGCCACACTAGGGACCCCCATCCCTTAGGCACAAAATCGCCATTCAGAGGAGGGACACATTCTTGCTTCTTCCCATCCTGGCTTTTCTGCATCTTGCTAGCAATGAACACATCATGCTAAGTGCTAGGGTCCCACCAGAGGTAGGGAATCCTGCCACCACCTCCTCCTCATTTGATAGAATGTTGTTGAGTCATCCTGGATTTCCTTAGGAATTAGAGAGGCAGGGGCATCCCACAGTCCCCTTACCATGTCATACGGAAGCAACAGCCCTTCTGATGCTTCTCTCCTTCATTTATACTTATTCCCTTTGTGACTACCTGGTCTCATGGTTTTATATACATCAGTCAATCAATCAACCAACCAACCAATCATCTGTAGCCAGGACCTTCCCTGAGGACCATCAGGATTCTGTGTTGAGGATAGACTGTTGGAGGTATTGTGTCAGGAAGAAGCTGGGAGACTAGTTATGATACTATTTGCAGTAATCGTAGCAGCAAAGGAGGTGAGAAGTGGTCATGTTCTGCATTTGTTTTGAAGGTAGAGACAAAAGGATTTACTGATGGATTGGAAGTGGACTGTTAGAAACAAAAGTCAATGAGGACACCAATATTTTTGGCCTGAACAAATGGCAAGAGACAGGTGCCATTAACAGATGTGGGAATTACTGTGGTGAAAACAGATTTGGTATGTGTGATTGGGTGGTGGTGGTAGATACGTGGAATCAGGAGTTCACTTTTGAGATGAATAGTGGACATGCAAGTATATATTTTGATTAGGCAATTTGGGAATGTGAGACTGTCTACCCCATAAGATAATGACCTCCATGGAAGCAAGGCCTGTGTCTTGGTGAACGTTGTGTCTGGCATACACTAAGTATGGAACACAGTAAGTACTCAAATATTTTAATTGAATGCAATGTGCCTCTTTTTAAAATATATATATATATATATATATATATATATATATATATATATATATTTGAGAGGAAGGAAGAGAGAGAGAGAAAGAGAGAGGGAGAGAGAGAGAGAAAGAGAGAGAAACACCAATGATGAGAGCGGTTCATCATTTGGCCGCCTTCCGCATGCCCCACACTAGGGATTGAACCTGCAACCTGGGAATTGTGCCTTTTAAGGTCATTTTTATTGTGATCCCTTTATGTGACCCTAGGGTTCTTCTCATCAGCTGAGTACTTCCTCCTGTGGTAGGACCCCACACACCATAATACTCATCACATTAATGTAGTCATTGGTCTACTTTGCCCAGCCCAGGCTCATGGTTCCATGAGCTCCATTGGAGGAGGGCCTGTGGGCTGTTCACTGTTATGTCCCTAGGGTCTGGCATAGTACCTAGCATATAAAGTACTCAGATATCTGAATTGTTGAATGCAAAATTCAGCTAAAAGTCATTTTTATTGTGACCCTTTTGAGGAACTTCTCCTCAACTATTCTTCACTTTAGGAGGCATTCATTCATGCAACTGAAAGGCAATGAGGGTCAAACAGGCAACAGGCTACTGCAGGTTCCCAGATGGCTAACCCTTAAAGAGTTAATCAATAACAACAGGGCACAGAGAGGGGAGATGCTAACATTTACTTTTGACATCTGTCATATTAGCCTTGTGCTTCTGATAAACACAAAGCACCTCCCCAAGGATGGTGCACACTCCTCTAAAACCTTCCCTACAGGTTCTGGATATACAGAGTTTATCATAAATTGTGTCTATGGGCCCAAAATGCACTGGATTCCCGGCCACTACTTCTTGTGCTGTCTTCATGTTCACATTGCTCCTCTGGGGCCCAAAGACACTATCAGAAGAATTCAAGCCTGATCTTTGGCTTCAGTGCACCTTAGAGAAGGGTCTTCCTTTTCTGCCCAAGTCCCTTTATCTGTAGTTCAGGGTGGAGCTGAAAGAGTTACGTGGAATGCTAATCCATCTGAAATATGAATTTAAGCTCTTATACCATATGGGAAGTACTATCTACCTCCTCTACTCTCTTGATTACATATCACATTGAAAATAAGCAGGCAAAAACAGGTGGTTCTTTGCATAGAGTTATAGTGTATATTTGGAGAAGGTACTGCCTCACCTGCAAATTAATGGAAATGATGACAGCCTTTTTCAGAAATATGCAGAGGTTTTGGAAACCCTGAACTCTTTTTTTTCTGGGATGGGTTTTCTCCCTGTATAGACCAGTGCCTCCTGCTGAGGTGAGAGTTGAGACCTGGCATGGATTTTTGGTTGAGTGGCACAAGTCAGCTGAGGACAGTGCTTAGATCCGTTGTGGGAAAGGCACTGGAACCAGGAGTGGCCAGGCTCAAAGGGGTGTTGCTGGAGTTCATTGTCTAGGCACTGGTGGGCATCAAAGAAGGTGATATTCTTGTCCTCTACTGCTTCACAGGGCGTCTGGTGGAGGGTGGACTCTTCTCAACCTTTTTGGTCGTGGTTTTGGCCACTGTCTCATCCTCAGAAAGGAGAATGGATTCTTTATGCCCTTGATCTTTCAACTTGTGTTTAATCCAGTGTGTAAAATGCTTCATGTTATTTCCCAAGCCAGCTTCTGCAGCTTCTGGAAGGGTAGAGCTCTTGTGAATGTGAGCTGCCTTTACCAGACCCTAAAGCTCCTTATCCTAGAAAGTGTGACCCTACAAATTTGGTTCCTGAAAAGTTTGGATCTGAAAAATGTGGGCCCCTTCAAATGCTGGACTTGCAAAATTTGGCCTAGTGAATGGTGGCCCAGAAGGTGATCCTGTAAGGTCAGGCCATTTCAGGTCTGGACACTGCAGATTTGGCATTCTCAGGAATCCTTATTTGGATGAGGTCATTCAGCTTGCTCTACTGGCCCTGCAGACCATTCTTATCTGGACATTCTGCCCCAAGAAATCCTGGAGGATGCTCTAAGAACTCAAGGCGAGGGTGACTCTATAGATCCAGACTTGTCATTGCTAGTCTCTACTCACTCAAGGCAACCATCTTGGTCAAATTAAAATTCTATTTGAGAAAGATCCTGGAGATACAGTTGTGAAGTCAGGGACTCTGGTGGACCAACTTAGAAGTGTCCCTACATAACCTTGAATTTTGGCACAGTAGATGTTCTTTCTGGCTGGGGCGAGCCTCAGTGTTCCACTCCCTTCTCTGTCATTCTCTGCTGTTTTGAGTTTCCCTGGGTCCTCTATTTTCTCTGCTGGAGTAGGGAGTTGTCTCTATCTTGGAGAGACCTGGGGCTAAGGAGCCTAGGGCTCCTCCTGGCTGGGTTGTTCACACTGGCCTCCAGCTGAACACAAAGCACCCAAATCTCTGTCATGTCCCCACTGGGTTGTGAGATCTTGAAGGCTCAGTGAGAAGAACCATAAGGACTGCTCTGTAATTAGCTTGCTTTTGGTTCTGTGCACCACCTTAGTTTATTTGCAAGCTCTTCTTTAAAGTGGACCCTTCAGGGGCACATGGGATGCCTAGAGGGATGGGGAGTTCCTGGGGCAATGTTTTCCCTTAGTTGTTTAGACTCCTAAAGGACTCCTTAGCACAGCTATTCCTTGAGATAGCCACAGTTCCTTCCCTGGACTCCTTTGTCATTATGAGATGTCCCAAATGTATCTCCAGGAATTTCTTTTTCAGGTAAAAATTTAGTTTGGCCAAGACGGTGTATTGAGTGTAACAGGGCACTAGGATCTGTCTGGCTATCTAGAGGCACTGTATCCATTCGCCTGTACTTCAATCTGGAATGCTCGAGCACTGTCTGCACAAGTTTCATCGGCATCCTGAAAGCATAGCCAGGACTTGCACGTTGCTGTTTACATGAGATTGAGTCAGAGGCTCTATTGGACCCTCAACACACCCCGGCTCCATCTCTGTAATTGCTGATTGGCTACTGATTGCTGGGGCCATGACCTTGGAGAAAGCCATGTAGTAAAGAGACAGCACCCCTGACAGAAAGGCCAAAACTTGTCTCACTGACTCAGTTTCTCAGCGACTCCCTGCAAGGATACTCACGCAGGTGCTGATCAGGGTGATCAGCGACAGCATCTGGTGAGGTTTGTTGCTGCTGGTCAAGACCCATCTAAGGGTCGATTGCTGCCTCCACACAGAATTTTACTTCCTGGGCTGTAAGGGAACAAAGTTGCTTCCAGGGCCCCTGAAATGCTGCAGACCCAGAGATTTACAGTCCCCCCATGCAGACATGGGCAGGGACAATACCTAGTAGATCTCCCCCATTTGTAGTCTGGCTCTGCAACATTGCCTTGGCCAGGGCAAGCAACTGTGAACTGGTCCTGTTGCCACAAAGAATCAGAACAGGTCCCTATCCCCACTGGCCTCTAGGTCTGCAGACTAGGGGACACTCACACTGGTTAGGGTGCTGCTCCAGGGTAAGGGCTGCTGGTCATCAGGGGACAGAAGAAACTGGATGGACTGCTGGATCTTCTGGAGCAGGCCCTAACAACGGTGAATTGACCTGCTAAACCGACCCCTTCTGCAGGTGGAACTCCAGCAGCTCTGGGCCTGCTCCAGGAAAACACTACCTGCCTCTTCCTGAATGAAATAGGCTTCCCCAACAGGTAGGCCCCTGAGTCTCAGGAGATAGGTTGCTTAACATGTCTCAGAGCTTATGTTGCACGGTTCTCTGCATCTACAGAGATCTCTGGGCAACAGATGGCAAGTCCCACTGAGGCTGGAACTTCCTTTGCAGCAGTGCCACTCCAAGGCTTCACAATTGGTCAGAGTTGGAAATGGGACATTGATATGGGCCTGTTGATAGTCAGATGGAGAAGCCCAAATTCAGAAATGTGGGAAGAAGGTAGAGCTACCCGACAGTAGAGACTAAGGAGAAATCACTGAAGGAAAAGGGACTGGGAACTCCCCTTTTGTGGAGAGATCTCCAGGGTGGACCAGGGACTGTGCAGAAAAGAGGAACCATGAAAAAATAGCTGTGTTTATGCTGCAGATAACACACTGAATTCTCAGTGTGTTGCCAAGGTAATGGACAGAAACCACTTAGTAACCAAAGGGTGAGTCATGGAGTTTGGGATTTGCTTGCAGTGATATTTGCTCTGGATCCATAGTGGATCCTCCAAAAACCCAGAAAGTCTGGGTGGACTGGCTGACCTCCCATGACCCCAGGGGCCCCAAAAAGTAAGCCCCTGTGTGGAGGCAGCAATAAGCCCTTATGTGGATCAGGAACTGACATCCTGAATACTGACAGGTCTTGACCAGCAGCAACAAACCTCACCAGATGCTGTCGCTGATCACCTTGAACAGCACCTGCATGGGTACCCTTCCAGGGAGTCACTGAGAAACTGAGTCAGTGAGACAACGAAGGCCTCAGAGGCAGCATTATGATGAAAGAAAAAGTTGTTTTTTTCCCTCCAGGCTTGGAACCTATTCACGGTAGTGTGATATAAGCTGCCATAGGGCCTCTTCCACACATCTTGGAAGCCCTCAGCTATAGAAATGCATGAATTTATCTATCTGTATTTAAAGATACCTCACACCTTTTGTGACACAGGAACAACAGGTGAAGGGAATGCAAGGCCATGGGGGTATTTTAGGTTTGTGAACTTTGGGTTCAGGGAAGGAAAAGGTATTCAAGGGCTGCTGACCTTGTTTCTCTGAGACATATTCGGTGTTGCTCTTCTTGTTCTGTTGGTTCACAGGAATCCTGCACTCCTCAAGGCTCCAAGAAGACGGATCTCTTGCATCCCAGAACACATCTGGTGCTTGAAATTCCTGCCTTAGTTGGTGGTCAGCCCAGTAATCTTGGATGCTGATTGCACCAGTTGACTGGGGAGCTGACTGGGTTAAGGATTTGTGATCCTTTAGTTGTGTCATTGAGGGGGTTCCAGGTAGAACTGAAAGCTCTCTGGAGTGCTGGGAACTCTGACTTGGATCAAAAGACAAATTAGACATGGACAAAATATCTAGGCAAGAGGAGCCCTGCGATCGCCTCGATGACGTGGGAGAGATGGGGGCACTCTCACTCGCCAGCAACTGCTTAATCTCCAGAGCCATAGCATTGCAGACAGGGCAGGAGGGGTCTGCACACAGGAGCCTCCGCACACTTCCCTCCTGAGGAAACCAGCGCTGGCTGGAAGAGGAAACATGGCAACGGTTATTGATGGGGTGACAGCCGCCTCTTTGGAAGCTGTGGCCTGAAGATCGGCCTGCCCTCCGAGTCCTTCACACCCTGGGGCACACCCCCCACCCAGTGTTTACTCCCCTACTTTCTTCCTAAGAAATTGTCACTTGGCAAGTTATTGTGTGCTGGGTTGAGGGTCTGGGGCTTGTTGGACAAGGTCTCAGACAACCCGTGAGAACAGAGCTATGAGTGAGAGGTGGGTGAGTTCTTTGTTGACCTGGGCTGAGCAGCTTAACCAGAGATGGGAACAGAGGATGGGGAACTAATGGTTAGCTGATGGGATATCACCAGGGCCATCACCAGGTAGAACTTGGACTCAGTCTCATTTAAGGCGAAGAAGGCCACGGCCTGGTATTTAGTATTTCCAAGCTGTGGAAAATGAGGTACTTGTGAGAGCTCTGCATTCTAGGGACTCTGATGAGTTGCTGTTATCTATAAATAACATCTCTTGGGAGCCAATCCCATTCTCTAGGGATTTTAAGAAGAGGATGAGATGACAAGCTCCTAGCTGGGGGCTCTCTCAGGAACTGAGCTCCCTGAAGACAGAACCAGAGGAAGTAATATCAGCAAGGTCTAGGGGTCTGCCCTTGAAAGGGTGTAGCTGTAAGAAGAGTATGAGAGTGATTACTTAGGTATGCACTTATTTATCCATTCTCTTGGCTGAATAACTTGTCTCATGGCTGAGTGCAGATCCATGTAGAGCCTTTTATGAATTAAGTACAAGTCAAATTCTGAATTCCAGGAGCACTGTGAGCTTAGCCCAGAGCAGAACTAGGACTCCTCCTCCTGAGATATGTGAGGCCTCCCTTGCCCTGGCAACCCCCTCAACCAATGCTCCAGCCTCCACTGTGTCTGACTTCCTCCTAGTCATCATCCCTCTCTTCATCCCTCTCCCAGGCCATGTAGAGAAATCATCACAGTTCAGACTGGAGCTGGAAGACTACAAAGAGCAAGTGATCACCTTTTCATGATAGCGATCAGCTCCCATGGCTTCTTATCTTCTCTGGAGGAATGTTTTCTAGCTGAGAAACCAGGAGACAGTGTTACATGGAATAGGAGAGGAGTCAGGGACATACTATAGGAAGCTGAAGGTCAGAGAAACGTTCCATGGGAACCTTGCCCACAGTGGAGGGGAGTCAGAGAAGAAACTGGGACTTTACCTCTTGATGTTCTATCTTTAGTCCTTTGTTTAATTCTCCGTTGATGCTAAAAAAAAAAAAAAAAAAGTTAGAGTATGAAGCTGGAGCATACTTTTTTTTCATGTCAAAATGAGACAAAACCTGCAAACTTTTTTCTGTATACCAATTTTATACATTCTTTTTTCTTTTCCCTACTCTACCTTTTTCACCCCATCATTTCCTTTCTCTTATTTCTGATTCATTTTGAGGCACTTTCATACTCCATACTTCCACCCCCATTCCCTGAACAAGTTCTGTGGAGAAATCAGAATGAGCCCTAGCCGGTTTGGCTCAGTGGATAAGACTGTCAGCCTGCAGACTCAAGGGTCCCAGGTTCGATTCCATGGTCAAGGGCATGTACCTTGGTTGTGGGCACATCCCCAGTATGGAGTGTGCAGGAGGCAGCTGATCGATGTTTCTAACTATCCCTCTCCCTTCCTCTCTGTAAAAAGTCAATAAAAAATATATATTTTTAAAAAAGAATGAGACAGGAGAAAAAAGTAGAATAAAGGATGGATGGTCTAGTAGCCAAGAGACTTTAGCCATCCAAGGCTCTAAATGCTTACCATCCAGCCTGGCTGGCAGGGCTCAGTGGTTGAGCATTGACCTATGAATCAGGAGGTCGAAGTTCAATTCCCAGTCAGGGCACATGCCTGGATTGCGGGCTCAATCCCCAATGTGGGGCATGCAGGAGGCAGCCAATCAATGATTCTCTCTCATCATTGATGTTTTTATCTCTCTCTCCCTCTCCCTTCCTCTCTGAAATCAATAAAAATATATATTTTTAAAATGCCTACCAACCAGAAGAATCACCCACATTTAGAGCCAATAAGGATACCCCCATTAAAAAAGCAGGGAGTAAGGTAACAAGAGAAATTAAGGAAATAAAATCTCATTTGAGGCTTAATCGCTTCAGTCATGGATATAGCTTTCCCCTACCTGGCAACCGCTCTTGTAAGGTCCAAATTTCAATCTTTGATGGTTCTTTTTCGCTTGCCAAATAATTAATGCAATAATGATGATGGAGCCATAAGTGTATAAGGGATATCCTATTTCCCACAGAACAAATGTAGGGTTCAACATTATCTAAACTTAGCCATCCTCCTCCTAGGCTTTCAAGATCTTGAAACATAATGAGTCCATATTCTAGACCTTGTCATCTCCGCCTCACAGAGGATGCAACCAGACCAACAGACTACATCACAAAGCCCTCCTGTTTCACAAGGAATGTGGATCATTACAGACCTTTATCTGTCTAGACAGTGATTTTCAACCTTTTTCATCTCATGGTACATATAAGCAAGTTGCTAAAATTCTGCAGCACACCAAAAAGTATATATTTTTGCTGATCTGACAAAAAAAAAAGCTATAATCTTGATTCA
This sequence comes from Myotis yumanensis, assembly GCF_028538775.1. Classification (NCBI taxonomy): domain Eukaryota; kingdom Metazoa; phylum Chordata; class Mammalia; order Chiroptera; family Vespertilionidae; genus Myotis; species Myotis yumanensis. The sequence continues at coordinate 29,331,340 of NW_027223763.1, read as the reverse complement.
TTCACACCGGATGGCTATTGTTGCGCTGGCTGTTGTCACTATTTTTTTTATATAAAGTATTTCTGCAAGGACATCTGGTGTCTTTTAATAAGAAATGGTATTTAAGCTCCTTCTCATCACTTTTTAAAAAATATATTTTATTGATTTTTTACAGAGAGGAAGGGAGAGGGATAGAGAGTGAGAAACATCGATCAGCTGCCTCCTGCATGCCCCCTACCGGGGATATGCCCGCAACCAAGGTACATGTCCTTGATCGGAATCGAACCTGGGACCCTTCAGTCCACAGGCTGATGCTCTATCCACTGAGCCAAATCGGTCAGAGCGGCTGTTGTCATTTTTAAAAATTTGACAATTTAAGGGAAAAGAGGTCAGTGTCCCGGACTAAAAAGTCAGGTATTGCATGCTTTAAGACTCTTGTGGCATACAAGTTGAAAATCGCTGGTCTAGGAGAAGCTCATGTGATTCAGTATTCAGATGAGAGTATCTGGTTGTCTGTATGGAGTGCAGGGTGTAGGCCTAAAGATGCTAAGGTCACGGGCAGCATATATTCTTTCATGCTCTTTCTATTTCCTGTATCCTGATGGATCACCTCTCTCCTTTAAGACAATAGTGGGACATCTACCCCCAGGTAACTGAGCCGTTATGTATGCTGCATTGCCCTGTAAGAGTGAGAGAGAGGCTAGGTCAGAGGAACTCCATAAATAACATCACCTGTAGTGAGAAGATAACTAAAAACACACAAGAGGATAGGGCACCCGATGTCTTGTTAAGTCTTGGAAAGTGAGGGTTTTGATGTCACAGGCAATAAATAGATGGTCATGTGGAAAAGTTCAGGAAGAGCGCCATGCCTGATGTGGCCAGGAAAGGAAATAACTGCTGTCCTTTTAAATAACTTTCTAAGTTACTAAAAAAGGCACTTTCCACTCTGGCCAAGCTTGAGATGGACAAGGGAGACTGTAAAATGCCTTTGAGGGAGGCACGTGAATGAGGCTTACCTCTGGAGCTTGATTTTCCAGAATGGCCTAAACAGATCTTATAGCACCCTGTCTATTCATGGAGATGGATTTATTGGCAAGATTTTTTATTAAGGACCATAAACTTGTGGCTCTTTGTTTGCTTCCATCATGGTTGGAATGTTTGGCTGAATGTGTTATGAACATCTGAATTTGAACACATTTAGGCAGAGCAAGTTTCTTCCTGTTCAACTTCAATACCCACCATCCTTATATCCACTGATGCACATATTAATGTTAACCTTTCTGGCCCTTGTTGACATTGTGATATGCCTCCAACACTCCTGGATTTCTGAATTTCCTTAAGAAGTTCTTGCCCTGCCCTAGCTGGCTTGGCTCAGTGGATAGAACATCGGCCTGAGTACTGAAGGGTCCCTGGCTTGATTCCAGTCAAGAGCACATGCCCAGGTTGCAGGATTGATTCCCAGTAGGGGGCATGCAGCGGGCAGCTGATCAATGATTCTCTCTCATCATTGATATTTCTATCTCTCCCTCTCCCTTCCCCTCTGAAATCAATAAAAATATTTTTTTAAAAAAAGAAGTTCTTGCCCTGATGAGAGTGGTCCTACAGCTCAAATATTCATAAGCCCCAAATTTCTGAAGAGGCTTTTGGTCCTGCCTCCAGCATCCAGTCTCCCGCCTAACAAGTGTGGTGAGTATGTCAAAGCACAAAGACATTGAGTTGTGTTACCTGCCTGCTCGAAAGACACTTAAAAAATCTAGTTTTAATGACAAGACTAATTCACATGAATCAAGAACTAACCTTACCAGGGGTTTGGAAAGAGGGGAGTAGGGAGTTATTATTTAACCAGAGGCCCAGTGCATGAAAATTCGTGCACTGCGGGGGCGGGGGATCCCTCAGCCTGGCCTGCTCCCTCTCACAGTCCAGGAGCCCTCAGGGGATGTCCTAAGCCGCAGTCTGGCCTCCCTCTGAGGGAGGCGACCAGGCCGATCAGGGGAAGGTGATGCCCTCATCACACCGCTGCTGCTTCTGCCACTGCTGGTCAGTCACAGCAGCAGCAGCCACCATCCGTGGCTTGCCTGAGTCTTGGCCCGGCCCTTGCAGCAGCAGCCGCTGTAGCTTTGTCCAGAAGAACGTCCAGAAGATATCCGGTCTAATTAGCATATTATCCTTTTATTAGTATAGATTATTAGTATAGATGGGTACAGAGTTTCTGTTGGAAATTATGAAAAAGTTCTGAAAAGGGTAATAGTGATGGTTGCACAACATGTAAATGTACTTAATGACATTGAACTATACACTTAAAATGATTAAAATAGTTGATTTTATGTTAAGTATATTTAACCACAGTTTTAAAAACAAATGCAAAAAAACAATCCTTAGCATGAGGCACTTTCACTAGCTATAAGGAAGAATATTCTGAAAATGATTTGACAAAATATTGGATAAGAGAGTATTTTTCTTGAATATTATTTTTATGTAGAACAAAATTTTAAAAATAGATCCTTACATTTCATCCTTGAAGACAGGATGAACTTGAGCCATTTTGACATCTTTTCTGAACTTGAAAATTCCATAGTACAGGAAAGAGAAGACTTTTTTTTAACCCAAGAGCACTAAATGACAGGTTAACAAAAATCAATTTAAACGCAGCTTGCATCAGCTTTTCAGTAGCAGGTCAACATACCTACAAAGTAGCTTGACTCCTTTTAAGAAATATATTTTTATTGATTTCAGAGAGGAAGGAAGTGGAAGAGACAGATGGAAACATCAATGATAAGAGAGAATCATTGATCAACTGCCTCCTGCACGCCCTGCACTGGGGATCGAGCCTGCAACCGGGCATGGGCGCTAACCGGGAATGGAACCGTGGCCTTCTGGTTCATAGGTCGATGCTCAACCACATCAAAGCCATGCTGGCTGGGCTAGTTTGACTCTTACGTTACTTTTATTATTACTACCCAATCTGGTCCTACTTCCTGCAGCTACTACTTCTCTCTACGGTGCTGCAATAGGTCTATCTCCCGTTAACCTGATGCAGTGTGGTGCTGTGTGGTATTTGGTGTCCTCCTCCTCTGGACTCTGAATATATGTGCTTAATAAGCTACGATCAATCCCATAGGTCCAGTGTCAGTGTCATGCATTCAGCCATCCCCAGAACTCTAGAGTGGGACGCTCTCCCTCACCGAAGGGCTGTAGATGAGATAAACAGAATACCATGTATCCTACCAATCAGCTCTTGCTTCCTGCAACTGCTGCCACCTTTGAATTGCAATTGCAATTGCTGCAATAATTCTAAGTCTCCGTTAGCCTGACCCTTTGCTCCAGGCAAAACCCTCAAATTCTGAAAACTTCACACCTGCTACAACCAGTGCACTTACCCACAGGTACTTTCATCCCACGAAGCCATTAAAACCATCTGCTGAAATCTCCTCTCCAGCAACTCACCCAGCCCTTGCTCCTCTGTCTCAGAGCTGTGGGGTTAGAAACAAAGATAATCTTATGCCTTTTGCCGAATTGGCCTTTAGTGCAAGTTTACTTATTGATTTGGTACTTGTTGACAAAGGGTGCTTGCGTGGATAGGACAGTGGAATCAGTGCCTTCCTAAACAAGGCACATTCATGTAATGAAAACACTGTCTGTCATTTTTAATGATGTGGGTATGGATCTTCACTTTTGCTCTTCCTGACTCATGGTTTACAGTGATCAGCAAATAAGGGAGATGGAGTACAGGAGAAGTCTCTGAACTCTGGAGGACGACACAACTTTAAAGGATTCATATTCATTTATTTCTAGAAAACCTATAAAGCCAGACCCTGCTTCCATTATAATGTTACAGCACCGCAATTATTGTAATAGAATTTCCTCAGGAAACTGTTTACAGTTTTTGATTCATAGGAACCAAGGGTCATACAGACATGCCACTGATGCTAGTTTGTTCCTCTAAGACAAGCCTTATGAAGTTTTGCTGTGTCTCATTCTCAGAATATATTTTGGAACACCTTTGATATGCCAAGGTGCTCGGTTAGAGAAGCATAGTTGCTATTATTCAACGGCAACAATTTTTACATGAGCGTCTTTATTAACACCCAAGATCTAAGATTTACAGAGTGTTGGACTGGAAGCCCAGAGTAGTGTCAGGCAGCAGGTTCTCTACCATGCAGAAGTGTAGCAAGCAGCCAGGGACACTAGAGGGCAGCACATGCCCACTCAATGCTCCTCATCTGGCGGACTAAGTGACGGGAACAGGTTGTCTGCTCTAGTGTCTTTCAAACTGGCCTTGCATCAGAATCCCTGGGAGGCTTGTGAAAGTACGGATTTCCGGGCCTCAACCCAGGCTTAGTGAATCATAATCTCTAGGGGCAGGATCCAGCAATCTATATATTAAGAATTAAAAATAATCCACATACAAGAAAGCACTGGGCTCTGGATGTGTATTTGAAAGTAATTGGCCTCCAAAGAGCAACAGTCTCCCGCACCCCACCCAGTTTTATTGAGATATAACTGACATAAAACATTGTGTTAGTTTAAGGTGTACAACAGAATTATTTGATATATGTACATATTGGGAAATTACTATCACAATAAGTTTAGTTAATATCCATCACCTCACAATGTTACATTGTTTTTGTTGTGATGAGAACTACTTTCTTAGCAACTTTCAAATATACAATTTAGTATGTATTCTTTTCAAGTGCATATGGAATATTTTCTAGGATAGACCACATATTAGGCCACAAAACAAGTCTCAGTAAATTTAAGAAGATTGAAATCATATCAAGTTATTGTTTCTGATAACAATGGTAGAAAACTGGAAATCAATTACAAGAAAAACATACAAACACATGGAGGATAAATAACATGTTACTAAACAATAAATGCGTTAACAATAAGATCAAGTAAGAAATCTTGAGACAAGTGAAAATGAAAACACAACCCCAAATCTATGGGACATAGTGAAAACAGTCCTTAAGGGAAATTCATAGCAATACAGGCCTACCCCCAAAAATAAGACAAATCTAAAAAAAAAAAATCTTGCCTAACATCTAAAGGAACTAGAAAAAGGACAACAAACAAATCCCAAAGTGAATGAATAGAAGGAAGGAAATAATAAAGATCAGAGAAGAAATAAAATAGAATCTAAAAAAAACCAACAATACAAAATATCAATAAAACCAAGAGTTGGTTCTTTGAAAAAGATAAACAAGATTGATAAACATTTGACCAGACTCATCAAGAAAAAAAGAAAAAGGACCAAAAATAAATAAAATTCGAAATTAAAGAAGTAACAACTGACACCACAGAAATACAAAGCATTATAAGAAAATATTATGAACAACTATTACATATGCCAACAAATTGGACAATGTGGAAGAAATAGACAAATTTCTAGAAGCATACAATCTTCCAAGACGAAATCAAGAAGAAACAGAAAATCTGAGCAAACCAATTACAACCAACAAAATCAAAGCAGTAATAAAAAAAATTCCCAACAAAAGTCCAGACCAGATAACTTCACAGTGAATTTTACCAAACATTCAAAGAAGAACTAACACCTATCATTTTCAAACTATTCCCGAAAAATTCAAGAGGGAAGACTCCCAAGCTCATTTTATCTGGCCAACATTACCCTAATTCTGAAACTAGATAAAGATACTACAAAGAAAATGATAAGAACTAGAAAAAGAACAACAAACAAATCCCAAAGTGAGTAGAAGGAAGGAAATAATAAAGATCAGAGCAGAAATAGAATCTAAAAAAACACACAAAAAACAATACAAAAGATCAATGAAACCAAGAGCTGACAAACATGGGTGTAAAAACCCCCTCTTTTACAGAGAGTGGAAGAGAGAGAGAAAAACAGAGAGAAACATCAATGTGAGAGAAACACATCGTTTGGTTGCCTCTTTTTTTTTTTTTTTTTTTAATCTTTATTGTTCAGATTATTGCATTTGTTCCTCTTTTTTCCCCCCATAACTCCCCTCCTTCCAGCTCCCACCCCACCCTCCACCCTCACTCCCCACCCACTGAGTTCATCCATAGGTGCATGATTTTTGTCCAGTCACTTCCCGCATCTCCCACACCCCTTTTCCCCCAAGAATAGTCAGTCCATTCCCTTTCTATGTCCCTGATTCATTATAGTCACCAGTTCATTCTGTACATCAGGTTATTTATTCACTTGATTCTTAGATTCATTTGTTGATAGATGCATATTTGTTGTTCATAATTTGTATCTTTACTTTTTTCTTCTTCTTCCTCTTCTTAAAGGATACCTTTCAGCATTTCATATAATACTGGTTTGGCGGTGATGAACTCCTTTAGTTTTTCCTTATCTGTGAAGCTCTTTATCTGACCTTCAATTCTGAATGATAGCTTTGCTGGATAAAGTAGTCTTGGTTGTAGGTTCTTGGTATTCAGCACTTTGAATATTTCTTGCCATTCCCTTCTGGCCTGCAAAGTTTCTGTTGAGAAATCAGCTGACAGTCGTATGGGTATTCCCTTGTAGGTAATTGAGCCTCTTTCTCTTGCTGCTTTTAAGATTTTCTCTTTGTCTTTTGCTCTTGGCATTTTAATGATGATGTGTCTTGGTGTGGTCCTCTTTGGATTCCTTTTGTTTGGGGTTCTCTGCGCTTCTTGGACCTGTAAGTCCATTTCTTTCTCCAGGTGGGGGAAGTTTTCTGCCATTATTTCTTGAAATAGGTTTTCAATATCTTGCTGTCTCTCATCTTCTGGCACTCCAATGACTCTGATATTAGTCCGCTTAAAGCTGTCCCAGAGGCTCCTTACACTATCTTCACACTTTCGGATTCTTTTTTCATTTTGCTTTTCCAATTGGGTGTTTTTTGTCGAATCTTTGACTTGATTCTTGTGCTCCTCTGGTCTGCTATTGGGTATAATATTCTTTATTTCAGTCCGTGTATGCTTACTTTCTAATTTCTTTATCGTAGCATCGAGGGTCTCATTAGTTTTCGTGAGGCTCTGCACAAATTTATGGCAAGCCCTCAAAATTGCGATTCTTAGCTCCATATCCTCCATTTCTGTCATGTTTTTTTGTCTCCGCATCTTTTATGCTTTCTTGGTGCACCCCCTTGTGGTCTTTGTGCGCAGTCTTGTTCTAGCCAAGCCTTAATTGTTGTAGTTAACACTAGAGGGATTTGACCACCAGGCCGACTGGCGGTGGAAATCAGCTGTGGGAAAACTTCAGTCCTCAGGGGAGGCGCTAGCCCAGCCCTTGCCTGAGGCGATAGGCAAATGGCTGTGCGCAGGGTTTGGGCGGGGCGGGCTCAACAGGGCGGGTGGGGGGGGGGGGGAGGGAGCAGCTATGGCCGCTCTCAGTCCGTCCCCAGGGGCTCTGCCTCTCTGTCCCAGCAATTGCTGCAAACCTCGGAGGGGCCGTAGCCAGACAGTCCCGCTTCTCCTGTTTGAGTCTGGGTCCCTAGAGACTCGCCCGGATCTGTAGCCCAGAGTCTGAGACTCGCTCCTGATTGAAAACGACAATCGCGCCCTCAGCCGCCAGCCCGCTTTGCGCGCGCACCCTCACCACCGCACCGCCGTACCTTTAAATTTTCCACACTGCGCCTCCGCTGAGCGTCGGAATGCTGTTGTTTTTGCTTCTAGTTGAAGAGACTCTCCTCAGCCAGCCTTCCCGTGGTTCTGGTTGATGTCCGCTCCGACTTTTAGTTGTATTTTTGAAGTGGTTGTCCACGGCGGCAGTCTCCGGTGTTTACCTATGCCGCCATCTTCGATTCTCCTCCGTTTGGTTGCCTCTTGCATGTGCCCTGACCAGGGCCCAGGTCAGGGAAGAGCCTGCAACCAAGTACGTGCCCTTTTTTTTTTTTTTTAATATATTTTATTGATTTTTTACAGAGAGGAAGGGAGAGAGATAGAGAGTTAGAAACATCGATGAGAGAGAAACATCGATCAGCTGCCTCCTGCACATCTCCCACTGGGGATGTGCCCGCAACCCAGGCACATGCCCTTGACCGGAATCGAACCCAGGACCCCTCAGTCCGCAGGCCAACGCTCTATCCACTGAGCCAAACCAGTTTCGGCCAAGTACGTGCCCTTGATCAGAATTGAACCCAGGACCCTTAGGTCCACAAGCCAATGCTCTATCCACTGAGCCAAGCTGGCTAGGGCTATATTCCCCTATTTCTACTGTTATAATAACAACACTATTTTGGTACTTCTCTTTTGCAAGTGAAATTAGCCTTTTCAAGAAAAATAGAAAAATTGTAGGTAGTCTCCTAAATGTGTTTAGTTAGAGCAGCGATTTTCAACGGGTGTGCTGCAAAAAATTTTAAAACATGCAATAAATATCTGACTATTTAGCCAAGGGCACTGATCTCTTTTCCCTTTGATTGTCATATTTAAAAAATGACAACTGCCAACACAACAATAGATGTCCAGTGTGAATGAATCAAAATTATACCTATTTTTTGTCAGACTGGCAAAAGTGGTTTGGTGTGCTGCAGAATTTTAGTGATAGTTTATGTGTGCTGTGAAATGAAAACGGTTAAAAATTGCTGGTCTAGAGACTTCATCCAAACCCTAAGTCTAAGTTCTCCACATCTGAGATGAGTCGTTTGTTTGTGCAGGTTTCTCGGTGTACTGAACCCTGCTGCTGACTTAGGTCTGGGTCTCTTCACGTTACAGGATGACCTGGTTAACTTTTCCTTTGATAAAACAGAAGGAATCTGAGAGTTTTCTCCTGTAATGATTTAGCATCTCTTGTTTCTTACTCTTCTAGGATTTTCCAACAGAAAGGCAGAGTGTGGAGGCCTTCCTATGAAAGGTGCCAGGAAGCCTGTGGACCTAATGTCCAGAATAAAGAACACTTGAGGGTTTTGTGACTGGTGCTCACCTTTAGAGCAGAATCAAGGGAATATCTCAGGAAAGGGGCTAGAAGTACTGTTATTATTTTATGAAATCTAGCCATCAGGGCACTGACACTGTAAGCAGGACAAACTCTTCAGACAGAATCAGGACATGGAAAGGAACTTCTCAGATGACGTTTTTGACATCTTTTGCAATTGTATAATTCTAAACTTAAAAATTGCCCTGGCTGGCGTTGATCAGTGGTTAGAGCATCAGCCTGTGCACCAAAGGGTTGTGGGTTCGATTCTTGGTCAAGGGCATATACCTGGGTTGTGGGTTCACTCCCCACCCCACGGGGGGGGGGGGTGAGTGCGGGAGGCAACCAACCGATGTGTCTCTCTCACATCAATGTTTCTCTCTCTCTCTCTTCCTCTCTCTCTCTCCTTCTAGCTCTAGCTCTAGCTCTCTCTCTCTCCCCCTTCCTCCTTCTGTCCCTTCCTTCCCCTCTTTCTGAAAAAGCAATGGAAAATATCCTCAGGTGAGGATTAACAAAAAATATATATATTAAAAGTATTTGTAAAGTCATTTCAGTATCTGAAGAGTGAGGAATAAATTAGGAAACTGCATCCCAACCTAGCTGCATCTAGGTAAGAACCCAGCCTGAGAAGACACTGGTAGTAGCTGGAAAAGGCAGCAAAAGGCCAGACCCACTGACTGTAGAACTCAAAATTAACTTGTATCGGGGTTATCTTGGAAAGGACTCTTGGTTGCATCTCGATCCATAGCCCCAATAATATCCTAAACAGGAAGAAAAGTGTGGGTCTTTATGTTGGGATGGGAGGGACAGCTATTTCCCCAGAAGTCGCCTGAGGTTAAAGAGGCAATGGTGAGGACCTGGGCTCCTCTCTGCCTCTGGAACCTTCTCTTCAGGCTCCCGACATGTCCCAGGGATTTCATCCTGCTTCCGTCAACTATTCTTTACCTGCTCTTTTCAGCAGGGCTAACCATCCGCTCCCTTTATCTCATCCCTTCCAAGCAGGCCCTGGGCTAAGGGAGTTCAGGATGTTGTTATGTGATATTGTCTCCCTCTACTGCCATCCCACTGAACTGTCTGCAACCCCAAGCCATGCCCAAATATCAGGAAACAGCCTGTGCACCAAAGGGTCGTGGGTTAGATTCCTGAAGCATCATGGGAAAATGCTCGGTAAATGGGTGCTGAACAAACTATGTGCAAATGTATGCTAAGGCAATTTAAAAGAAATGATATTGTAATAAAATTCTGAGTAATTTTTCTATTTTTAAAATTTTCAGTGTAGTGGTATTCTAACTTTTTATAATAATAATATTTTCTTTTAAATATTTTATAAATTCATAAGTATATTTTAAATAAAATATGTATGTATTTAAATACTTTTATAAAAAGTGAATAGCTTATAAATTTATACTTAACTTATTTCTACAGAAAAATGTTGTTTTATACGAAAGTTCAGAAAAAAAATTCCCCACAATTTTCTAAATTTACCCTAATCATGCTTCTGTCCTCTCTATCTCAGCCTAACTCTCACTTAAGTGTAAGGGCCTCCACCATGATTAACGTGAGTCCTCCCCCTGCTGCCAGAATATAAGATTCATGAGAGCAGGACCTCCCTTATTGTTCACCAGTGTATCCCTAGCTCCAGGAACAATACCTGATAAATGGTAGTCACTCAGTAAATACTGCTGAATACGTGGATGTACATCTGCCTCCTTATCCAAAGACAGGAAGACTTAAAGCAGTGAAGTGGGTGCATATGTCACATGGGTCTTATTACAGTATAAATAATGGATAACACTTATAAAGCATTTATTAAGTAAATATGCTAGGCACTATGCTAAGCATTTGATATATAAAAATATGATATATTTTTTTATTTTTAAAAAACCTGTAGGAAACTGAATTGTAGAGGGGTTAGTTATTGCATACCCACATATGAAATCTTTTATTATTTAGCAGAGCACTGAACCATCTTCATGAGTTATTCATCATAATAAAATTATAGAGTAACTCAATGTTCGAGTTCTCATTATTTGGTTTCTTAAAGCCACACAGTGAGTAAAAAGAACTGCAATAAAGATTTTGATTCCTTAATTCTAGTACGCATCCAAAGCAGCTCAGATTTCTTCCCAGAAGACAAATACAAAATTCTGCAATAATGCTGCCCATGTCAGAAGGTTCTGGTGGGAGAGAGTTAATAAGTGATTACAGAATTCTTTGTAAATACAAAGTGCTGTAGAAATGCAAAACATCTACAACAGTAATTAATTCTAATCACCATCTCTTTTTCTGTGTGCAGCTGTCTCTCAAAATTCACTTTGGGAGTTTAATCACCCCATCTCAACAAATAAAATAACCTCCCTCTATTTCAGACCCTACTGAGAAGCTGTCCCTCATTCCCCACCAGCTGTTGAAGCTCTTCCTTTCCTCCGCCTACCCCCACTCCCAGTTGATGAACAAAGGCTGAAAGCTAACATTAATAAGGAAAAAGTTCAGACTGAGCCTTTCGCCTTTCAAAATTCCCGAATTTCAAATAAAATGGGACAAAAGGGAGACGTGTACAGACATTTCAAAATAGAATTCCCTTCCCTCCACGACACAGAAGGAAACCTTTCCTCCCTCTGAGCTCCAGTTGTGCTCATGTAATTATGCAGAAATACCAGGATGACAAATTATTGTTTATTTAGCAATATGAGGCACATAATAAGCACTGATGGCAATGATCAAGTCAACATTCATTTATGTCTATGACTTCTTGAGTAATTGCAACAGAAACCATATGGCCCCCAAACTGGAAATATTTACTATCCGGCCCTTTATAGAAGTAGTTTGCCAACCCCTGGTAGGCTGAGTCCTGAGTCCTGGGGCACTCCGCTATAATAAGAAATATGAGATAATAAGGACTTTGAAAAGGAGCCATTCATGATATGGGCGGAAAACCAAGGGAATGTGGTGTCTCCAGAGTCGAGTGAAAATTGTTCTGAAGGTTGGAGGGAGTGGCCAACAAGCAAAGTGGGACTGAGAATCGAACGTGAGATTTCATTACCGGTGGGTCGTTGGGGCCCTTCACAAGTGCATTCTTCGTGGGATGGTAGGAATGAAAGTCTAATTGACGTGGTGGGTTCAAGAAAGAATGGGGAGAGAGGCAATGGAGACAAGTAAGAGTTTTGCTAGAAAGAAGAACAGAACGGGGGTGGGGAGGGGAAGGACACATATGTAATACCCTTTGTAATACTTTAAGCAATAAAAAAAAAAAAGAAGAAAAAATTAAAAGCAGAAGTTAAAAGGAATAAAATTTTGAAATAAAAAAAAAAAAGAGAGAAAGAAGCTATAAACTGAAAGGTGTCCTAGAACACAGTGTGTTGGTTTTGTGGTTTTTCTTTTTTAGATGGTATATCACAGCATGCTTGTGTGCTGATGGGAATATGGGGATGATCCAGGAGAGATGAGAACATGATAAAGATGGATGAGGAGAAGAGGTTAAATTCTGATACAGATACACTATGGAAGTTGCATCCCCAACCGTAAGCGAGAGAGTTCCAGCAGTAGTATGAAGTGATTCCTTATGTCGAACATCTAGGGTAAATAAAATCAAAACAATTTAAGGCCCTGAGGCAGAAAGCTTGCTCCTAGAAAAGGTAGGGATTGTCACCGAATAGAGGCCCACCAAGGGCCAGGAAGGTTAGAACCTGGGTGAGGTACCCAGGCATGGAATGCCTCCTGCAGACCCTGAAAATTTCATGGCACTCTCTAGATTCGTTTCCCTTTTGATATCCTTTACTAATTTCTCATTCAGATATTTCAGGTTTTATAGAGAATCTCACAAAAGTCCTGTGTCCACATGAGAATCAGAATGTTAAAAAGAGTGATGTCTCCTGGAGGCCAGTGTGTTGAGGGAAACTGTAATCAGGAAAAGGTGAATGAGTTCCACAGGCAGTGCCTGCATTTCAAAGCCCAGACAGCCCTTGATTTTCATTCCAGTGCCAACCTTAGAAAGTCTGTGCTTTATTTAACGAAGAGAAACCTGCCCTGGCTAGGTGGCTCAGTTGGTTGAAGCATCAGCCCGTATGTTACAAAAGGTTGCGGGTTCGATCCCCAGTTGGGGTGCATACAGGAGGCAACTGATCAATGTTTCTCTCTCACATTGATGTTTTTCTCTCTATCTCCCTTCCTCTCTCGCTCTAAAATTCAATAGAAAAATCCTCGGGAGAGGATTAGAAAAGAAGAAGAGGAAAGCTTACAAAATTAAGGGAGCTTTTGTATGAAGGAGGGATATGTTCTAAGACAGTGGTCGACAAACTGCAGCTCACGAGCACATGCGGCTCTTTGGCCCTTTGAGTGTGGCTCTTCCACAAAATACCACATGCGGGCGCGCATGTACAGTGCGATTGAAACTTCGTGGCCCATGCGCAGAAGTCGGTTTTCGGCCTGGGCGGGTCTATTTTGAAGAAGTACTGTTGATATTTGGCTCTGTTGACTAATGAGTTTGCCGACCACTGTTCTAAGATAATGGATGTAATGGCATGTGATTTCTCTTATAAAACGAACTGTGAACTTTCACGGGGTAACTCTCCAGGAAGACTCCTCAGGGAGGAAGGGGAAGCTCCGTAAAGCTGTCCCAACACCATCCCCCGAGTTTCTCCTTTCCCAGGGGAACACTTGCCTCAAGAACCATTACAGGCCTCAGGAGTACAATGTTCTTCCTTTTATATTATAAGTATAGTGAAAAACTCCTCCTGCTTTTGCAGGGTAGAGTCAAGACTAGAATATTCAAAAGCCTTTCCAGGAGACGAAGAGGAGAATGAAGTGAACAGAAACTGCAGAAGCAGAGAAACAGCAATATGAAATCTAGGCACACGGGCTTTAAAACCAGATAATCTAGGCTTTAAATGGTGGCTCTGCCACTTACTGGCTGTATAACCTTGTGCACTGGTGCAGGTTAATCGACCTTTTTGAAGAATAGTTTCTTCATCTGTAAAATGGGTGTATTTATTCCTATCTATGTTAGTTCAGGTCCTCTGAGAAGTGGACACCAAGATCAGAGTAGAGTCCAAGAAACTGGGGAAATGCCCGTGAAAGAAAATGGGGAGGGAGCCAGAGAAGGCTGAGATCTGTCAGACAGTGATGCACACTGACCCATGAGAAGGGGAGAGGGGAAGAAGGAAGGTATGAAGGGAAGAGCCTTAGACTGTCAGAAAGCTTTCAGAAAGTTTCTGCAAAGCCCACGTAGAATCCTCAAGCCAAAACAGCAGTCAGAGGAGTCCTCTGTCTCACGGGAATGGGCCTCCCATCGTGTGCTCTCACTGGCTGGACACAGGCCACGGGAAACATGGTCTTGGAGAAAATGCAGGGTTGCATTTAGAACACGGCAGCTGGGGGCATCAGCCCATCTTGCTCTCCACAGCAGGAGATCTGAGAGGCACATTCTCATGGTTACACACATCTCCGCAGGGGTTTGGAGAGCAGCTCCTCCAAGGTTCCCAGGGGCCTTTCTTCCTGAGGAAGAGCCAGTTCAGTGGAATGCACGACAGCCCTCATGACTGCTGTTGATCTACAACTGGTGCTCGTACTCTGCCTTCTCCATTCTAAATTCCCCTCACAGTCACCTGTCATCTCGGCTGGTTTGGGTGGCTTCCCTGGTAGTGTGACCCACCGAGTCTTCATTCCTGAAGAGTCTGGTAATCACACTGTCAGTAATCACACCTTCTCAGCCTGGAGTTGTTGCATGTGTCTATTCAAGGGGGGAAAGGGAGATGCCCAACTGCATCACAAAGATTCCACACTTATTTCCTCCTTCCCCGTTCCCCTTGTGTGAAAGTGGCCTTATCTTCTCCTGCTGATCAAGGTCAATTACCTTTGCCAATATGGTGAATCCTGTTCTCTAGGCTGGTGCTTGGACACAAGGAGTCCAAAATGTCCTGGTGACAGCCATAGCTTATAGTTCAGTGGGATCATTGCTATGTCCCCTGGCAAGGGTACACCTTCTTTGGGGATCAGGACCTCCAACTCTGCAAAGCTTAGTGTTGCTGGGACAGGAAGTACACAATCCCCCATTGGGTCATTGTAAGTAACAGTAAGTGGGGTTACCTCTGCTTATACCCCTTGGTTTCCAGATCCATGTATTCTTCCCATTGGGGATCTAGCACCATATAAAATTCTCTCTATATACGGGGTGAGTAAAAGTTAAGTTTACAGGAATCCAATGGTAAGGACTGCATGGGAAATAATACAATAATTAATAAATAATAATCTTACTTAATAATAGACAAACATGTAAATTGACCATCCCTCCACTATGCTTACTAGCCAATCAAGAAAGTATGCAAATTAACCCAACAAAGATGGTGGTTAATTTGCATACATAGGCCAAAGCGGCGGAGCAAAGACTGAAGGCTCTGGCTGGAGCAGGGACAACTGAAGGCTCCAGCCGGAGCGAAGGCCTGGGTCCCAGGTGCTGGAGGAAAACTGGTGCCGGCAGCCAGGGGAAGGGAAGGCCTATTGCACGAATCTCTTTGTGCAACAGGCCTCTGGTATAAGAATAAACTCTGTGTTTCATGTACTCACAAATAATGATAAACCTACTTTTGCCCACCCCTGTATACTGCGTTCTGAAGTACGGTGCCCATCTTTCCACAGTGTTGCCACCAAGCTGGCATTTTACTTGTGCCTTTAAAAGGCTATTTCAACATTTTCTGAGGCCAGCTGCCCTTGATGGTGCAGTATGTGATGTGACCAGTGGACCTATGAGCATGAGCCCACTTCACATATCCTTTACTGTAAAGTGGGTCCCATGTTTTGATGCTATGCCGTGTGAGAACCCCTGCCTACAGATCAGACATTCCACAAGCTCCTAATAAATAGTGATCCTGGCTGAGGTACAATGGGCAGGAAATGCAAATCCCGCCCAAAATAAGTAATCTATTCATGTGAGGATGGACACTGTCCCTTCCATTGTGGGACAGGCCCAATGTAGTTGACTTGCCACCAAGTAGCTGGTTGGTCTCCTCAAGGAAGAGGAGTCCCCATCAAGGAATCAGCATCGATCTTTACTGCTGATGAGCTGAATATTCAGGGGCAGTAGTAGCCAGAATTTCAAGTGCCTGCATTGTGATTCCCCCACTGGAGCTTAGCATAAGCTCTATACTGCATCTTTTCCTACCAACACTTCCTATTAACACTTCCAACACTCTAGGGTCCTCCAGATCCTATTGGCAGAGCCCTTTTCTTTTCCAGGTCTCATTCAAAGCAGGCCTCTCCTTCCATGTCACCTGGTATTTGAGCAAGAGCAATGATCTTAGGTGGAGAATATATTGCTTCCAGAACCTAAATAAGACTACTGGAGCTGTGCTTCCATCTTTGTGACAGGGTATCAATGTCAACTCAGACTGTGCGTCTAATAGTCTTCAAAATGTCTGGGTTGAACAGCGACCTATGAGCCAGGAGGTCACGCTTCAATTCCCGGTCAGGGCACATGCCCGGATTGTGGTCTCGACCCCTAGTAGGGGATATACAGGAGGCAGCCGACCAATGATTCTCTCTCATCATTGATATTTCTATCTCTCCCTCTTGCTTCCTCTCTGAAATCAATAAAAACAATATTTTCATATGTCTGAGAATTTTCTCTTCCCCTGTATACAATCACTTAAGTTCACTTCTACTTATGGTGCCTTTGGAGAAAGGAACTAGCAATGGTTCTCAACCTTCCTAACGCCACGACCCTTAAATACAGTTCCTCATGTTGTAGTGACCCCCAACCATAAATTATTTTCGTTGCTACTTCATAACTGTAATTTTGCTACTGTTGTGAATCGTAATGTAAATATCTGATATGCAGGATGTATTTTCAGGGGTTGCAACCCATAGGTTGAGAACCACTGAACTAGAGGAATTATCATAGTATTTACTTGCCATGGGGATACTAGCTATACTTGACCTAGAGACATCACACTCATATAATGGTCTTGGTGAATGACATGGCTTCTGAGTTCTCCCATGGAATATAATCAACTGGGATGTGTTGTGGCCTCACATAATATAGCCTTTCCTGCTTGCCCATTTCCTCAGCCTCTTTCTTCCTTCTACTATCTACCCAGCTAGGGTCATTCAAGCATTTCCACTCCACTCAACATTGGCCATCACTTTCTTAAAGACTCTAGAAGAACCATCCCATCCCTTAGGGTTCTTGCCAGGATGTTAAATCCTGTGTCCCCCCAAAGTTGTCCATAAGTCCACAAATTATTGCTTATCCATTATTATATTCTAGCCCACCTGACAAAGCACCTTCAAAACACAATGCCACATATACTACCTTGCTTCTGCCGGTATACGCTAGCTAACTCTTGCAGTTCCTTCAGTGTGCAACATCTTTCCTCCCTTACCAGGGCCAGCACTTCCTCATCCAGGTGGTGTTGGTATGTGACCATAAGTTATTGGCATAGCAGCCAGGAGAGGGGGTAGGGCTCCTGATGAGGGCACCTGTTGCCTAATGGCAGGAGGGATTCTACAACTTATATTATATTACAATGTCTATCAAAACAGAGCTATCAAAATAGCACTTACTATGGGAGAGTAGGCCACTTCTGCAAGTTTTGAGGATTCAGAGGGGTCTTCAGAGCCAAAATCCTCCGAAGCATCTATCCAGATGTCCCTGTCCCATATCCCAGGTATTCCTAGCCAGGACCCCGACCTTAGCATAACAAACCTGCTTTGACTGATCTCTGCCGTTCTATCAGACCATCTGTTTGCTGCTCAATTATGGCCTCTCTTCCACTTCAAAGTATAAGTGCTGTCATACTTAGACTGTGTATTAATAATACTCTGATTCTCACATTCAGCTCAACCCCTGACATCCCAATTACATAAACCTTTGCTCAAATTTGTTTGAATTGGGTTTCTGTCATTTGTAAGTAAAAGAGAACTTGGATATCTGAGGAGAGAATTGATTTGATGAATAAAGTTTGAGGTAATGGGAGAAAGATTTTAAAAGGAGTGAGTCAATGGCAGAATAAGAACGCTTATATTTCCAAACTAACATATAATCGCATAAAGTGCATAATAGTATATATCACCCCTACTATGCCCATGTAGCTATAGGATTAAGAAAATATTATATAAAATACATAGCAATGTTTGTGAAATTTGTTCCAGCGCTGAACAATTTTATAATCATGGGCAATATGATAACTGACATTTATTAAATGCATACTGTATGCCAAGCATTATACTAAGAGCTTTATATGCATTATTTTATTTAACCACCATTTCGCAGAAGACTAAGATTCAGCAATATTAAGAAACCACAGCCAAGGGTATATATCAACTATATGCAATTTAGAGTTCTGAATACAGACCTCTCTGACTCCAGAACCCATGCCCTCTACCAATGTATTTATATGACCTCTCTTGAGGTCAATTTGTGTCTATTACACGAGGCTAAATGTTCAAAAATTCGCATATGTCATTTTACTAACTTCCATAATTCCTCTAGTCACTGGAGTTCTGGAAAACTATTGAGTAAATATGAATTTTTTCTGATAAAATTTCTGGCTATATTTAATACCTTTGAGGGCTAGAATATGGAGCTTCCACTTCCTCTGAAGTCTAATAATGATGATTTTACATTAACAGTGAAAACTGATTTGATATAAATGGTAACTCTGATATAGAGGCACCAGGAACATGAAAATTTGTAGTTATCCTCTGGGGAGTTATCCCTCTTTTTCATCAGAATTCCCCCACCCTCCCGCCAGAAGCCTGGAAAGCAGACAGTCCCCTTTCCCTGCTCTTTGCGCTCATTTTTCCAAGGTATCTAAGGGAAACGTATACAAAATCTAAAAACCCAGAAACTCAATAAGTTCCTCAATAGGCAGAATAGGATAAGGAAAACACTCTTTACTTCATCTCTGTCTCCAAGATACTTAGTATAAGTCCTCATTGTCATTTACTGTCTCAGTGACAGACATCTTCCATAGGAGAATACATTAGGCATGTGGAAAACCTTGGCTGAATGTGATGTGCTCACCAATTTTCTCTAACACGGACATTTATCCTGCTGTTAAATATGGGCAGGATATTTCTCAGAATTCCCCATACCTCCTAGAACTGTCCAGTCTGGTTCCTGCCACCAACCTCTCTACTGAAATTGCTCTTGCCAAGTCCCCAACAACACCCATGTTCCCTAATCCAGTGAGTACTTTTTAATGCTTACCATTCTAGAACTCAGCAAAAGTTCTGAAGTCGGTCACTTCTTGCTCTATTCTCCTCCTGCCTTTCTCTGGCTCCTTGCTCTGTCTTCCCTCCGGTTTCATTCTCTTCCAGTACTTTCTTCTTTCTGTCCAGTCACTCCTTCAGTCTCTCCCAAGGCTTTTCTTTCTCTAGCCCCTTAAAAGAATGTGTCCTTGGTTTCTTTCAATGTTCTGTCTATGCACTCAGCCTGGATGATTTCAACACTACCTAGGTCAGCGGTTCTCAACCTGTGGGTCGCGACCCCTTTGGGGGTTGAGCGACCCTTTCACAGGGGTCGCCTAAGACCATCGGAAAACACATATATAATTACATATTGTTTTTGTGATTAATCACTATGTTTTAATTATGTTCAATTTGTAACAATGAAATTGGGGGTCACCACAACATGAAGAACTGTATTAAAGGGTCGCAGCATTAGGAAGGTTGAGAACCACTGACCTAGGGCTTCAAGAACTACCCTGATGACTCCCAAATCTATATGTCTACGGTCCTGACCTCTTTTGAGAACTCCCAACTCACATATCCTTTGTCTCTACCTGGATGTCCCAAGGTATCTCAAACCTAAGACAGCATAACTGAACTCATCTTCTCACCAGTACCTTAACCTTCTGTCTATGTCTTCATGGTCCACAGTCATTTAACTCTAGCCCGTAAAAAATGCATTCCAGAGTCTTTCTTCTCCTTCCACAACCTCACCCATATTTCTTCACTTGTCTAACTTCTCCTCATTCTTCTTGTTTCACCTTGGACATAATTTTCTTTAGGAACTTTTTGTCAACCCCACAAATTTGTGTAAGCTACTCCTTCTATATGTTTCTACAACACTTTATTTTTTTAAATATATTTTTTATTTATTTCAGAGAGGAAGGGTGAGGGAGAGATAGAAACATCAATGATGAGAGTGAGTCATTGATCAGCTGCCTCCTGCTGCCCACTGCTGGGGATCAAGCCCACAACCCAGACATGTGCCCTTGACCGGAATAGAACCCGGGACCCTTCATTCCACAGGCCGACACTCTATCCACTGAGCCAAACTGGCTAAGGCTATTTCTACAACACTTAAAACTTCCCCTCTCATAACAGTTACCACGATGTGGTATTGTAATTGCCAGGTTATTTACCTGTATTTTACACAGACTCCAAGCAGGGACCCTATTTAAATTGTTCATTGTTTTATTCCTAATATCTGACACAAGCACTGACGCATAATAGGCACTCATTAAATATTTGTTGAAGTGAATGAATGAATAACTAAATCTTCATTCAGCTGGATTCAACAGTTCAAGAATGTTACTTCCTAAATTGTTTATTGGATATGTTCCCTTATCTATAATGCTATTATTGTCCAGATTCTAATAATTTTTTGATTGGACTACTGCAACAATTTCCTAACTCAAACCTTAATCCCCTCTACTCTATTTTCCACACAGGTTCCAGAATAATCTTTCTAAAATCAAATTAGATCATACCACTCCCAAGGTTAAAGACTTCAGTGAGTCCAAAACCTAAGCCTGGTACAACAGAAATCCCCCTGCTCTGGGTCCTGCTTACCTATTCTCCAGCCACATCACTCACCGTTCTCCACAGGCACCCACCTCACCAGGCTCCTAGACTCTTCACACAAACACTATCTCCAACTATCTACTCTGACTCATTCCTATTTTTTTTAACAAAATGTTTATTGACCACTTGACACATGCCTGGCAATGTTCTAGGTACTGGCGATGACATGATGAATAAAAAGACAAAAATACTTGCTCTCCTAGTGAATGAATCCTCTCCCTACTTGAATGGCACCTTCAGCAGGATGCCTTTCTTTAGTGCCTCCACAGAACTACAATAATATCTTTATGATACTTCATCACAACATGCTACAGCTGTTGATGTACTCGAATACAAGGGTAGATCTAGGTTTTATGAGCCATCAAGGCTCATGTATGTTATTTGGTGTGTGTGTGTGTGTGTGTGTGTGTGTGTACATCTTTAAGAAAAATTATTACTAATATAATATTGCTAAGCCCTTTCCAAGATCTTGGAATGAGCCTGTGCAAGCCACTTCATGGCACATCCACTCCTATTTACCTGTCTCCCTCTAGACTGTGGATTTTTCACTTCTATGCCCCCACTCTTTACTTACACTCATGCCAGCTCAGAGTCCTTTATCCCAAGTGTACTATCATGGTTTACTGCTTTCCCAGAGAGGCCACTAAATAACAAGAACCTTGCCTAGAAGGACATCGACCTGTCCTCTCTTAGGGGTGACAATGCCCTGGAGCTTGCTTTTGAGCTAGTGGATCACTAATTCTAACATTTCAATCCCATTCTTGCACGCTTTACTGGAAGTAGGAGTCCTCTCAAAGGACCACTCACTGCCTCTCCAGGGTCTTCCAGACACTTCCATCAGTTTTCAGTCAATCCCATAAGGCATAGGACCTCAGAAAGCAGATTAAGAACATGTATAAGAGTCTTCCCAACAATCACCAAAGGATTTCAAAACTGTTTACAATAGAGGCTGTCACATGTACAGAGAACAGACCCAGAGTCCAAACTTAAATAAAGTTTTCCTGGCTTCTTCACTCAGTTTACATAAGACTTTAAGGCTATCTAAATCTGCAATCTTCCTGGTCCAAAATCATTTTGTCTGCTGCTTCTAGAAATATATATTATATTGGTCCAAATATTTTCTGAACTGCCCAAAATCAGAGAATCAGAAAAATTAGAGTAATAAGAAACTTAGAGTAAAATTAACAAAAAGATACATATATGTACATGTATATCTATTATGTTCAAGCTATTGTGAGAAACCAAAGAAGAATAACATGATCCCATTTCTCAAAGAGCTTATAAACAAGTCTTTCCATGGCCAGATTTATATTACCTATATTGTTATTTGCCGCCTCTTTTCTACAGCTCTGAATATTTTATTTTTCTAGGGTTTTACTGAACTTGAATCAAGTGTCATTAATTACTCACATGCTTCTGGCACAAATTAGAAGTAACTGCAGAAAAAATAGCACACTTATCAACTATTCTCCTAAATGGGGAAGACATACTCCAACAGAGAAAACTGACTTTGTAATGTCTTAGAACCAGGCAGCATATCCTAGAAATTAGCTAAATTTCATTTGCTGGAAACTAAGCAACTGCGTTCTAAGGAATGACTAAGGGTTTCCACGGGCTACTATGGCCTCAGTTTAGAGGCAAAAAAAATTTTTTTAATTAAGGACATAAAAAGTAATAATCGCCAAACATTTATGTTTGTACCTTTGAGTACTCACTAAATCTCAGGCATTGAGAGTAAAACATGGTCCTTGTCTTGAGAAATTCATAGTCTAGTAAGAGAGACAGAAATCCAGATAGTGATACTACAAAATGGTAGAAATGATAATAGGGACAAGCATGGGGGGTGGGGGGTACTAACATACCTGGTGTGAAGGAAATAATATCTGGCCTGACTTTTCAAAGAACATAAGGTTTAGATAGCAAAACTGTGAGGCAAGGTAAGGCAGGGTACATATACCAGTAAGGTTACCAATCAACAAACAGAAAACAACTTTGACTAATTTAATTAGAAAAGGAGTTTATTGGAAAAGTACTGTGTAGCTCAGAGAATCCCTAGAAAGACTGAAGATCCAAGATTAAAAAACAGCAACAAAAGGATACTGCTCAGGGTAAACAGTCAAAATCACAGGAGAGAACCAAACAAAGGCAGGTGCTGCGGTGCAGTCACTGAACCCTGGTCTCTTCAGCTGAACTTACCAGGGTGATTGCACTGGACACTGGAATGCAGCAGGTACTAGACAGTGAATACTGGTACTGGATCCTGGACGTCCAGTGCAAGACAGTGGTTGCCCATTGGCAACCTTCAACACCCTTAAAACTGGTGACTCCTAAAAAAAAAAAAAAAACCAAAAAAAAAACCTGGTGACTCCTAAACCATAGAAAGGAGGTTCCAATGCTGACAGTTTAAAGAGGAGCACTATAGCAACATTCCAAGGAGATGAGAAGGCAGGAAAGAGAAAGTGTACAAGTGCAAGCCGTTATTGAGGAAGAACGATCCAAGTCAATCACCTAAGCTTTAAACTCAAAGTAGGAAAAAGAGGAGCAAACTAAACCCAAAGCAAGCAGAAGAAAATAAGTAACAAAGAACAGAAAATAGAAATCAATGAAATAGAAAACAAGGAAGCAAATCAATGAAACCAAGAGTTGGTTCTTAGAAAAGAACAAAATGGACTAACCTTTAGCTAGACTCATCAAGAAAAAAAAAGAGAAGATATAAATCATTAAAATAGAAATGAAAGAGGAGACTTCACTAGCAATCTTACAGAAATTAGCAGGGTTATAAAGAAATGATATAAACAACTTTATGCCAACTTATATAACATAATTAGGACAATTTATATAACATAATTCTATAGAATTCCTAGGAAGACACAAATTACCCAAATTAACTCAAGAATAAATGGAAATAGACCCAAAACCAGTAAAGAAGTTAAATCAGTCATTTAAAAGCCCTCTACAAATAAAAGCCCAGGTTCAGATAACTTAAGTGGTGAATTTTATCAAAAATTAAAGAATAAATAACACCAATCTTTCACAAACTTTCCAGAAAATAGCAGAGGAAGAATCACTTCCCAACTCATTCAATTAAGTCAGTATTATTGGGATACAAAGGCAGCAAAAGAAAAAAAACATAAACCAATATCCCCCACGAATATAAACATAAAAATCCTCAACAAGCTAGTAGGAAACTGAATCCAACAAAATATAAAAAGAATTAAACAACAAAATCAAGTGCTGGCAATGATGTGGAAAAAAAGGAACCCTTGTGCACTGATGCTGGGAATGCATATTGGTGAAGCCACTGTGGAAAACAGTATGGAGGGCCCTCAAAAAATTAAAAATTAAACTATAACAGGACCCAGTAATCGCACTTCTGGGTATTTACCTGAAGAAAATAAAAGTACTAACTCAAAAAAAGATATATTCACCCCCATGCTCATTGCAGCATTATTTACAATAGTCAAATGTGGAAATAACCTTAGATCCATTGGCAGATTAATAGATAAAGAAAATATATAAATTTAGCCATAAAAAAATGAAATCGTGCCACTGGCAACAACATGGATAGACCTTAAGGTCATTATGCTAAGTGAAATAAGTCACTTATATGCAAACTTCCAGTTACAAAATAAATAAGTCATGAGGACATAATATACAGAATGGTGACTATAGTTAATAATACTGTATTGCATAATTAAAAGTTGCTAGAGAGTTCATCTTAAAAGTTCTCATCACAAGAAAAAAAACCTATGTATGGTAATGAATGTTAACTAAATTTATTATGGTGTTCATTTTGGAATATATACAAATATCAAATTATTATGTTTTATACCTGAAACTAACATAATGTTGTTTCTCAATTATACCTAAATAAAATTTTTAAAAAATAAGGATCTTAAAATGGGGAGATTATTCTGGGTTATCTGAGTGGTCCCAATGTACTCACAAGGGTTCTTTAAGAGACAGAAGCAGGTAGGTGAGTCAGATGAGATGTGACAATGGAAGAAAAAGTTAGAGTTATCTGATGTAAGAAAGATTTGATTAGCCATTGCTAGCTCTGAGGACAGAGAAAGGGCCACAAGCCAAGAACATGGTGGCTTCTAGAAGCTAGCAAAGGCAAAGAAATGATTCTTCCCCAGAACCTCAAGAAGGAATACAGCCCGGCTGATACCCTGACATTAGCCCTGTAAGACTCATTGTGGACTTCTGGTCTTCAGAATTATGAGATAAATTTGTGTTGTTTTAAACCACGATGTTCGTGTAAGTTTGTTACAGCAGCAATAGGAACCTAATCATCACTGAGGAAGAACACACTTACCAGCTCATTCAGATTATTGGCAGAACTCATTTCCTGTGGCTGCGAGACTGAAGCCCTGCATTCTTGCTAGCTATAGGCTGGAGGCCATCTTCCACTTCCTGAGTAGAGGCTCCCTTAAACAGATAAAGAAGGTCTCTGGAAAACCTGTAGCTAACATACTTAATGTTAAAAAACGGAGTGCTTGTCCTGGCTGGCATGCTCAGTGGTTAGAGCAGTGGCCTGAGCACCAGAGCGTCTAGAGTTAGATTCCCAGTCAAGAGCATGTAACTGGGTTGCAGATTTGATCCCTGGCCCTGGTCACTGGTCAGGGTGCGTGCAGAGGGAGGCACCCAATCCGTATGTCTCTCACATCTCTCTATCTCTATCTCTATCTCTATCTCTATCTCTATCTCTCTCTCCCCTTCCTTCCCTGCTTCCCTTCCTTCCACTCTTTCTAAAAATCAATGGAAAAAATATCCTCAAGTGAGGATTAACGACGACAAAAATTTGTGCTTATTAACCTCTCCATACTCTGAACAACCCTTATAGTAACAAGCTGTCTTTTCTGAATATGAGAACTTTGCATGGAATCCTTTAAAAAAGGAATTTAATAAATTGTATACTGCTTGTAATACTTTAATATCCATAAAAGTTAAGTAATAATTATGCATTTTAACCCACACACCTCCCTTCGTGAAGTAATCTGTCTCTCTCCTCCTCGGGACTCCCACTGCACTGCATGCCTCTGTGGAACACAACTCATTTTCTGTTTTGTATTAGATTCTCCGTCAAAGCTTGTTTCCTCTGTGAGGTTACAGTTCCTTGAGGGAATGCACTGTGTCTGACTCTTCTAGTTCTCAGCACAGCGCCTGGCACACCATAGGTGTACAATACACATTTTTTTGAATGAAGAAATAAGTTAACCAGCAGAGATTTCTATGGTGATATTGTTACATCCTTGTCTTCCATATAAGCTTAACCCACAGCCTAGAAATAAAACACTCACTGAAAACAGTCCAGAGAATCCTGTGAAAATTGTTGGTGTGATATAATTCTAAAGAATGTCAGGGTCCGCCAGGCTATATGGAAAGCTGTCTGCTCTTTTGTGTTACTTTCACAAGCAAAAAAAAGGGAGAGGGGAAGTGTTAGTGGTTCCTGAGAAATATGTTCTAATTTTAGAACTCCATATATTAATGGTTAGCAGCCTTTCCTCTCACAGCGGTAGCAGAGTAAAATGGTTGGGAACTTGTAGTCTGAAGTCAGAATACCTGTATTTCAATCTCACCTCCACACATAGTAGCTATGTAACCTCAGGCAAGTTGTTTAACCTCCTGTGCCTCATTTTCATCACCAGCAAAATGTAGAAACTAACAGTACATACCCTCCAAGATATGGTCTGAAAATTAATGGCTAATATATCTAAAGTGTCTAGACTAGTACCTGGCACTTTGTTTTAAAATGATAGCAAACACTAGCTGGCGTGGCTCAGTTGTAGAAGCAGCCCGTGTACCTAAGGGTCATGGGTTTGATCCCTGGTCCAGGCAAATACCCAGGTTGCAGGTTCAATCCCAATCCGGGTGCATGCAGGAGGCAACCACCCGGTTGATGTTTCTCTCTCACATGGATGTTTTTTCCCTCTCTCCCTCTCCCTTCCTCTCTTTCTAAAAATAAATATAAATATAAATATTATATTTATTCCTATATAATAAAAGGCTAATATGTAAATTGTCCCCTTGATGGGGAGTTCGACCAGGAGCCGGGCCAGCCGGCCAACCTCCCAAAGCCCCCACCCCCTGCACCAATTCCTGCACAGGGCCTCTAGTATTTAATAAAGAAAGAAAGAGCCCTAGCTGGTTTGGTTCAGTAGATAGAGCGATTGCCTGCGAACTGAAGGGTCCTAGGTTCAATTCCAGCCAAGGGCACATGCCCAGGCTGTGGGCTCATCCCCAGTAGGGGGCGTGCAGGAGGCAGCCAATCAATGATTCTCTCTCATCATTGATGTCTCTCTCTCTCTCTCCCTTCCTCTCTGAAATCAATAAAAATATATTTTTTTTAAAAAGAAAAAAGTGATAGCAATATGTAGCACCATATTTACCTTATATCCCTCATTGGTAAGTTCCATGTTGCTAAGGACAAAGCAGGCTCTTTTTTTATCCTCTAGAACAGTGTGTAACAAATACCAGATGTTCAAAAAAATTATGTGAATTGTATTTGAGATATAGAAACTGAATGCACAAGAAAATGAAAGTCTGTATAAAATGTAAATGCAATTAATTTAAACAAAAGGGTTCTTGTCATATTATTTACGTGCCTTCAGTTATTTCTTTAGGACTAGTGGCTAGGGCTCTATGACCTGATCTTTTCTCTCGCCCTCGTCAGAGCATGTAGTTTGGGGTAGGGCATGTTACACGCATTACCGAACTGCTGGCCTCCCGACGAGCTGGCTGTTCAGATAGTCTGAGGGAAGAGGCTGCTGCAGCAAAAAGTGGGTTACATACATTACAGACAGTACGGCTCTGCCCTTGGAAACGAAAGGCCCATAATTTAGGAAAACGCCCCGGGAAGAGCTGGGCCAGCCCAGCATTCTGTGACCGCTCATTTGGACCTTCCTTCCGTAGGGGCGTCCTGCGAAGGTGAGTGCCCGGCCAGGGTGGCAGGCCGGGATGCCCGAGTGAGCAACTTGGGAGGGGAGGTGGCGCCCAGACGGGGGATGCGGGTGCGTCACTCCCACTTCCCTAGCCAGGTGCGGGCCCCACGAGCGCGGGCGGGCGGGCGCTGACAGCAGCCTCGGCCCGGCCGGGACCCTCCCGGGGCGCCTCCTCCCGGAGGCCACTGACCTTGCCGCGGGCAGCCGCGCTGGCGCAGTCCCCGCGCCGCAGAGCCGGGCGCTGGCCGGGGGCGCCTTTCCACGGTCCCCCGGCGCCTCACCCCGGTGCCAGGTCGCCGCTGAGCCGCGAGGGCCGAGCCCGGAGGCACAGGGGGCGGGGCGGGCGCACCCCCGGCCCCGCGGTGGTCTCGGCGGGCGCACGCGCCGCAGTCCCGCAGGCGCGCGGGGCGGAGGGCGGGGAGGGTGGGTGTGCTCCGAGCGCGCACCGCCGCCGCCTCAGCCTGCGCTCCGCCCGCGCCGCGGCTCCCGGCTCGGCCCCAGCACCCAGCGCCCCGCACGCCGGCTCCCCAGCGGCCATGGGCGACGCGCGGCCAGCGGTGTAGTCCGCCACCCCGGACCGCGTCCCGCACCCTGACAGTCCGGGTAAGCGGGGGCGGGGGCGGGGGGACCCTGGGGGACTCGGAGGTGCTGTGCGGAGGCCGCCCCGCAGGGGTCCCTGTGTGGATGGGTAGACCTGACTTCTGCTGCCTCCACCCTTTGGGAGCGTCCCCGGGGTGAATGGAGACTCCCAGGGCCGCTCTGCGCTGGCTGCCATGCGGAAGCCCGTGGCATCGTCCCCAGAGAGCGGCTGTGTGACTGCGGGAGGGCATGGGTAGTCTCTGGAGTTGCCCCAGTGGAAGATCATTTGGGAACAGGGGGGACCCTCCGGGAGCCTCCGAAGCCTGCGCGGTGGGGGTGGACCCCACAGAGGACCAGTACTTCCAGGGGGACCTGTCTGAAAGGAACCTATGCCTGGGAGGAGAGGGTCCTGCTGTGGGATCCTGGCCAGGAGGAACTGCCCATATGCCCGGAGGACTTGGGCCTTGACCGCCCTTCGGACTGAATGTGCCCCAACTTGTGTCCCTCCGGGGTGGCACCGAGGTGGGGACCTTGTAGGGCTGCTGCCTTTGTCCATTGCCCCTCATTAGGATTTTTGCTCTTGGTGGTAGCCCAGTTGGCTGCAAGCTGGATTTCGGTGGAGGCAGGAACTTCTGTAAGAGCTCAAGGCTCGAGGAAGGGAAGGACCAGTGAGGCCTCCGAAGCAAAGGAAGGAGATTTGAATCCCTGGCGTTGACCATGAGGGAGAAGTAAACTCAGGTGCAACAACCGCATCTGGCAGGTCCTGGCAGGAAAGGCCTTTGAAGGAGGGAAGGAAGGAGAGGTAGGATTCCTGAGCACCTGGGTGCCAATCCTACACCAGGGATGTTTAGCACCTTATATAATCCTTACAGCAGCCTTGAAATTATCTCCTGTTAAACATTAGACTCTTTAGACTCAGAGAGGCTTAGCAATTTGCCCAAGGTTACGAAGCTTGGAATCATGAAATCTGTGTGGTGTTTTGTTGTTGTTGTTGTGTGTGTGTGTTTAGTTTATTTGGGGGAAAGTATCCGGGAGAGGCAGAAATCAGAATGTATGTTTTTAAACACGTTGCATTAAGGCACCACGCATGGGGCTTTGCCGTCGTGTATGCTCAGGAAGTGTGATGATGAACTAAGAGGATGCGGAGATTTTCCCTCAGGGTGAGACTGCTGCGGGAACTGATTCCCACTGAATCTCCAGGTTTCAGGGTGTGGCTTCCTCCACTGGCAACCTCACTGTGAGATGCCTCTGGCTGGCTCTGGGCTTGATTGGGTTTGGAAGAAGCCTCTGGGTGTGGTCTCTGACAGGACTTGCTCCTCAGAACTAGGGGAACCCTTCAGAGGATGGAGTGACCTGAGACAACCCTCCCAGCTACAGAATCCTTGAGGGAGAGAAGGGGAGACAGGATCATTTTTAGGAAGCATGACCCACTGTCCGTGGCCATCTAACTACATGCACCAGCAGACACTGGTCCACAGGTACCACTCAGGACACTCGTGCCCCATAGTGCCTCAGCATGAGGAGGAGGAGGGTGGGAAGGTGCAGAACCAAGGACGCTTAATGTTGTCTGGGGGACTGCAAAGGGTCTGCATCTGACATGGTAATGCACCCCATCTTGCCCCCTCAGCTGTGGTCTTGCTTTCATTCCACCTGAATCCTAAGGATGTGAATTTGGGAATCAAGGATAGACTAGTTTCTTGTCCAAAAAAAAATGAAAAAATAAAAAATGGAATTGTGCGGAAGCTAAGCAATGGAATTCTCCACAGAGCCATTCCGAGAGAGCTTTTCTGTTCCCCTTCCTCTCTTCTTCCACTCACCCAAACCTACTGACATCTTCCTTTAATAGAAGTGGCTTCCTCGGGCTGGGGTTACACATAGTGAGAAGAGAGATCAGGCCTGTGAGAAAACGGGACAACCTGTTTTGCCCATTGTTAGCTTTTCTTTTTTAACCTGATGGCCGCCCGAAGCCTGGGTGTGGCACCTCCTGGACAGCTCCAAGGAGTAAATGGACAAAGGTTTATCTTAGCACCTCCCCACTACAGAGCTGTTTATAATCCCCTTTCAGTTCAAACCCCTCTCATCAGTTTAAGACACCAAAATAACAGGGATATATCTTTTTAAAGGAAATCAGAAGAAGCAAACCTGCAAATATGATCTTTGCTCCAATTCGGAGATTTGTCGTTTGAGTTTGATTCCTAAACTGTTCTTTTCATTGAGGGCTCTTGGCATCGCACCCACTCATAACCCTGGAAAATTTGCCGGATGGCTCCAGATGCTCCCCAAATACTGGACCTTGGATATCGCCTCCTAAGAATACGGTCTAACTGTCCCCTAATCACAACATGAGCTTGCAAACCAAATCATTCCAGAATGGGTGTGAAGGATGTAACCAGGTGCCTTAATCATCTCAAAGAAAAACAAAACAAAAAAAAATGATCTTTACAAAGGGTAAGACAAGGGGAGAGAATGGCCCAACCAATCTCACTCAGGTGTATACCAATGTCCTGGACAGTCTTTAATCTTCCAAATCTTCTCTGACCACATTCTTATGATTTTCTTCCTCCCACATTTGCCATCTTTTTGACAGTGCTTCCTTTTCCTCAAACATGAATAGTAGGACCTTCCCTAGTCCATTTCCCCCTACTCCCTATATTCCCCCCCTCAGTATACCTGTTCCTAAGGGAATCATATTTATGCAAATCGTTTCCTTTCTCATAGCTACAGAATCGATGATCTCTTAGTCCCACATGCTTTTCCCAGTAGTGCTCTTGGTTTCTGCCACCCTCACTTTCCAGATTGATTTATTCATTGCTGATGGGACATCGTTATCCACTCCACCCCTCAATCTTAATGACCAGTGCTGACAGGAATTATTTACCGGCTTTGGACCAAGAAACCAAGACCATCAGTGTCCAGCTGGAGACATGATTATTTTTTCCATTATAACCTCTCCCTCCATCCTCCTTCCCTTCCAGCAATCCCCTCAGAGAACCACATATGTTTACTAAGTGCACTACTTACCAGGCACTATGCTAGGTAATAATGAGAGTTCCTTGCCCTTGAGGAGTTCTCATAGAATCAGTCTGCATTTCTTTCATCATTTACTATAAAGAGTAAGAAAAGTGAGGGGGAAATTACAGCTTCGCAGAGTATCCACAGGAGTCAGTGTGGCGTATGCCTTTTCCCAAGCATCACTGAAATGCAACCATTCTCTGCCTCCTCTGGCGGCTCATTCTTAGCCCCCCTACCATTGCCCTGCCCACGTTACCTTGAGTAAACTGGCCACACTCTTGACTTCTTACGATAATATGACAGTACCTTATATTTGAATAACATGTTACCATTTACAAAGCCCTTTTATATACATAACCTCTGGTGTGAGAAATGTTTCATGTTACTGGGGTTTTCTCACTAAAACAACAGGGTGTAGGCTGGCTGGCTTGCTTGCTTTCCCTTTTCTTTTTTTCTTTTTCTTTTTTCCCTTCTAATCAGGCTTATGGGTCTCCCAGAGGGAAAGGAAAAGCCCCAATGATTCACTACAGTCACCTCTTACCAGCTCTTAGGCTATAAAGAGGAGTTTCCTGCTGGGTGGTCAGCCCTGGGGCTTATCAGAGCTATCCGCTTCCTGACCGCAGAAAACCCAATTCTCTGGGGTTTCTTTTCTCCCTGAAGATCACATTTATATGCTCTTTTAAACAAATACTTTTAAGCCTACTATCTCAAACCATTTCTTTAGGCTGTTCCTTATGTGAACGCAGGTTTCCTCGCCTATTACGATTCAGCACCCAGCTGGCTTCATACCATCTGAGCCGTGATGGGAGTCCCCATATAGCTCCATGCCTTGGCATGTGCTTTTACCTCTTCCTGGAATGCTTTTTTTCTCCCTTATCCACTGGGGTAACTCCCACTCATATTTCAAAATTTAGCTCAAGCAACACCTCTTTTTTTTAAATCCCATACTTATGCCCCCTACACACACACATACACTGCACTCTCAGGCTGAGTGAGGTTCCGTTTGTCATTCTACCGACAGTTCAGTGCTTGATTTGTGCCTGGTACAGAGTAGGCTGCATTCATTAAATATTTGTGGACTCCACAAACAAACAGGTTGTGATCATCGTGGTGTCATAAGGGCATTAACTGGGGCTGAATAGGTGTTCCAGGGCCCCAGCGCAGAGAACGAGGAGTGCCTCTCCATCTTACTGAAAAGCCCTGCTGGCGAAGTGCAGTCACACCAGCCAATCACGGATGGTGTGCTGTTCCTTAACTGCTGCTCTGCTTCTGTGGGAAGCTAGCACTGTAGCTTTTCATGAAGACTCATCCCTGGCCCCCTGAGGCTAAAGATCATGCCATAATTTTGTCCTCATGTATATTAGAGCCGTGTGGGCTTTCAGAAAATATTAGACAACAACAGGCCCTCCCTCACATCTCATTCTCTTGAGCTGAGCGCAGGAAGACAGCTTTGCTCATTCTTCAGCCCTTCTCCTTGGAGACCCCTCAAGAGCCAGCCCTGTGCAGTTGGAATGACCGTGCCTTCCCGGGCTGACGGAAGCCGGTGCTGCAGTGCTGGCTGAGCACCGGCGAATGGAGGGAGGTTCCAGGTACACCCCGTTAGGGGTCTGTAAAACATGAAAACTGAACGTCTGTAGGCTCCTGCCAAGCAACAACATGGCTGAGTAGAGCAGGAGCACGGTCGTGAGGCACCGGATTCCTAAAGCCACACCTAGTCACTGGAGAACAGCCAGACCATTTGGGGCTTGAATTTCCTCAAAGACCAGCAGAAGGTAAGGGGACTCTTTCTGGTGGTTTTTGTTTAAGGTCTCAAGGGAGATGTTAATGTCCACAGTGAGTTTAAAGCCTGTCCTGTGCGTTCTGCATTTTTAGGCCCAGGTTCTGCTTGTATTTCAGTATCCTTGTGGCTGGTCATCTTCTATGTGAGGTATGTGGCTTTCTCTGAGGCTGTCTTTCAGGCACATGCTCCCTGGAGCCAGCTGTCAGATACCTTGAAGCTTTCATCTTATGGGCAGATGCTGTGGTGCGAGGTGTCACCAGCCAAAACCCAGCCCACACCAAGCCGAGGGCTTCCGGCACATGCTCTTAGGCAGCTGCCCTTTGTGGGCCAGGCCACAGTGCCGGGGACCATTAAGTTTGGTAATATGAGTCTCTTTTCTTAGCATTGTGGTTGTAGACACTGACTGAATTCCAAAATTCTGGAATTTGTCAAAGAAATTACCCTGTTGTCAAAGAAATTACCCATAACTATTATATGGTTACCTGTTCTCACCCCCAGTAGCCCTGACTCACTACTTAGGGTGGTTCACCTCTGGGGAAGCAGAGTAGATGAAATGAGCTGGTGACTGTGCAGTTTCTAGAACTGAGTTTTGAAAATTTTGCCAGATCAGTCTCTCTGGACAACGCTGAGGAAGAAAAAGGCGGCTAATACCATGATCTCAAATAAACTTATGTTGCCCCATCATCTCTGCAACATTTACTCCAACAAAGATTTCTAGAACACCCACTCCCTGGAAAGCAGGGGAACCATCTAGATTTTTCTCCCTCTTGGTCTCAGTGAAAAACTAGGATTCCTTTTCCCACCTGCTCAATCCACTCTGTTGGTTTTCCTGTCCCTCAACTCAGAGGTTTTCTTTGTCTCGCTCCTGCCTAGGGAAGCCTCATAACCATCCAAGCAATCACTTTTAGTTGCTTTTGAGCCTTTTCCAAACAGCTGCCATTCCCATATCAAGAATCAGCTGAAAGCGAGCAAGCCGCATGCCAAGCGTGGAGACTCCTGCCCAGTAGGAAGGCTGTGCCCCAGGCTCATCACAGCTATGAATCTTTATGGCCTTCCTATTTCTCTACCAGCTCTGGCTGTGGAGCAGCTCCTCCTCCTCCTATCCCCTCCACGTTGCCCTTATAAATAATCCCACTGCCGGTGTAAGCACGGGCTCTGCGGAGAATGGGCGTGTCTTGCGCACACATTCCAAGCTGCACACATATGCCTCACTGCCTGACAAATACATCTAGACAGACTTCTCTTACCCGAAGAAAGATTCTGGTTGTCATCTATTTTCATTTCCTCCAGATCAGACAGCCCTATTCTACCTTCTGCCTTCTTATCCTTCTGCCATTCACACCACCTGCTCCTGCCCCCTGAGGGTTTTTCCAAGCCTTCCCTAGATACCACAAATTCTCTGACAGTCATAGCATTCTTAGGACAATGTCTTTTTATCCCTTTCATCCTTGTTAGGGAGGCAGAAAGCCCCAATTATACCCACCAGCCAAACAAGTAATCATTAGGTATAATTTATGGGACCTTTGTAACTTGATTTCCTTTTAACCCTCTCTTCTTCCTAGGATTTCTTCCAGCACAGGAGAGGCCAGGTTTTTCTCACCAGGCATGTGTTTTTCCCATCGCTAATCACTACCACTTGTTTCTCTGGAAATTAGACCTGATGTTGTCAATTTCTCAAACACTGATGGTACACATCGTGAATATTTCAGCACATTTTTGCTGTTAGTCAAGGTGTCTTCTGTATACAGGTTTGAGCCTCTCCGTTAAGCATTGAGGATTATAGCCTCAGTTTTGAAGCCTAATTTTGTTGTGTCCTCACAATTTATATCAAAATTAAAGCCATGTCCATTCAAATGACTTGGTATCTTGTTTGGATTTTTATGGTTTCTTTTTAATGGTTCTGCTCTGTATTATCTGCATTATGGGCCTAGAAAATCGAACCGTCTCAGGTAAAATGAAGAGCAGTACTCCAAGATCCTGTGGTTAGGACTAGAAAGTCCTTTTTTATTTGTGTTTATGTTTGTTAGTTTTGCTGGTGGATGTCATCTTCAGTCTTCATTGAAATTACTTTAAGGATAAACCCAACATCATTGCAACATCATGACAAACAACTGAGATGTCTTAATAGTGATTTGCATTATCCTGACAGAGAATAATGATTGTAGCAAGATCACATTGTGTTGGGGGATATCTGTGGTTAGTTTGCTGATACACTATTAATAAGTCAGTTCACTTTCAGAGTAACCCTTCTAATTGGCTAGTCTTTGTTCAGAACTCTTATTACACATTATCTGAAAAAGCCAGTAAGAACCAAAAGCATACCATTGATTTTCCTCCACTGAATCAGTCTTGGAAAAGTGAATTGTATATGGTTATTCCAGGTCTCCACATAAGTGTTTTTTGAACTTTTTTTTCCCAACCCATGTCTTCTTGCTGATAAACATAAATGTGATGACTGCTCCCTGAACTTCTGATACAACTTCTGGCAGGGGCTTCCCAAACTATTTAGGGAGCTAGTACCTTCTATATATCCCCAACAGCCAAGAAGATACTGTAAATATCCGCTGTATTACAGAGCATGTTTCAAAAGAAGGGGGGTAATGGCTTTTAATATTTGTTTTCCAAACACATAATTGATGTGCTTTTCAATTCACTCATTTATCCCCCCTCCTCTGGCAGTTTCTTTATTTTTTTTAATGTTTTTTTTGATTTTAGAGAGAAATGAAGGGGGGGAAATAGAGAGAGAGATGAGAGAGAAACATAGATCAGTTGCCTCCCACAACCAGGGACCGAACCTGCAATCTGGCATGTGCCCTGACCAGGAATCAAACCAACAACCGTTCAGTTCACAGGAGGATGCTCAACCAGCTGAGTCACACTGGCCAGGGAACCGGGAGTTTCTTATAGACACCTCCCACCTGCCCAGTTCACCACTTAAGAATCATTGCTCTAGACTGCATTCCTGTTGAGGTTGTTTCCACCTTTAAATAACTGTAGACAATTCCCTAATAAACATTATTTTAAATATGTCTAAAGGGCAGAAGATCAGCCTTTCATAGAGTAGGGTTTTCTTCAAAGAGTAATATTAGTAGCTGTCCACCTCAGCTAGACCTCCTAACCACATAGATTCTTAAGACAAGCTTGAGAATTCTGTTCTTATATCACTTTCGCCAGGAGGAAAGTTACCTTATACCCCACAATGTTGTCCTTGTCTTTTATAGGTAACCATCTTTAAATCAAAAGACA
Organism: Myotis yumanensis; assembly: GCF_028538775.1. Classification (NCBI taxonomy): domain Eukaryota; kingdom Metazoa; phylum Chordata; class Mammalia; order Chiroptera; family Vespertilionidae; genus Myotis; species Myotis yumanensis. The sequence continues at coordinate 29,295,144 of NW_027223763.1, read as the reverse complement.
AATGTGTAGCCCTGGCTGGTGTTTCTCATTAGTTGGAGCATCGGCCCGCGGACGACAGGGCTGCGGGTTCAATTCCTGGCCAAGGGCATGTACCTGGGTTGCAGGTTTGATCCTCGACCCCAGCTGGGGCACGTGTGGGAGGCAACCAATTAGTGTGTCTCCCTCACATTCCCTGTCTCTCTCTCTCTCTTTCTCTCTCTCTCTCCCTCCCTCCCTTCCTCCCTTCTACTCTCTCTAAAAACAATGGAAAAAGTATCCTCGGGTGAGGATTAACAACAAAAGTGTAGTTCTCTAATCAAAAATGTAAAATGATCCTAAGGCTGTGTTTTTTTCAAATTGCAAGTCCAGACCCATTAGCAAGTCATGAAATCATTTTAGAGTCACTATCAGGGTTATTTTTAATGAAATAGAATAGAGGAGATAGAAAATCTCAGAGAACAGCACGCATAGTAAAAGTAGGATTGTTTCACAAAAGTTTGGGTTCAGTTTCAGATCTATGAACATGTGTTTATAACTATGTGTGTACAGGGTCACATCATAAACTACATTTCTTGCTATGGGTCACAGTTAAAAATTTTGAAAAACATACCACAAAAGGTTTCTGAGGAAAATATTGTGGCCTTGGAAATAGTAATTGATCATGAGGAAGGTCTGCAGTGAAGGTTGCGTGTCATTTTGCATTGTCCCTCTTGGTGTGTCGTGCCTGTTCCTGCTCTTCTCACTGCCTGTTGGGACTTGCTTTCCCACCTAACTATAGAGCACAGCTGTGCTTGTGAGGGGAACATAGGCCCTTCCTCTTCAAGAATCTCCTAGGTCCATAGCCTCCACAAAAGCTCTAACATACACATGTGCCTTCCTCTCCACCCCAAACCCTCAACCCCACCCTGGCTGGATACCCTCATTAGGTCACATTTTTAAAGAATTGTACACTTGAAACCTATATAATTTTATTAACCAATGTCACCCCAATAAATTCAATAAAAATTATTTTAAAAAATAAGTCAGACAGAGGAAGACTGAATGAAATACTCTATAGTCTCACTTATATGCGGAATCAAAAGACATTGAACTCATAGAAACAGATGGTTGCCAGGGACTGGGGGATCGGGGGAAATGGGGAGATGCTGGCTAAAGGGTAGAAACATTCAGTTACAAGATGAGTAAGTTCCAGGATCTAAGGTACAGCATGATGACTTCAGTTAACAATGTTGTATTATATACTTGAAAGTTGCAATAAGAGTTCAACTTTAATGTTCTCACCATAACAACAATATAATAATTATGTGAGGTAAAAGATGTGCTAAGTAACATTATTATAGTAAAACTTCACAATCCTATATAATAAAAGGCTAATATGCCAATAATCCAAACGGCGGAACAACCCAACAACTGGTAGCTATGATGTGTGCTGACCACCAGGGGGTGTGCACAAAACATGGCGGGCATTGGCCACGGCGGGATGGTGGAGCAGGTGAGCAAGGGCACCAGACCAAGGCGGGGCTCCGGTCGCTGTCTTCCGGGTGAGCCCCTGGTGGTTCCTGAAAATTCTTTGCTCCCACACGCCACAGTCCCACTTGGTGCTTGCGCCTGCTGCCAGCACTGGCCCCACACGCACCGGCTGCTGATGCCCAGCGCCAGCCCTGATCACTGGGCGCCATCAGCGGGAGCAAGCAGCGGCTGCCAGCCCTGATCATTCCTGAAGGCTTCTCCACCTCCCCCTGCTCCTAAAGGGCGATTGGGGCAGCAGCGGCCACTTGCACCCACTGACAGCGCCGGCCCGCTCACACCCGCTGCTGGCGCTGGCCCCAATCGCTCTGTGCCTTCAGTGGTGTGAGCGGCCTGCGCTGTCAGCGCATGGGAGCAGAGGCGGGAGCAAGGCTGCCGGCATACAGGGGACCAGGGGCCATAGCAGGAGGGGCTGGGCTGGGGCTTGGAGGATGGGCCGAGACCCGCCCCTGTGCCCACCGCAGCCTTGTGGCCCACAGTTCCTTTCAAGGTGCATGAATTTGTGCACTGGGCCCTGTGTGTGTGTGTGTGTGTGTGTGTGTATCAAATCATCACATTGTACACCTTAAATTTACACAATGTTATATGTCACTTATATCTCAATAAAGCTGGGAAGTAAATATAAAACTGCCCTCTCTCTCTTTACCCTTGACCAATCAATTATTTTATTCCTAAGTTTCTCCAATTCTATTTACATGGTATCAAATACACTTAGTCATCATCATTGCTGCTGCCATCATTTCCGTTTAAACCCTCTACATCTTGCCTGGACTATTATAATAGCTTTCTAATTGGCCCTAAGCTTTTCTCCTACCCTCAGTCACCTTTTCCCACAAACAGAGGGTAACTTCTGACCCATCCTTCAGGATCCACGCTGGCTCCCAGTAGTGTGGTCTCACCTTCGTTTAAGCACTTCAGCACTTTGTCTTATTCTTCTTTGAGATTTAATATTAAGTAGCTTGAGTGGCAAGACTTCTCCTGTCTTCTGTTTCCTGTGATGAGTGGTTAGTGCCTTGCACAAAGTACTGTTCAATAAGCCTTGATTATAATGGTTAGAGAGCAAGGCTAAAATGGACCCTGCTCCACTTTACGTAGAACAAGCACCCCCCCCCCCCCCCGCCCCGCTGAATCCACTAAGGCCCCTCAGGCTGGGAAATAGCAAACAGCTTTGCAATGCGCCCTCACTTTCCAATGCCATGCTCTGCAGAGGAAGAGCAGGGATGACGTTACTTTTTAACCTGTAAAGGATATGGACCTTTCTTGAAAGGTTCAGAAAAATCAAAGCAGAAAAATGTGGGAGTGACATTAATGAAGCCTCACAAATGTGAGAAGCACCTTAGAGCTTGTCATGGGCCAGTTGTTGGGTGGGCTGAGATAAACAGACCCCTACAGAGGCACAGCTATTAATTAGGGGGCAAAGGAGAGTTTGTGACTTTGACCACATGGTAGCGTTTCCTGGCTACCTATTCGGGAATCCTCTGGAAATAGGAGTTCATTCATTCTGACTCAAAAAGTAGGCATTTGATGTGGATTATCCCTGGGTGGGTTGTGCACAGCTCTTACTGGAGGAGCTTCCCTTAAATCAGAAGGCTGAAATATGTTGCTGTAGTCTTACATTAAGCCTTGGGTCATCTTGTGGGGCAGAAGAGAGACTTGGGCTCTGAGGTCTCCAACTACCTCAAAGTAGCGGAGGCCTGGGATCCCTGAACCTAATTGGCTTTGGGACAGGACAGATGATAGAAATACCATTGTGCTTCCCAGTCTACTAAGCACAGGTAAGCCCATAAACTAATGTTATCTTCATGACAGCCCTATGAAGTACAGTGAGCAAAGAGCCTCATTTCATAGATGGGGGGGGAAAACCAAGTCACAAGACCAGTCAGAAGTAGCACCAAGGTCTTCTGACTCCTTAACAATTGCTCTTTCCACCCCACTACTACTGAGTTTAAAAAAAAAAAAAAAGAAAGAAACTGCACTGGCCTGTGTTTCACAGTGGTTAGAACATCAGTCCACATACTAAGGGTCACAGGTTCAATTCCCGGTCAAGGGCGCATACCTGGGTTGCAGGTCTAATCCCACCCAGTCAGGGCACGTGCAGGAGGCAACATATTGATATGTCTCTCTCACATCAATGTTTCTCTCCTTCCCTCCCTTCCACTCTCCTTCTAAAAGAGAGAGAGAGGGAGGAGGGAGGAAGAGAGAGAGAGAGAAAGAGAGAGAGAGAGAGAAACTATTTAATAACATTTGCCACTTAAGTAAATGCTTGAAACTGATTGGCTCAACATGGTCAGCCATTAGCTGAGTCCGGGCCCCTCTGCTTTTTGCTCACAGAGCCATGGGGGTGTTGATGTCCAAGCGGCAGACAGTGGAGCAGGTGCAGAAGGTGAGCCTGGCCGTGTCTGCTTTCAAGGATGGGCTGCGGGACAGGCCTTCCAACCAACGCACAGGTGAGCTTCCAGGGTCCCACCATGACACTGTAGAGGGCTCTGTCCAGGAGGTGCAGGAGGAGAAAGAAGCAGAGGCAAGCACCTCCGTGCTCCAAGAAGAGAGCAGCAGCAACCGTGCAGCCTGGGAGAGGCTCCGAGATGGGCGTGGAGTGGAACCTGAGGAGTTTGACAGGAACAATCGTTTTACCCCTCCTGCCTTCATCCGCCCAACCCGGAAGCTGGATGATGACAAGCCTCCAGATATCTGCTTGGAACCCAGAGAGCCTGTGAGTGTCCAGTTAGGGAAGATTCACCAAGTTTTAGACCTTCTGAGGATCAGGAAGCAGGACAGGGAGGCCTGGGTATGGTTAAAGTGAGACTCAAAACCAGAAAGATGGCATTCACTCTAGAACCATCTTTGAATTTCTTCCACAAGAATAAAATTGTTAGTTACATTCTGGATTAGTCTTAGTGAAAGACTTGAGGCAGTAGGTGACAAGGACTGCTACCATGGTAGGTCTTCTGCCAGCCTTCCCACCTTAGGGATAGTACTACCCCGTGTAGGGAGCATTTGGAAATTAGTGGGGTGGGGAGAGTATGGGGAGGTCACAGTAACTGTGGGAGTTGCTACTGGTATTTGGTGCCAAGAAAATCAGGATGCTAAGTGTCCTGCAATGCCTGGGACAATCTCTCACAACAGATTATTCTTTCCAAAAATGGTAGTAGCATTCCTGTTGAGAAACATGGTCACACAGGCCTGAGCAGCTGGAAGAGCCTGCTGGTTCTTGTCTTCCAGAGACAAGATGAGAAATACTGCCTTAACACTGCCTCCAGTTGGAGCTGTTTCTCTAGGCTGCTCCAGGGAGACTCAGCCCTATATGGGTAGCTCTGCGCTTGGTGGCCGGAGGATCTTGCTGCACGTCCCCGTTCATTCCTGCCATCTTTCCCCAGGTCGTCAATGATGAGATGTGTGATGTCTGTGAGGTCTGGACGGCCGAGAGCCTCTTCCCATGCAGGGTCTGCACCAGGGTTTTTCATGATGGCTGCCTGCGTCGCATGGGCTACATCCAAGGAGACGGTGCAGCAGAGGTGACCGAGATGGCACACACGGAAACAGGCTGGAGCTGCCACTACTGTGTGAGCCGGGAATGCAGGGGCCGTGGGCTGCTGCACCTCAAGGACATGGCGCTTTTTCTGGAGGTCCAGTCTTAGAACACCGGTTTCTAGGCAGTGACCCGAAGAGTGTCCCAATAGTAGATATAAGGGTCCTAGAGCTAGGACAGGATTTCCCTACTTCAGTACTGCTGAGATTTATGCACAATAATTCTTTGTTGTGGGAGCTGTGTGCATTGTAGGATTTTTAGCAACATCCCTGGCCTCCTCTAGCCACCATCTAAACCAGTGGTTCTCAACCTTCCTAAGGCTGCGACCCTTTAATACAGTTCCTCATGTTGTGGTGACTCCCAACCATAAAATTATTTTCGTTGCTACTTCATAACTGTAATTTTGCTACTGTTATGAATCGTAATGTAAATATCTGATATGCAGGATGTATTTTCATTGTTACAACTTGAACATAATTAAAGCATAGTGATTAATCACAAAAACAATATGTAATTATATATGTGTTTTCCGATGGTCTTAGGCGACCCCTGTGAAAGGGTCGTTCAACCCCCAAGGGGTCGCAACCCACAGGTTGAGAACCGCTGATCTAAACACTAATGATTCTCAAATCTGTGTGTCCAAAACTAAATTTTCTCTGTCTCTTGGACTTATATTCATCTCTATGCTTTAAATGTACTTCATATTCAACATGCCCCCAAATGAACTTATCTTTCTCCTAAAACCTGTTCTCCTTCCATTTCTTATCTCTGTGAATACCACTTCACCCTACTTCCCAGTTACCAATCCCAACTTATTTCTCTCTTTCATTCCTCACATCTAGTAGGTCAACAGGTCCTATTGATCCAACTTCCTAATACCTCTCAACTCTCTCCATTCTCACGCTTTAGTTTAGCCGCTCATCTATACTATATACAGCCACCTAACTGCTCTCCATGCCTCCAGGCTTTGCCCCTCTAATCCATTTTTCACACAGCAGTCAAAAATTTCACCATTGCACTCTACACTTCAAAACCCTTCAGTGACTCCCCTTTGCGCTCAGAATAAAGGCCCAATTTGAGGGGTTCAATAAAGGGTATTTGAAGTATCATAGCCAGGCTTCTGCCTACCTCCCCTCCCTTTTATCATTCCTTCCTGCTCTCCCCACACACATACGCTACACTCCAGCCTTAGTGCACATCTCACAGTGTTACACACCACTGTGCCCAGCATATACAACGTTCTCAATGTGTTTACTGAAAGAACGGTTTGAGTTCTTTATGAAATGCACAAATGAATATTCATGAAATGTCTGCTTCCTATTCTTTGCTGGTATTTTAGGGGAGGAGGGAAATAACCTACTAGAAAGAATCTTTGATATTTTAAAGACTGTGATACTGTAAATGAATGTTAACAAAATAACACATCAGTGCTCTTTTGGAATTAAAACTTCTATGGCACCACAAAAAAAAAACCTCATTTGATTCTAGGAACTTTGTCATAATGGCATCTCTTTCAAAACCACTTTGGAGTGATACAACCCATTAGGAGCAGAGTTACAGTTAACATTATTTTAAGCTAAAATACCCTTGAGCACCATCTAACATAGAAGCCAGTTCCCTAAAATGGATAAAGATGGAGCTTCTCTGGTGGACGGGGCCAGGGATTCACAACTCCACTTTCTAGTCCATGTTCTCGCTTGCCATAGCTTCCTAAGGCACTGCCAGAGTACCTCAGAAAATAATTTTAAATAACTGTTTTAGTAAAAGGGACTCGGGTCTGGAGTCAGGATACCTGGTTCTGGGGAAGACCCTGCCCCACAGTTGAGCAACTCTAAGCAAGCCCTTTCCCCTTTCTCCTTGATTGTGAATGAGAGACTAGGTTTACACGATCTCAGAATTGCCCTCCAGTTGAAATACTGTTTCCATTTCTCTGGATCTTTGGCCTTTCTTTCTTACTGGCCTATGTGGCCACTGACTCAGCTCTTCCTTTTCTTTTTTCTCAGAACAATCTCAACTTGCTGCTAACTGAGGAGGAGATGTATAGCCTCACAGAGACCTTTCAGCAGTGTAAAGTCATCCCTGGTAAGGCCGGATGGTGCTGCTGGATAGAGAGGGGCTGGGCTGATTTCTCCATCATACTTTCCAGGATGAAAGGAATATCGTGGAATTTGGGGGTTAAGGGGTAAATAGGTCCCTGTTCCCAAGCTGTTGGCCAGCAGGGGCACCCACATCCAGCCACAGCCTGAGTCATTCCAGTGATGGGAGATAAAGACTCTACAAGAGCTGTGGATACAGGGGCTCTGGAGGGTACCCTAGAGGTGAATGGAGGTGCCCCATAGGATGAGGAAGGAGTGGGCATGGCTAGCATGTGGTGCCTCCCCATAGATTGCTCTCTGACGCGGGAGGACTTCCTGCGCTACCGCCACCAAGCAGCAAAGCGGGGGGACAGTGACAGGGCTTTAAGCGAGGAGCAAGAGGAGCAGGCAGCCCGCCAGTTTGCAGCCCTGGACCCTGAACATCGAGGACACATAGAGTGGCCTGACTTCTTGTCCCATGAGTCCCTCCTACTTCTGCAGCAATTGCGTCCCCAGGTAAGGGCCAACTGAGGTGAATGTCTATGGGATACTGGGTGACAGACACCTGGAAGCATGCTGGGCAGGTTGGGGGAACACTGGGTACTCTCTGAGTAGGGACCAGTACCAGAAAAAGGCTCAGGTTCCATCCAGTGGCAGGTGACCCAGTGCCTAGGCCGAGGAAACTGCCCAAGGAAGACTGGTCTGCACTGGACCCCACCGCGAATGTTGGTGTTACCAGAAAGGCTCTGGGCTGCCGCAAAGGGAGGTTGCAGAGGTGGTAATGGAGGTAAAATTCTCTGTGGCTTGACAGTTTACAAAATATTTTTACCTCCCAGATCTTAACTTGTCTCTTCTTCCTCAGAACTCTCTGTTAAGGCTTCTGACAGTCAAGGAGCGGGAGCGAGCCCGGGCCACCTTCCTGGCCTGGGGCAGTGGGAGCACCATCAGTGAGGCAGAGTGCCACCGTGCACGGCACTCCTGGTTCCACAAACACCTCCCAGAGGCTCCTTCCTCCAGCGTCAGGTCCGCTCCCTACCAATCCCTGCCCCCACGACATACCCTCCTCCTTTCCCGCCCAAGTGGCCATGAATAGGAAATGTACCTCCCGGCTTCGCCTGCCAACAGCCAGGAGAGGCTCCTCCTGTGCATTAGACAGAGGACAGTGACCCCTACTGGCCAAGGCCTGGGGCCGTCTCTACTCCAAACTGTTGTCCCATATCAGAAAGCCTAGACGTGCACACGGGTTCACCAGAGTTTGGGAGGGGCCCGGCTTTTCACTCCAATGCCCTTATGCCCAACAGCATCAGCCATGTGGGTCCCATAGCAGACAGCAGCCCAGCCAGCAGCAGCAGCAAGAGTCAGGACAAGGCCCTGATGCCCACAGAGCGTGAATCCAGGTGAGTGGGATCCCCTCAACTGGCTGTGTGCTCCCCCAACCACCCAACACACACAAGTAAGAGAGGGCATTACCCATTGTCACCCCCGAACAGTAAGTGCCCACCTTAAAAACCAGGCTCCAGGAGGGCACATTTGACCACGGATCCTTAGGGCCTGCCAGCTGGTCTGTCAGCTTGGAAGCACAGTTGGCCATAACCATGTCAGGCACAACCCAGGGCTCCCGGAGTTTTGTCCAACTCAAGCCGCACTGGCACTGGGATCAGGTCACATGAGCCTCCGGGCTCTGCAACAGCCTCACAAACCTGCCCTTGGATTCTATTCTAGATCTGTGGACTGGCCTACCTTCCTGCGGGAGAATGTCATCTACATCTTGGCTGCCCGCCCGAACAGCACAGCCATTCACCTGAAACCCCCAGGATAGCATGGAGCAGAGAAGCTGAATTCTGGGACAGTGGCGTTCTCTCCCTTTCCCTTCTCCCTCTCCCCCACCAACCTCTGGTACTGAGGCTTAGGAGGATGGAGCACTGCCAGCATCTCAGTTTTCCACCAAGCTTTATGGCACTGAAATCACCATTCCCCTCACAACAGAGGCAGTAAACGCACTGCCACAGGGAGAAGCCCTGGGAGCTGTGGCAGCACCCAGTCCTGGACACTCGCACCCACCTCCACATGATAGACTGGACCCACCACTGCACATGTATATGCCTGCACACTCACCCCTTGCAGCCCATGCCTTCAGAGACCTGGTTCTTTTGGTTTAAAAGGACCAAAGTTCCTTTGTGAAGCCACTGGTATAGATGAGGGGTCTTGACTCACCCCATTCTATTGGCCAGTTCCAATTCCATTAGATAAGACACTGGCCAAGCGATTCTTAATAAGGGGCATATCAGACCCACATGCTGTCCTGGAGATGCTGACAGGTTCCCTTTCCCCCATTGAAAATCCCTCCTGTGCTGAGCCACTGTTCTAGTGGGTGTGTGCTATGTCCCTCAGGGGTGTTGGGGTGGGAAATGGTTACAAACCACCACTGCACTTCAGCACATGATTTACTTAAATTCCAATTCCTGGTAACAGAGAAGGTAACGAGTCTGTGGAGTCTTAATTAGAAAAGGGGGAGACAGTCCCTCCCAGGGACCCAGAAGTCTAGGAACGTCTCAGCCAGGTCATTCAAGTCCTTTAAAAGTCTTTAGAAGAGCTGTCAAAAACCAAGGTGAGCCATCCCGGCCCTTGTTTTTCAGATGTGAGCTCACGGCCCAGAGCCCAGGGGGCCTGAATGGAATAAGTATGATGGCAGGAGTCACAGCCCTCTGTGTTAGATGCTTCACCCAAGTTACCTACCAGGGAGACCTGCAGCCTGAGCTCCAGTGAGGACAAGGTCTGGATGGGAGAAAAGAGGCGAAGGCTCATGCTTTTCCGTCCTTCCAGCTCAACTCGACTGTAGACCTTTGTGTGGAGAACAGAGCCAGCCTCTTGCACAGACCAAGAAAGAACAGCTCCACAGGAACTCTGAGGAGGGACTTCTTTCAACCGCCCTGGCAAAGAGGATAAGAGGCTGGACCGAAGAGGAGGATTTGCATCTCAGCTCTCTTAAGCAGATAAAATTCCAGCAAAGCCTCCCAGAAGGACTCAGTTTTCTCCCCATCCCTGAGATACGGCCTGAGTTGCTACTTCTCCCCACTGTTTGCTACATGTTCTTCTCCACCAGGATAAGGCCTGGGCCTAGAATGGGAGACCTTTGGGGACAAGCAGAGGCTGCCACAAGGCCACCAAGCCTGGCCTCCAAGCCCCAACAATCCTTCCTAAGTTCTCAAGTCAGTGCCTGTTGTGGGTCAGCCCTGGTCCTTGGGCTCAGGTTTCTGTTTCCAACCTAATGGCAGGTTTATGCTGCTGCCAGATCTGACTACCAAGAGTTATTTGAGAGGGGGCTGGCTCTATATGCAGAAGCCAACATATCTCCATTGCTCAAGTAATTTGTACTAAATTAGGTGTTTACAAAAGCAGCCGCATACAGCTCAGTGTTGTGGTGTTTAGAGGAAAGGGGGGGAGCCACAACCAGGAGTTTGGTATATGGTCTCCGGAAGAAACTGCCTGACCTGGAAGCAGGGTGAGAAGCTTCTGGGGTTGGATCATTTAGGACTAAAATGAGACAGATAGAAGATGAGACTGGGTTTGTGTGTATGACCCTGGAAAATTCAAAACCCACAGCTTTTTTTTTTATATTGATTTTTGTTTTTGTTAATCCTCACCCAAGGATATTTTTTCCATTTATTTTTAGAGTAGAAGAGACGGGGGGAGAGAGAGAGAGAGAAACATTGATGTAAGAGAGACCCATCGATTGGTTGACTCCCAAACGCGCTCTGCCTGGGCCCAGAGATTGCACCTGCAACCCAGGTACGAGCCCTTGACTGGGAATTGAACCCACAACCCTTCAGTGTGCAAGCCAATGCTCTAACCACTGAACGAACACACTGGCCAGGTCCAAAACCCACAGGTTTTTGTAAATATTTCCTACCCATACTCTCAGGACTGATCAGTAGGAGGGGTCATTATTCAGCCCAGGCAAAAGAAAGAGAAAGCACATGACTCAGGCTAAAGGACTGCATCTGAAGCAGCCAGGCCTAAGAAGATTAAAGCACATTAAGCGCAGGGCCTCCTGCTTACTCTCCTGGCAAATCACTTTCTACATCAATGGCCTTGGGCTGCTGGATCTCGTGGACAGGGCACTTTGAGTAAAGACACACTCTGGACTTTGAGAACTGACAGCTTTTTTTCTCCTGCCTCATCATCAGTCACAGGGACTAGAAGTCTACCCTCTTGTTCCCTGACCTTTACAGATCAAGGGGATGCCTGTCTCTCTGGAGATGCAGCTTCTAGCTTTCCATGGGTGAGTGGTGAAAGACCATGGGCCATGTCAGGCTAGCTGGATCCCTAGGCCTGGCTAAGCAGACCCCAGAGCTCTTCCACCACAGGATCAGGCCCATTTGGGATCACCTCTCCCTATTCCAGGACAGCAAGCTTCCTTGGTAGGGGTATGCTGCAGAGGGCCCAAGGGACATTGCCCGCAGCAAAAGGTAGAGTCCCCCGTCCACAGGAGTCCCAGGAAGCAGAAAAGCATCGAAAAGCAACCAGCTTCTTCTCTGTAGGCATCTAATGTTTTACCAAAGGAGAGGTTCCATAGTCCTCCCCGTCCGGCGTTGCAGAAGCCCCACCCCAGCCCCTGCTCAGGATCTCCCTTTGTAGTGTCCTAATCCATGGAGCCCTTTTATCAACCTAGTGAACTCAATTCTCTATCCTTTTCAAGCCCTTTCATCACTGTGACTGTCTGAAATTCTGCCAAGCACAAAAATTGCTGTCTGACTCTAATAAGGATAAGAGAAAATGTTTCAGTCTTTTCTTGGCAGCCCAAAACTAAGATCAGTGCTTTTCCCAAGAACTCCCCCCTCCGCCCACCAAGAGAAGCTGGAGTTACATATATGCTCCTCTGAAAACCATCTGCCCTAGGCCTGTTTTTCACCCAACCGTCCTCTTCCCCATGCTCAAATTTAAGGACAGGGACCTCTGGATGACACAATGAAGCTGCAGCAACAGAGGGTCAGCTGAGACAGTAGCTATGGCCACATGATGTCTCTAGGTCTGCTCCGTGGCTTCCTGTGCTAAGACCAGCCTTCCCCAACAGATCCAGGCTCTACACTTTTGAGCAATGATCGCTTTGGATCCCAGGGATGGAGCAGCTCCCTCACTCCTAGGTACTGACCCACTCTCAAGTGCTCTTCTTCCTTCGAGGACAGCCACAGCCAAAGCCATGAGCACATTGCCTCTTCCTGCCCTCAGCCCGAGTGACCGGGGCTGCAGGGCTGACACTGGCCTTTCTGGCCCTGGTGCTCCCTGTGGGATGTCACCCTGGCCTTTTTTGAGTGGCCAACTCTGGGGGTTCCCCCATTCCTATCACCAATATGGGAAGCACAGAATCAAACTGCCTGGGAAGAGGACACCTCACGGGGGGTAAGCCCAGGATTGTGCCTGGGCCTCTTAGGCCAAAGCACAAACTCAACCACTGCAGGTCTCACAGCTTTAGTAAGAGTGATGCCAGGAAGCCCTAAAGCCAAGAGGGAAGCTCAGCAGAAGCTGTCTGGCAGGGCCCCAGCCCAGCCCTGACCACCCCAGAGCCAAGAGTAACCTCCAGGTAGGACTGGTAGCAGGCTCTAGTGGCCCTGCAAGCATGTCCTCTTCCAACCAGCAGAGTAAAGGCGCTATGAGGCAGAACAACCTTGATGCCACAATTTCAGGACATCCTGGCAGCACCTGTAACCGCACCCTGTTCACCCCTCTATTACAGTGGAATAACACTGCTACTTTCTCCAGGCCATTTAGTTTGAATTTGCCCAGGATCTCTCTCTGGGCTCTTTCCTGCAGCCTAGACAATAGAGATCCCCCTGAGTGGAGGATACTAATGCACATGCCTGGACGGGGCACTTTCCCTGCTGTTGCTTTCCTGCTGCCACTGCTTTTGGCAACCTTCAAAAACAGCTTATAGAATTTCCACTAGACCCAACTAGCACTAAGGAAAACCTTGTTCCCTCTGGGCCACATGCCCTGACGACCCAGATCATGGAGACGGTGAAAGGTCTGGTCTGGGCCACCAAGAAGCCTAATCACAGTGTGTACAGAATGGGTTGGTGTGTCCACGGACATGAACAAGGTATAAGTATCAAGGCCTTTCCATATCTTAGCCTCCTTTGAAAGATGGCCGATGCTCTGTCTCTCAGCCAAATTCAGGCTTGTGAGGTGGGTTCTGAGAGCACTCGAGTAACAGTGGGGGATCCTATGTCCTGTGGTCCTTCATGCCCTTCCTATGTGCTTCTCTGAGGAAGGTAACTTGACAGTAGCTGAGGGGAACATCCCCAAGCCCTGTCTCCACATCATCCCAGCTGCATGCTCCTCCCCACGCTCAGCTTTCACTCTAGAAGGAGCTGATGCTCCAGGGGGTGAACACAGTGGAAATCATAATAAAGAGATTGTGATGCTATGTCAGCTTCCTGTTTCCTATTGTTTGGGGCATCTGGTGAGTTTCTGTGTGATTTCCTATCATTGGCCAATTCCTGAGTCTGAGTCTAAGACCGGAGCAGCTATAGCTTCCAAGAACACAATACACCATGGCTCTCTTTCTAAAGCTTTCTTGGTACTGACCTTCCCAAGAACTAAGTGATGTGTGGGAGTGGGAGGAGGCAAGGGTTCCATCACCAACACAGAGGGGATATGGAGGCACTGAAGAGGCCAGAGTTTTTGGAGAAACTGAGGAAGAGGTAAGTCTTCTAAGCCTGTCTGCTTTGTACTGTCCCATCCTTCCCATCAAGGGCCCATTTTAAACACTTTTCTCTTCCCAATTCCTGCTGAGCTACAAGTAGGGAAGCTAGTTGGCTGTGTTTTCTGCTGGTCTTCTGGGCCCTCCTTGGTCTGAGAGTTTCTTACTCATTCTTGCTAGTTGTTTTAATGTGACATAATATGGTTGGTTAACTGCAGTCTGGAGAAACTTTCAGAGGACGATAGAATCCCTACTCATCTCTTTACCCGGTAAGAACACAACCAGTACCTGTAGCAGGAAAGCATCTCCAGTCTGTGGCTCAGGGGCAGGTTCTCTGTCTCCAAGCCAAATACAAATAATTGTTAATATTTTTATGCACTGGGAAGTTCTAAGCACTTTCCATAAAGTAATTCCTCTTCAAAACAACCCTATGAGACTTGTATTACAGATGAGAAAAGTGAGGAACAGCGATGCTGAAAGTCTCTCAAGGTTATAGTCACATAGCTAGGAAGCAGGGGAACCAGGTAGTCGGGCCTCAGTACCCATGTTCTTCACCTGCCCACAGTTCCAGGCAGAGCTGGGGTACAGCCAATGGCCTCTGCCTAAAGTACACCTCAACAACAAACAGCTGCTGTGTGGTCCAGCACCTCCCCTTCCTACCTGCTGGGAACAGACAGATACAAGTAGCCAGGCCTATAGCCACGTCACAGGATTTCTTACCATCTGCACAGCTCAACCCATTCACTCACGGGTTCCCATACCTCTCCTCCCTGGAGTTTCCCATGGAGGTCCGTCCAGCTCAGAGACAGCTTAATAACATCTCACAGGTCCCTTCTCCTTTCTCCGGGCTCAGGGAAGCAAAGCATTGGGACAGAAGAAGGCATGAAAGCTGGGCCTCGGTGGACACCCAAATGACAAGATTTCCCTACCCTCTCTCCGGCAGCCCTGACTGGAACTTCAGACCCTCAGACCCCTCCTACCAACCGCCCACATGTTCCTAGGGCTGGCTGGAGCCTTCGTTCCACACGAACTCCCACCCACCCGGCCTGCATTGACTCAAGTGCACTCCTCTTTCTCTCTAGGGCAGTGGTCGGCAAACTCACTAGTCAACAGAACCAAATATCAACAGTACGACGATTGAAATTTCTTTTGAGAGCCAAATTTTTTAAACTTAAACTATATAGGTAGGTACATTGTTATTAACTTAATTAGGGTATTCCTAAGCTGGCCTTTGCTAAAAACTTCCTCAATCTGATTGAGGTAAGTTCGCTGAGGTCAACCCCTTCCAACTCTCCCATCCACACTCCTTTCCGAAAACTGACTTCTGCGCATAGGCCATGAAGTTTCAATCGCACTGTACGTGCGCGCCCGCACATGGTATTTTGTGGAAGAGCCACACTCAAGGGGCCAAAGGGCCGCATGTGGCTCGCGAGCCGCGGTTTGCCAACCACTGCTCTAGGGGAAGTCATTCCACCAAGCGAAACAGCAGCTGCCAAATTTGCTAAACATGGAGTAATGTTCTCTGTCCCACTCCACCCAAAGAGTTACTTGAAGTTTGACATTGCTAAACCTTAGTTTCCTCATCTGTAAACATCTAGAAAATAGTCTCTCTTCTGTCTGCCTCCCAGGCTGATAGTTGAGTGAGGATAGAATCAGTTAGATAAGAGGAAAGAGCTTCATACACTGCAAGGCACTGAGTGAGCAGCATGGATTTGTGGCCCCATCTGAAGGCTATGTGTATATCATTTTCCTACCCACGCACAGGCATGGCTTGGGGTATGACCATGGCCTCTGTCCACAGTGCTGAAGTCACAGCCAAGCCAGCTGGGACTCTTCAGTCCCTCTTTTTTTTCTTTTGTGATATTCTAATTTATTCATAAATAAATTTAATTTACAGTGTTACATGTTAACATTTATCAAAAACAAAAATACAGAATACTTCACAAATTTGTGTGTCATCCTTACACAGGGGCCATCTCAATTTTAGTATGTGTGCTGCCAAAGCGGGCACTTCGGCTCCTCCTTGTCCCACCTTTAAGTAAGCATCACGGTGAGAATTCCAAGCCCAGGGATTGCCCTGAAACTCAAAACGTATTGCCAAAATGTTTTTTATTTCATTTGTTTCAAGTATGTTTTTAAAGTCAATATGACACTCCTTTCAAAATTATAACTGGTACAAATGAGCAAGATGTGATTTAGCAGCTCAGAGAGAAAAGATGTTGCAGTCTTCACTTGGTATGGGTGAACAGTATGAGTGGCTACAATAAGACTGATATAACCTGAGGCTACATGGAACAGCGTCCGAGTCAGAGGAGAGAGCAGGCTGGCTTACTTGTACACTGCACTGGCATGCGAGAAAAAAAAAATCTAAAAGCTAAATCAGGCTCCACAAACTGAACCCAGACAGGGGAGCATGGTCGTAGTGCCTGGAACGGAACAAAGCAGCAGAGGAACCCGTGAAGGCCTGGGGGGTGTTCAGCCTGGAGAGGAGCACACGTGAGGGATGCAGAGGCTGATACCTGGCAGACGGGACCTATAAGGGCAATGTGACCTCAAGCACAGAGCTAAGACCGCAGATGGAGTAGAGGCAGATTTCTGCTCAGTGGGACTAAACGCTATCTGTGTATCAGCGAAGGCAGTGAAGCTGTGTGAGCATATCAAAGAAGTGTTAGCTGGGGAGGAGGGTGCCAACCAGGTATCCAGTACGCTTGAGACCTATGATGCCAGGAAATGGTTAAGTACCTTCTGGTGAGTGTCCAGCCCTGAGCCCAGCTGAGCTGTAGGGAGATCCATGATTGTACAAATCTACATGACCCCCAAAGCATCAGCATAACTGAGTTAGGAACTTTAATTTATTTAGTTCAACCTTTACCAGCGGTTCTCAACCTGTGGGTCGTGACCTCTTTGGCGGTCGAATGACCCTTTCACAGGGTTCGCCTAGGACCATCCTGCATGTCAGATATTTACATTACGATTCATAACAGTAGCAACATTACAGTTATGAAGTAGCAACGAAAATAATTTTGTGGTTGGGTCACAACATGAGGAACTGTATTTAAAGGGCCAGAAGGTTGAGAACCACTGCAAGAACCTGATGTTGCACGCCCTCTGCTGGTCATTCCTTGCACTGTCCTCTCACCCAAGGCAAGAAATGACCCCTTGAGCGCTTATGGTACAGGTCAGTGTAGATTCAGAACATGCAGGGCGATGCCAGACAAGTACCAGAGCGTTAGATCACTGGTCATTGTTCAATCAAAGTACAGGATCAGAAATGAATCTTCGGATGAGTTCGAAAATCTGTATCTACATGAGGGCTCATTCATGTCTAGGAGGAGGGCTCACACTGAGGCTGGGTTTGGCGAACTGTCAGGTTCAGGACTAAGACTAAGGCCAAAATTAGGACTCAGTGTGGGACTGAAGTCTAAGCTCAGGTGTCAGCATGAAGTATGTATCCAGGTGAGATGCTATGAGTCTGACCTCAGGAAGAAGTCAGTCTGCATCCAAGGTAACAGGATCAATGTAGCATTCCTGTTCCAGGTGGAAGCATCAGGTGATAAGCACCAGCACCGGAAAATGCAGCACAGGTATTGCCAGGGAATAAATATAAAGTATGGGGGACAGAATGAGGTAGTCACTAATTTCTAAAGGCCTCCCAACCTTAAAGACAATAATGGGCAAGCTAGAGCCCCCTCTCTCCTCAGAAGGTAAGTCTCAGTATTCTAG
The DNA here is from genome assembly GCF_028538775.1 of Myotis yumanensis. Classification (NCBI taxonomy): domain Eukaryota; kingdom Metazoa; phylum Chordata; class Mammalia; order Chiroptera; family Vespertilionidae; genus Myotis; species Myotis yumanensis. The sequence goes on along the minus strand of NW_027223763.1, from coordinate 29,277,611 downwards.
TTCCTATTAAAGCCCCCTACCAACCCTAGTACTGTCACATACAAATCATAAGTACAATCTGGGGACCGGAGAAGTCAAAGGGCTAGTCCTGTCACTGCAGAGAGCTGGCAGCTGTGGGGGTAGTCTTCCTTTCCCCCAGGGTTCTGTTTCTACTGGCAACAGTGCCTGGCAGCCTCCCACACCCAGATCTTAGCAACCAAGGGAGCCCCTGGCAACTGCTGCCATGGTAACAAGACAGGGAACTGAGCATGGGATGGAGGGGGAGCACTTCCCCTGAAGCTTTTAGGATATGTGCAAGATAGGGGGCTCCCCCTCCCATACACAGTCTGGGACGGAACACGTGCTCCTGTCTACCTCCCCATTGGCACCCACCCCCACGTGTGCCCCCAGGTTTCCGGTTCCTTCAGGGTGAGGAAATGAGGAACACCTAGGATTATGACATCCCATGGGGAGGGAGGGTAAATGGGGTGTTTGGAACTGACAAGATCACAGATGCATGCATACACCAGCAGACACGATGTCAGTGTGTCAACAGCCATGAAGCCACACTTCATCCACTCTTTGTCATACAGACACCAGCTTACACAGTCATTTCATCACACGTGCACACTAACACAAATCACACACCTACAGCAAATAACACAGAGTCAGGCACCCTACCACACAAAACTTATTGCACACACACACTCTTGCTCACAAATTGCATTACAGATTATAACAGTACAAATAACTCCCAACCAGACAAGCATTCACAGATGCACTCACACACCCAGATATCTGTGAACGTTCAGGCTAACAGTTAATTTTGTGAGGATTATCTATATGCCAGGCTCAGAACTAGGTGCATCATGTGTTACCTTAATTAACCCTCACAATAATCCCATGAGGTACTGCTGTTGTCCATCCCCATTTTACAAAGAAGAAAATGAGGCACAGATGTGGCAAGTAACCTCACGAGGCCGACCATCTGTCTCCAGAGCTTCCATTTTTTTGCCCTAGGCCTCACCCTGATTCCTCACATACACGCTTGACACACCGGGGCCATAGGGAACCCAGCAGACAACAGAGTCCCTGCCACCAATACCTGAACACACAGCCCTGAACCCTCAGAGTGCTAAGCCTACACGTTAGCATTCACAAGGACCAGGTTAAGGGCCGGTGACTAAATTTTCTGCCTCCGTGTTGGCACAGGCAAGGCTGGAGGAGGCAAAATACACAACTGGAATAGGAGGAAACAGAACCACCCACAAACCAGGCCCCCATGAGTCTGGAGTTAGGGGAGTGAGAGCCTCCAGATCTAAGGAGACAGCACCAGTCCTGGCTCCCTTATCCTACTTTGCCCATCTCCATGCCACACTATTCCATTCCCTCATCACCCCACCTCCCCTCCCTGCCTCAGTCTTCCTCACTCCATCTCTCCCATCCCTTTGCTGCTCACCCCATCTCCCCTCCCTTCTATTCCTTGTTCCCCTTCTCATCTTCTCTTCTCCTCCCTATCTCCCCTCCCCTCCTTTCCTCACCCCTCATCCTATCTTCCCTCCCTTCTCTCCTTATCCCCCAAACCCCACCGCTTCTCCATCCCGCCCCCTTACCCCACTTCCTTTCCTTTCTTCAGACCTCACAGTTCTTTACACCTGGACACCCATAGTGAGTACCAGAAAGAAGACAGGGAGTGGAGATTGCAGTCCCCTCGGCCTGTAGCCTGGGGACTGATGCTCTACCAGCCTCAGTTTCCAGCTCTATCCAGTTTGCACGACCTCATGGGTGTCCACACTTTGTCTCTGAAAAAAATGGCCAAGAAAGAGAGGTGAGAGCTTCTGCCCTGGCCCTTCCTCTGTCCTCAAACCCTCCAAGAACTCCTTCTCCCTCTTCACCCCGAGGTACCTCCTCCCCATCCCCCGCCGCCTCCGCCCCCTTCTCTGTAGCACAGATGGGCCTGGGAGACAGTGACGTGGGCGCCAGGCACCGTGTCTGCTCGAGCGTCGGCTTCCGCTGGTGACCGCCTCCGCAGCCCTGCCTGCTCTGAACAGCGGGGACACCGGGCTGCGATTTAATGGGGAATGGGGGTGGGGTGGGACCGAAATGTACGATTCCGAGGGTGTTCATAAAGGAGATCAAGTGGAACTCGGATGAAGGGCTAAGGCGGGGCGCTAGGATAGGAGAGATCATAGGAGCAGAAAGAATTAAGAATAGGATAAGCCTGGAGATCTTGGGGGGCGGAGGGGGGGAGACTGGAGATCACATGGGGTCAAGAAGAGGGAAAAGTAAGGGTGGGGGTGTAAAATGTAGGACTTCAAAGGGAAAGTGGGGTGAAAGATCATAGAACTCTAATGGGGGCTGGGGGCTGCTCGTGAGGCAGCTGGGATGCGGGGTTATACCGAGAAGAGAAGGGGACTCGGAAAGGGAATCAGGGAGCGCTAGACCTGGGGGAACGACCAGGTTGCCAAGGCGAGAGCAGAAGGGCCCTCAAACTCTGCGTGTCTGCCGGGGCCTATTTTGAAATCCAGGCCTGTTTGAAAGGTCACGTCAGGTAACGCGAAATCAGGTCGAAGACAGATCACAGTTGGGTAGAAAACAGGTTAAGAAGGGGCGACCTTTTGACTCTACTCCAGAGACTACACCTCCCAGAGTGCACTATTCTCTCTCCGGCCGTCCAAAATGATGAGGGGAAAAGGCCCAGAGTCACCGCCCATGGTGGGCGCGCTTTTCCTTTTAGGCTACCTTTGACATTGCACGGGTTCCAGAAGGTTCTCCCGGGATTCCAGCTGTGGCCAGTACGTCCCACCTTCCCAAACCGGAGATTGGACTAATATAGCTGCGCACCCCACCTCCCGGCTCGGGTCTGAGCCCCACAGACCAACCAATAAAATCAAAGGGCGCCTGGAGTTGCCACCCTCTGGGCCCTTCACCAATGACAGGGAGCGATCGTGAAGAGGCGTGGTTGACGGATCCCCGAGCGCACCAATCAGAGCCCCATCAATCGCTGCCAGGAGTGTGTGCGCGTGTGGCCGGGTGACAGGGGTGGAGAATGGGCGGCTATCGCCCAGACACTCGTAGAAAACTGTCCAATTACAACAGAGGTTTGAACTGAGTGACGGGAAGGCGGCGCAATGGAAAGCGTGGGGGCGGAGCCGTGGGGGCGGGTTCCCGGGCCCGCTGTCTGCGGCCGGCGGGCAGGCGACTCCTGTCCCGAGTGGAGGCTGCGGAGCCGGAGCCGGGGGAGGGGGCAGTGGCTGTCGGACGGACCGCGGAGGCGCCCGCAGCTCCTCACCGGTGAGGGCGCCGATCTAGGACTCGGGGATCGTGGGCGTGTGGGCGTCGCGAAGTCAGGGGTCCTGGTGTCCGGGGGTTGGGACACTGAGGGCCCATCGGCTCTTCTGCGGTAGGGCGGCGGGGACTCAGGCTCTGCCAGGCGCTCGTTGTCCGCGACCCTCTTCCAGGGGACGGCCAGCGTCTGAGCCGGGGGAGGGTCGGGCCAGGTCGGATTGGGTTCCGCCGGGGAGGAGGCGTTTCTGAGCCGGCCCAGCCACCCAGCACCGGTGACATCACCGACCACCCTCCCCCGCCCGAGCCCCCTCCTCTCTCCCCCTCTCTGCTCGCTGCGCCTTTTGTCCCGGCGGGGTCGGCTCTGCCCCGCCCCTCCCCGCCCATCTGCGAGGGAGGAGACTCCCTGTCAGTGACTTCATTGAGTAGGTTCTGGGGGACTGGGGTCGGGTCCTCCCCGACAGAGAGGCAGAGGAACTTAGTGCTTCTCGGGCCCTCACAGACAATCACACCTGTCACAGGTACACTCGCTGCCACTCACACGCACGCTCGCACTGCCAGCCTTCCTGCCACACGGCCACACAGCCATTCACAAGCAGCCAGACATTGCCGCCCTTAAGAGCTGGTGGCCACTGGACCCCATCCCTTCACTCTCCACGCCTGGGCATCAGGTCCAGCTCCAGCTCCTGTTGCACGGGACAGGCCTTGCTGGGTAAGTGCCTCTGAGGACCCGAGGAGGTGACTGCCAGAGCTGCAGCTTTGCAAGCAGGCTCCAGTGGAGCGAGCAGAGGTGAGGGGCTGGGCTGGGCATGTTTAAGCGCACAGTGCTCTCCTGCCCATCCCCAGCAGCATCCCCACTGCAGGCCCGAGGAGCTTTCCGGAGCTTCCCACACTTCTGGGGAGAAGACTTCTTAGCCAGCTTGATGTTTAAAATTCAGCTGGAGCCCTTAAAACTTCGAGCGTGGACGCTGAATGGGTTTGTAAAGTTTCGGTAAGTCCCTCCGGAGAATGGCACTCATGCCCGTACCAAGTCAAATCCTCCACATCACATCCCCCTCCATCGCCTCCTCGCTTCCTCCATTTCATCCTCGTCTCCTTCCCATTACATGTAAGTGCCTTCTACCGCACCCCTACATTTGAATGAAGTGTACACCTTATCATTCATCTCAAACCCTCCAGGCATCCATTTATTTTCCACAAACATCTCCAGTATTTTAATTCTCTGCATCTCTCTTTCAACCCCCTGGTAACCCATTTTCTACCGCAGCCACTGTCATTGGTCACCCTTTATCCCCCTCCATCAGTACTTCATTTTCTGTATCAGCCATCTCCCCTCCCTATACCAGTCCCCCTTGCCATTTCTCCTCGTTTTTCATTCCTGCCTCAGCATTAACATCCTTTCTTCTTCTCCATCAAAGGCAGTGCCATGCCATGGGGCTCCTTTGTCATTCCAACGCGTGGCTTTTGGGTAGGGGGAGGGAGGGAGAAAAGGGCAATTCTTGAAAGAGATCACCCTGTGTCTGTGGAGGCAAGAGAATTATAGATCTAGAACAGCTAGCAGGTGGGTGCCAGGGAGGAAGCTGGCCAGATGAAGAGGTAATGCAGGGACATCAAGAGGATGGTGGGAGAAGTGGCAAGTCTTTCATTTGCCCTCTGCCTGGAAGCTGCTATAGTTCCCTGGGGGCACCCTGTTGGTGTGCTAGGATTCCTTCCCAGTCTCTGGGGAAAGAAGGTGTGGGCCAAGGCAGAGATGGCAGACCACCCCCAGCTCCCGCTCAAACGGCTTTTACTGCTGCTTCCGAAAATGGCTGCCCTCCCCCAGCTGCTCTTTCTTCTCTGCCTCCTCCAACCCCCGCCTCCCCCACCAGCCGTGACATACTGATACGGGGGAGGAGGGGAGTACCCACCTTTTGGGATCCTTCTCTTTGTCAGAGTGAGGTGACTCCCAGAACCATGAGTCAACCCAGCCACCTGCAACAGACCCTGTGGGGGCAGGAGCTAGGGCCATGGTCCCTACTACCTACCTGGAGTCTTGAGGCCTCCTCTTACCCATTACAGCCCTCACTCCTGCCAGGAAACCCTGTACCCCTCGCTGAAGTAGTCAGAGACAGAAAAGCAGGCCTTAGCTGTGGCTGCTAGCCCAGGACATTGCTAGAAAGACTCCGGTTCTCCGGGCTTTGGTAGGGGTTGGCCAAATCCCAGAAGGGCTGGGGAATGGCTTCTGGCCATTCTCCCAAAAAGCTTTAGATACAGGAATGCCCCCTTCCCTGCATATTCACCACAGGGGCATTGGTGGAGGGAGATTGGCATGGAAGAATTGGAGCCTCGTGTTTCTCCCTCATATAACAAATGCCTCTGCATCCAGCTTAGAAGGGACTATCAGAGGAGTGTGGGCCAGATCCTAAACTACTGGGCAGGTGAGAGAGAGGGCAGGTATTAAGGAAATGGTGGTTAGTGCCCAACTGCCTCCTAACAACTAAGGTTTAAAAAGGCCCTATCACCAGGATGCTTTTGTTCACTAACATTAGTGCTTAGGCAGCACAGACATGTCTTCACACACATTTTGTGTGTAGACACTGGGAGATGAGTAAAGGGAACAGTTGCCCTGATTGGGGGAAGGACAGTGATCATCCCCCTACTAATGAGGGAGTTAGAAATGGCAGTTTCCAAAGGCTGTGAGTCATCCTCTGATCTGAGTCACATGTGAGGCTTAGCATAGTCTGGGGATCGAGAGCAGGGGTGCCTGGGGTCTCCAATGCAGAGAGAACTCCAGGCACCCACACCCTGACTCAGCCCGGTTGGCCAGGACAGCTGGCTGAAGATCTAGGCCTGTCCCCAGTCCTAGGCCACTGCCCCAGCTGCCCTTAGCCTGGGCACCATGCCTGAGGCATGGCGTAGGAGACCACGATACTCAGGTGACCTCACCCCGTACATTGATCTTCACCAGCTTCTGTGCGTGGCTTTGTCAGTCCATGGTGCCACCTCACTCAGCAGGTCCTTTCGGGGGTCCTCAGTCTGGCCCAAGGATGTGGACCTTAGCCTAGCTCCAAGAAGTGGGCCAGAGCCCCCCGCCTGCTGCTGGGAAAACCTAGGAACTGAGGAAAGAATCACAGAATCCTAGAATGTCCAAGCTGGAAGAGATCATCTAGTCCAAGCCTTTCATTTTACTGATGGGGAGACAGAGGCCCACAGAAAAGTCACACTGTGACTTTTAGGGATTGCAGGATCATCAGGAGCAAGACTGGGGCAGAAGGGAATAGAGGCACCAAGGATTGGCCCTGGATTTCTTTCAGAAACAAGGAGACCAGTGCCGGTCCAGTGGCTGTGATGGGAAAGGATTATTACAAGATTCTTGGGATCCCATCGGGAGCCAATGAGGATGAGATCAAGAAAGCATATCGGAAGATGGCCTTGAAGTACCACCCAGACAAGAACAAAGAACCCAATGCTGAGGAGAAGTTTAAGGAAATTGCAGAGGCCTATGATGTGCTGAGTGACCCTAAGAAACGAGGCCTGTATGACCAGTATGGGGAGGAAGGTAAGAGAGCAGCTCTCCAGCCTGCTATTGGACCCCTGTCCTTGTTTGGGGTCCTAGGTGACCCAGTTCTCATAACCGGGAACTAGAGACTGAGTAGGGGGTGAGGGAGGCAAGTGTTCCTAACATTGACACCCAGAGGAAAGAAGAGACCACCCACTTCCCAGCCTCAGCTTACCATAGTTCCCTCCACCTCTCTCTGCCCTCTCCCTGCTTAAGTTCAGGCCTGAGCGAGGTCTGAAGCTAGATCCAGAGGCCTTCCCCCTCCCACTCCCCCTTCCCAGCCCTTATTAGTCCAGCCTGAAGTCCCTGCTGCTTCATTGGCTGATGAGGAAGGTTAGGGAAAGGGAGTGTGTGCCTCTCTGAGGACAGAGCATTTACATTCATCAGCATAAAAGTTTGACCCTTAAGCAGCCTGGGAACTAACCACTGGAGCGCTGAGCTGGAGACATGGTTGTTCCCTTCTGTGCCCACTTCAGGCCATCAGAACAGAGGTATGGCTTCGCCTCCCTGAGGAAGTGGCAGAGATCCAAGGGTGGAAGGGAAACTGCTGCTGGCATATTGCCCCCTCCCTGGGGTAGCTGGTGGCCACGCACAGGGTGGCAGGAAAGGCCCAAATAAAGCCTCTGAGAGGGCGGCCCCTCCCAGCACATCCCACGGGCATGATGTAGCAGCTAATTCTGGGCCTGCCCCTCAGGGCCGCCTGCCACCCGCCAGCCACAGGCACCTGTCAGGCTATATTAAGAGACATAGTCACAGCTGAGGACTCTCCTTCCCGGGAGAAACTGTCCTTCCTCCCTAACTGCATGCACCTTTCTTTCACATTCCCCTCCTTACTCTCCCCACTGTAGCCTCCAATTAGATAGGCTATCCATATGCACGGTGCCTGGTACAGAGTAGGCACTCAAAAGAATGTTCTTTTCCTCTCCTCCTCCTTGCTTTGTGTCCCATGCCATTATCTTCTGGCACCCCAGTCCTCCCAGCCCTCTCTCGTATGTCTCCATGCCACTAGTTCCTTCCATTTTTCCCTGCTCACCTACCAACTCCCAGATTCAGCAGGCGTCTTGGGGGGGGGGGGGGGGGGGGGGTATTTCTCAGCTAAGAATTTGTTTTTCCTCTGGGATGGAGGAATGGGAGTAGAGGTGGGCAAAGAGGGTCGATTTGCAGGCACCATGCCACCATGTGACCTTTCTGGGAATTGCACTCATTCCTCCACTTGCCTCACCTTTGTTTAGGAAGGTGAGAGCTGGGAGAGAGCTGGAAACTTAACCCTCCTGCATGACCAAGCCTAAGTGAAGGGCATAGCTCAGCCCCTAGGCCCAGACACTGGGTTCTAAAGCAGATCTGCAACCCCGGAGGATGCAGCACAGCCTTAACGAGACACCAGAGCCTGGGGAGGGAAAAGCAGCCTTGGAAATGTGGGTTATATTTCTGTCCGCCCTGCCTCCTCCCCATCAACCAGACAGAACAGTTGTGCACATAGACTCTGTACTCAGCCCTGGCTGGGGACAAGTTGTTCCCAGCTTGAAAAGGGGGTGGTAGTGGTACAGCAGGAATCCCCACAGAGAAATTACCCTTTCCTGTTGTCATTAGTCCAACCTCCCTCTTTTGCTGAGCTTTGCCAAGCTTCTTGAACTCACCTGATAATCACACCTCAACAGAAGGAAAGAACAGACCCTGTGTCTTAAGGGAGGGGTGAAAAGGCCGCTGCCACAAGTCTCTGAACTGCCTGCCACTTGGCCTCTCTAATGAAATCCAAATCTAATGAAATAAGAGGCTAATTTAGGCTCTGGCTTCCATAGCCAATTGAAATTCTAGATAAAAGGCCTTAAAAAAAGAGTCCCTCCCCGTAGCTTGGGCTCCACCCTAAGTCTACATGATATAGAGCACTTCTCAGTGTTAATACCCACCTCGCTCCTTCCCCTGTGCCCGACTGTCCCCATCCTCACCACTGCCATCCCCCCATTAAGGCTGCCTCCTTAGACAGGACCTAACTCCAGCAAGAGCAGCTGGGGTCCCCACCCACAATGTGCCAGCTCATTCATGCATTTGGCTGCTCTGATATTAAGTGTGAGGGGTAAAGCTTGGTGTTATATAACTCCAGGGAGCTCCATTCCCATTGTAGTCTATGTCTGTCCAATGTGTGAATGGCACCCCCTGCAGTTGTGCAACACTGTGAGCCCTGACTGTGGGAACAAAGCATTTGAAAACTTTTTCTAAAGAAGTAGCCCCTCATCTCCAAGCTAATGAGCTTTCCTGCTTTGGGGAGCCCTCCTTATTTCCCATTTGGCAGAAGTCAGGGAAAGAAGAAATTGCTAGAAGCAGAGTGAGAGTGGGCCTCCTCCTGGACCATATCCCCACTTGATTTAGGACAAGTCACTTACTAGCCCCTGTGTCATCAAATCTTGCCCACTTGCCTCATGCTCTGTTGGTCTTTGGAGATAAGCAAAAATTTCAGAGCCAGATATGACTTGTAAGGTGACCCCAGGCCAGCCACAAAGCTCTGAGACATCTTTGGGTCATGATTACATGGGAGAGATTACAGGACTGGAAGTCACATCCTCCAGGACTTCTACTCTTAGCTTTTCCACCCATTGGGAAACTCAGCCTCTTTGAACCTCAGATGTGTTTTATTAAAAATATAATTAAGAGTAAAAATTAATCTTGCCAGAGAACTTTCTTACTGTATTAGGCCAGCCCTCTCTCTGGGAATTAAAGATTTCGTCTTTCTCTAGGTCCATGAGTTGGGAGCTAGAGAGCAGGGAGAGGAGACTGGGGTGGGGCCCAGACCAGCCACACTGTCCCTAACTTCTCCTCCCTCCAGGCCTGAAGACTGGCGGTGGTTCGTCAGGTGGCTCCAGTGGCTCCTTTCACTACACCTTTCATGGGGACCCCCATGCCACCTTTGCCTCCTTCTTTGGTGGCTCCAACCCCTTCGATATCTTCTTTGCCAGCACTCGTTCCACTCGACCGTTCAGTGGTTTTGATCCAGATGACATGGATGTGGATGATGATGAGGACCCATTTGGTGCCTTCGGCCGCTTTGGCTTCAATGGGCTGAGTAGGGGTCCAAGGCGAGCCCCCGAACCACTGTACCCTCGGCGCAAGGTGCAGGACCCACCTGTGGTGCATGAGCTGAGGGTGTCCCTGGAGGAGATCTACCATGGCTCCACCAAGCGTATGAAGATCACGAGGCGGCGCCTCAACCCTGATGGGAGAACTGTGCGCACCGAGGACAAGATCCTGCACATTGTTATCAAGCGTGGCTGGAAGGAAGGCACCAAGATCACCTTCCCCAAAGAGGGTGATGCCACACCTGACAACATCCCTGCTGACATAGTCTTTGTGCTCAAAGACAAGCCCCATGCACACTTCCGCCGAGATGGTACCAACGTGCTCTACAGTGCCCTGATCAGCCTCAAGGAGGTGAGGCTTGGGTCAGGTTGTGTGTGTGATGAGGGAGGGTAACAGGGACGTTCTTTCCCCATTTTAATCTTCTTCTCTCTTCCCAGTCACTCTACCCCACCTTTTCCTCACTATCTGCCTCATTTTCCCCAGGCACTGTGTGGCTGTACCGTGAACATTCCCACCATTGATGGCCGAGTGATCGCTTTGCCCTGCAATGATGTCATCAAGCCAGGCACCGTGAAGAGACTCCGTGGGGAGGGCCTTCCCTTCCCCAAGGTGCCCACCCAACGGGGAGACCTCATTGTTGAGTTCAAAGTTCGCTTCCCAGACCGATTAACACCACAGACACGACAGATCCTTAAGCAGCACCTGCCCTGTTCCTAGGCTCTGCCCCAGCCAGCCCAGAGTCTACCACAGCAATACCCCCACACTCGCCCCACCCAACGTGCACCCAACTTGATGTCCACTGGACACTGGCAACTTTTTTAAATGCAAAAAAAAAGCCACTGTTTTTTTCAGGAAAATGTTCCTGTCCCTGACCCCTTTCAGAGCTGGGCTGCCTTGGGGGAGTGGGAGGGAGGTGGGGAGAACTAGCCCAGACCAGGGGTTGATTTTCATGTCACTAGCTTTGAATCCAGTTCCCACTCCAGTGGCTGGAGAGTGACCTGAGTGCTACTTGAAAATATAGAGATTCCTTGTCCACGCCTGTAAATAGCATACCCTCCTTCCCCGCTCAGCTTTGCTGACACCTCGCCTCTCCCTTCCCTCTGGCTTCCGCCTATGGGGGAGGAAGAGGATGGAAAGGACACTGCTTTCCCACCCCAGCCCCACCCCCTGGTCCACAGTGTCCGAGGTTATCACACACATATTCACACACACAAAGCACTCGCCTAGAGCTGTCTGTGCCTCTCCCAGGTTGAGATAGAAAGGGAAGGTCCATAACCGGGCCATTGAGCACAAGACACTTTTCATCTGGGGCAGGGAGGTGAACAGGGCCCTCAGCAGCCTCCCGGACAGCTCCCCTGCCCAGACCCCACAGAGCTAAAAGTTCTGTCCTCCCTGTTGCTCTCAGGAGTGTGCAGGCATGGAGGGAGGGGAAGGGGGCCTGCTGTATTAAAGCTAAGAGGTGGCAGGCAGGATCCATCTCTCAGCCTTCATCAGGAAGGGAAAGGGCTTTGGGGTCAGGTGGCAGCTATTCCCCAGCACGAGATTCAGGGTCACAGGTTTCTCCCCACACCTCTGAACTCAGGGCCTCGCCACCCCAAAACTTCCAAATCCCATTTTTGTGATATGTGTAACTACTTATTTCTTACCCTTCATGGAGGCTGTGTGGGAAATTTCCAGCCCTTTGATGCCTATGTGACTCCACCCCATTCCCAGAGTTGTGAAAGATCCAGTAGTGCAGGATCTAGGGTAAGACTGCTTCTGCAAGGTCCTGGGGTGGGGTCTTTAGGTTTTCTCACATTGACAAGCCCCTGAATGTTTTTATAGTAGGTTTTTTTTTTGTATTTTTTGTAATGACAGTATTATGAAAAAAATAAAATATTTTAAAAATATGGCATCTGAGCCCCAGCCTGGTGGCTCAATTGTTTGGAGCATCATCCTGTACACCAAAAAGGTTGTGGGTTCGATTCCTGGTTGGAGCACATACCTAGGTTGAGATTTCATCCCCAGTTGATCACATAAGAGAGGCTCGATCTCCAATTGGAGCGCTTATGAGAGGCAACTGATCTTCTTGATGTTTCTCTCTCTCTCTCTCTCTCTCCCCCTCCCTCCCTCTCTCTCTGTCTTTCTTTCTCAAATCAATAAAAACATCCTCAGGGAAGGATATCTATATATATATATATAAAAGGCTAATATGCAAAGTGTCCCCTTGGGAGTGAGACTGGGAGACTGGGAGTTCAATTGCTTGAACCAGGGGGCAGCACGGAACATGGCGGGCGACCAGTGGCAGCAGGGCACTGAGGAAGTGAGGGAAGGAGGAGGTGGGGAGACAGGGAACCTGATTGGCCCTGATCGCTGCCCAGGCCTAGGGACCCTACCTGTGCATGAATTTTGTGCACCGGGCCTCTAGTGTGTGTGTGTGTGTGTGTGTGTGTGTGTGTGTGTGTGTGTATAAAATCATCTGACCAGAAGCAATGAACCTGGGCTGGAGGTGGGTGTGCAGTGCCACTATCAACCTTCCTCCGGGGCCCTGGTCCCCTTTGAGAAGTCAAACAGGACTTCAGTATAAGGTGAAGCCGATTCCTTCCTTCCTCTAAGCCCAGACTCCCGGGATTTCTAAAACATACTCCCCACAACAAAGACAGAAGATACCACTCACTATAAGAAGAAACAAATCTATTTAGAAAGAATAAATATCCTTTTTTATGAGAAACAGAGACTATCCTCTTTGAAGGATGTGCTATCACAAGAATGAAAAGATTTTCTCTACATGAACTAAATTTTCCTTTGAGAGAAATTTCCCTCTTAGGAGGAGACAGAAGAGGACTTTCTGGATGACTAGAAAAGACATACCCCACAGAAAGAGCCCGAGGAAGTGGGGAGGAGAGCTGGAGGTACCTGGGATCTTTGGTCCATGCTGGTGGGGTCTGGCTGGGAACACAGGCTCCCTGGGAGGCATGGACATCGTAGCTGATCCTCAAATCCCATAATTTTCCAGCGATGTGTGTCCTGGTCTCTGAGCCACCTGTCCTGCTGAGACAGCTCTGGTCCTCAGGGCCTGCGTGCTATGCTGACTGCAGGGTACACTTGTCACTTTCCTTGGATCTTGGTAGAGAGGAGCCCTGTAGTCGAAGGAATGCCTATTGTGGGCTCTGCCTGGGCCTAGACTTTGTCCTGGTGCTGATTTTCCTCTGCACCGAAGCCCTGATTCTTCCCCAGGATCCAGCCCATGATGACCATGCCCCACTGGGCTTCAGGGCCCCTAGTGCCATGAAGACAGCTCTGCCTTCACCTGGTCCTGGGCTCCACACAGAAGTTGGCACTGAATAGGCTTTTCTGCCCTTGCCTTTTCCCTGGGACAATGCCAGTGAAAATAGTTTCGTCCTTTTATTCAAGGTACTTTCAGTGCAGAAACCAAGGGCTCTTACTCACAAGGTGTCTGCTAATCCCATGGCCTGGGCAGGGAGAGCCCCAATCCTGCATCTCCTACTCAATGCTCTCCTTCTTGGATCTTCTATAGTAGGGTTGTGCCTTTTTACTGGGGCTAAACTCTTGTCCTGGCTCTTCCCTGAGGCCTAAGGCTTTGGGATCCAGGTCTGCTGGGCCAGACACCTGCCTCTGGCCTCCAAGTGAATACAAAGGATATAGGAAATTGTCATGTCCCTACTGGGCAATCTCTGAGATGGGACTATGAGACTTTAGAAGCCAAGCTATCTGAGGCCAGGGGCACTTCAATGAGAAAGACCTGAAGCTTGCTTTGCCTGCAATTTTAGCCTTACCCTTAAAGGTTACATGGAGGATTTATGGTTTTTTAATGCCTATGTCACCATACACATACATGGAGGGAGGGAGGGAGGAAGGGAGAAAGAGAAGGAGGGAGGAGGGAGATAGAAAGAGAGAGAGAGAAAGAGAGAGAGAGAGAGACCTGTATAAAAGTCAAGACAGTAAAGGAACTGGGGGAAAATTCCGGTTCAGCCAGGTCCTAAGAAGTGGGGTCTTTATTGGGTTTTCTCACTTTGACAAGCCCCTGAATCCTTTTATAGTAGGTGGTGTGTGTGTGTATGACTTTGTAATGACAGTACTATGACAATCATCAGCTTATTTGTATGACCATAATATTTAAGACTTGGCCATCCTGAATTTTGGGCAACCAGCAATTTGAGGGGTGGGGGGGAGACAGGGAGGATTTTTTGGTCACTGGAGCCCCTTGTCCACTCAGATAGCCATTTAGTTTCTGGGCATCCCCCAGACTCTCATAACATCTTCTGATTGTGGCTTAGGAGCTGGAGTCTTCGTAGACTTCACTTATCTCCCTGAACTCTCTGGCCCTTGAAAGAATCCCTAAATAATCTCCAACATCTTTTTCCTGAACTGGAAACTCCAAGAAGGTGCTGACCTCTGTGGTGATCCCCTTCAGACACTCCTCTCTCTGTTCTCTGCCTCTGGGGCACTGCTGGCGTCTGTTGGGACACAACTCCACTTTCATCGCTTGGGTAATGTCCTGCCATTGTTTGATTTGGAGTGCCTCTGGACTGTCTCTCTTGTTCCTCATACACTCATACTCTATCACAATTTATCCCTTTTAATGGGTATGAAGAGCTAAAAATGTGTCTGCTCTTCTCCTTGGACTAAGGGTCTGCATGAGCCATGATTAACATCTCAGGGGCCTCTGGCCTTTCTTGCTCAAAGCTGAAGGGGAAGGATGAGAACTATCCAGGGTATGAACTAAATTTTTTTTGTAATCAGCTTGTATTCTGACCTGCCTAAGGGTTTCTTTTGAAGACCATCCCTGAAACATGAGTGGCTGAGAAAGTAAACTGGGGAAGGAGCTATGATTAGGACTCTATCAACTTAACAGTTTTATGTATGCAAGGACCTTGAAAGGTCTCTGCCACACTCAAAACCATATAATCTAGGCTTCCTGGTGCTTGTTAATCTAATGCCTGCATTAAGGAAGGAAAGCTTCCAAGAGGTGTTCAGGCAGTTTTCCTGGTTAATAAAGGGTACTAAATTTCCAGTTTCCACGGACTTCCCAGAAGGGGGCAATGTAGAGTTGGCAGAAAGCCGTGAACACGCATTTCTAGAGGTCCCACTTTGATCCATCTGCCCCAGCTTCTTGCCCAAGTAAATCTTTAGGGTATTTTTCAGTTGCTTCAAGTCTAGGTTCTTTTTTTGAAAACATTGACAAGTCATTTCCTGACCCATTCCCTGCATGACTCGAAGTCACTTTTTATCTCCTCTGAAGAATCAGCCCCCGAAACCTTTACTGGGCAACTTTCTGAATTCCTTCATAGCTTACATTTGGAGCCCTTTCTCGGGCTCTGCCTCAGACCTTTCCCTAAGTCATTCTCTAACTGGAAGTTTGCTGGGCCCTTCACATAGAAGCTTCCTGGATGTCACAATCCAATCTTTCTTAGATCCTTGCTGCTTTGGTACGTAAACACAACAGGCTTTAAAAGTCTATGATTTTACTTGGCTAAGATTTGTCTGTTAGTTACCCTGAGGCTGCATCAGTGCCAGAGTATCTTGGATCCTACAGGCCAGGACCCACTAGTGTGTTAAATGGGACTCTTTCGAAAGTGGGACTCTTTCGAAAATAGAACTCTTCTTGTTCCAAATATTACTGCTTATAGGAAATTCTATGCGAAGAATGGAAACTGACACATAGACATGGATGGCCAGGCTGTACTGAAAAAAAAGTAAAAACCCACAAATTTTCAATCTGCTTCTCTAACAGGTATTAAATTTCAGTTGAGGTTCCAGAAAAGGAATGGAAAAGAAAGTAGTAGGAATGGTAGCAAGAATGTGCCTGAGATAGGAGCTGGGAATGAAGCAGGGTTTGGGGCTAGGAAAGCAATGGGAAATCTTTAGTCTTCATTTAAACTAAGGGGCAGAGGAGTGGGCGTTAGAGATTCCCCTGACAAAGCAAAGGGAGACTCCAGTGGGAAACAACCACCCAAAACAGGACAGTAGCTACAAGGGACTCACTGAGCAGAGAGGGAAGACCCTAGAAGAGCTGGCTTCATTATGTTGTAAATGGTCCCCCCAGGTTTAGGGATGTGAGAGTTGCTGAAGACTGTGCAGTTGCTCTGGTTTGTCTTCAGTGCTCTGTAATAGTCGCATTTCAGCAAGTGACTCTAAAATAGCCCTAGAAGAATGAAAACATACAAAATTATATACATCATCCAGCAAAGACTGGAAGACTCATCGGTTCCAATGATTTAATGAAACCTCTGTCCAGTCATTAACTGACCACTAAGCTAACCAAGCAGTGGCCACATAAAACAAACAATATAGACTTCACAGAATTACTTCAGAAAAATCTCTATGCAAACAACAGTAACAACAAACTCTAGAAAATCTGAATTCTAGAGTTGCCACATTATATTATTAAAAATGTCCAATTTTCAACAAAAAGTACAATATATGTAAAGAAATAAAATTTTTTTAAAAATGGCACACACACATACATGGGGAGAAAAACAGCAATCAATTAAAAGTGACCCCAAGGAAGCCCAGACATTGAACTTACTAGACAAAAACTTCGAACCAGCTATTTAAAATATGTTCAAAAAAGTAAAGAAAACTATGTCTAAAAAATACTAATGGCCAAAACCGGTTTGGCTCAGTGGATAGAGTGTCGGCCTGCGGACTGAAGGGTCCTGGGTTCGATTCCGGTCAAGGGCATGTACCTGGGTTGCGGGCACATCCCCAGTAGGAGATGTGCGGGAGGCGGCTGATCGATGTTTCTCTCTCATCAATGTTTCTAACTCTCTATCTCTCTCCCTTCCTCTCTGTAAAAAATCAATAAAATATATTTTAAAAAAAAATACTAATGGGCCCTGGCCAGTGTGGCTCAGTTGGTTGGGCACTGTCCCCAGCACTGAAAGGTTGCAGGTTGGGTTCCCTGGTGAGAGTACATGCCTGGGTTGTGGGCTCAATCCCCGGGTCGGGGCATCCAGGAGGTAGCCAATCATTGATGTTTCGCTCTTGCATTGATATTTCTCTCTTCTCCCTTCCTCTCTCTCTACCAGGGTGACAGTAAGGATGGGGAAGAGAGACAGATTTGAGGAACAGCTGAGAAAATTAGCAAAAGTTGGTGACTGACTTCTTATGGGAAAGATGAAGAGCGAGCAGTGTAGATGGCTGCGGTGTTTCTTGCTTGGGTGACTCAATGATACTAATTACTCTGGGGGATACAACAGGAAGAGCAAATTGAGTCAAAAGAAGAAAATGCCCTAAGTTATGAAGATGTTAGGCCTGGGGTGCCTGTGGGAAATGGAGCTTAGGGATATTCAGCAAGAGCTGGGATTTATGAGACAAGCTCATAGAAGTCAGTGCTGAAATAACTAACCACATAAATAGCTACCTCACTACTTCAGAGATCCTACTTCGGAGAGTAACACAGTCATTAAAAATTACATTTAGGAAGAGTTTCTAATGTGTAGAAAAGGCTAATGCTAAATATTAACTGCTTTCCTACCTTACAAAAACCTATGTTTATTTAAGCAATGTAAAAATTTGAATAGTAACATCTGGAAAGAAATACATCAAAATGCTATGGAAATTATTTTGACTTTAGAAGTTTATGGGATTCCTCCTTATACTTTTTCATATCTTCTAAATTCAGTATATACTTTCATAATGGGAAAAACTATTTAAAACAGCAATATTTTCGCCAATCTCTAGTGGGACATGGCTAGTGTTTCTTTCTGTCAAACACAGGACCTGACACATAGTAGCCTGTCAATAAATGCAGTAAAATACCAATACCTGAGTGTGAAGGCATTTGAATTTCCCTCCCTTCTAGAAGGCGGAGGCCTGTCCTGTCTACTAGAATGCCTCACCACAGTGGACCTCCACTCAATCACGAGCCTGCTTCTGCCCATCAGGACTCAGCCTCACCTCTGCCCACTGACACTGCCCTGAGGGGGCTAGGCTGGTTTTCCACCCACCATTCCCACTGCGCGCGCGCGCACACACACACACACACACACACACACACACACACACACACACACACACACACCAATCTCCAGCCTCTCAGCTCCTTCATCTGCTTTGAAACAACTCCCCCGGGACTGTGGGCATCATCCCTTCTGTGGGAGCTGGCTCAGCAGGCAGTCTGAGAAACTGACCCCTCCCTGAGGGCGGTTCTGGGAGGTCTCACTGTCCTCTGACCAGTCGTGGCATTTTCAGGGTACTGGCTCGGGACAAGACCGTGTGCAAGCGGCAAGTGGAGGTGGGCCGCTGGCCAGGCCCTTAACTCAGCGTCCTTATGGAGAAGGAAAGGGAGGAGAGGGAAGAGGGGGGAGGAGTAAGGGAAGAAAGAAGGGAGAAGGAGAGGGACTGGGAGGCGGAGGGAAAGCGAGTTGGGCAGTAAAAGGGGCTGAGGCCAGGCATCGACGCTCAGAAGCTCTGCCGCGGATCCTGGGCGCAGCCGCCCCACCCACAGACCCCGCCAACCGAGGTGGGGGAGCCCCACAGCGGGACTGGCCCTAGGCATCTGAAAAGTCCCATCAAAATCTCGGCTGACCTTAACTGCCCACTTCCGGTACCAAGGAAGCCAAGGAGGCTGATTCGGGCGTCCAGAGGTGGTGCCTCCTGAGTTAGCCACCAGGAAGCTAGAGGAAGAGTCCCGCTGCAGGCCCTTCCCCGCAACAAAAATCCCGCCCATTTCTCATTCATTCGCCCAGAAGTTACTGAGCTCTAACCTGATACTAAACACCAGATGCTGGAGTTAACGCAGGGAACTGGGTAGACAAAGTTCCATCCCTCAGATAATTAAGACATAAGCTACAATCTAGAGTGGAAAGTACCGGTGGGGGAGGAGAGGGAGGATAAGGGCACCCAGCCCAGCTTGGGAGGGTCAAGGAAGGCCTCCCAGAGAGACAACTTTCATTGTGGCAGGAAATGGTTTCTGATTCCTCTGAAAAGTGGAGGTCTGGCACATCAGCTGAGGGGTAGGGGGGTGTGAGGAAAAGAGAAGTTGAGAAAAGTGAAGAAGGCTTGAATTGATTTTTTAGTAGAAAGGGTTTTTTTTAAAGGAATTATGTAAGCGCCACAGGCAGGGAGCTTTTCCTGTTTTGATTAACAATGTATTCCAAGTACTTAGACCAGTACCTAGCACACATCAGGCACTTAATAAATGGAACTTATGAATAAATGCTTTTCAAGTGATGCTTGGAGCTGATCATTAATTGCAGACTGTGAGTTTATGGGGGCACCAACTCACTCATGTGCGATTTTATCCATTAGCGCTGAGCCACTTCCTACAGGGCAGGTCTGGCAGAGGCAGAGAGTTGGGATGTTGCCAGGTAGAAATGATGGAAGGAGAATGAATTGAGAAGTGCTTGGGAGGTTGACCATGAAGTCATTGTGGAAAGGGAGGAAACGCAGGCAAGAGGTTGCTGACAGACTGGGAGAAAGTGGAAGGATCAGTGGAATGGATGTCCTGACAAGGTTGAAGAATTCTCATCTTTAGGACAAATCTGAAGGTTGAAGTCAGAGGATGGAATGTCAGACTGGAAGGCAAAGCAATTCCTGATGATGAGGCTTCAGATATGACTACAGCTGGATTGGAGCAGAAGTAAAGGACTCTGAAATGAAAAGGTCTAGGAATTGAGAATTTAGGTCATTGAATGGTCTATCCACACAGATGTTTGGGTCTCCCAGAGATCCCCTCTTCAAGATCCCTGCTCTGGGCCCCATCCAGACTCTTCCCCAACCTTCAGAGGACCTGTATTCATACTTTAAGTTATGCCTTAAATCATAAAAGAATAATGATATAGCTCTGGGCCAGAAACCAAAATGGGGAAGTTAGGGAGGGCTGTAGTGGATATCTGTTTTGTCTTCTTTGTTTTATACCAGCATACACACACCTTTCTGGAAACAGTATGTCTATGTCCTCGGGAGGAACTACCACACTCCCACTCCTTCCGTCTCAGTCCATGTGCAGGTGGAGTGGTCTTCCCTCCACACCCTTATTCCAAGGGCATATGTGTGGCTCAGACCTGTCAGAAGAAGCAGTCTATTCCCCTGTGAGCAGTGTAATGAGTAGTTCAAGGATGGACACATACCAATTGAAACCCATAAGTCACATGTTGTCAGAGTGACATCACATTTTTAGCATCAATGGTACTGCTACCACACAAAACCTGAGAGAAGTCAGCACAGAAGACAGAGAGCCAAGAAGTGGAAAGTGAGTCCTGCTGACATTGAATTGAGTCCCTGCATCAATCCTACTACCTGAAGCCAGCCTTACCCTGGACTTTTCAGTTATGTCATACATTCCTATTTTGTTTACACCTGTTGGATTTTACTTTCTGTCATTTATATCCAAATAATTCCTCACAGCCCTAGTCGGTTTGGCTCAGTGGATGGAGTGTCAACCTTCGGACTGAAGCGTCCTGGGTTCAATTCCGGTCAAAGGCACATGCCTGAGTTGTGGGCTGGATTCCCAGTAGGGGATGCGCAGGAGGCAACTGATCAATGATTCTCTCTCATCATTGATGTTTCAATCTTTCTCCCTCTCCCTTCCTCACTGAAATCAATAATATATATATATTAAACACACACACACAAAAAAAACACACCAAAAAACCCCAAGTGATTCTTCACAGTACAAGGGGGTTTCCCAATCCTTAGCTCTGCCTTCCAAACTCAATTTCCCTTACATGAAAGGGGAGAACAACACTCACTTCAAGGAGTTGTGGAGATTAAATGGGATGATAAGTGTATAAATTTGTTCCATAACACTGAGAAGTAAGAAACATCAAATTACTTAATTTTTCTAAAATTAAATCTGGCTCAAAACTCCCATTTACTAGAGTTCAAAGACATCCAATTCTATACAATAAAAGCCTAATATGTTAAGTGTCCAGTCAGCTGTTCAACCAATGAAAGCATAATATGCTAATGATATGCTAAGGCTGCTCAACTGCTCTCTCTGATGTGCACTGACCACCAGGGGGCAGGCGCTCCAACCCGTAGGTTAGCTTGCTGCTGGGGTCCGGCTGATTGGGACTGAGTGAGATGGGCTGGACATGCCCTGGAGCCCTCCCATGGTCCCTCCCTGGCTGGCCAACCTCCTGTGTTCCTCCCCAGCCCCGATCATGCACCGGTGGGGTCCCTTGGCCTGGCCTGCACCCTCTCACAATCCAGGACCCCTCGGGGGATGTCAGAGAGCCAGTTTATCCAATGGCGGAATGACCAGTTGCTATGATGCGCATTGATCACCAGGGGGCAGACGCTCAATGCAGGAGCTGCCTCCTGGTGGTCAATGTGCTCCCACTGGGGGAGCGCTGCTCAGCCAGAAGCCAGACTCACAGCTGGCAAACGCAGCTGTGGTGGCAGGAGCCTTTCCTGCCTCCATGGCAGTGCTAAGGATGTCCGACTGCCAGCTTAGGCCTGCTCCCAGGGAGCAGGCCTTAGCCATCAGTTGGACATCCCCCGAGGGCTCCTGGACTGTAAGAGGGTGCAGGCTGGGCTGAGGGACCCCCCACCCCGAGTGCACAAATTTCATGCACCTGGCCTCTAGTATTAATCATAATTGGGTCCTTTCCCCTCTTTAGTGTGGTATAAACTGACAAAAAATAAAGGAAAAGAAAATCACTTAGGAAAGCTCAGCTTGAGCCTGACATGGTTGCCCCCGGGATGTGCATTGTCTAAACCAGCGGTTCTCAACCTGTGGATCGCGACCCCTTTGGCGGTCAAACGACCCTTTCACAGGGGTCGCCTAAGACCGTCCTGCATATCAGATATTTATATTACAATTCATAACAGTAGCAACATTACAGTTATGAAGTAGCAATGAAAATAATTTTATGGTTGGGTCACAACATGAGGAACTGTATTTAAAGGGCCAGAAGGTTGAGAACCACTGGTCTAAACACTTATGGTCCATTCAAAGGCAGGTGGCTCCACAGCATCTCGGTCAAGTTTGCATACCAGCATCTTTTGTTGCAATTCCTAAGGTTATGTGTTAGATGTTTAGTACCCTAAGTATTAAATCAGCTCTCCCCATTACAAGTCCTGATGCCTCCTAGTGAACCCATCACTACCCATCACTACATCTTTTTCCCCAAGTCCCTGGGCCCACTGCTATATTTGGGCAACTCCTCTTCTTTCAACCCAGCATCCTCCATCTTCTCCTTTTCAAGAATGCCCAATAAATTAAATTCCCCTCCCACACAAGAGCCTGAATAAGATTGTAGACAAGGTGTCTTGCAACTTTAGTTTGGGACTAAAAAATAAATAATCCATTAACAATTCTATGAGATAAGAAACTTAGAATTCCTGTAATAGAAGAAAACAGTTACCTTTAAAAAAAAAAAAAAAATATATATATATATATATATATATATATATATATATATTAATGATTTCAGAGAGGAAGGGAGGAGAGAGAGATTGAAACAGCAATGATGAGAGAGAATCATTGATTGGCTGCTTCCTTCATGCCCCCTAATGGGGATCAAACCCACAACCCAGGCATGTGCCCTTGACAAGAATCGAACCGGGACCCTTCAGTCCACAGGTTGATGCTCGATCCACAGAGCCAAACCAGCTAGGGCAACAGTTATCTTTTCATCCCACTGGCAAGACATAGGAGAAAGCAATCAATAACTGGTAAATTATCCTGCAATAGTGTAAATTAACTAGCACAGAATAAGATACAGTATTGCCTTCTCTAAGCACTCAATCTTCTTCATCCAGAGGTAGCAGATGCAAATGCTGGGCAGGTAATACAAATGAGTAAAAAAATGAACAAACATAAGAAAACAAAACGATAAACAGCAACTAACCCTTAGCCTGGGCATTACCAATGAAACTATGATGAGAACCATGCCATGCTGAATTGGAGAGCACCTGTCCACTTCAAAGGGAGGGAGCAACTGCTACTTAACTCTAATGGTCTGTACTTGATGGGAATGAGTGTCAGTATTGCCAGATTTTAAACTTGAAATATTATTATGTGCAATCTGTTACGTTTACAGTACTGGCTACTTATTCATTCAAGTTCTTAATAAAAACACTACTAGCTACATTGTCTGGGCCAAATGTTACATTTCAGTTGGTCATCTTTAAGACAAATGTTATATTTCAGTTGGTCATCTTTATGCTACATATATGCTGTCAGCTGACAAATTTACATCTTCTCCATAGACTGTTCTCCCAAGCTTCAGATCCAAGTATCCAATTGCCTCTTGCCTAGCTTTTCCTTGTCACGGGTATCTCAAATTCCAATGTCTAAAATGGAACCCATCAACCTCAAACACATGCTAAATTGGTTTCCAGGTCTGTGTTCCCTATCTCAATACAATGGCATTAATATATACCCAGTTTCCTCTCAGAAACCCTGGAGTTATTCTCAACTCCCTCTCCCTCCACCCCATCCCACTGGTAACAAAGTATAATGTTTTATCTGTGGAATTCTACTTGAACCCATTATTCTTCATTCCCACCATCACTGCCTTGGCTCAGGCCTCATCTTTTATTTTGCCTAAATTAAAGCAAGAGCTCCTTAACTAATCTCTTGCCTTCAATCTCTAATCTTTTTGCCCTCACTATAGCCAAAGCATTCTTTGCAAGACACAAGCTTGATGTTGTCACTTCCCTGCTCAAAACTTTTCAATGATTTACCATTACCTTCAGGATAAATTTCAACTCCTTAGACTGGTATTCAGGGCCCTTTGTGATCTTGTCTTTCCATGTCTATCTCCTACTGCTTCCTCAACCCCCACCGCATTGAAGTACCTTCAATTCCCTAACGGGACATTTTCCTCTACCCTAGCACCTTTACACAGGCTCTTCCTACGGCTTGGACTATCCTTCCCTTGTTCCCTACACTCTCATTTTCTTGGTTCCTCAGACCAAGCATTAATCCTCTTCTGGGACATACCCCCTCTCCCCGCCCCCGCCCCCCCCCACAGGCAACCCTTTTCTCCAGGCTGGTTAGATAACCTTTTCTGCTTCCATTGTGCATATCTTTATTTTATTGTCTACTAGGGGCCCAGTGCATGAATTCGTGCACCTTGAAAGGAACTGTGGGCTGCGAGGCTGCAGTGGGCACAGGGGCGGGTCTTGGCCCATCCTCCGAGCCCCCGCCTGGCCCCTCCCACTGCGGCCCCCAGCCCCCTGTCTGCTGGCAGCCCCACTCCCTCCGCCACCACTTGCAGCCGCAGACGCCTGCCATGTTTCACACGCACCCCCTTGTGGTCAGCACATGTCATAGCAACTGGTTGTTCGGCTGCTCGGTCTATTTGCATATTAGGGTTTTATGTATATAACTTGACTGATTTTTCCCACAGAAATAGGACTTACTTTAGAGCAGGGGTCTTCAAACTACGGCCTGCGGGCCACATGCGGCCCGCCAAAAACATTTATCTGGCCCGCCGGGTGTTTCTGCCGCCGCTGTGAGCATAGGAATTTGTTCATAGTTTTTTTTTTAAACTATAGTCCAGCCCTCCAACAGTCTGAGGGACAGTGAACTGGCCCTCTGTTTAAAAAGTTTGAGGACCCTTTCTTTAGAGACTCTGTCTTACTTCTATCTACTAGAGACTAAACACAATACCTGATTCAAACTAGGCACTCAATAAATATATGTTGAATTAATTAATCTAATCCAACTTAGGGTAGCAATGGAGAAAACTAAGAACTAGAAAACCCAGGTTATCCTCAATCTTAGTTCAGTACTCTTTCTACCAGACTAAGCTGGCCTTTGAGGCAGGTGATGTGAGAAAAAGAGGCATTAACTTGTACTCTGAAGGCAGAGACTGAGGGCTCTGAAAAGAAGAGTTGACATGGAACAGAGTGGTTGTTTTAGGGTAAAGAGGGGCAAATGAAGAAAAATGGTCAAGCTCAAAACCCCATTTTATTTATCTGTCATCCTTAACATGAATGCTTGCCAACAATATCGCAGGCAACCTAAAGTCAAATAAGACAGTTCACAGTTGACAAGAGATTAAAAAAAAAAAAAAAGAGGGAGCAGACTCCATTTATTAAAGATGGAATGAGGCTTGTAATGGGAAACCTTAAAAGAAATAAAGTTTTAATATAGCATGTACACTTTGTACAATCTAAGCATATAAATGTGTACATTTAATTCTCAAAACAACCCTATGTGGTAATATTATTATTCCCATTTTACAGGTGAAAAAACTGAGGCACTGAAAGATTAAGTTTGACTGAGATTTCATGGGTAGGAAGTGACAGAGGTAGAATTTTCTAAAAAATATTTTTATTGATTTCAGAGGAAGAGAGAGATAGAAACATCAATGATGAAAATCATTGATTGGCCACCTCCTGCACGCCCCCTACTGGGGATTGAGCCCACAACCCAGGCATGTGCCCTTGACTGGAATCAAACCCGGGACCCTTCAATCCGACATTCTAACAACTGAGCAAACTAGCCAGGGCCAGAGCTAGGATTTGAATGAGGCATTTTTAATGCTGGAATTCATGTCCTGAACCACAATGCTGGAAGCATAATTCTGACCATGGCAATCAAGACAAAAGAGGATCGCCCTAACCGGTTTGGCTCAATGGATGGAGTGTCAGCCTGCGGACTCGGGGGTCCCGGGTTCAATTCCGGTCAAGGGCATGGACCTTGGTTGCAGGCACATCCCCAGTGGGGGGTATGCAGAGGCAGCTGATCTATGTTTCTCTCTCATCGATGTTTCTAGCTCTCTATCCCTCTCCCTTCCTCTCTGTAAAAAATCAATAAAATATATTAAAAAAAAAAAAAAAAGACAAAAGAGGATCACCCAGGTTTCAGTGTGAAGAATGAGTTGTTTCGTGGACACATTTTTTTTACCTTAAGTTCAGAGAGAAAGCCGTTATGCATGTGGGGGTTGGGAGTTCTTTGTTCTGTGACACAGTGATGACATCAAGATAAACTGCCACTAGGCTGAGAAAAATGGACTGGCTGCTACAGGGCTTGCTTGGGGTTGAGGGGGACAAGGGGCTTCTCTGGGGCCAGCTGACCCATTCCCTCGCCTGCAGACACTGTGGCAGCAGTTGCCTCCAGAGTACAGGGAATATAGTGATACTATTCCTGTTCATGGTTTGGCAGATCCGGAAGTGGTGGCAACTTGGGAACTGGCGACATCTTCAGCCCTGGTACTCTGGAGACATCATGCAAGGCAAGGTGGGTGACATAGATGTGTAACGGTCTAAATAACTATTGACGCCACATCTGAATTTTGGTGAGGAATCATTGACATGGATGTGAGCCCAAATAAGTGACTATAAGCCTTAAATGTGAGGCAGCGTGACTGACCACTGACACTAGATTTGAAGCCAGATCAGTGATGACTTACTCTAGATGTAGGATTATGTAAGAAATGACTTACCCTAGATGTAGGATTATGTAAGAAATGCTGATCTCCACCGGTGCACTGGGTAATGGCCATTAACACTGGATGAGTAAATGACTGTTGACCACAGATGTGGGGCCAGTTGAGTAACTGTTCATTCTGGATATGGAACAGAGACTGAGAGCTTAATGATATACCTTTTGACTCTGAAAAGGTTGATAGTATTTTTCTCCATTTCCCAGGGCCTATCACTTCTATACCATGTGGCTTTCTTTGGTCATTTGTGGAGGCAGAAGTCGGAGGAGGAAGAAGAGGAAGAAGAGGAGGAGGAAGAGGAGGAGGAAGAGGAGAAAGAACAGGCGGTATCTCTGGGTCCATTGAAGCCAAATTTTCTTTCCAAATTAGCTCCTATTGGACAGCAAGCCATCACAGCTCCATCCCAACCATCCTGTGATCCTGAGAGCCTCCACAAGGCCATAGAAACAACAGAGCTAGTACTCAGACAGACCCCAAGCCCTCCTAGATCATTCCCCACCTTTCAGATCCTGACCAACCTGCCTGTGAGGCATAAGACATCAGGGAGTGATCTACAGCAGAGAAAAATCCAGCTCTTCTGGGGACTCCCTTCTCTGCACAGTGAATCCTTGGAGGCCATCATCCTGAGTTCAGGTGACCCCTCTCCCCTGAAGTTACCTGTTGGTCCTTCTGTCTGGTTCAACGAGTTTTCCTTCCTGCATAGGTCCAACCTGCTGTTTCCCCAGTATTGCTCCCCAACCCAGCTTCCTACCCCTAAAGTCCATACTACAAAAGATCTGGAAGAGATGACCCCTAATCCTCAGCAACGTCCCTCTCCACTTTACCCTTCTGTCCCATCACCACCCCTCCATCTTAAGTGCTTTCCCATAGACCACAAAAGAGTCCATTCTGGTGCTCAGGCACATACAGAGTGGCTTCTGTGGCAGAGAGCGGCCCCTCAGGTCTCTGAGGATCAAGCCCTGCACGCGCAGCCTGAACTACAAAGAACCAGACCCTCAAATTCTCCCCCCTCATCTGAGGTCTGGCAGGGGAGGCCATGGGAACCTGGCTTCCCACAACATACCCCAGATCCACTCTCTGCCTCTCTGCTGTCTCCCTCTAACTTTCTGGGAGTCCCGACTAGGTTTGAGGCCCCATGGAGGACCATGGTGCAAAAGGAGGACCCCAAAGCCTCTGAGACAGCAATGCTAGTTCCCAGCCCAACCCCAGCCTCTCTGCCAGAACTCCAGGGAGTCAGCCCTAAAGGAGACCTGTATGGAGCTGAGGACGACTGGGAAAACAGAAGACAAAATGAGAATCCTCAGATTTCTGAGCCTCCAATCCTGGTCCCTTTCCAATCTGTAGCCCCCATAACAGAGCCTCAAGGAACTAGACACCTGGAAGTACCCCCTGGATGTGAGTCTCAGTGGAGAACCACAGGACATAAACAGAGTTCTCAAGCCTCTAAGCTCCCAATGCCAGCACCTTACCAATCTGATTCTCTGTCAGAACCCCAGAAAGTCAGCTCTGAAGGACCACCTACATCTAAGGACTTCTGGGGAACCATAGAATACACACAGAAGCCTCCGGCCTCTGGGTATCTAATGCCAGTCCCCTGTCCTCCCTCAGACCTCCAACAAGAACTCCAGAGAGGCAGTCCCCTGGGAGATTTATCTGGATACAAGCCTCACTGGGGATGTAGAGGAAATCCACAAGCTTTTGAGCCCCCAGCCTTGGACCTCAACCCAGGATTCTATGGAACCAGCCCTGCATGTATCCCATCAGGATCTGAGACTCTAAGGGAAGGCATGCAAAAGAGAGAACATCTTTGGGTCTCTGAAGACTCAGTTTCATCTCCCAGCCTTCCTTCAGCCTGTCTGCTGGAGTCTCTAGGAATGGGACCCCAGGGAGTCCTATCTAAGTCCAA
Source organism: Myotis yumanensis (assembly GCF_028538775.1). Classification (NCBI taxonomy): domain Eukaryota; kingdom Metazoa; phylum Chordata; class Mammalia; order Chiroptera; family Vespertilionidae; genus Myotis; species Myotis yumanensis. The sequence goes on along the minus strand of NW_027223763.1, from coordinate 29,249,479 downwards.
GGCTTTGGGGGAAACTATGAGGCAGATAGAGAACCTCTGGACCTCTGAGTCTACAGCCCCTTCATGGGGGGACATGAAGCAGAAAAATATCTGTTGTGCTCCTGTGTCCCCATTCTGGGACCCTAGCCCACATCCAAACTCTATGTCAAAGTCTCACTTAAGTGAGCCTATAAGAGACCAAGGCAACTATAAGCCTGAGGGGGAAGCATTGGAACAGAAAGAGAACAGCTGGGCCACTGAGCAACCAGCCCTATCTCCCAACACACTTTCTGCTCCTCTAACAGGTCCACACATTGACCCTGAGTGTGTCTGGGGGAATGTGCAACAAAGAGAGAGCCTCCAAGGCCCCAGTCCTCCAATAGTGGATCCCCTGCAGCCAATAAACTGGCCTCCCACCCTAGCTGAAGCTCTGAAGACTGAGCCCAACCAGCCTGGTTTACCCAAGGAAGAGCTGTTCCCAGGAGCTAAGGCACAGGTTCCACACTCCCAGAGAGAGGCTGACCTAGAGATATCCACCCATTCTGGGATCCAGGCTTGGCACTGGAGTAGAGAATTAGAACTCAGGCTGAAGAAACTACAGCTGAGCCCTGCTCCCAGATCTCCTGGTCCAAGTCAATCATTTGGCAGTTCCCCTGCCCTGAGCTCCACAACTCCCGGCACTTGGGGACTCTCTTCCTGTTCTTCACAGCAGACTTATTCCCCCAGTCTGTGCTCTCAGTCTTCAAGCTGTCAACCCGCACAAGTTGAGAGCACAGTGACTCAGCCTGTCCAGGTCTCCCACTGTTATGACTCCCACTCCTCTTCCCATCCTCAGCCACAAGGGTCTGGTAGGGCAGAACAAAGGTTTCAGAGAGAGGAAAGAATGAAGGCAAAGATGGTGGCCCGGGTGGCCCAGGTCTCACCTCAGGGACAATCTGTTCACATGGAGGCTGATGAGAACTGCCCAGGCTTGAGAGAGCCCTCCAACCCTGAGGTTCCAGTCTCGGTCAACAGACAGAACAAGGCTTCAGTCTTAGCATCAGCCAAAAAGAGAGAGAACCCCAGGAAACCCAAATCAGGAGACCACAGAGGAGGGGATGCAAGATTGGGGCCATCCACAGTTACAGGAAAGAGCCATCCAGCCCAGGCCAGACTAGTGGAGGTCCCTGTAAGCCGACTTTTCCAAAGATCTCGGCACAGGAACCAGCGGTCTCTCAACACTGCTCTCCCCCAGCAGCTTCACTCTAAGGCTGCAGGTCCCCAAGATAAGCGAGGAGCAGAGCTGAGAGCTGGTGATATCCTGATCCCTCGGCACTGTAAGCACTGCTGCCCCTGGGCCCAAATGGAGAAACATCTCTCTTCCCCCACACCTCAGCCTCCCCTTATCAGGGGTCTCCAAAGGATATTTGCCAAGCTTCCAGGTACCCATGGACCCATGCCCACCAAATCCAGTCAGCATGAGAAAAAAGCTGATAGTACTGGCACCTGAGGGCTGGGGAGACAAGCAGAGGAAATCCTAATAAACTAGCTAAATTAAACAAATCCAACTCATGATTTCTTTGGAATCTGGGGTACTGGGAATGTCAGTTCCCTATTAACTTCTCCAGCAACTATATTCCCTCAGAATCAGGTCCCTAAAATGGAGAGTTCAGGATTCTGCAAGCTTAACTTTCTTCTCAAGCCCTTCACAGATAGATGATCAATCTGAGATCCACACATCCCTGCTCTATGGGGTGAAGCTTAATGGCCAGGGAGCACAGTCCAGTGCTGCCCTTAAGAAGAACTTCATAGCAAGTGAACAGAAGAAAAATACATCTCTTCACATGAGCACAACTGGTCTTGGTCTAGACTCTAGGCAGACCCAGGGTATGCCTGGGTATGGTCCCCTTCTTCACCGGCTCGACCCACAGTTCTCCACATATCTTTCCATCTCTTCTCAGCCCTCTACTCTTATTCTCCCTGGGTCAACTCAACAACCATTCATTCCCAAGGCTACAAAAACAAGTGCCTCTCATGTTTAATGGCTATTTGGATTTCTTCTAGAATTGCCTGTTCATATCCTTTACCCATTTTTCCACTGCTGCACTATCTGTTGGATATTGTATTCGTTTTCTGCTGCTGCCATAACAAATTACCACAAAACAACACAGATTTACTTTGTCAGAAAAATAAAATCAAGGGGTTGACAAGGTTGCATTCTTTTCTGTAGGCACAGGGCAGGATTCATTCCTTGTCTTTTCTGGGTTCTAGAAGGAGCCTTAGCTACTGGGCCTCTTTCTCCATCTTCAAAGCTAACGAAGGCTAGTTCTCATATCATACCAATCTGCTCTCTATTGCTTCCCTCTTCCACTTGTAAGAACACGATAAATACTTGGTCCCACCTGGATAATCCAAAGATACTATTTCCATCTTAAAGTCAGTTGGTTAACAACGTTAATTCCATTTATAGCCTTAATTCCCTTTTTCATGTAAAATAGCATATTCACAGGTTGCAGGGATTACAACATCAGACATCTTGGGAGAGCCATTATCCTGCCTACCACAACCTATTATGTATAGCAGTTATTTTCTCCCAATCTGTGGCTTATTTTCTAATTTTGTTTAAGGTGATTTTTACTCTACCAAAGTTCAAAATTTTTATATAATACAATTTACCAACATTTCCCTTCAGTGGCTTCTAAAATATTTTTTTCTGGTACTTATATACATCAACTAGTGGCCTGGTGCACAAAATTCGTGCACTCGGGTGGGGGGAGGTTCCTGAGCCTGGCCTGTGCCCTGTCACAGTGCAGGAGCCCCACGATCCATTGCCCCAAAGAGGCCCCACCCACCCATCCGGGGCTCCTCAATGGATTTCCCCAAAGAGGTAGGCCAGAGCCAGGGGAGGCCTGCGGACCCCTGGCTCAGGCGCACAGAGGCCTCTGCCGAGGCCCCACCCCTCCCCTGACGCTGCAAGTCCCCGCCCACCCGTGCCTGCTGCACAAGCAGCCTCTAGCTGATCAGTCGTTACATATGAGGGTGTCCCAACCATTTGCATATTACTCTTTTATTAGTATAGACTAGAGGCCCAGTGCATGAAATTCGTGCACGGGTAGGGTCTCTAGGCCTGGCCGGCAATCAGGGCAGATCGGAGCCTTCCTTACCCCAGCTGCGGACTTCCTTCATTCCGCGCCGCACCCTGGTGGTCACCACACATCATAATGAGCAAACTCTCACGGGGACAGTTTGCATATTAGCCTTTTATTACATAGGATTAGAGGCCCGGTGCACGAATTCATGCACAGGTGGGGTCCCTCAGGGTGGCCTGCGGGGATCAGACCCCAGCTCGTACCCCCAAGCTTGCATCCCCTTCTGGCACCCTGCATGGCCTGGCGCCACCCCCTTACCTGCTCCACCATCCCGCCTGCAGTGCACTCTATCGGGGCCAGGCCCGCCAATGGTCTCTGTCTGTGGGGCGATCAGGCCCCCACTCGCACTTGTGTTGGCCTGGCGCCACCGCTCACCTGCTCCACCATCCCGCTGCAGTCCTGCTTTTATCGGGGCCCATTGGGGCCAGCAGCACCTCCACTGCCACCCACTGCTGGCACCGTGTTGCCAACACCCGCCATGTTCCACACCGCCCCCTGGTGGTCAGCACATGTCATAGAGAGAGGTCAAACAATTTGCATATTAGGTTTTTATTATATAGGATGTTAGGTTAACCTAATTTTTGAGTATGGTAGGCAAAAATTTAACTCTCCCACCTTTCTCCCACAAAATAGATGTGCAATTTTACCAGTACAATTAAAAATATATAGAATTCCTTGCCTGGCCGGTGTAGTTCAGTGGTTGAGGCGACCTATGAATCAAATCAGGTGGTCACGGTTTGATTCCAGGTCAGGGCACATACTCAGGTTGCAGACTTGATCCCCAGTGTGGGATGTGCAGGAGGCAGCCAATCAATGATTCTCTCATCATTGATGTTTCTATCTCTCCCTCTCTGAAATCAATAAATATAAATATATGAATACGATGTCTTAAATCCATTCCATAACCATAGAGTGATTTGATTCCCGGTCAGGGCACATGCCCGGGTTGTGGTCTCGACCCCTAGTAGGAGGTGTGCAGGAGGCAGCTGATTAATGATTCTCTCTCATCATTGATGTTTCTATCTCTCTCTCCCCCTCTCTAAAATCAGTAACATTAAAAAAAAAAAACTTATAAAAAGAAAAGGTGGAGATTAATGTTAAAAAAAGATATAAAGCAGGATGATCTCATTTTGATTTTAAAACACCACATGTATAGACATACACATTTACACACATGCAACTGAAAAACAGCAACTAAAGATGGTGGTCTCTGATTATTGGGAATATTCATTTAAAAAATATGCTTATATTTTTTCTAAATTTACAATGCACATTACTGCTTCTATAAAAATAAAAGGTTATTTTGAAAGTGAATTGCCTATGCTGTACACTTGGTAACTGTAAGGTAAATTTTGGCTTTTTGACACACACACAAATTAGTCCTCGTAACACTGAAATCTAACTCACTTCCCTGTCTAAACCCCCCAGATATCTTTGGACTGAAGTTCATTCCTGGCATATGAGGGTCTTCATGTGACTTCTGACCCCTTCAAATTCACTCCAGGACTCCCTTGCTAGCCAACCTATGTTTCTTCTGTATTCTCTACCCTCTGTGCCTTTTACTAATTGCTCTCCTGCACTTCTCCATGTCAAGTCTCCCACCTTCCTTTAATGCCCTGTTCAGACTATCTTTCCTATCTTGGTTTGGTTTACCCCTCCTTGCAGCCACATAACAACGTGTACCTTGTCAATAGCACTTGCTTCCTGATAGTATGGCAATAAGCCGTTCAAAGAGAGATTCTATGGTCAAGTCCACATTCCCAATCCAGTATTCTTCCCATTCTACAATATTCCCTCTACTCTATATCTGGTTCAGAAAAACAGCCAGTCAGAAGGTACATATTATTCCTCTGTCTCCTCTCACTAATGTCACTATTCTATTTACCAAAGCTTTATTTATAACCCAAACCTGAGGGCCTGAGTCCAAAACTCACCACCTGCTGGCTAAGGGTGGAACTGAAAGTCCTTTCTATCTCCCCACCTATTGCCCCCACCACCATTTGAGTCACAAAGACAATGCAATTCTGAATTTCTACTTGACACAGAAATATTTAATGACTCTATGCATCTCTAGATAGCATGGGCATTGTATAATCACTAGACTCTCACAGCAATTTGTAGGAGCAATATCTTAGATCCAAATGTATCTCAAGATGTTAGACTTACAGTCCCATCTGTGGCATACTGTTGGTCCTGTGTGATATATTTGATGCCATGTTCTTAGTCAAAAACCCATCTTTTAATCATAGCACTTACCCTATGGGAAGAAATGATTAGTTAAGGCTACATTCCAATTTCTTTCTGGGAACACTGTAGGGAAAAAGACAGACTGCTGATACAACTTGCCTCTTGATTTAAGTATGCAGGCTTCTGCAGATGAAAGGTGACAAATAGTCCCTCACTGCTTCCTACAGTTTACAAAGCACTATCAATCACTGTATCAGAAAGCTACACTGCTATAAGCTCAAGTGCCTCTCACTACAAGTCTGATCTTGATTTTTCCTAAGAATCTACAGGGCTGCCGAAACCGGTTTGGCTCAGTGGATAGAGCGTCGGCCTGCGGACTGAAAGGTCCCAGGTTCGATTCCGGTCAAGGGCATGTACCTGGGTTGCGGGCACATCCCCAGTGGGAGATATGCAGGAGGCAGCTGATCGATGTCTCTCTCATCGATGTTTCTGACTCTCTATCTCTCTCCCTTCCTCTCTGTAAAAAATCAATAAAATATATTTAAAAAAAAAAAAAAAAAAAGAATCTACAGGGCCTGGCTGGCGTGGCTCAATGGTTGAGCATCAGCTAATGAACTAGATCACAATTCAATTCTGGTCAGGATACATGTCCAGGTCGAGCCCTCAATATGGGGCATGTAGGAGGCAGCTAACCAATGATTAGCTCTCCTCATTGATGTTTCTCTCTCTCCCTTCCTCTCTGAAGTCAATAAAAATATATTTCAAAAATAGAATCTATGGAGTTCCAACTATATTCCATATAGACACACTGTGTGACAAATGAAAACAAAGCAATCATTCCAACACAAATTTCTATTACTTATCTCTACATATTTATGGGGAAATATCACTTGCCTTCTGTTATGCTCCCATAGCTTAATGCAGAAGTACTAAATACCTTTCCCTATTTTTAGCCCTAAGGATAGACTGTCAACCTAGGGATAAGACAGAATGTTCTTATGTTGGTGAAGATTTTCTATCTGTTTAGACCAGATGAGAGCCTGGTGTAAGTACTAAGACAAGCAATACAAATTTGACTGTGAATAATTTTCTCTGCACCATAATCTTTTTTGGGTAAGGCATCATGGTACTGACCCCAGAAGCACTAAATGATTTATGATGGTGGCTGCTGAAGAAGAGTACACTCTATACCTGGATAAAACTATTCAAGCAATCATCTGAAAAAACAGAGCAGGGGAGGATGTTTAATTTAGGAAAAAACACATCCAATACTAGAATTTTGTCTTAGAAAACACTATTTTTTTATCATACAAGTTACATAAAATAAAGGTGGACACAATTGTCAGTGATCCTCAACCAGAGCATGAATGTTTGGGATTTTTTGATGTACCAAAGAACACCCACTTTGAGACAGAGATTCTATCTTTTTGCAACCCTAAGGTTTTTGGAGGGAACCCCAATTCAGTCTTTGGTCAGGAAAGGGGACTCTCTGCAGACCTAGCCTTACCATCTACCTCAAATGTAGGCAAAGGATGCCACCTTGTCCATACCTGGAACTCCATCAGACTATCCTCCATCTACCATGGTCCTATCCAGTGATACTGAAGACATTGGGGCTAGGCAGCAGTATCATACCAATGTTAATCAGGAGGGGAAGAGAGCAGAATTTTATAGGATTTTACATTGGAAGAATGCCTTGGCAGTGAGGGGTAGCCCAAGGCCCTTCCCAGAAAAAGAAACAGGCACAGGGGCCAGGACTCAGGCTCCATTTTGATCCAACGTTTATTATCCTTTTACAACATGTCATTTTTGGTTTAGAAACTGCTTGTGATTAGTTTTCCAACATTAACTCAAAAGCATGTAAAATAAAATCAACCTACTCTCTATATAAACACCCAGCAACTGTGGCCCTTCATCCTCCTGCCCAGGTTGGGTAGGGGGAAGAAGGGAGGGCTCAAGAAGCACTGAGTGAAGTGCAGTTGCTTTACTGTGGGGAGTGGTGGTAGTGCCTTGGTTCCACACCCACACAGGATCCCTGCACTGCCCCCAACTACAAGAGAAATGATGTAGGCCCAAGGCCCAACTCTCTGTGGGTAATTCACTCTCTGCCTCCCAAATGAAAATCGCTTTTATTTTATCGCTTTTGTTTTGTGTTTGTTTTTTTTTTCAACAGAAACCCCTGTCCAGAGTCTGACTGTAGCTAAACTGTTCAGACTGAGGAATGGAACAGGCCGCAGGCGCACCCCTGGTCCCTCCTGGGCAAGCGCCCCCACCCTCAGGGAACAAGGTCCAGCCAGGCCAGCTCGAAGCACACTGGCCATCGTCACTTAGCCATAGAGGTCATCATCGTTGTCTTCCGTGTATACACTGCCTCCTGTGCCGCCTCCACTGCCCTGGCTGGGGCCAGCTCCACCCTGGTTTCCTGAAGGGAATCTGTGCACAAAAGCAGAAGCAAAACAAACAAACAAAAATTTTAAAGATAGGGGTTAGGACAGGACCTGTATAGGACTTTCACAACTACCCCTCTAGCCTCCTTAGGACACCCACTAACTTGGTTGTGTAATTCCCCAAGGCATTGCCCACTGTCGCCTAATTACCTGAAACTGCCAAAGCCCCGACTCTGCTGAAGGGTCTGAGCAAACATCTCGTATTTTCGAATATCATTGTCACTGACAGAACGGCGGGCAAAGCGCATGGCCTCCTCAAAGTGATCTCGGCGGATCTCAGGCACTGGATCATCTTCTTCTACCTCCTGTAGGGTTGGTAAACACAGACCACAAGGGTAGTTAAGGCTCAGCCTGGATCCCTTCCCTGGCCTTCTTGCCCCTCATTACTACAGTAACCTGTTGGTCTTCCTGCCTCTCCAATACAACCTAAGCAAGTCACCAGGCAATCTTAATAAAATGGAATCACTGCCCTGCTTAAAAACCTGTCAGTACATTCTGAAAAAGGCAAAACTGTAGGGACAGAAATCACATCAGTGGCTGCCAGGGACTTAGGGTAGTAAAAAAAAAAAGAAACTGGTTGCCCTGGCTGGTGTGGGTCAGTGGTGAGCGTTGGCCCGCAGACCAAAGGGTCACAGGCTTGCTAACCAGTAAAAGATAGGTAACTGGTTTGCAGGCTTAATCCCAATATATGTCTGTGCCTCTCTGTGTCTCTCTTCCCTCTTCCTCCCTCCCTAAAAATGAATGAAAAAAATATCCTCGACTGAGGATTAACTACACCCCCCCCCAAAATAAATAATTTTAAAAAAGAGAAACCGCCCTAACCGGTTTGGCTCAGTGGATAGAGCGTCAGCCTGGGGACTGAAGAGTCCCAGGGTCGATTCCAGTCAAGAGCATGTACCTTGGTTGCAGGCACATCCCCAGTAGGGGGTGTGCAGGAGGCAGCTGATCGATGCTTCTCTCTCATCAATGTTTCTAACACTCTATCTCTCTCCCTTCCTCTCTGTAAAAAATCAGTAAAATATATTTTTAAAAAATAAAAAATAAAAATAAAAAAGAGAAACTGACTAAAGTGGCCCAAGTGGCCCAAGGGAACTTTTTGGGATGACAGAAATTTCTATCTCTACTGTAGTAGTAGTTACAGAACTTATACACATTTGTCAAAGAAATATGTAAATAGTGCATTTTTACTATATGTGGATTATGCCTCAGTATATCCAAGTTTTAGAAAGAAAATACAGCTAGTTTGGGTCAGTGGTTAAAGTGTCGGCCAGCAGAATGAAGGGTCACATGTTCGATTCCAGTCAAGGGCTCATGCCCCAGTCAGGGTGGGTGCGGGAGGCAACCAATCGATGTGTCTCTCTCACATCGATGTTTCTCTTTCTCTGTCTCTCCCCCTCCTTTCCACTCACTCTCTAAAAATCAATGGAAAAAATATTCTTGGGTGAGGATTAACAAAATATAAATAAGAAAAATATCAACACCTCTGTGTTTACCACATCTGAATTACACCTTACCTAGTGGCCTCACTTTCAATAACATATGCCCTCTTAAATTTACCCAGGTTTTCCCAATTTTTGTAATCCTACTTAGCAGCAGATTACATGGGCTTATTTTTATTCAAATTGTACTCTCCCTTCAATAACCCAGCTCAAATCCTATCTTTTCCACTGAGAAGCCACTCTAATTTCTGTGAGTTATAAGACTGCTCCCTGCCCTAGCTGGTTTGGCTCAGTGAATAAGAGCATTGGCCTGCGGACTGAAAGGTCCCGGGTTTGATTCTGGTCAAGGGCATATGCTCAGGCTGCAGGCTCGATCCCCAGTACAGGGCGTGCAGGAGGCAGCCAATCAATAATTCTCTTTCATCATTGATGTTTCTATTTCTCCCTCTCCCTTCCTCTGAAATCAATAAAAATATATTTACAAAAAAAAAAAAAGACTGCTCCCTGGGATTAGTTTATCAGTAGTTTTAAGCTTTTATGGGAGACGAGAGGGATGTCAAAGACCCCCTCCAAAAGGTAGAGAAAGCATCCATCTATCCATCCACTTATAATTCCAGATTGAAGTTAACCCTCAGCTACTTTCTCTTTGATGCCTTGCTAAATACCTAAATCGGATGACCTTTTCAAAACCTTACAAGCTTCTAGGGCAGTGGTCGCCAACCAGTGGTCCGAGGTCCGAGGTCCACTGGTGGTCTGTAAGGTACGAAAGGTTGGCGACCGCTGGTTTAAGGAAACCTTTGGAGCAGCGTTCGCCAACTGGTGGCCCGTGGACCACTTGTGGTCCGTGAGGTCCGAAAGGCTGGCAAACTGCTGTTCTAGGGCATGGTAGGCATTATCCCCCAGCACCCCATGACTGGCACATCTGGGGAAAGGATGCAAACTCACCATGGCTGATGGGTTGGTCTGCCTCTCACGGTCTCGCCTAATCTCACTCTCAATGGATTCACGAATGGCCAGCTTACAGGCACGCTGACAAATCTCTGTCAGGTCAGCTCCAGAGAAGCCATTAGTCATCTTAGCCAGGAACTCCAAATCCACATCCTAAAAGTAGAGTATCTTAGCATTTAGTCTCTCCTCCCATGATACACAAACACAATCTCTGAGCCACCACAGCGTTCCCACTTCCAATCTGTCCCATCTTTCACCACTGTTTATTCCCAATTCTAGATTCTCCTAACACCCTCAAATCTTCCATCTTCCCTTTACAACCCCAATCCCAGAAATCCCAATGAAATCTTGTCTGGAAACCAAACAACACCCCACACTAGCCTGAGGACTCATAGACATCCCCATGGCCCATGATCTTGCACCTGCCTTGGCAACTGGAGACTTGCGCAGGTTGGCCTTCAGGATGGCAACACGGGACTTCTCATCAGGTAGCGGGATATAGATGAGCTGATCAAGGCGGCCAGGTCGCAGGATGGCAGGATCAATGATGTCAGGCCGGTTGGTTGCACCAATGATAAAAACGTTCTTTTTTGTGGACATGCCATCCATTTCTGTCAGAATCTGGTTAATAACTCGATCAGCAGCTCCACCACCATCTCCAATGTTACCACCACGGGCCTTGGCAATTGAATCCAGCTCATCAAAGAACAGTACACAGGGGGCAGCTTGGCGGGCCTATGGGAGGGACAGATGGACTCAAGCATTAGTACACTGGTCTCTCAGACCTGAGAAGGAAAATAAAGAGACCTTCACTGTTCCAGCTGAGCTGCCAGAATGAGATGTTTTTAACTCTCCCAAAGAAACAGCCTCCATTTCTATATTGCCTTCAAGCAAGTGAATAGATAGCCCAACTGCTTGTAGCTCACCTTGTCAAATATTTCTCTGACATTGGCCTCAGACTCTCCAAACCACATGGTGAGCAGCTCAGGACCCTTGATGGAGATGAAGTTAGCCTGGCATTCATTAGCAATGGCTTTGGCCAGTAAGGTTTTCCCACAGCCAGGAGGCCCATAGAACAGTACTCCCTTGGAGGGTGTCATGCCAAACTTGAGGAATTTGTCTGGGTGCTCCACAGGATACTAGAAGGAAAAAGAAAGAGGGTTCAGGGATACCTCTACATTTTGAAAGAAACCTAACCAAACAGAAGCCTACCCCTACCATCCCCTGGTTTAAGAACCAGTTTCCCTAGCAGGTTCCTTTAGTGCCTCAGACCTGAGAATAGCAGATTCCTGAATTATTTTCTTAAAATTCCTGCAATGAATGTGCCAACATCCCAAGACTAGCTAGTTCAGTTACAAAGTATTGAAGCAATGACTCATCCTGAACCAAGATACCCTACCTGGACCAGTTCCTGAAGCTCACGTTTCACATCCTCCAGGCCCCCGATGTCCTCCCAGGTTACCTGTGGCACCTCCACCACAGTTTCCCGCAATGCTGATGGGTTGCTCTGGCTCAGGGCCCACTAAAAAAAAAAGAAGTAAAATTGGAAATGAAATTTGCAAGGGAAGGCATGAAAGTGCACATGTGTGAACCCAAGAGGGCAGTGCAGTCCTTACCCGGAAGTCATCCATAGTTACTGCCAGGGAGTTCATGACCTCAGCATCAATGGTTTCATCCTCTAGGTCAATAAGGTCCATCTTCTTGCGGATGGCTTGCAGAGCGGCCTCCGAGCACAAGGCTGCTAGGTCAGCACCCACATGCCCATGAGTCTCATTGGCTACCTGCAGAGAGAAACTCTACTTACTATACTGTCTCTAAGACCTGGCTGCTTTAAGGGGTAAAAGACAACAGAATCCTAGTCCCTTCCCGATTCCTATTTCTGGGTCCTCCCAATTACTAGAAGGCATACTAGCAGTCCTTTCAGAGGCTACATTTAAGTATTCAAACCTGGACTTGGGGCCTGGAAATAAAGCTGCCCTCAAAATTCTGGTTTGCTCTAATACAATGTCAACCAAGAACATGCCAACTCCAGTTTCCTGGATTCAATCTCAAATCACTTCCTTTTCTCTGCCCCAAAATCAAAATCAGTCTCCTCACATCTTAAGTTTATATTCCTAGACAGTTCCCTTCAACTGCTTGGAAATAGATATCCTAAAACTCCCGATCAGCTCTCATCACTACTCCACCTGTTCCAGGTCCACATCATCTGCCAGCTTCATGTTCTTGGTATGGATCTGAAGAATTTCCAAGCGTCCTGTAGCATCAGGGATTCCAATATCTACCTCCCTGTCAAAGCGACCTGTGGGACAACGCGTGAATTTACACAGGGCTTATTTCTGGTCCAAAGGAAAGAAGGGATAGGCCTAACGTGACCAACCATCCTAGTTTACACCCAGGACTGTTCTGATGTTAGCACTCAAACTCCCATGTATCCAACGTCCTGAAAAACCCTTCAGTTTCAGGCATATCAGGATGGCTCAGACAGGGCATGAAGTAAGGGAAAGGACAGCTGGGCCCTTTCACTACAAAAAGCTTCAAGAAATGAGCAGGATTAGATGATTTAGATAAATGACAGATGTGGGATTAAAAAGATTATAAACAAAGCCCGGCTCAGTGGTTGAGCACTGACCTATATGAACCAGGAGGTCATAAGTTCGACTCTTAGTCAGGGCACATGCCTGAGTTTTGAGCTTGATTCACAGTAGGTGGCCTGCAGAAGGCAGTTGATCAATGATTCTCTCTCATCATTGATGTTTCTTTCTCTCTCCCTTCCTCTCTGATATCAATAAAAAAAAATTTTTTTAAAGGAAAAAAAAATTAGCCAAGTAGAGTTATGACCTCCCTATGAGCAAGGACAGAGTTTAAAGAAATTTGGGGTCCTTACCAAATCGCCGTAGGGCTGGGTCAATGCTGTTAGGTCTGTTAGTTGCTGCCATGACGATCACATGTGCTCTCTGCTTAAGGCCATCCATAAGGGTCAACAACTGTGATACAATGCGCCGTTCCACCTCCCCATGGGTCTGTCAGGACAGGATATCTGGTCAGAAGTGAAGTCAAGACCTTTCAACCCCCCATTAATCCCCTGGGTTAAAGCCCTACTTTTTCTCTTTTGGGAGCAATGGCATCCAGCTCATCAATGAAGATAATAGCAGGAGCATTCTTCTCAGCCTCCTCAAAGGCTTTACGAAGGTTGCTCTCAGACTCGCCAGCCAACTTGCTCATGATCTCAGGACCTGAAAGGATTCAGAATAGAGTCAATGACAAACTATATCCTTCGTTATTCCCAAATGAAAGCAGATATTTTGTTTACTAAGACCAGAGACAGGTCCTGGATGAGAAGATGGTAAATAACCTCTGCCTACTTTTTCACAGACTCTATCAGCCTCTATCCCAGGATAACCAAGAGGCCAGACTGGAGAGAAACCAAGGGACCTAGTACACTTGTCTCACAGTTGAGCTGAAAGTGTGAAGATGATAGAAGATGCTCTAGGACCTCTGGCCAGAGCAGAAGCAGCACAACAGTTGGACCTCTAACAGCTAAATAGCATTCTTAAAGATCTAGTTGACCTTCCCCCAAACCCTCTATAATAAATAAATGTTTTCGGCCTGTCTATACTCCTTCTCAAAGAGGGATATATTGGGGGCACAAGAGGAAAATATCTTTCCCTTGTTGCTTATTTGTCTATAATGCATCCCAGCAGAAAAAAACATGCTAAAGTACACACAAGAACATGTGTGCAAATGAATGTGTCCATGATTTATCCAGCTCAGGAGACTGGGTCATGCTAAGCTCAGAATTACGTCCAGCCAAACTCAAGGTGAACCAAGTTTCCTACCATTGATCAAAAAGAAGAAGGCCCCCGTCTCATTTGCCACAGCTCGAGCAATCAGAGTCTTCCCGGTCCCAGGAGGTCCATAGAGCAGGATTCCCCGAGGAGGCTGAGGACCAGTACAGAGAATATAATTAGGTTCTGACTCCCATTTTCTCCCAACCCCATCCAGCCTAACATGGCTTAAATAGGGTTTTACTGAGGGTGACGATCACAGCTCAACCATGATACCAGTAAAATTGAGTCCTTAGCCATAGCTGCTGGGAAGACAGCTTACTTTAGGCCACACTCACTCGCCTTATCAGCAGGGAAAATACTGATAGAAGGCTGACTATAACTTGCACTAGAGACCCGGTGCAAGAAAATTCGTGCGGGGGGGTAGGGGTGGGGGATGTTTCCCTCAGCCTGGCCTGCACCCTCTCCAGACTGGGACTCCTTGGGGGCAGTTGGACATCCCTCTCACAATCCGGGATTGCTGGCTCCTAACCACTCACCTGCCTGCCTGATCGCCCCCTAACCGCTCCCCTGCTGGCCAGATCGGCCCCAACTCCCTCCCCTGCCAGCCTGATCGCTCCCTAACTGCTCTCCCCTGCCGGCCTAATCGCCCCCTAACTGTTTGCCTCCCCCCCCCCGCCCCCCACCAGCCTGATCTCACCCCAAACTGCTTGCTCCCCCGCTGGCTTAATCACCCCTAACTGCTTGCTCCCCTGCCAGCATAATCGCCCCTAACCACCTCTGGCTCAGCCCCCACCACCGTGGCTTTGTCCGGAAGGAAGTCGGATATCCGGAAGATGTCCAGTCGATCCAGTCTAATTAGCATATTACCCTTCTATTAATATAGATTATTAGTATAGATAGAAAATAAAGGGCAGAGAAAACCAAGAAACTACTGCAATCGAGTCTAAAGATCCTGGCATTAGACAAAAGCAAAAGGCTATTAGTCCAAGAGCTTGACTTTACAAGGACTAAGGACTAGCTTACTCAAAAGAGTGTTGCCAGAGCCGGGCCAGCATGGCTCAGTGGTTGAGTGTGGACCTATGAACTAGGAGGTCACAGTTCGATTCCTGGTCAGGCATATGCCCAGGTTATGGCTCAATCCCCAGTCTGGGGTGTGCACGGGGTGGCCAATCAATGATTCTCTCTCATTACTAATATTTCTATCTCTCTCTCCCTTCCTCTCTGAAATCAATAAAAATACATTTTCAAGAAAAAGTGTTGCCAGAGACTCAATCACTTCAGTAATCACAACCCTTCAGGATTTATTGTTAGAATGCTTTTCCTTACCACCAATCCCAAGTTTTCTTCTTTGAAGCTGTCTTTTCTGTGGCCTCATCCACAGGCAACACATGGGAAGTGCCCACACAGAAGATAGAGTTATTTATATGGTGCATACTAGGGGAAGGGGTAATAATTTCATCTTCAGTATATCCCATGACATGGAAATGGTTGGGAAGTTCCATTCTAGACCAGCAGTTCTCAAATGTTTTAGACTCAGGACCCTTAACACACTGCAAATTTCCTTAACTTCTACTTCTACTGGGCAGCACTCTTCTAGACTGGTGAGCAAACTATGGTGAGATTTGTTTTTATAGGGTTCATAAGAATAGCTTTTACATCTATAAAGTAATTTTATATATATAATATATATATTAATCACCACCCTAGACTATATCCCTCAGAGCCCCAGATGCTCACCTTCACACCAATTGCCTTAAATAGGGCAGGATGTCTTAAAGGCAGCTCCACCATCTCTTTTATCTGAGCTAGCTGTTTCCTGCAGCCACCAATGTCATCATAGCCTACTTCATTCAAGGACTCTTCCTCATCCTGAATATGGAGGAGACAAAGGAGAAGGCAGGGATATTATTATCAGCAAAAGCACAGTTTCTTCAAATCCTTCCACAATCTGGTGTGGGAAAATCTGTTGTAATTGAAGACTCTCCTCTAAGAGGACTGTGGCTCAAAGAACAACTCAAAATCCCAAGGCAAAGATTTCTAGCACAGCTTTTCCCTCTCACACTGTCCTCAGTCATACTGGGAAGGGCTCACCTAAGACCTGAAGCTAGAATTTCTGGCAAATGGAAATTCCAGCTCCATCATCAGCATCACTTCTTCAAAATATAGTCCAACTACTTAGATCCTTTTGGTTCAAACTAGATTTTTTAAATTACTGGTATCAGATACTTCTAAGAAACACCTATGCCCAGAAATGAAAAACTGGGAGGTTTCCCACCTCTGCAAGAAGCTTAGTTCCAAAGAGCACCCCGTCTTGATAACCACCACATGACTGTCCCACTGAATATCATATAGTCCAGTATTGGGACCAGAAAGAGGACTCACCTCTCGTTTGATAGGCTCCCCTTCACAGTGGATCACTGTGTCTGGAGCAACAATGCAGTAAGGGCTGGGATCTGTCTCCACTACTTTGAACTCCACAGCACGCATTCCACCCCGGACAAGGAAAATGTCTCCTATGACAACAATCAGCACGAGGGCAGTTAGAGGTGTGAACTATAAGACTAAGGGAGAATTATTCATCAGAACCTGGAGTCTAGAATTCCAAATTCACTAGATATTGTCCCCACCCCCCATGATTCTGTTAAACATCAGGCAAAAGGAGAAAAGCTAGCCTGTGAAGTTTCCTTCTGACTCTCAAGAGGGACAGTGAATAATTTGATGTGCCAGAAGCCCATAAGGTTTTGACTTCTGGGATTTTACAACACCCATCAATGGTAGAGCTGTGCTAAACATTAAATACTCTGGACTGTAGCACAGCCAAAATGGCCCAGAGATTTAAGAAAAGATAGTTTACTCTCCTGGAGCAGGGAGTGGGAATGGGGTAACAGGAGAGTGGGAAGGAGGGGAGGGGGAAGGAGAGAATACACATGTATACACACATATGAGACTGAGACAGATGTTCTAAGGTTGATGAGTATTCCCACAAACAGCCATCCTTAAGCTCAGTCTCTCAAATTGTCTCTCACCTTTCCGGATAGGTCGATAAGCTTCCAGGAAGTATGGCTTAAGGTATACCTCAAAGAGATTGCCAGTGATACCTTCCACCGTGTCATCGATGGGTAGCACATGGATGCGTTTGCCATACTTCACATCAGGGCATGGCTGGATGCTGAGGATGACAAGCAGACTCCACATTACCAACCACATGGCAGCCCCAATCACTGGGTGTCCGATAGGGCCTGGCACAGAGAGCTGATGGCGAGCGAAAGAGAAAAGGCAGGGATGGCTTTAGGTGAAGAGAGGCAGGATAGAGTGGGAATGAGGACAAAGGAACAGCCAAGCAGAACTAAGAAAGGTCACACTCAGGAAAGGGTAGAAGTCATTAGCAGGGCTGCCCGCTCCCAATCAGTGAACTAAAAGGAAGACCCACACATCTAGAACCCCTACAAAGAAGACAGGAGAGATAGTCTTCAGTGAGAGAGATCCAAGGATGACCCATTCTGGATATTGGTGACCCGATATTGAAAAGGGAGGTCTTAGCCTGTTAAGCGCCAGGGTCAGAGAAATAGAAATGAAAAAATAATCTTAAGTCAGGTGGTCAGAGCACCTTGAGAAAAGTGACTAAGCCCCTCTATGGAGGAAAGCTACACGAAACCGAGAATCTATAAAAAAAGAATCACAAGTCTGATATTCATGGCCAGTTAACAGGTGGTTGGGTAGCAGTAGCTAAAGATGACTCCAAGATGAGAAAAGCCTCTTGCCTAAAGTTAAGTCCAAAGTCACTCAGACAGCAGCTATCCTGGGTTTAGCTCAAACTATGCTTCTCTCCTAGATTAATTTGGATCCTTAAAAAGACCTGCTAGGAGTTCAACTTCCACACCCACTCTCCCACCTCATTTGAGCCCTAACACAAATCATTAATCTAACACAGTAGTGAGGTTATTTGGCAGATACACACCCTCAAATGGCATCATAAACCAGGGTCTAAGGTGTGATAAGTTATATGTCTTATAGAAAATAATAAAGAAAAAAAGGCATTAAGAAAGTCATAGAAATGTTTAAAGTCCCAAGAAGGCAAAACCAAAGCCTAAAACCAACTCTGTTACATAAGTCTTTCCATGGTTAGGAGGCTTCTGATACCTGCAGCTGCCAAGGCCTTCATAGGGGTCCTGCCTATAAGGCAGGCTATCTCTGGCCTCCCATCCCTGAGGGGCCAAGAACCCCACACACACCTGATAACATCCCCTAGGCGTACGCGAAGGTTATTCCGAACAACTCTATTCATTCGAATCTTCTCATCAGAACATGTGTCATCAGAAAGCACAATGCACACAGCTTCCCGCCTCTTCTTTCCTTTCAGCAAGACTGTATCACCTCGGAACAACTGCAGCTCATCCATCTTGGGCTGAGGAAACAAGGTTAAGGCCTTTGGGTCACTGGGCCAGGGGGTAAGCAGCAGCCCTGGAGGTTGGGATTCCCAGTAACCCCACTCTATTTGTGGTCACTGCAAGAAAAATGAGAAAAGAATCCTGGGAAAAGCCCTCAGGTTAAGTGAAATAAGGAAAGACCGGACTGTGGACCTAACTTACCTGGGACAAGGACACCACACTGTTGTCCTCATTGATGGCTTCATCGACAATTAACCGATTGGGACGATTCTTTTGTTTAAGAATGGCTGTTGATAAGTCATCACCTTTTGAACTACAAAGATAAAATGAAGTCAGTCCCATACTCCAACCTCGGGGACCCACCAATTTCTAAAACTTACACTTGAAAAGAAATAGTAGATGAAGTGGAAATTCAGCCAAGGTCATGAAGAGTAATACCTAGCACATATTACAATTCCCATTCTAGTAGCTCTTGGATGCTAGTATGCTAGCTATAAAGCCCAAGGTTCAAAAAACTATTGGGGGGGGGGGGGGGGTAAGAGATCAACCAAAAGACTTGTATGCATGTATATAAGCATAAAGAATGGACAGACACTAGGGCGATGAGGGCATGTGCCGGGGGTTAGGGGTGGCCGGGGAGAGGTCAATGGGGGGTGGGGGGGAGAAGAAGACATATGTAATACTATATGCAACACTTTAAACAATAAAGAAAAAAAACAACAACTATGACCTAAAAAGATGAAATACAAGTGGAGATTAAGTACAATTACAGAAATGAAAACAGTCCTAGGATAGAATAGTGGTTAAGAAGAGAGGCTTGTAGTCAGACCTGCTGGGTCTGAATTCCAACCCTGCCATTACTTAACTTTGATCTTGGCCAAGTTATTTAACCTCTTTGGAAGTTGATTTCCTAATCTGTGAAATGGGGATATAGTACTATATACCTCAGGATTACTATCCTAAGTAAGATGATGAATGCAAAATGTTCAACACAATGCCTGGCAGATGATATTAATGGTCACTACGATGAATTAGCACTGCAAAACAAAGCACAATCCCTTTCTTTGTTAACCCCCCTTTTTTTTGTAAAAGAACATTTATTTATAAAATCACAGAGGTAGAAAAAGTAATTTCTATAAGAAATGGGTTTAGGAAATAAGTTATAGAGGTAAAGGAAGGGCCCTTGGACGCTTGGGAGTGAGGAAGCTAATGGTATTGCTCCTGAGGGCAAAAGGGAGAGAGGAGAAGGGAAAGAGAAAGGCAAAGAATGAAGTGAGCTAGACAACATCTTTTAGGACTCAGTGAGGCCCCAAGTACCACCAAGCAAGGCTGGGGACAATGAAGCAAAATTAGCACTACCCTCCTTTACTGGCTAAATCTGCTGAGTGCCAGAGCTTTCTATATACCACAGAAATGTCAAACTTAAATACCATATTTTAAAAAACACACACACACACAAAAACAGGAACAGATCTGGAACCTTCAGAAAGAGGGCTAAGCTCAAACGGTAATCTCTGTAGACACACAACTCCATGGAGTTGGTTCAAAAGTCAAAACCACCCAGCTAGAGTGGCTCAGTTGGTTGAATGTCATCCTGTGCACCAAAAGATTGCCTGTTCCGATTCCCAGACAGGGCACATACCTGGGTTGCTGGTTCTATCCCTGGTTGGGGCACCTACGGAAGGCAACTGATCGAAGCTTCTCTCACACTGATGTTTCTCCCTCCCTCTCACTAAGCATGTCCTCAGGTGAAGATTAAAAAAATAATAATAAAGTCAAAACCAAGAAATGCTGAGACATGGAGCAAATCCAAATCCCTTTCTCCTAAATCAAGGTTGCTTGAGTCTAAACCACTTTAAACTGTCCAGTTTCGTGCTGGTCAATGATGCTCAGTGATTAGAGTGCTGTTGACCTGTGCACCAAAAGGTAGGTTCCATTCCCAGTCAAGGGCAGGTACCTAGGTTGCAGGTTCAATCCCTGCCCCAGTTTGGGCACATGCAGGAGGCAAACAAGCCATGTGTCTCTTTCACTTTCACATCAATGTTTCTGTTTCTCTCTCTAACCCCACTTCCCCCTCTCTAAAAAAAAAAAAAAAAAATCAATGGAAAAATACCCTCGGATGAGGATAAACAAAAAATAATACTGTCCAGTTTCAATTATTTCCTGGACACCAATTTTTTAACTAGCTTATCTCCAGCCTTCACTAACTCAATTTGGTGGGCTCTCCCCCTTTGAAGAACTACCTCCTCTTAGTAAGGCTCAAGAAAACATGGGCCTTACTAATAGGGAGACCAGATAATGGAGGAAGTGAAGAAATACATAAAAAAGAATGTCTTCCATGGATTATTTCTCCATTCAACAAATTAAGGAGTATATGTATTATATGCCAGGCACTGTTCTGGGATCCAGGGACTTATCAGTCAACAAAACAAGACAAAATATATTCCTATTAGAAATGTCTTCACAACTTGCAAGGAAAGAGATCCCTATGCTCTAGAATACCTGCTGTGGAGTTATGGGGTTTTTACATATTTTGGTCCTGATATACCCAAGAGAAATACAAATCCCATTCTCTAATATAACTGCAAATTTTCTGCTGATCCTCTTACACAGGTTGCGTCTTTAATCATCACCTTTAAACTAGTTTCCAAGAGTGGAGTTTCCTAGGCTTAAACTTGCCTCCCCAAACCTGAAAGTGTGGCACTTTGGGCATAAGCTGCAGAGTAGACAAATTTTCCCAATCCTTATCAACACCCTGGAGGGCAACCATGGTCAGTGTGACATCTGAGGGCAATTTAGACCCATCAATTCTCCCTCACACTTCAAAATACCCTCCAAGGGCTGCCCATCTTCCTGCTTAACCTATAGAACTGGTACTGAAAAAAAAAAAAAAAATACTGTTGCCTCTAATCATCGATTTGTGTTTTAACCCAAGGCTACATTCTAAAAATACCTCCAATCTGCCTACCATTCCGGACCCTGGCATTGGAGATGAGTGGTATACTCTTCCCTTAACAGGGATGGGGAACATCCGGCCTGAGGGCCATAAGGCCCAAGAAATCATTTGGTCTGGCACGGCCAAGGCATTAGGGGTGAGTTAATTAAATGTTTGACCAAATATAGCAGGCTAATCTTTCAGGTGGTAATTTTGTATGGCCCAGAAATGATATTATAAACATCCAAATAGCTGTTGACAGAAAAATGGTTCCCCACCCATCTTAAGATAAAGATCTTTAATCCCACATCTATCTACTGAGATAAAAGGAAGGAAGGTCTAAAGGAGAGAATTCAGCCTGAACATCACCCAACAGCAGTCCTGGAGGCTCTTTGGAGACACCACCTATTGTCTTCTGCATGAGTCAGGCCCTTTCCAGAATCCCAAAGGACCACAGACTTGGAGGGAGTTCAGGTTCGAGTCATCAAGAAGATGACCTAGGGATTAGAAACCATCTCTGCTGCCAGGTTCCAATAATTTTGGATTTTTAGTTTTGAAAACAAACGACTGGATAACGTAAATTTTAAGTATTACTAAGTGGACCTTTTAAATAGATGACTGAGTAATACTTCATCTAGATTCAGAAACTCCAAAATAAAGGAACACACCAAAAACAAAAAAAAAGTCTTTTTGAATCAGGAAGGTGATTTTTGCATAGAGGAGTTTCCATAGGACGGCGGTGTCTCCTGCCTTCCCCCCAGTAAGTAAAGCTCTTGATTCTAAATTCAGTGGACAGAGGGGCCAGGTTTTATCTGCTGCTTTCCTCCAGGTGCAGGGCCTAGGATTTCTCAACACAGCAGATTTGGGGGTGCGGAAACCGTGTGTTTGGGGAGAGTTAGAGCAACTCTAACCTACACACACACACCTCGAAGGCTGAAATCTAGGAAGGCCTAGAAAAGACGAACTCATATTCGAACGTTTTGCAATATATAGTAAAGAAAGAAAAAAGTGCCTTTCTCCCCGCGCCTATTTCATGCCATTAAGGGAAACTGACTCAAGCTTTCTCCGGTGAGCAAGGCCAGAAGCGAAACGCAGGGCCCACTCTCCCCCTCGCTACTCCGGGGGCGCAGGATGCTAACCGCGGCCCGGGCGGACTCGGCTCCCAAGTGCCGAGAGCTGCCCTGAGCTCGCCGGGCCTCCCCCGCTCCGGCCTCCGCCTCCGGCTCCGGCTCCGAAGGCCTTCCCGGGGCCCAAAGTCCACGCCCACCGGGCCCAGTGAGGGCGTTGGGGCCTGCTCTCTCCCGGCACCATAGGCCTTCCGCGGGTGGTAGGCCGAGTCGCAGGGGGGTCGGGGGCGCTCAAGGCCCCAGGGCTCCGCGCCGGCAGCGTGGGCCAGCAGACCTCACTGGGCCCGCATGGCCGTTCCAAGGGAGACAATCAGGTCGGCCGGGCCTGCATGACACAGCACGATCTGGCCCAGGCCCCGACCCGGGCCCAACGCAAACCCCGCCTAGGGGGCGCACGGGTGCGTAGCGTGGCCCAGCCGGCCCCTCCTTCGCTCCCGTCCCCTCGTCTCCTTCCTTCCATGTCTCCCTCTTTCCCGGTCTCCACCTCTTAGACGCGCCCACTGCCAGGCCCAGCCGGGCCTACCCAGCGCTGAAGGGCCCCCCGGTGCGCGCCCCCGCGGCGAGCGGGCGGGCACGCGCACACACACTCACTCAGCTCCGGAGGCCATGGCGCGTGCCTCTCCCGGCCGGCGGCTGTGGCAGCCCAAGGGTAACGGCTACGAGGGGTGGCGGGAGACCGTCTGGACCCGGGCTCGGCTCTCCCGGGCGGGGTGGCGAGCAGCGGCGACAAACCCGCAGGCAGCCTCCCTGTCGCTTCCTCCCGGCGACACCCGTGCGGTGGGCGGGCAGGAGACGTTGGCTCCTGATCCGCGAGGAGGCAGCGGCAGCGACGACTGGAACGACGGCTACAGACGCTTCACTGAGACTGAGCCGAGAAGAGCCGAATCATCGGAAGAAGAGGTACGCTCACCTCAGCCAATCAGCGCCTGCCCTAGGGACTCCCGCCCGCCTCTCGGCGCCTCTCCCCAGCAACCCACGAACCAGAGCCAATCAGAAAATTCGCTTTGGCCTGGCTCCCGCCTCAAGTATGCATCGCCACGTCAATTGGCTGCAACGCTACGCTTCCTCGACGGATTGGTATTCTCAACCAATCAACAAAAGGAATGGGATCTGCTCGACTGGCGGAAGGAGTGTTCAATCTCTTAGAGGCGGACTCTCCCACTTGGCTCCAGCTCATTGGCTCCTGACTTTATCCTGCTGGAAAAACCTGGCACAATGGATTGAACCCTTGTATTAGTCTGGTATTATTATAGTATTAACCTACACATCTGTCTTCTTCCAAAATGAGGATTCACCCTAACCCTTCTCCTTGCTCCTTCAAAATGCTAACTCAGGCCACCCCTACTCTGGACCCTTTTTAACTAGCACTGCAGCTCTCAAACCACTCTATTTTAGTCATTGCACCCTCTGGTTAACGCTAGTCCCGAGGCGTTACAGTTCTTTGGGGCTTGGAGGTACCCTTCCTCTTACCACTGGGTATTAATATTAATGATTTGAGGATGGAGGGCACCCAGTCCAGAGAGAGGTCAAAAGGTTACCAAAGAACACAGCAGATTCAAGAGAGCCTGAAGCAACAAGAAAGTTGCATGTTGAGTTGAAGTCTTTGGGCCCAAAACACCAGCTAGCCCTGACTATATTCAACAGGCAGTTTTGGTAGCTTGTTAACTTGATTCATCCTTCAGACACATTTGACTGAAGCAGTCTACTCTCAAATTCCTAGAATTTGGGATTAAGGAAGGGGTGGGAAGTCACTCTGAGAGACTCAGGTTTGCTTGTCTCTCCCCTCTAAGAATCAAATACCTGCCCTTGCCATGGAAGGCCTGCCTAGACCACCTTCCAGACCCACCTCCACTCATTCTGTCAGCTCACACAGGATGTTGTGGCTTGGGGCTTTGCTTTTAGGCAATAGAAAGGGCTAAAGTCTGCTTTCTAAGTAAGCATTCCTCTAGCCCTTTCTTCTACCCCAGTCCTCAAGTCATAAGGTAGATGATGTTGGGAGATGGCACCTTAGACAACCAGCACTCAAATGAACCAGACAGCTGTGTATGTAGTATATGTAGTAGGCAGACAAGAGATAGATATGAGATTTTACTCAACACAAGAAAAGGGGAAACAGGGGGAAAGGTGCTATGAGCAAAGTCAATGCCTTGTTGGGGGGAGAGGTTTCTCTGGAACCAGATGGCAATAACTAGGCCAAAAATTTTTTTCAGGCATATCACCAACCTTTCAAAAGCTGGACTTATATAGGAATGGTCATCTCCAAACACATTCCCCAAGGATGGTAAAGCAGAAAGCCCTCCCCACAGAAAGATGGCCCACTGGGGCCCCAGCTAAGATTCTTTTCATCTTGGCAGCTACTAGTCACAAGGCTCCAGCAGAGATGTCCGAAAATCTTCAAGAAGGGTTTCATGGTCAGGAGGACGAATCCAGCTCAAACAGGTTTCAAGGTACAGGGGGAGAGACCTGGAGAGCAAGAAGGGTGAGGCCTAAGAGTAAAGGATAGGCAGAAGGTTGGGCAGCCCCTCCCTCCCTTTCATTCACCACCACCCACTCCAATAGGCCCAAGGATTCCAGGACACCAACTGCTCCTGGACCCAAGCCAGCAGGCCTCAACCTCACCATGTAGCATTCTCCTGTGGCAACTTAGTTTGGGCCTCCAGCCTCCGCCAAAGAGCAGTGGCCTCATCCCTCCGATCCAGCCTCCTTAGAGTCTGAAGCAGGTGAAATGAAGCGTCTCCATTACCTGTAGTCCCACCCCAGAATACAGAATCTTAGAACTTGACCCAGTCTTAGGCATCATTTTATGAAAGGGGAAACTGAGGCATAAAGCAGGGAACTGTCTTGCCTACAGTCACATACTAAACCAGATTATTCCCAATCATTCCTACCCCTAAGCACTGCCCGCCCAGGATAAAGGGCTCAACTAATTCTGCTCCTGCCCAACACCATCATTGTCTTTGTGTCTGAGGACATTAGGAAGACTGGGAACTCTTAGAGGCCTTCATACACACTTGTATATGTCTTGTGTACGTCTGTGTATATCCCTAGTTATATACAGCACAATCCCATTCACCCCTCCTATCTAGGAACATCACTCACTACCTCCCTCATGAGCCTTTACATCCTTGTGCATCTATGCATAGCTGATGTCATGCAAATATACATACCTGGGCACACCTGCACACTGAGGAGGAAGTCCTGTAGTGCTTTGGTATCCTGGCCACTGGCCACCCATTCTAGTCCACGACTAATCAGGGCAGCTGCCTGAAGCTGTTGTAGTGCCACATCTGACAGACACCCCTGTTCACAGTTGGAAGCAGGCCCTGGGGATCCCCAAAGTCAAGAAGTGTGTTACCAGCCACAAAGTTACTAACTAAAACCCCAAGTCCCCCTCTATCTCTTCTTGTGTCTGGAGTCTCTTTCTCTTAAATCTCCTGTTGGGCTGGGTCACGTGTAAAGGGAACTGATATCCACTACCACCACTTCCAGGAGGGAAGAGGAAAACTGAGTCTAAATCACCTTGTTCTTTATCCTTAGGTATGTACCGGAAGAGCAGCTCAAGGCACCTGAAGTGGGACATAGAACAGGGGTAAAGAGGAGTCAAGCTCAGAAACTCTGGGGTGAAGAGGTAAGAATGGAGCTCACCAGTTCAAGTCCCAATTAGAAAATTATCCCTCCACACTTCCCCTAGGGCCCCCTGGTTGGCTTCCTAGGCTCACCGGCTAAATTCACTAATTGCTTGTTTTGGGTCCCCTAGTTGCACCCAGGCTTGTCCCTGAAGCAGGTAGGTGGCAGAGACCCAGGGTGGGCAGTGTGGTGACTCCTTGGTTCCTTTTCTGGCATCTTTCCACAGCCAGGGCGTTTTTGGAAGCAGAGATGATGTACGGCTCAGCAGCTCCTCACATATGGTTAAAGCATCCTGAGCTTGGCCTGCCTGGATCAGTGCTGCTGCTGCCTCCAAGAATATCTCAGGCATACACGGCCCTCGGGGGCAGGGAGGTGGAGAAAACTGAGGTGGGAGAAAGATGCAGTGAGCCACCACCCCCAACCTCTGGTACCACATGGAAACCACCCATTGCTTGCTGCCCTGGATCCCCTGTTCTGGAAAGCCTTCCTGGTCTGCCCCCTCTACCCCCTAGACTGGACAGACAGAACAGTAGAGGAAAAAACACAAAACAGAAATCCTACTCTATTCCAAAGGAGACTCCAACTCTTTCCCCACCCCAACTGTAGAGAACCTTGAAGATATACTCACCTTTGGCTCCCAGCCATCCAACAATAGGGCCAGTAGGTCCAAATAATGCTCTACTGCATCCTCTGTCCTGAGGAGTCATAACCCATGAGCCTTACATTAGATCCTTGCAGGGACCTCCAAAGACTCCTAGCTAAGGGAGGGATGCTCAAGGGTCCTGGGGAGTGGGTGGTCTTGTGGCTCCAACCTTGACTCAGTATGGATATACCCTACTTACAGAATGGATTTGGGAGGACACTTCAGAGTTTTAAAAATACAGGTTAGTACACAGACAATAGAGGGGTGGGGGCATATGCTGGGGGACGGGAGTGGGCAGAGAGAGGTCAATGGGGGGGGGAAGGAGACATATGTAAAACTTTCAACAATAAAGAATAAAAAAAAAGATAAACCTGTACAAAAAATTTAAAAAATAATAATATACAGGTTAGTGTCTGGGAGAAGAGTTCAGGTCCAGTGGCAAGGCAGGATGTTGAGGAGTGGGGACCTAGGTCCTGCCACTGATTCATTCATCCCTCTGACTCACAAGAAGAGAAACTGAGTCAAGGTTGGAGCCACAAGACCACCCACTCCCCATCCCTGCTGGCAGCGCGCCCTAGCCCTGTTTGTATTTTGGGGCTGCAAAGCGAGATCCAAGCAACCACGTTACCTTGGCCTGTCGAACTAAAGGATGCTTTAACAGTGGGAAGAGGAGCTCGTGTGAGCAAGGCAGGACCTCACCTTCCCGTCTGTAGACATCGGCTTGCTAGCAGGTGTTTGACCTGGCCCAGTGTGCCACAGTGAAGGGGTGAGGCTGGGTCAGGTTGTGGGAGTAGCAGCTCTACCTCAATAAGAAAATGGGGGACTTCAGAGCTAGGAGTGACACTCAAGGCCTGAAAGAGACAAAATAAGAAAGTATATCTATAATCTTTCGAAGCCATGCTTCCTTCCACTTATACCTTGATTAATTGCCTCACACAAGCACCCCAGCAAGCCCCATATCTTCAACTGGAATAGTTCCTTACCTCAACCAGAAGCTCCAGACTCTCCAGCTCTGCTGCTGTGTTCCCCAGTTGCTGATACAGCCTAGAGGCCTCCAGAAGCGGGGGACCACAGATTAATCCCCCCTTCAGGGCTGCAATCAAGTAGAGCAGAGCTCTCTGTGGATTGCCCTAGAGGAGAAGACGCAAGCCTCAGCCACCCTCACAAAGAAAAAAGCTGTCCATAACACCCATGGTTTCCCCAACCCACCCTAGCACTTTCTTTACCATCTTTCGGAGACAGGTCCCCAACATTGTGTACACCTGGACCAACACAGGCCGTGGGCATAGACCTGAGGCTGCTTCATGCAGGCTGCTCAGTGCCCTGGGCAGGTTTCCTACGATCAGCTCCTGGAGGCCTGAGAGCAATCAGGGTGTGAGCTTAGAGAGGCCCATAAGACACGAATTAAATAGACTTATATATAGAACATGACAGGAAAGTCATGAGGCTAGAGACCCCTTAAGATGGGGAATGGGGCCGAAACCGGTCTGGCTCAGTGGATAGAGCGTCGGCCTGCGGACTGAAAGGTCCCAGGTTCGATTCCGGTCAAGGGCATGTACCTGGGTTGCGGGCACATCCCCAGTAGGAGATGTACAGGAGACGGCTGATCGATGTTTCTCTCTCATCGATGTTTCTAACTCTCTCTATCTCTCTCCCTTCCTCTCTGTAAAAAATCAATAAAATATATTTAAAAAAAAAAAAAAAAAAAAGATGGGGAATGGGGAGGAAGGAATGAGACTGCTGACCTTGGCGATAGGCAAATGCTGTCAGAAGGACATCCCTCAAGCCTTGGGCATCCTGCAGGGTCAATGGATCATCTGATTCCTTAGCTGGGGGGCTCCAAGTTTTTAGATGGAGCAGCAGATCCTCAGAGGACCCATTCTGGGAGAGAAGAACCAAAGAGGATCCAAGTCTGTAACTATTTCTTTTTCTGTTTCAGTCTACCCTGGCTGGACCTTGAATTCAAGGGTCCTTCTGATTCCTGTTCCCCCAATTCTAAGAGATAGCTGTGGGGAAAGGATAAAGGAAGGAAGAAAAACCAATGATCATCTATTCTAGAGTACCTCCTCACTCAGGATAAGCCCGTGAGGACACAGGGCAAGGACCATGTTTGAATTACTGATGAAAAGACAGACTGGGAAGTGACTTCTGCAAGGACATGAGAGCCCTACCACCACCCAAGATTATTAAGTGTATTTTTTTATTGATTTTTTAGAAAGAGAGGAAGAGAGAGAGAGAGAGAGAGAGAGAGAGAGAGGAACATCGATTTGTTTTCCCGCCCATTTATGCATGTATTGGCTGACTCTTGCATGTGCCCTGACCAGGGAATAAACCCGCAACCTTAGTGCATCAGGATGCCGCTCCAACCAACTGAGCTACCTTGCAGGACATAAACTACTTTTAAAATGCTCCCAAGAGAATCCCTCCAATGAGCGACCAACCAGAGGAAGGTCACCTAAGATTCCTTGAGAGAACCTAGCAGCCTTTCCAGCACAAAATGATCCTACTACAGCAGGGGCCTGTAGGGAAAAATCCCTTAGATCCAGGTCACTTCCCAAATTACCTGGCTGCCATTCAGGGTCTGCAGCAGCAAGGTCAGGTCCCCAAGATGGTCAGTGCTCAGCCAAAGGGCAGCCTGCAGGCCAGCCAGGTGGTGAAGGGCAGGGAGCAGCTCCGGCAGAAGGGAGGAAGCATGGAGGACGGAGTTCCACAGGCCCCTGAGCCCACATTCCAGCCTGGGCCCCACCTGTTTCTGGGTCTCCAGCACTATAGAGTACATACACACACACACACAGCTGAGATAGGACCTCATCTCTGGCTTTTCTTTTTGACAGGAGTCCAAAGACCGCAAAGGTGTTCCTGGTCTGAGGAGCACATGGAAGATCAGAGAAGGGCATCTCTCTTCATGGAGGTGGCAGATTATGTTGCTCCTCCCATCCCCCTTGCAAGGACTTAAACCCAGACTGAGGCTGGCAGGGGCATGGGAGACATTCTCTGGCCCTCACCTCTCTCTAGGCCCCTTTGGATATCCTGTGCCTGGTCCTCAGTGAAACCCTGGGCCAGGCTTGCCCTCAGGGTAATGAAGTTGCAGATGACAGTCAATTCCAAAGGGAGAACAAGAACAGCTGCAGGGAGTCCTAGAGCAACAAATGCTGGTCTCACAGGCTGCTCCCCCATAAAAGAGTCCCTAAACACCCCACCTCAACCAAATGGCCTCAATGAAGAATGCACCCTTTAAAAAAAAAGACTCCTTGGACAGAGTTTGGAAAGGGCAAAAAGTTCTCCCGATTAGACCATTCTTGGAACCATGTCTTCAAATGCTGCTGCTGCTGTATGTGTGTGTGTGTGGCCAGGAGATTCACTTGTACAAAGACATCCACTCCCTGTGTGTGCCTTAAACAGCCCTCCCCGCGCCCCCCCCCCCCCCCCCCCCCCCCCGCCATCCTGAATAATCGCCTCAATCCCAGAAATGGTGAAGAGGTCTCTGGCTGTGGAGGGGCAGGAGTGTGTGTGTTGCGGGGACGGGAGTGGGGGAGTGGGGGGGCAGGTTTTGAACTGACCATCCTGGAGAGGACCCTGCTTACCCTGCAGACTCTGGAGGAGTCCTCTGAGCCCTTCCAGCGCATCTTGAGCCAACTGCTGTCGCCTCGGAGACAGACCCAAGTCCTGAGCCACCTGCCAAACATGGGGTGTAGCGTCACGGAGAATAAGCCATTTCCTCTACCCCGGCAGCAGTGGCAAGGGGGGGTCATTCTCCAGTCATTTCTGGCTTTAGGAGGAAGTCAAGCTCACCCCCTCCCCATTGGCTGGGGTAAGTCCACAGCAAACCCTCTTTCTGGTATTTTGGGGCTGCAAAGCGAGATCCAAGCAACCACGTTACCTTGGCCTGTCGAACTAGCTGGTCATTCTTTTCCCTCCACAGGTCCAGGCAGCTGGCTTGTGGCACTGAGGAGCCCAGAGGGTTCTGATGGGACATGGCTGAGCTCGGAGACCTGGAGAGGGCTGCGAAAGGGTAAGCCTGTCCCCACCGAAGCCCCCACCCTAGGGGGGCGGGGCCGTGCACTCGCCTCGCGGTCTCGCCTCCAGTTGGCCCGGCCGGCAAGACTCTGAGCTGCTGTTGGTTGTCTCCGAGGCACACTCCCCGCGGGAAACTCGAAAAAGAAACGATCCGGACACGCCAGTGAGGAAGGCAGAGGCGGGCCGGGAGCCGGAGGCGTGTCTCAGAGCGGAGTTCTACCGCTCGCCGTTCCACCAGCTGGACTCTCGTGCCCAGGCTTTAAGAAATCGATATTGAAAACAGAGCCCGCGGGCTCAGCGCCTCCCTCTCAGCCACACTTCCAGGTCTATGGTTTCCCCGCCCTCCGCGGAGGGCAGGCCGTGCGATGCATTCTGGGAATTGTAGTACCGCCGAGAGAAGCTAGAAAAGTTTGGCTCGGAAGCAAGTGTGTCCAAAAGGAACCGACAGGAGACCAAGGCCCTGGGTAATCGGGCCATCCTTTTTCTGTTCACCACGGAGCATCAACACTCTCACCACAGTCGGCTCGACCGCCTGCAGTCTGCCTGCTGGCAGCGCGCCCTGGCCCTGTTTGTGCAGCCTGCACTGCTGCTCACCGGTATAGTACCTGCCCAATCCTTTCAGCAAATGGAGCCAGGAGACTTGGATATCCGGGTGCAACAAACAAAAAAAAACAACTGCGACCATTACCTCACATAAAATCAACTCAAAATGGGTAGGTTGGACTTCATTAAAATGAAAAACGCTTATGCTACAAAGACACCATCAAGAAAATTCAACCACAGCCCGGCCCACGTGGCTCAGTGGTTGAGCTTCTATCTATAAACCAGAAGGTCATGGTCCGATTCTGGTCAAGGACACATGCCTGGATTGTGGGCTCCATCTCCAGTGTGGGTGTGCAGGAGGCAGCTGATCAATGATTCTCTCACATCATTGATGTTTCTCTCTCTTTCCCTCTCCCTCTCAGAAATCAATCAAAATACATTTTAAAAAAGAAGGAAAATACAACCACAAAGTGGTAAAAAATAGTTTGCAAACCATATATTTCATAATGGACATGTATCCACAACATGTAACTCTCAAAGCTCAATAATAAAAAGACTTACTTGAAGCATTTTAAAGCAGGCAGAAAAAAAACAAACAAGAACTGAATATCTTACCAGAAAAGATACATGAATAGCTAAGAAGCACACAAAAAGGTGCTCAACATCATTAACCATTAGGGAAATACAAATTAAAACCATGAGATACCATTATGCACCTACACACAAAGAATAGTCATAATAAAAAATACAGATAATACCAAATGTTGGCGAAGATGTGGAGAAACTGGAATCCTCATACATTAAAGATGGGAATTTAAAATAGTACAGTTACTTTGGAAAAGGTTGTCAGTTTCTTTAAAAGTTAATCATAAACTTATATGACCTAGCAATTCCACTCCAAGAAAATGTGGACGAAAGGGGCCACATGCTAACCTGACAAACTCAGAGGTCTGCATGGGAGTCTTGCAAACTCAAACACCTAAAGTAACCACAAAGGATGGTTTGAAATTAAACTTTAACTAAAAGCAGTTATGGTGGGTAGTCACCTCCTAGGCCTGTATCTTCCCTGATGAGTCAACCTTTAC
Organism: Myotis yumanensis; assembly: GCF_028538775.1. Classification (NCBI taxonomy): domain Eukaryota; kingdom Metazoa; phylum Chordata; class Mammalia; order Chiroptera; family Vespertilionidae; genus Myotis; species Myotis yumanensis. The sequence continues at coordinate 29,217,198 of NW_027223763.1, read as the reverse complement.
CTTAACTGAGCTTATTGTCTTTTTGCATCTATGATAACATATTATTGAAATGTCAGGGTAACTTGTAACTTTTTTGGACCCCTCAGGGCACAACCAAATATGCTGGGCTCCAGGGCAGATACCACAAATTCCTTCATTGTTATTGTTATCATGTTGTTGACTGCTAACTATCCCACCTAAGTAATGTGTCTATCATTTTACTTTTTATCCAATCCCAGAGGTCACCCCCCCCCCCCCCCCGCTTTTGCTTTCTCCTGCCTCCCTAATTTATCACCAATGGATTTCATGTAACCCACTTACGCCTCCTCCTTTGATGTAATATATAAAACAAGGTGAAAAAATACCATTCTCCAGAGCATTATCCCAATCCATTGAGATTCTGCTTCCTAGCAACTGTGGATAGTTTGGCTCAAATAAACACAAAAATTCCTTATAGGGCCCTAGCTGGTTTGACTCATGGATAGAGCGTCGGCCTGTGGACTGAAGGGTCCCAGGTTCAATTCTGGCTAAGGGCACATGCCTGGGTTTCGGGCTCAATCCCCAGTAGGGGGCATGCAGGAAGCAGCCAATCAATGATTCTCTCTCATCATTGATGTTTCTATCTCTCTCTCCCTCTCCCTTCCTCTCTAAAATCAATAAAATATATTTTTTTAAAAATTCCTTATAGGTTTGAATGTTTTTATATTAACAAAATCCTCCCAAGAGAAATGAAAACAGACTTGTATGCAAATGCTCATAGCAGTTTAGTTTGTTGTTGTTGTTAATCCTCACTGAAGATATATATTTTTTTCCCATTGATTTTTAGAGAGTGGAAGGGAGGAAGAGACACAGAGAGAAACATCGATGTGAGAGAGGCACATCTATTGTTGCCTCCCGCACAGGATGGAACCTGCAAGCAGGGTACATGCTGCAACCCGACCTTTCAGTCCGCGGCCAGGGCACTCATAGCAGTTTTTAAAAACATATTCACAATGCTTTTTTTTTTTTTTTTAATATATTTTATTGATTTTTTACAGAGAGGAAGGGAGAGGGATAGAGAGTTAGAAACATCGATGAGAGAGAAACATCGACCAGCTGCCTCCTGCACATCTCCTACTGGGGATGTGCCCACAACCAATGTACATGCCCTTGACCGGAATCGAACCTGGGACCCTTCAGTCTGCAGGCCGACGCTCTATCCACTGAGCCAAACCGGTTTCGGCATATTCACAATGCTTTTAAAAACTGGAAATAATCCAAATGTCCATCAGATCATAGCCATGCAATGGAATATATGACTCAGCAGTAAGTCATAAAGTGATAATGTACCAATATGGATGAATCTCACAACCTTATTCTAAGTCAAAGAAACCAAACCAAAAGACCACATATTGCATTCCATTAATATGAAATGTCCAGAAAAGATAAATTATAAAGACAAAAAGAGTGGGAGGGGATTGATTGTAAACAAAGACAGGGAATTTGTGGAAGTGATGAAAATTTTCTAAAACTAAATTGTAGCACTTGATAATAGTTTTTTACATATGATATGAAGAGAACAACATGGCAAAAGAAAAAATAGAATAAAATGAACATCAAAACTTTAAAATTTTATTTTTATGTGCTATATAAATAGGTTAATTAGCAGTATAACTAAATAGTAAGGCTGCCAGTCTCCTTCAGACAAATGAACAAACAAAACTTTAAAATTTTGAGCTTCAGCCGAAACCGGTTTGGCTCGGTGGATGGAGCGTCGGCCTGCGGACTGAGGGGTCCCGGGTTCGGTTCCGGTCAAGGGCATGTGCCTGGGTTGCGGGCACATCCCCAGTGGGAGGTGTGCAGGAGGCGGCTGATCGGTGTTTCTCTCTCATCGATGTTTCTAACTCTCTATCTCTCTCCCTTCCTCTCTGTAAAAAATCAATAAAATATATTTAAAAAAAAAAAAATTTTGAGCTTCAAAGGACACTGTCAAGAAAATGAAAAGAGCCCTGACCAGTTTGGCTCAGTGGATAGAGTGTTGGCCTGCGAACTGAAGCATCCCGGGTTCGATTCCAGTCAAGGGCATGTACCTTGGTTGCGGGCACATCCCCAGTAGGGGGTGTGCAGGAGGCAGCTGATAGATGTTTCTAACTCTTTATCCCTCTCCCTTCCTCTCTGTAAAAAACCAATAAAATATGTTTTTAAAAGAAGAAAATGAAAAGATGACCCACAGAATGGATAGAATATTTTCAAATCATATATGTGATAAAGGACTTGTATCTAGAATATATAAACAATGTTTATAACTCAATGATAAAAAGAAAAGCCAATTAAAAAACAAAGGATCTGCTCAGCCTGCATGGCTCAGTGGTTAAGCGTAGACCTATGAACCAGGTTGATTCCCGGTCAGGGTACATGTCCAGGTTGTGGGCTGTCCCCAGTGTGGGGCATGTGGGAGGCAGTCGATCAATAATTCTGTCATCATTGATGTTTCTCCCTCTCTCTCCCTTCCTCTCTGAAATCAATAATATAAATTATATACAATAATATATATATAATACAAATAATAAAGTAAAAGGTGCAAGCAACCCAAATGTCCATCAGTAGATGAATAAACAAAATGTGCTATATCCATACAATGGAATTGACCATAAAAAACAAAGTACTGATTCACACTGCAACATAGATGAACCTTGAAAACATTAGGCTGAGTGAAAGAAACCAGACGTAAAAGACCACATATTATATGAATCAATTTATATGAAGTATCCAGAATAGGCAAATCCACAGAAACAGAAAACACATTAGTGGTTGTCACAGGCTGGGGGCAAAGAGGATTGGAAGTGACTGCTAATGGATAAGTGATTTCTTTTGGGGGTGATGGAAATATTCTGGAAATAGTAGTGGTGGTAAGACACTGTAAATGTACTAAGGGCCAATGAATTGTACACTTTCGTTTGTTTTCAAGAGAACATTTATTGGGTAAATTACAGAGGTAGAAAAAGTAATTCCTAGAAGAAATGGGCTTAGGAAATGAGTTATGGAGGTAAAGGGCCCTTGGAGCTTGGGAGAAAGGAAGCCAGGTAACCTGCCTGGGGCAGGGAGTGGGAGGGAAAGCATGGGAGTCCTCCATCCTAAGGGTTTTAAGGATGATTTTAGGGGAGGTCCTTTGTTAGGCACCTGGGGCTTTCCATCTAGGTGACTTTCTGTACCTGGCTCATTGTCCTTGTTCTGTCTAATTGCATACTACAATAAGACCCCCTGCCTTTCCCTAAGGGAAGGTCTGAATTGTACACTTTTATTTTTTTCAATATATTTTTTATTTCAGAGAGGAAGAGGGAGAGATAGAAACATCAATGATGAGAATCATTGATTGGCTGCCTCCTGCATGTTCTCTACTGGGGATTGAGCCCCCAACTTGGGCCTATGCCCTTGACTGAATCAAACCCGGGACCCTTCAGTCCACAAGCTGACACTCTATCCACTGAGCCAAACTGCCTAGGGCCAGGCTATATACTTTTAAATGGTTAATTTTATGTTATGTGAATTTTACCTGAATTTTAAGAGAGAAAAAAATGAAGTAGTGATACATGGTACTATATGGATGCATCTTGAAAACATTATGCTGAATGGAAGAAGCTAGTCACAAAAGGCTATATATTTTTATGAAGTGTCCAGAATAGTGGTCGCCTAGGGCTGGTGGTGCAGGGGGAGACATGGAGGGTAATAGGAAAAAGTATCTAGTTTCTTTGTGGGTTGGTGAAATGTCCTAAGACTGATTGTAGTGATGGCTATATAACTCTGTGAATATACTAAAAATCATTAAATTGTATACTTTAAATGGGTAAATGTTATGGTAAATTGTGCCTCTGTAAAGCTCTTTTTTAAAATAAACACAATGAATTAGTGTGGAAGGGGCTCTTTGATGTCAAGTAAAAGGCAGGGATACAAATTTTTAATAGTATAAACCAGCGGTTCTCAACCTGTGGATCGAGACCCCTTTGGCGGTCGAACGACCCTTTCACAGGGGTCGCCTAAGACCATCCTGTATATCAGATATTTACATTACAATTCATAACAGTAGCAACATTACAGTTATGAAGTAGCAACAAAAATAATTTTATGGTTGGGTCACAACATGAGGAACTATATTTAAAGGGCCAGAAGGTTGAGAATCACTGGTATAAATCAATGTGCTAACAGGTCTTTCTCTAAAAGAATCTTGTAGATATTTTGGGAGAAAAGGAAACAGTGGTTGGCAGATCAGATTATCTTTAGGCTCCAGGGAAGGGGACTCCCAACAAAGAAAATCAGGAGGCGGGGATGTACCTAAAATCCTTCCCCTGTGTCTTGAAATGGAGAAAAGGTCTTTATTTCTTTTCACAAAGGCATTGTCTGCTCACTAAATGATGCCTGGGAGTTGTGTCCACCAGATTGAGGGAGGGTAAGGGACTTTTTCTAATTCATCTTATAGGCTAGCTGGGGCCAGCTTCTCCCCTTGCATTATTAAGTCTATCCCTGCCAGGATCTAATGTCCTATGCTCTAATTGCGTGAAACAGTACACTTTTTACCATCTTCCTATTTGACCTTTATTAGCACTAAGGACTGTTGGCCATTAATAATTAGGACTCTTGCCGAAACCGGTTTGGCTCAGTGGATAGAGCGTCGGCCTGCGGACTGAAAGGTCCCGGGTTTGATTCCGGTCAAGGGCATGTGCCTGGGTTGCAGGCACATCCCCAGTGGGAGATGTGCAGGAGGCAGCTGATCGATGTTTCTCTCTCATCGATGTTTCTAACTCTCTATATCTCTCCCTTCCTCTCTGTAAAAAATCAATAAAATATATTAAAAAAAAAAATAATAATTAGGACTCTTCCTTTAGCTACCACAGCAGTGAATGCCTTTACTGCACAAACACTGCTACTCAGTTTCTCTTCTTACCTTGTGAGGTAAAGGTAGATGTTATCCCACAGGTTTAACATCCACTCTTCTTTCAGTGGTCTTATCTCATCCTGTCCTGAGTACTCTCAAACCTCAAACCCCAGTCCTGACCCTTCTCCTCAGAGCCTGTTCCTCACTCTTTTGATGGACATCTCCACAGGGATTTCATGTCAGCACTTCCACCTGCTACAGGAGTAGGGAGGTGGATGGAGGACACAAGAGATAAACATGAGGAGCATTAGATTCATACAGTTTTGGCATCAAGTTAGGAATAATCAATGGGACAAAGTAGAATGCTTTAAGCTGGGCAAGTAGGTCTAATAAAAGGCAACACTGGTTGGGAAACTAGGGAGGCCTCCACAGAAGTGAAGGCAAAGGGTGTTCTGGATTGAAGCACACAGTAGAGGAGACAGCACTACTCAGGCAGTGAAAGTCTGTGTGCTCCAAGATGCCTGGGCTTGTGTTTTCAGCCATTTTTTTTTTTTAACAGTCAAAGCATGATTTGGGAAGAGCTGGGGGAAGTGAATACACACCACTGCAACTATTTCCCAAAGGTTCTTAGGTACAGCAGTTCTGCAGAACTGATCCCATCTGTGCCAGGTGGGAAGGGTGACTTACACTCCTGCTAGCCCATATAGGACAGTGGGGGCTTCCCTACATCTCAAACACACTCATTTACATTATTTTATTCCACTTTGGAGACCACCCCCAGTCCCAAAGATGCATTTGAAACAGGAGTTAAAGATCAAGCCCCACTATGCTTTTTAATTATAAAATAATAAAGTCCCAGATGCCAGTAGCTCCTGGCTGCATGGTGGTAAGAGGTGTGGCTGAGCCTCTCTTGCAGATGATCCAGCACCCTTACAGGCCAGACTAGATTGCTCTTCAGTTCTCAGCATCGCCAGGAGTCAACACCCACAGCCTAGGCTACCCACAGCCTAGGCTACCTCTGCTGGGCCAGAACTAGCTGTTGGAACCAGGAGCTCACAGCACCATCCACTCGCATCACCAAAGCTAGGCCCAGGAAAAGTCCCACGCTGCTCACAACGAAGCCCATGGCCTCAAAAATGAACCTGTAAAGAAAGGTGGAGAATATCAGGGGACACTGAGAGTAGGTCTAGAGCCTTTTCCCTGCTGAGGCAAAACCTTGTCCACTCTGGATGTTCATTCTTTGTTCCCAGTTTCACCCTCTATTTCTCAAGCAAAATCCACTCACTTGGGGGCGAACACCTTCCAGACCATGAGGTGCCTGCGGAGGATGGAGGCTGCCAAAGCACAGGCCAGAATCTGAGGGAGGAGAGGAGCCAAGTTACTTGGGAAGAGAAGGAGGAAGCAGGTCAAAGAGAGTTGCTGTGGGCCCCTGTGAAGAATGAGCGAGTAGGAAGTACTGTGTGCCAGTGGGAAAAAAACTGGGCTTGGGCAAACACTTGGAGATCTAATTCTTCGCCTGGTCCCACCATGACTCGCCGGATGATCTTGGGCAAACACTATCCATTTGTGCTGCTAACACTCAGGCTCTGCCTCCCAGGTGGAGGAAGATGTCACAATCACACCCCTGCCTCTGAAGGAAAGGAGGAGGATCCACGACCACAGCTTGGGAAAGAACCCTGGCCATCACTTGTTTTTTCCGTCAGAACACCAATGGAGTAATCTCAAATGCAACAACAGGGTCTACATCTAGCTCGTAGAGAGGAAACAATCTAAGTCTAGGTTCAAGTTTCAATACTGCCATTTGAGCTCCCTAACCTTGGGCAACCACTTCACTTATCTGAACCTCAGTCAAGGCTCTCTCCCAGGGTTTTGGCAAAGTATGAAAGAAGGAATGTGATGTACACACATGAGAAAAGGTCACTAATTCCATGATCTCCCCCCTGAACCCACCTGAATACCAAGGACAAAGAGGTACTTGAGGCCCAGCTGCAGCAGTGCTACATTAAAGTGGTGAGGCGCATCCCGGAGCCGCATCTCCATCAGTGGCTCCTCCTCCTCCTCCTCAGGCCCAACTCTGGCCTCAGCTTCATTCCCGTGGGGCTGCCGCCTCTTCTGGGACCCTTGGCTCTCACACAGGAAGGGCCAGAGCAGGAGCAATGGGCAACCTACTGCCTCAGAGGAAGGCAGGGCAGAATCAATGGAGGACCCAGGGTCCGGGCAACCTGGCCCTCAACCACCCTAGTTCACTCAGCCTCCAATTAACATAGGCCAAGGGGTGCCAGAGATCCAACAAAATTACATGTCCCCACTCAAATCCAGGGGGTTCCTTTCCTTCTGCAAAGCCAGAGTAAACAGTGGGAGCAAAGGAGTGAGGAGGTACCTGCAAAGAGGAGGTGGGAGGCAAAGGTGTTGGCTCCCACCAGCAAAGCAGGCAGCCAGGTAGAGGAGCCATGACCCTCTGGGAATCCCACGAAGGCCGCGTGCCAATGGATGGTTGGAAAGACAGGCTGGTGACCCGTGGAGTAGAAGGTCTGTGTGGCCATGAGGGCCCAAGCTGAGACTGCCTGCCATGGCACAGTAAAAGGACCTGGGGAAAGAAACATGCCTCTTTATAGTCCTATCCCATTTCCTAATCCATAGCCTACCGCCCCACGATCATATACTACTACTGCTTCAATGCTAATTCTCATACACACATGCCCATCACCCCAGCCTCCTATCATCAATATTCTGTTATTCTAATGCCCGCTGAGACACAAAACCCCATTACTCTAATCTGAACCCCTCTGTGGGCAATTTCTTTTCTCCCTCATATACACATAGCTCACTATGACATTATATACGGATAATTCACCACTCCCATGACTGGAAAATCAGAAAATGCACTCATGAGGATGCAGCATTTCCTTAAGAATGAGTCTTACAGTACGCCTTGTCTCCCTTCTTCATGAACCTTGCTGCCCCCCAGAGCTAATGGTAGGGATCAATTAGCTTGGTTACAGCAGATAAGAGAGAGAACATCACAAAGACCCTCCCAACTGTGTGAGGCAGGAGATCCTGTGTCAAGGTGAAAAACCTGAGGAGCAACACCAGCCTGAAAACAAACTCATATCCCTACTGTCCTTGGATTAATCAGGGCTGAGATATGTATTTACCAGAGGTAGTGATGGGTATCCCAGCAGCAAGCAGATGCAGGAGAAGGAAGCTCTGCAGAAACAGAAGCAGGAACACAAGGCTGATGCGCTCTGCGTGCAATAGCAGAAGTGGGAAGGCCAAGAGGGTGAGGGCCGTGACCATAGCAGCTGAGTAGACACTCCCCAACTGATAGGCAGCCACAGTCAGGGGACCCTGAGATTTGGTTCTCTCCAGCCGGCCCCGGATCTCCTCCTGCATATGTCGGTAGATTTGAGGAACCACATAATCCAGGTCAGCCTGAGAAGTGGGGGGGCCTGAGAAGGGAGTGAGGACAGTCCTCATCCTTGGAGCACCCATCGTCGCCTTTGCCAGCACCGTCACAGGCCTCCAGAGCAACAGCAAGAGCCCTGAAGCAGCCAACCCTGCAACAGCCCTAGGCAGCACAACTGATGCACCAGTCACCAGGGCTCGGAGACGTGGGGGTGCTTCATCTGCTCCCGATGACAATGCCCAGTAGGCAGCAGTGCCCAGGACCATTAGGGGCAGCCCCCAGCGCACAAAGAGCACAGGGGGCTCAGGGCTCTTGAGATTACCGTAGCGGCGAAGCCACAGGCGCACAGCAGCTAACAGGGCCACCAGGGCCCCCACACAAGCTCCATACCACAAATTCTTAGCTCGACCACCCACCATGGACGCCAGGGGACTCAGCCAGGGAGAGGAGTGGCAAGCAGGAGTCTCTTCAGGGCAGCGATGAAAAAGCCCAGCTAGCCTTATACACAAAAGCAACCCAACTCCAAGTCCCAGGGCATGCGTTCCCTTGTGCCGTGAGGGGCCTGTTTGGGCCGAAAAGCGGGGTATTGTGAGTAGCTTAGGTGGCAGTAGCTTGCCCTCCCAGTGAAGCTGGGCAACCAGGAGCAAGATAAGTGAGCCCAAAAGGAAGCGGATGGCCCTGGCCTCGGCTACAACAAAGCTATCAGAGAAGAAAGCAGCAAAGCGAATGAGCAGAAGTAATAGAACAGGCCTGGGAAAGGGAAGCAAGGCTGCAAGAGGCCTCTTGGACCCCCAGCCAGCCCAGGCTTTCCACAGAATATGCAGGACTGAACCCATTGCAGCCATAGCGCCTAGAACCACTGGATCCAGCTTTAGCTCAGTAGTTGCCAGAAGGCCAGCACACACTACAACCCCAGCCAGACCCCAGGCCACAGGTATTAGGAGGAGAGGGCGGAGGTAAAAGCCTGGGGATGTTGCCCACTGGGCTATCAGCAGGCAGAGAAAGCAGGCAGCAGCCAAAAGAGCAGCACCCCCTGCCATGCGGACCAGAGAAAACCGAGCCCACGACTCAATGCACATGGCCCGAACTCCCCGCAGGAACTCCTGCAGCTCAGTAATCACAGTCTGTAGTGCTGCTTCGGCCCCCTGGGGGCTCTGCAGAAGCCGTAGGTAGTCAGCAGAGGCCTTGGAGAAGAGGTTGTTCAGCCGATGAAACTCCTCAACTTGGAGGTCCTGTGCAGCAGCTGAGTAGGTGTGAAGAAATCGAAATACCTGGCAGAAAAGGTCAGAGGCCAAGGGGCACAGATCAGATGTTAGGACAGAGGCAAAGACAGGTATTACCAAAAAGGGTACCTAGAAATCAGGGACCCAAACTCTGTCCAGGACAGGAGGGAAGGGAAGGATAATGGAAGGAGGACATGGCTATGGAAGGTGAGATTAAGACTAAACAGAGGACAAGAGTGGGTCATTATGCTTTTCCCATGTCTGTCCTAGCTTAGTAACCTGGAAGCCCAGCCCATTACTTACCTGCTGGGCATTGAGATAGAGAGCTGTAGCTTGGGCCAGAGCAGAGGAATGAGGCTGGGAGTCTTCAACCGCTGAGAACAGCTCAACCATCACCTCCCCGATGTTCCCAAATGGGATGGGCAGGCCCAGAAGCAGGGCCAGCGTAGGCACAAGGCTGATTTGAGGAACTACCTCTGGCTCCTAGAGGAGAAGGACGGGGGTCAATAGGTTCACCATAGAGCTGAAGTCAGTGTTTGGGATGGGAGACATAAGGGTGTAGGTAGGAAATGAGAATGGGGGATGCCAAGAGGTCATCAACTTGAGGCCTAAAATAGAGGCTATTATCATGACAAGGGTTGACAACCTGGAAACCAAAGCACAACTCAGGCCTCACCTCTGGTGGGGCCCGCAGGAAGAGAGCTGTGGGGCTGTACAGAAAAAGGGCGGCCGAGATCTCCAGCTCACTGTCCCCTCCATGGTCCCCACTCTTGGTCATCCCGTGGTCCCCAATCACCACCAGCAGTGTGTCATTCTCCAGGCGTTCGACAATTCCCCTGGGGGCCAAGAATGTGTCAGGAGGTAAGGATGGATAAAGATTTTTCTCAGGGGCCCATTCACCCCCAGCCACAATTTCCATTATTAGGACCTAGAGCAGTGATGGCGAACCTATGACACACGTGTCAGAGGTGACAAGTGAACTCATTTTTTTGGTTGATTTTTCTTTGTTAAATGGCATTTAAATATATAAAACAAATATCAAAAATGTCTTTATTTTACTATGGTTGCAAATATCAAAAAATTTCTATATGTGACACGGCACCAGAGTTAAGTTAGGGTTTTTCAAAATGCTGGCACGCCGAGCTCAAAAGCTTCGCCATCACTGGCCTAGAGAGATACCTCTTCAGTAATAACCCTATTGCCCAAAGCCACACACTAAACTACTCAAGATGGATGAGACCCCTAGCTTCAGAAAATGGCCTAGAGAAGACAGATCCAACCAGGAAAGAGGCTCCAATGTAAGGACTTTTCCTCTTGGGACCACTTATCCTGAGATTCTCAGACACAAACCCCATCTCCCAGCCAATATCCCACACTCACTGGATCACCTGGTCCATTTGGCTAAGTTTCTTGGCCATTTCAGGGTGGTGAGGTCCGTGCTTGTGACCACAGTGATCCACACCCAGGAAGTGAGCAATCAGCACGTCCCATTCACCACTGTCCACTGTGAAGGGGAGAAGACTGAGCACAGGGGACTAAGGCCCACTCCTCAAACCCAGCCAGGCTCTGGTGCTCCTATGTCCAGGAGCATCAAGCCCAGGCCACTGCACCCATTGGAGGCTCAGAATCTGAGGACTGAAGCAGCCCTCCCAGCCCCCACACTTAGGCCTGCCTCTGGCCCTATGCTCACTGGTTGGGTAGAGATGTTCCATGATGCCATTGTCCACTGTGTGTAGGTCTCTGACATTGAAGGAGGAGAAGAAGAAAGCCTGGGAGAAAGCTCCAGGAAAAAGATCTTTCCAGGTATCATCTCCCATGAAGACCACACGCCTTCCTGCAGGGGCATGAGAGTGGGTCACAGCCTGAACAGGGCAGGGGAAGAGAGGAGAGGAGGCCCTTTAAAACCCCATCAGAAATCCCAACCATGTACTTTAAGGCAAAGAAATCCCATCCAGCAATTCTTTATCCTTCAAAGTCTAAAATTTTCTGCTAGGAAGCTTTTCCTGATAACCATACTCCACCCAGACCTCTCACTCCTTGTTCCTACAAAAAGTTCTGCTAGTTCTCAGTCTCTGGCTATCTCTGCTGCTGTTTTTCCTGGGTGTGTCTTGCTTTTTCCAAGTCAATGAATGGACAGACAACTTGTGACACTGTCCCGATCCACATCTTCTCCTCTTCGTCTCTGTCCTGCTCCTTTACTGAGAGCGCGCCAAAAGTAAAACCATACCCCATGCACATTAGGAACTTCAGAAGGGCAAAGCCTAGACTTGTGCTCCCTGCATTCAGGAACCTGGCCTCTTTCTCCCCGCTCCCCCCCTCCCCCGCAGCAATGCCAAGCATGCAGCTAGACACCTGAAGTTCTTCTAAAGAAGAAACCTGTCAAAGTACTTCTAGCCTCCAAAGAGGCCTAGACTGACCTGCACTGGTGAGCTGCTTAATGAGATTGTCTTCCACTATGGCGTAGCTGGCAAAGTTACTGCCAGCATCAATAAAGGTAGGCAGTGAGCCAGTGGTGAGGGCCTTCAGGCGCTGCATGGTCGTAGTGGGAGGGTCAGCCTTAGATTGGTAGAGCCTGGCATGGTGGGGCTGAGTCTCCAGGATCCTCTGCAAGGAGCCCAATTTGCCCAGGAAGGGCAGGGAGACGGAAGGCTCCCCAGGAACGTGTGAGCGCTGTGGCTGGGCGAAGTCAAATCTCAGAGCATCTATCAGCACCAACACAACCCGGGAGAATCGGGAAGCCATCCAGCAGGCCCCGGGCTCCCCCTGGCTCCTCCATGGCAGAGGCCCAGGGCCTGGGGGCTCTTGGCAGCTGCTATGGTTGGTGAGCTCCAAACGGGTGAGCAGGAAACCACTGGTGAAGAGGGCAATGCCAGCGTAGAAGAGGAAGCAGACCCAGACCAGGAAGAGCAGCACCGAGGTCTTCTGCATCCTAGTGGTGGCGGCCGGGCAGAGAATGCATCACTGTGGGGCAAAGAACCATTGGGTATTCTGGTGCCTCAATGAAAGCCCAGCTAGAGTCACTTCCTCTTGGAAGCCTTGCTGAAGATAAAGCAGTTCCATAGCCAACCCAGGGCACTGTTCCTCTCCACCAGGGACACCAGTGCTTCTGACGGTGAGGTCTGTAGGCTGGGCATCAACCTGGAGTGGCCATTTAAAAGTGTTGATTCCCTGGCCCCCACCCCAGATCTCCCGAATCAGGATCTTTGGGAGCGGGGCACAGGAATTCGCACACGGACTCCAGGAGACACTAGTGATGAAAAGCAGTCCAAGTGGTAGACTGCTCGCGGACAGCCCGTTTCTCCACCTCACCTTGCCCACCTCAACACCCCTGGGTAGTCAGGGCTCGCAGTCTCCGGGGATCCCTGCGGGACAGGCTGACGGCGCTGCCTGGCGGGGCCGAGGGGACGCAAGGGAGCAGTCACACCCGCTTCCGGAAACCCAGGATCGCCGGACCGGGGCGCGACCTCCTCGGGGCCGCGGGGCAGAGCCGGTGGGGTCTAGAGGCGGTTGGGCCTCGCCGGGAATCCAGTCGTCCGAACGGCTCTGCGTCCTCTGGTGGTTACTCGGCCTCCGCCTAGAAAGCCTAATCCCAGTCCTGGGCACCTAGGCTGCGAGCTGGTGGAAAGTTCCCTTTCCTCGAGGAGAGGGCCTCGGAGCCCCTAGCTCACCTTGAACGGCGCCCGGAAGTGCATCGGCGGCGCCTGGGTCTTGAGACCACAGAGGTGCGCGCGCCGAGCAGAGCGGCCCGCGGGGCCACATCGCCATCTGCCGGCGCCTACGAGCAAGTTCGGCAAGGAGCGCAGGGCTGGCAAGACGAAGTTTGATGTGAGATTGTAGTAGTTTAGTAGTATTGGGTACAAGAAACAAAGTTAGGCAAATTCAGGGAACCGCTGTCCCTTCTTGGTTAAGACTAAGAGCTAGGTCTCTGAGTCAAACCGCTTAAACCCTAGATCCTCCACTCACTGTCATTATTGGATGTTACCTCATCTGTAAAATAGGGATATATGGTATTTGCTTTCCCCATTTCCCTTAGCTGACTCCAACTGATAGATTTTATTATTCCCCCTCTCCAAGTCTCTCACTGAATCTTACAACTCAATAAAAGGCAAATAATACCATCTAAACATGAGCTAAGGCCCTGACCGGTTTGGCTCAGTGGATAGAGCATCCGCCTGCTGACGGAAGGATCCCAGGTTCAATTCCAGTCAAGGGCATGTACCTTGGTTGCGGGTACATCCCCAGTAGGGAGTGTGCAGGAGGCAGCTGATCGATGTTTCTCTCTCATCAATGTTTCTAACTCTCTATCCCTCTCCCTTCCTCTCTGTGCAAAAATCAATAAAAATATATTTTAAAAAATAAAAATAAAAATAAAAATGAGCTAAGGATCTGAATACACATTTCTCCAAAAATATATAAATGACCAATAAATACATGAAAAGCTGTTCAGCATTAGCCGTCAGGGAAATACTAGAGATATATATTATAACACTAGGATGGTTATAATAAAAAAGACAAATAGAAAATATTGGCGTGGATGTGGAGAAATCTGAACCCTCATATACTGCTGTTGGGATGGAAAGTAGTCTAGCAATTCTTCAAAAAGTTAAACATAGATCCAGCAATTCCACTCCTCTGTACACACCTAAGAGAAATGAAAACATATATCCAAACAAAAAAGTGCACATTAATGTTCACAGCAGCATTATCCATAATAGTCCAAAGGTGAAACCTACCCTTATAACCTTCACTAATGAATGGATAAACAAAATATGGTATATCTATACACTGTAATATTGCTTAGCCATAAAAAGGAATGCTACTATGTGGATGAACCTCAAAAACATTATGTGAAAGAAGCCAATCACAAAATAACACATATTACATTATTCCATTTATATGAATATCTAAATCTAGAGAGATAGAAAGTGGCTAGTGGTTGCCTAAGGCTGGGGGAGAGGAGAGTGACTGCTAATGGGTACAGGGTTTTTGTGGCAGGGTGGGGATGAGGGAGCAGTGGTGAAAATGTTTTAAAATTGTGGTGCTTGTAAAACTCTGAATATGCTACAAATTACTGAATTTACACTTTCAGTGGGTGAATTGTATTGTATGTGAATTACATCGCAGTAAAACTACTGTTAAAAGCCAAACATCTCTCTCTGGTTTTTCATACCAGAGTAGAACCTAAGTTCTTGTAGTGGCCCTACGTGTGTACACACCAGCTCCCCACTTCCCTGATTCATCTAGGAGTCACTTCTGTTTCCTTAATTCTGTTCCATCCACTACAGCTCCTTTGCTCTTCCAGTTATAAGACAGAGATGCTCTGCCTCAGGGCCTTTGCAATCAATATCGTCAGCTTTCTTCTCAGATGCCCAAATTCACTCCGATTCCTCTCATCTCCACGTCTAAATGCAAATGTAACATCAGTGAGGCTTCCTGGAACCCTCTATTTAAAATTACAGGCCCCACCCCCACCCCTTAACTCCCCATCTTCCTTCCCTTCCTTAGCACAACTCACCAGCATCTGAAATACTATACATCTTATTAATGGTTTGTTCCTTCCAAATAGAATGTAAGCTCATTGAGATCAGAGAATTTTTTTTCTTCATTACTATATCCTTGGTGTCTGGCATATAGTTGGGGTTCAATAGTTACCAAATGGATAAATGAATAAATTCTAATTCAGAAATATGTCCAGTTATCCCTCCACCTCCATCCTGATGTTCAGGCCTCATCACCCTCTCTGGGATCACTGAAGCAGCCTTCTTAGTCTGTCCAGCTTCCCATTTCTCCTTCAAATCCCCTGTCCATATTGCAGCAAAACAGCTATTATCTAAAACACTAAGGTAGTTACCTGAATCTTCTTCAAGTTCTTCATGGGAAGTGGGAAAAACCCTTCATGGGCTCTCCTACCCCCTGCTTAACGGGTAAAGTCAAACTCTTCAGGACTCTGTGATTTGGACCTTGCCATATAGTCACATCCCCCTAACAGCCCATCTTTGAGGCACAGCAAATTACTCTGAGTGTTCCAATTTCTCTGGAGCTGTGGGCCTTAGCATCTTCTAGCCCCAAACCCCAGCTTGGTGAATGCATTAATCTTTCCATCCTGAACTCAATGGCAGAGTTGGCAACGTTGCTGCCCACATGCTGACATGCTTTTCTGTCCAGTATCTCTCAGCCAGAATTTTCCTCCATTACAGCACTTATCACTTTGTATCTCTGTGTGCTTCCTTGTTCGTCTCCTCTCCCTGGCCTGGTACTCTGTGAAACCAGGGGCTGCTGAGTCTCGGTTGTTTTTGTAAACCATGTCTAGCACTGAGCTTGGCTCGATGTAGACATCATTAAATGTTTTTGAATACATGAATAAGTGTCAGTCTCCCTGAAGACCCTTTAGGCATTCAGCAGTACTACCCTGCCAGAGCAATCCTCTTTGCCATTAAAAATCCCCCCAAACACCTGCTCAAATTCACAGCCCAACACTTGGCAGGAAGGAACTATCCTACCAGCTGGCAGTTCAGTGAACATGTGGCTTAATCCTTCCACCCTATCCCACAGCTTCTGCTGAAAACAAAAGGGTGATTTTCTATTATATCAGATTCATTCTTGCTCAGAGGATTGGCTTCCAAGACCTGAAAGGACTAGAGGGTGGGAGTGAACATCCAAGGAAAACAACAATGATTTTCTCAACTTCATTTCCCAATCAGAGAGGACAGTTTCTGGTTTATCACTGGCCAGTTTATTACATGATTGAAGTTCAAATAAAAAAATAATAACCAAATTCTCAGCAAAGAGGCTAGAGCCAGAGTGTGGGAGTGCTGCTTCTCTGTCCCAGCCTCTTTGGCCAAGCCCAGCTCCATCAACTCAGCTTGACTCGATCAAGTTCCTCAACAAGACTTGCATCTGTGTCCTGGACATCTCTGCTGTTCCCACGGGAGACTGAGTCCTGGGACCCTGGTACTGGGGCTTTGGTGAGGGCCCCATACACACCCATGGCCTGAGAAGAGGAAGAGAGAGCCATCAGGACATATGGCAGAAGGGATATCACAACCCACCAAAAGCTAAAAAAAAAAGGTGGGGCTGTGGTTAGTCGGCTTGTTTTTCCTTTTTCCCTCTCTCAAAAGTCAATCTCATAAGCTTTGGAGTCAAGTTCTAGGAATTTTACAAACTACCAGAGCAGGGCCACCCTCAGAATACTATACAAATATCTGGGGGGTGGGGAGGTGGGGGGGAAGAGTCTTAAGAGCTTCCCTATCTCAAGGGATGAGGGGGGTAGCTCATCCTTACAGATTCATTATCTACAGGAAATGAAGGGAGGTCTAGATCAAAGGGCACTCTGAAAGCCTCGAAAGAATGTCAAACTCATAGCCAGCGGGCCGAGAGTTTGACATGCTTGCGTGTGGTAATATAAATGGTGCTGGTGGTGGTAGGGTCTCAGTCTCTGGCATTGGTGCTTTGTGCCAGATCCTCAGGGCACGCTAACCTGAGCCACCATACTGGTGACATCGCTGGGGTTGGAGGGCAGCAGGATAGTGTTGGAGTCCTTGGCCAGTTTGGAGAACGCGCTGACATACTGCTCAGCCACAGTCAGTGAGGCCGCTGCATCTCCATTCTGTGGCCACAGGAGGGATACAGTCAGAGATCACAGACTTAGAGAGGGTGTGGGGTGGGGAGGGGGAGTGGAAAGGAAAAGTCAGGTTCCTGGAAAGAGGATATGCATATCACCAGAGATCATATAACCTGGCTCCATAAAACCCACAAAGGCAGGAACTTCTCCCAAGGGCAGATAAGAGAACCTTTTCCACTGTCAATTTCTGTCTCCCACTCCCACCGAGGGGCCTCTCACGTGTTGTGTCAGAGCTGCAGCCAGGATGCGAATAGCTTCAGCTTTCGCTTTGGCCTTGGCCAGAACTGCACTGGCTTCCCCTGGAAGAAAAGAGACAGAACTAGACCCATGAGGTGAGGTGACCCCATCCCCCCAAGCTCCTGCCCCAGAACCCACCCTCAGAGACCCGTGCCCTGCTCTTCCCTCAGGCTCTACCCTCTGCTGACCTGCTGCCTGATTTATTTGTTCAGCCTTTTCTGCCTCCGAGGCCAGGATCTGTGCCTGCTTCTTTCCTTCTGCCACATTGATGGCTGACTCTCGGGTCCCTTCAGACTCTAAAACTGTGGCCCGTTTCCGCCGCTCTGCCTCCACCTGCAATCCCACAGCAACACCAATCAACAAGAAATCAGAGTAAAACTCTTACACAGACCTGCAACTGTACCCATCACAATAGGGGAGTCCAGGTTCCCATACAAGCAGAGCATGGGAAGCCCTCCCTGGGCCCTACCTGCATCTGCATGGACTCTTTCACCCGGGGCGGCACGTGGATATCCTTGATTTCGTAACGGAGGCAGCGGATGCCCCAGCAGTCGGCAGCCTGGTTGATGGCATCCACAATGTTAGCGTTCAGGGACTCCCGCTCCTGGAGGAAGAGAGGTGTAAAAGAGGTATAAGCCTCAACCCACTCATCAGGGGTCTAAGCTGAGAAGGATCTAGGGTTGATCTTGACCCCCAGAAAGGACTGAAGAGTGCGAAGCCTATGTCTTCAAACCCTAACTCTGGCTCAGATCCCCTTACCCGGAAGACTTTGTCGAGAGAGAGTTTGCCAAGCTCTGATCTCATGGTTGTCTGAGCTAGCTGGGTGACAGCATATTCAGGATCCTCCACACCGTAGCTTGCCTGAAAGGAATATGGACAGTGTAGGAAGCTTGGGTGCAGGATTTTAGTGAGGAGAGCACATCAGGAGCTGAATAAAGCAGAAGACAGATACCTTGTAAGGATCCATGATGCGCAGGTAAAGGACTCCATCGATTTGCAGAGTTACATTGTCTGCAGGGCAGGAGCAGGAGAGAAAAGGAGGAAGGTCAGACCTCCAGGTCCCAATCAGCTCCTTCTCCTAAGCTCTGGGTCTCCAGCAACCACATCCTACTGGCCTCAGAGCACCCAAGTCACCCTGCACCCCTCACCGAGAGTCACAGCCGACTGCTCAGGCACGTTGATGACAATTTCCTTGAGACTCTGCACATATCGGATCCGGTCTAACACAGGGATGAGCACGTTCAGGCCCTGGGAAGAAGAGTCATGGGTCTTCAGAAGGATGTGGGGTTGGTATCCAAGCTAGGCCTGGAATGGGTTGGGAATCAACAAATGGGCATGCCCAGAAAAGCAGAAGACTGGGGGTGTCAATGGTAGGGAAGCCCAAGAGAACAGGAATGAGAAGTTTGTCCTCTGAATGGATGGGAGAATCAAGGGAATGGGGGCCAGCAGAGTCTATCTTTCTCCTTGCAGAGGGTGGAGCTGGGAGTGGGTAGGGGGGAGTCCCGCGGATGGAGGTTGCTAGGGCAACAGGAAGAGGTGGGAGCATGGTTATGACGGTCAGCAGCCTGGGCTCCGGCCGGTCTGGCCTAGGGAGTTGCAAGCCCAAGGTGAGGGCAGGTCCCCAAGAGGTACTCTCATCACCACCCCCGCCATGTCGTGAGGGAACAGGGAGTCAGGCTGGCCCAGGGTGAGCAGAAGAGGGTCTCACAGGCTCCAGGATGCGGTGAAATCGGCCCATTCGCTCCACCACCCAGGCCTCCTGCTGCGGCACAAAGAGCACCACGGTGTTTCGGGGCAATCCTGAGGAGGCACGGCGCGGAGCGCGGCCAGAAGCCTGCAGGGAACCCTGCAGGGAAGACGGGGGTTAGCGGACATCCCGGCCAGCTGGGCGCCGGTTCGGGAGGCATCTTCCTACACCGCCCGAGAAGGGCTCACGTGGGGGCCATGACCTCTGACCCCAGCTTTCGAACCGAACTTGGAATCCCTCTCCTTCCCTGATCAGGACCCGGGTGATCTCTAGCCCAACCCTTGGAGAAGGCTGCCTTGTTCCTACCCTCAGCAAAAGGGCCCCGGTGCCCCGCGCCGCGCGCGCCAGCATTTCCCACGGCCGTGGAGACCTCCGGAACCAACGAGATGCGGAGCAGAGCGGCCGCTCTAGACTAGAGGGCGGACCTCCGCCTTTTTTCCTCCTGTATTTCCACTCCTCCGGATGCACTTCCGGTCGCCTCTTGGCTCCCTCACTCATTTCACACTCAGCCAATCAGCGTTTACGTGGCAGAAGCGTGCTTCAAGGTGTTTCCTGGGAAACGCAGACCTAGAGAGGGCCCAAGGGTGGAGCTTGTTATGGTTCTCGCGGATCCAGGTGAAGATCCCCGGCGCGGGGACCAAAATGAAGGCTATTTCCGTGTGTTGGTGGCCTAGACACACCTCCCACCGAGTTCTTACCCCCACAAGAGAGAGACAGTTTACTCTTCTGAACTTCTAACCGCGTCCATCGGTCACCATAACGACCAGGGTATTGGAGCTGACTGGTAGCCACGGTTGCCGGTTGCCATAGTGACATTCTCTGGCAGTCCTGCTGTGATATACCCAGCCCTCCCACCGGGGACTGACCCCATTCCTGTTGCCATGGTGACTGGGCCTAACATTGACCGGTAATTGGTCTGAGGTTTCCCCCTTCCCTCTTTTCCCAAGGCACCATAGCTTTTTCTACCCCTTCCGAGTCGGGGCCTATCAGGTCTGATACCCTTGCGTAGAGTCCAGCAGAGCCCTGGTTCAGCCTTGTCTGGAACATGTCACCCTGCACACATCCCTGATGCTCTGGCACATCCTTTGAGAGACTTGCATATTGACCCTCATTTTATATATCAGGGCAACAAAGCTCAGAGGGGCTAAAATCATTAAGAGAACTAGTACAAAAATTCATGTACACAGAGAGTTCAACTTTTATGACTAAATCTTCCCTACCTCCTACCAGCCGTGGGCAAACTACGGCCTGCGGGCCAGATTCGGCCCATTTGAAATGAATAAAACTAAAAAAAAAAAAGACCATACCCTTTTATGTAATGATGTTTACTTTGAATTTATATTAGTTCACACAAACACTCCATCCATGCTTTTGTTCCGGCCCTCCAGTCCAGTTTAAGAACCCATTGTGGCCCTCAAGTCAAAAAGTTTGCCCACCCCTGTCTAACCCCATTAACTGAAAAAAGCAAGACGGGACCCTGAGGCTCTGCAGGACTTCACCTAAGACCTCATGGCCTCAGGCCCCCATCCTGAAAGAAGGGCAGAGTCTCAACTTCAAATTGGCCCTCCATCCCCATTCCCATGCTCTCAAAAGACAAAGTACAGCTTAGCTCAAGTTTCCAAACAAGAATTTATTTTCTGTCTTTTTTTTCTCTAAAAAAAAAAAAAAAAAAAAGTACCAGGTACAATTTTTCCGGTGTTTTGTTTTTCAAGTTTCAACAAATGCTTGTTCCCCTCAGCCCAGCCCCAGGAGTCAGGGCTAAGGCTGTCAGAGTCTGGAGTGGGATATGGGGTAGTTGGGAACCACATGATTGAGTCTGAGGGGTGCCCTTCACCCCAGCTGAGGTAGGTGGGTCAGAGTCTGGCCAGGTGAGAGGAAGCATCCCAGTCCTTGGCCCTGACTCTGTCCCCTGAACACCTTCCTCAGTCAGGACCCCAAAGCAAGGAGACACAAGCAGGAGAGGGACAACTGGAGTCTGGAGCCCTAGATGAGGGGTAGTTAACCCCATGTGTGTGCACATGCATGCATGTTCTCTTTCTCACAAACATACCATACACACAAGCTTGTGTACACACACAAACACAAACACACACACACACACACACACACACACACATAAGTTGCTTTCAGAGAGGGGTCAGAGGATAGAGGAAGTGAACAATATAGGGAAGGACAGGAGAAGTTGAGTGTTTGGCTAGTAACTCAGTCCTTCTGGGATAACCTCTCTGCCCTCAGCTGAGGGAGAGCAGTTCTCCTTCAGCCCCAACATCAGCCTCTTCAATTCCTGAAATTGGAGCAATATCTGAGTGGGAAAGAAGGTGGAGCAATGCCAAATATTGGGTTTGGGAGGTTACCAAGGCAATCCAATCTGAATAAATTATTAATTAAAAATAAATAAAATAATAAGTGGCCCCTGCCTAGGGCAGGGAGGCAATGTTGGCATGATTTGCCTGGGGACTTGGGACAACCTCAGGGTACCTCCAGTTCCTCCTCTCACTCCCTAGCTCGTCTGGAAATTCCAAGGGAGGGGGCAGGCACGTGGAGAACCCAGAGTAGGGCAGATCGTGGTAAGGATCAGAAGCTTTAAATACCCAAATAATCAATTTGGGCATAAGCATGGTGAGGGCTTTAATTCAAGCCTGAAGGGTCTCTTGCCACCTCTCCACGTGTTTGCTTTGTCCAGGATGGAGCAGGATGGGCTGGTCCTTGGCCCACATGGTTCAGGGCATTGGCAATCAGGGCAAAGGTGAATAACGTGGATTGTGAGGGGCCTCAGTCACAGCCTGCAGTTCATAGGGGAGCCCTGTGTCCAGTTCCAGGCTCCGGCGGGAAAAAAGCAGGCGGATGTCTCCATGCAGGCTTAAGCGGCCTGAGCGGGAGCTCCGAAACCTGGGGGAGGAAAGGGTGATCGCAATAAGGATCCAGACAGCAGAGAAGCAAGGAGAGATCCTCTTCGGGGAAGGGATACGTATGTCGGTGAAAGGATGCCTGGGTCTCCCCAGCTGCCCCTGGGCCCTATCCTCACCTGAGGTGCAGCAAGTAGCAGAGGAGACGGTGGGTGGGGCTAGCATTTCCCTCCTCACCCACAGGCACCAAAAAGAGGCGATGGCGCAAGAAGGTCATGTGGGCAGCAGGCATGTCCGAGAAGTCAAAGGTCACAAGGAACATCTTCACCACAGTCTGGTTGGGGTTAAATAAGGTCTGGGGGGCAGGACAAGCAAGGTTGGTAGGGCCAAAGGGCTGTTTTCCTCTCCCCACTCCCGCACCCACTCGCCCTCAGGGAACACTCACCACTTGGACGGTGCCCACTTTGGGCACGCTGTAACCCTTCCTCCCCAGGGGGCTCAGGTCCACGACGCCCTGGGAAGGCCATAGAGCCATCAGCCTATGGGCACTGGGAGAGCCCTGAACACCCATCCATCTCCACAATCTCACTCTGGGACCTGGCCCTGTCCCCCACTAGAGTTGTCCCAACTGCCCTGACTCTTTTCTAGGTGAGGAACACCTAAAGAATACCTCATGCCCCCAATCCCTCCTCCTCAAGAGCTGATTTTGGGTTGACATCGGGTCATACCAGAAAGGGGGCCGGGGCATTTTGCTCAGAAACATCAAAGAAGGTGACAGTGACAGGCAGCGTGACATGCTGGGGGCAGTAGGATCCACTAGCTCCAATCTCTGCGGTGAAGCCCTCAATGTGGCCAGATGGTGCAAAGCGTCCTCGAAGCAATGATTCCTAGGGTGGGAAAACACACTCTGAAAGAGATGCCAGCTGTCCTCCTTATCCATCCAAGCCATACTCCACCATCCCACTTCCCCCAAAACTCCCCCATCATGGAATCCAGGGGTAACTACCTCAAAGTTGCCCAACAGGGTACGGCTGATTGCGGGGGTAGGAACAGGGGAGGCACTGGGGGGGCTCAGCAGGTCTGGGCCCTTCTGGAGGCTTCGAAGGGAGCTCCTGGTAGGGCAGGGATACACAGTGGGTTGGCTTGAGGTGTTCTGGGATGTCTGCTCATGTTCTTAGGCCCCACCCTTTACCATTACCCGGGGCTTCTGCCCTGGGGTCCCCTACCCTGGAGTGAGAAAGAGGATTATAGACTTCTGTCCCCATTTTCCAGGGACAGGACAAAGAGGGAAGCTGGTCACTTACAGCTTCAGGCGACGGGCACCTTTCAGCCTCCGTCCCATAGGACTGCAGTCTGTTGGATCCTATGGAGAACAAAGATTGAAGAAAAAGATTGGGTGGAGGCCAGATATGTTTGGAGAAGCAGGGGCTCATCACGAGCTCTATAGAAACATTCCCTCGGGCCCTCACCTTTTTCCAAAGGGGAGGAGGATAGGGGTTAGACAGAAAAGGGGAAGGGGACTTAGAAGTACAAATTTCCAGTTATAAAATAAGTCACAGGGATATAACGTATAGCATAGGGAAGAGTCATAATGTAATAACTATGTACAGTGACAGATTGTTACTAGACTTATTGTGGTGATTACTTTGTAAGGTATATAAATGTTGCATCACTATGTCGTATAGCTGAAGCTAATATAATACTGTGTCAATTATAATTTAAGATAAATTTTAAAAAATAGTAGACCACCTCCTCTCCTGGCTTACCAGCACAGGCTCCTTGGGCCCAGGCAGCAGGTGGCTCCAGAAGGGTGTGACTTTGGCATCAGAACTGTTGGCAGCAGGAGGGTGACCCAGGGTTCCCCGGCGCTTCTGAGGGGCTGGCCCCTCATCCTCAAAGCTGACATCCAGAGCTTCTCCAGCAGGAAGCAGCCTTCGCTTGGTGGGGCAGGGGCCTGGAGGTCCAGGGCCAGGGGGTGTGTGCTCGGGACTGTGCCCATTGGCAGTGCCAGGGCATTCCCTAGGCCAGGGGCTGCCCCCATTGCCCACCCCAGCCACTGGGCTCTTACACCCTATTTGTGCAAGACTGTGCAAATCAGTGTCAAGTGTGTGCAGCTGGCCTGGAGGGGCTCGCCCTGGGGACTCCCCAAGGGACCCCTGTCCCCCGGGATCTGGGGAAGCCCAGTCTCTGGTGTGCAAAGTATTGCAGGAAGCATTTGATGGGGGCCAGGGGAGACTCTGGGCCCCTGAAGTCCAAGGTGAGGTGGAGCTACCTCCCTGTTCTACAACACACAGGCCATGATGGCAGAAATGCTGGCTGGCCACACCCAGCCCCAGCCCCAGCCCCTCTGGGCCCAATGGCCCCACAGTAGATGGTTCTTCAGGGGGTTGTCCCTCTCTGACCCCCAGCCCAGGGCCTCTCTTCAGCTCCCGGGGACCCTCAGTAAGTGGGGATGACCGTTTCAGGGCCCTATGAGGCTCAGAGGCACCAGCTGGAGAGGAAAAGATGGATACCTGGTAGACCCTGGGGGATGTCGCCCCTCCTGCTGGGCTGTAGCCCATGAGCAGGCCACCCTGGCGGGCCCCCTGCCTGACTGCAGGCTGTGAAGGGCCAGCCTCTGGCTCTGAGGATGGAGATGGCTCCGCCTGCACGTGGCGCATGAAGACCCCCTTGTGTCAGGGGGGCCCCCCCTCACAGCCTTTATGCTGGGCCTGGGCTGGGGGGTCTGGGGACATCTGTGCAAAAGAAGAGAAAGAAAAAAAGGTGGTCAGAGGAATCCATGAGTTTTCTCCCTCCCAGCTGAGTTTCAGGTCCTTCCCTGGCCTGAAGAGGTGACCTTGAAGGTCAGCGGGGATAAAGGTGTTCAGATCCCTAGATGGATTAATGGAATACAGAAGCCACTCCAGAGCTTCTGAGAGGGTGACATGTTTAGCTCAGGTTTCTTACTGGACCTGCTCCACCTCCCTCTTTCTGGCACTCACCCCGGTGAAGAGGCCTTAAGCCTAGCTGAGTGTTCCCTCTTTCCGACTGATGTCTTGCTCTCCTAGCTTGTAGTCTGGTCCATGCCCGCTGCACTGGCGAGGTGACTGCCACCATTCCGTGCAGCTCCTGGGCTCAGCTGGACCCTGAGGAGAGAAGAACAGATGTAAACCAGGATCCCTGTAGTCAGTGGTAAGACTCGTCTCCAACTGTGGGCTAACAGAGTACACCCAGGGCATCCTCTGCCCTTATGAGGAGCTCTTCAGAAACAGAAGGGGCAGTCTTGGGATCCAGGTCCCAGAGAGCAGAGCTGGGCTAACTCCGGAGTTGCAGAGAGGCAGGTTTTGGCTCAATGTAATAAGGATCTGATAAGTTGAGGCAGGATTACCACTTGTTAGGGCCAACACTCTGGGGACTTGTGCTCTGAATGGGAAGGGGGATGAGATACCCCAAGATTCAAGAGACCACACCAGATGAGAGGTGGCCGTACAAGAATTCAGCCCTCGTAGTCAACGCCACCAAGTTGCACAACCCCTTCCAATATGTCTGTCTCTAAAGAGACAAGTGCTACCCCAGAGCCCTAAGGGCAGAGATCTTGCAGACACTCACCCCGCCCCCCCCCCAACCCCCTCCATCAGCATTCCTCAGGAGTACCAACCTCAGGTCAGCTCAAAGTGGACCCTTCAGCCTTAAAACTACCAATTGCCCCCAGCAGTCTGTCCCTTTAACAGGAGGCAACAAATCTAACCATAAACAAGTATGGGGGGAGGGCAGGGAAGGGGAGCACTGCCAGAGGCACTACTCCTCCCCCTCGGCCCTGCAAACTAGAGATAAGGCAGCTGCAGTCAGACAGCTAGAAGCAACTAGGGGTACCTTTTCGCACCTCTCCGGCACATTTCCAATACCCAAAAACCCGAACCACTGCTTTTCTGCCAGAACACAAGATGGTCTTCACAAACTAGTCCATCCTCAGCAGCCCATACTGGGGGAGGGGGATGTCAAATTGAAGACCATTTCCCTTCACGAAGGAAATACTTCTCTTTGGGCAATAGCCTTTGGTGCCTGACATCCACAATGCCCTTTCCACTTCAAGAAATGCCTTCTGCTTGTCTACCCCAAGACCTACCCTTTCTCCTTGGCTAGGGCAAATGTCACCCCCTCCAGAGAGTCCATTCTGGCCACTTCAGACCACAGGGATCGTTCTCCTCTGAGACCTCACCTATGGCAGTGTCACTATCTCCTGTAACCCAGTGACAGTTCTGTTCCCTCTGTGGGTAAGACATCTCCTAGACTGACCATGGGGTTCTTGAGGATAGGTCTGCACCCAACTATTCTGTCCAATTCCAAGCACAGGGCTAGGCACACAGCAGAGCTCAAAAAAGTGGAATGCAAGCCCCAGAGATTCAGGCAGAGGTTCTGACAATGCAGAGGAAAACTTCCAGAATGAGAGAAGCAGAGAGATCAACTGTATAGGGAGAATGAGAATCAGCAACAGAGATGGGAGTAGGGGCAGGGTAAAGGGGGAGATTTGCACTCAGGGACTGAAAAGCTCTCTGACACTAAATTCTCATCATTGCATCCCACACTATCCTAGGTCACCAAGTTCTCATTAGAAGTGGGATCTCTAAGAAAATTCCGGTTTCCTGTGGTGGGTGGGGCGGCGGGAAAGGACAGCATGCCAATGGCAGTTTTGTCAGAGTACAGTCCGTACTCTCTCTACCCCTCCTTTCCTCTACCCATATGGATTCAGGAAGGGCCTTTTCCTTAGGACTTCCACCTCCAAGTCATCCCAATGGGCCTCTCGAGCCCTTGCCCCGGGGAAGCCAGGTGATGACATGATGCCCTACTTGACCCCAGCATGCGTGGCACCTGCTCATTACCCCAGAGCCCTCTCAGTTCCTGCCCTGTCAGTGAGAAGCTCTAAGACTTCCCTGCCACCCAGCCAGTCTGGCTCTAGACCATGGCTTCAAGCTGACTCATGGGGCAGGACTTCGGGGGAAGGGTAGGCCAAAGCTCCTCTCAGTGTAGGGGGTGGGCAGCAGCTGGCTTCAAACAGCTGTGCCAGGCTTTGGCTGGCCAAGACTACAGCTCCCAACATGCCAAGGGAGCATGGCCAGCCAAAACAACAAGTACCAGAATACCATGGGTTCTGTCCCCTCAGACACCTGCTTAGCCTGGGAGGTGGGGGAGGTGGGTGTTAGTAGGCTCACTCTCCCCTTAAAGATATCCGTTTCTACTCTGATCAAGGAGGGTGGTAGGAAGAGAAATTCCTCTCCATGCGCTTCTCACCCTCATCCTGTTCAGAGAGAACTGCTGCTAGCTGCTTTAAATTTTGTCCCTACACATGTGCAAACTAGGGGGCTTGTTTCCATAGACAACCACTGTGGGTAGGAAGGTCAGCCACTGCTCTCTCACCACCCTCTTGGCTACTGGCCTAGAGCCCTCCACCCTCAGTGGAGATCTCAGCACCAACTCCAAGGAACCTGGCATACTCAGCCGGGGTTCCTGGACTCCTGGTTTTGGACCATCCCCCATCCCCACTTCCTACTTGGCCTCCCAAGTCCTTTCTCACCCCTCCCTCCCCACAGCCTGGGACAGGCCCCATCCCATCCTGAAGCTTCGTAGATTTGCTCTTTCCCTTAGTACACACTCACCCCGCTCCCAAATTGGCTCCGCCACGGCGGCCGCAGCTCCAGGCCCCTGCGTCCCCGTCCCTCCCTTCGAATCCCCAGTCCTCCCCGACACGGGCCCCCAACCCAAACAAAGGGTGGCTCAGGCTGAGTCCTGCTCTGCTAGGCTCTTCTCTGTTTAGCTTCGAGTGCAACACTAGCGGGCCCTGGCGTCTGCAGCCCCCCAGCCACGGCTGCGCCCCTCCCCGCGACTGTTCCTCCCCGTGGCCGCCCCGGCTCCGCGCTGCCGACTCTGCTGCCCCTCTGACTCACAGGCCATTTCCTACCAGCTGATGGGGCTGCCCGCCCCGCCCAGCGTCCCAACCCCCCCACCCCCGCGGCAGCCGCGGCCGCCACGCCCCCCTCAGGCCACGCCCTCCACGGCAGCGACCGTGCTCATTGGCCCATAGGAGGCCAGCCTCCCACGACCTCAAGAGTAAGGCACGCCCCCTCCAAGAGATGCACACCCATTGGTCCATATGGGGGCAGGCCTATCCAGAGGCGCCCCGCCCACCTCCTTAACTCCTCATCTGCCGAAGTTCAAAGCATCTCTCTGCCCAGCCATGTAACCCTTTCAAAGAAAGGCATAGGCCTCTTCTCCTCTCCCCACCCCTTCCTCTACGGAGGCTAGTAAATAAAAAAGACGTCCTAGAGCTTTCATAGGCACAGCTGGACAACCTCCAAAATCCACCTGCTCTTTCCACACCAGACCCCAAATAACCCCACTCCCATTCATCTTTCTATGTTTTGCAAACCAGAGCTTCAGAGACCAGAGAATTGTTGGAGCCTAGGAAGATTCCTTCATGCCAGAGCAGATGAAAAAAGCCCTGAAATGGGATACTATCTCTTTCCATTGAGACATGGTAATCTTTCTTTTCTTTTCTTTTTTTCTAATCCTCACCCAAGGATATATTTTCCATTGATTTTTAGAGGGAGTGAAAGAGAGAGGGAAAAACAGAGAGAAATATCGATGTGAGAGAAACACATCGATTGGTTGCCTTCCGCATGCCTCTGGACCAGAGCCGGACTAGGGCCCAGGCCCCGGCTGGTGGAGGAGCCTGCAACTGAGGTTCGTGCCCTTGACCGGAATGGAACCCGGGACCCTTTGGTCCGCAGGCCGAGGTTCTATCCACTGAGCAAACCCTTCTCTTACTCTATATTGATATTTTTTTGCCTTTATTAGAGGGACCCCATGAGCTTCCAAGATAGGGGTACATTTTAATTCAGAGACCTAAA
This sequence comes from Myotis yumanensis, assembly GCF_028538775.1. Lineage (NCBI taxonomy): Eukaryota > Metazoa > Chordata > Mammalia > Chiroptera > Vespertilionidae > Myotis > Myotis yumanensis. Next base: position 29,188,406 of record NW_027223763.1, on the reverse strand, counting down.
CATCATTCTTTGTGTCTCTGAACTCCCATTCTGAGATTAGTCTGCTTCATCCCTTTTGCCAGTAATTTCTATTCATAGGCCCCTGTTCAAGGAGGCAGAACACCCATGGGAAGTGGGATGGAAGGCTTCTGCCCAGTGTGGGGGAAATATGCCCAACTCTTGTGATGGAGCTCACCCCTATGACTCACAGCTCCCTCGAAACTCCCCACCCTCCCCCTGAGTCACTGGGCCCCAGGCCCAGCCAAATTAAGTCCCAGCAGAACCAGCATTCCTAATTCTTGTTTTCCTATTCTTTAAATGACCAGGATGGAAACCTCTGTAAGTTAAAAGAAACTTTTCAGAGGGGCTGCTCTAGGGGAAAGCTAAGAAAATAGATAGCACTGTCTATCTTTCTACCTGCACTTGTCAGCAAGTCCAATAGTTTGGAACTTAGGAGGCTTTTCTCGTAGTCTTCCACAGAAGCAGGAGGCAAACACCAGAACCAAAAGATGGAAGACTCAAACTGAGGCCCCGGAGAATTGACAACAGCCAGGGCAGCTCCCTGGTTGGACCCCCAGAACATGGGGAGTCTGTACTTCTATAGTTCAGAGGCCACAGAAGGCCCAAGGTCCTTGTTCTATCATACCTCTGTTGTGGGCCTCAAGGTCCCTGAGGTTGTCACTGGACAGTAAAAAGAGGTCCCCCCCGACACTTTCTCCTTGTGCCCTAGACTTAGGAAGGGCAAGCAAGTAAGTTAGTTCCTCTACCTTCTCCTCACCTCAGACCAAGGGAAAACCCTGAAAAAGAACCCAGTTGCCATTCATTGACTTCCTCGCTGGTTCCCTAATGGTAAGAAACAGGAGTAAAGGAATTTTCAACACCCTGGACAAAAATTGCAGAGTACCAATGTCAGAGTCTACTTGCCTTAGTAAAAGCTTTCTGGTGGACAAAGAACACTGTAGGAAAGGAATAATCCCTTGGTGACAGACCCTACCTTGTTCCCTCTTAGTGCCATTAGTATAGGCCCAGGCCTTGGTAACCTGCAAAGGTCAGGATATCAGAGGGAAAGATCAAAGATGTTCTAAGCCTCAGTGTGCCCTGGAAAAGCAGCATAGCACAATCAAGAGGTCTTACCTAGCTGCCCTAACTCTTAACCTGCTTTATTTTAGCCACTATCAACAGCTGACCCTTCCTTTCTCCCCCCCTCCTCTCTCTCTCACAAATTTCTTTCTCCCCCTATTACAATGGAAGTCCATTGAAAGCAGCAACTTTGTTTTGTTCATGCAGGTATTCCCAGAATCAACATCAGGGCCTGGCACACAATACATGTCCACTAAACATTGGCTGAAGGAGGCAATGAGCCCTGGCCAAACAGCAAGCAGGAGGTCTGGGTCCTAATTCCTGCTCTTTTACTGTGAAACCTGGAGAAAACCAGTCTCTTTGGTGGTAAGTTGCCAAATCTGTAAAATGAGGGGTTTGCATACATCATGACCACTAAGGACCGCCACGACTCTGGCCTTACACCACTATAATTCTGATGGCTATTGTTCACTCATATGCATTTTCAAAAGATGGGTCCGAGCGTCTGAATGCCTTGCAGCTTGTATGGAAGCAGAAAGGCTATACACAACAGCCTCAGCACAGTAAACTAATGCCCTTTCTCTTCATGCCCCACCCACTCACACAAATGCCCCAATCCTGAGGAAGCTGGAGTGAGTCTGCCCTAGGCCCGCCTCTCTGACAGACAGTCAGGGAAGCTGGGTTGCCATAGCAATCAGCTCCTCCTTGAAAGGCATCAGCCTGCCCTCCTTTACCCCACCCTACCCCAAGGCTTTGTCTGGCCTTAGCACCCCCTCCTTCCCCAGCCAGTCTCTCAGCTAGCAGAGGCTGGCTTGGGGCCCCTTTCAGCAACACTGTCACATTCATTCAGCCTCTGTGTGGAAGACAGGCCTTTCCCACCCTCTCCTAGTCACCTCAGAGGCAAAAGGAACTCTGGCACTACATCAAGTCCCCTCAGGGAACCAGAGGAGCCCCCAAGAGGACTGGGCTCTAGTCTCAGTTCTCACAGTCAGCTCCCAAGCCAGGAGTGTGGGAAGCCATTCCCTTTCTTTACCCAAGTGAAGCTCACATCCCTAGTTCAGCCTACAATCATGGTCCAAATCTCAAAACATAGATCAAATACCTTCAATACTCCTCACTATGTCCTTCCTCTCCCAGAAGTCCAGAATTTTTGAGGGCCCTAGGGATCCTCACCCAAGAGAATGAAAAAGGTGAGGAAAATAAGTCTGTGGCAAGTGGTAAAAATATGGCTGCCAATCACTTGGGGGCTGTTAAGGGAGACCTTCATAGTCGTGCTGGGTGGAGTCTGGTTCTTGCAGCTGGTTACTAGGGTCTCTGGTCATTGAGTACAAAGTCTGGGGCAGGGCACCGCTCCTAGACGGGCAAGGACCAGGCCAGGCCCCAGGGCGAGGAAGGAAGTGGGAAATGAGCACACCCAGAGCATAAGGGCAGAGCAAAGTGGGGGGAGGGGGAAGATAGGGACCAAGGCAGGCTTCTGGAAGGAACAGGAACTGGAGTGGGGGGTTAACAGGAACCGAATGGGGGAAGGGTCCTCAGGGACACCAGCTAGGGGAAGAAACCCCAGTCTCAGCCGGAGAGATTCAAAGCAGACTGAGGCCACAGTCACACAAGCCCTGTGCTCAGGCCAGAAGGTGGAGTTAGGTGCTGAGGAGCCAGGAGCACTACAGACTAGCCTCTTCACCCCACTAATTCCATCACCCCCACTCCTAGAACACAGTACACACACATCTTCCTGGAGTCTCTACAATGCCCCCAGACCATTACTTTCTCAAAACACTAGGGGGTTCTGTCTCATCAATTGGGGCCTACAACCCCTCCCCCTCATACAGAGCTCACAGCCCCGTACTTTCTTTCTCCACAGTCCCTCCATCGCTCCCACACTCTGGACCACCAGCTCTTCATCACACAGCACCCTGTTCCCCCAAAGTGCTTTCGGACCCCCTCCCCGGGCCCCCCCCACCCCCCCCCCCCCCCGCTCAAGTATCGTCTCCAAACCTCCACATCAGACAGGAACCTCACCTCTTCACATAGCACCTTCCATCCCCACAAAGCAGTCCCGCCCCTCCCCCACAAGAGCCCCTGAAGCGTGCACCTGGCCCCCCCATTGAGCCCCAACTCCTCCCAAACTCTTGTCTTTCTACCCCCAACAACCTATAGATCCTCTTCTTCCCTTACGTGTCCCCCACCGCCTCATGTCTGCGCAAGCGCACCCCGGTCGTTTCCCCTTCTCCCCCCCGCACCCCGCCCCACACCTGTAGTTCCGTGAATTCCGTTGCACCTGGGGAGGTAGTGGACTGGTGCAGTCACCGAGCGGCCCCAGCTGCAGCCTAGGCCTGCAAACCTCGCCCCTTAGGTCGGAGCCCCGCCCCCGCAACGCCCAAACCCACCCTCTCCCTTGTCCCACCTCCCACCTTCCCCGGGTTCGTCCCCTTTCCTAGTTTCTTGAATTCCTCGGGGTCCTCCCCTATAACCTAGACCACGCCCCTCTCGGGCTCCGCCTCTTCTCTTCTTCTGGTCGTCTCCCCAGGATCCTCAGCCGGTCCCTGGCCCCACCCCGATCCCTGCCCCCTTTCGGTGTCTCCGCCTATCGCTGGGACGCGCCCCTAGAATTCCAGCCTGGCAGAACCGGTGCCAGGCCCCCTTCCAACACCAGCCCCCTCCCGTCTCAGAGCCTCTCCTCCCCCCATCCCTTCTCGCGCTCGCCGCACCCGGGCCCGGGAGCTCCAGCCCGGATCCGCCGGCTCTGATTGGCGGCAGCGCCCCCAACGGAGGGCAGGGGAGACAAAGTGATTGCTTCAGGTCGCCTGAGGTCCCACCCCGGCCACGTGCGGCTTCTGTGATGACAGGTCTGGAAGGGCGGGGTCTCAGCCCGCAGGCTGTGGGCCCAGGCTGACCCGATCCCGGCGGGTTTGGGGGCGGGACCCGGAGCCAGAGCCCGAGCCGGAGAGCTCCGAGCCTGACCCGGGCGCTCCCCAGGTTTTCGCGTCGGTGTCAGCTGCATGCGGAACTTGAACCTCTCTGTGGGAAGGTGTGGGTTAGCACGCGCAATTGCCCTAATGGGGGAGGTCTGTGGTGTTTGCAAGGTAGTCTCGGGGGAGGGTGTATGTGTGTGTGAAAATGGGGAAATCTGGGCGATGGGGGTCTCAGGGTTGTGAGGTTAAGGGTTTCTGCAGCCTACCATGTGCGGGAGAGTCTGAGTTCTGGGAGACGGGCGATGACAGTCAGATCTGTACCCGCGGAGGTGGGTTAGAGAGGAAGGCTGAATTTTAGAAGCCTAAGATTTAATACGGAGATAGGAGAGCCTGAAATCTTTAAAGAAAAGTAGGGCCTTTGCCTTGAACAAGTGTTGAGTGAACTTTGTAACACTTAACATAGGTTCTGTGATTTAATTAGCTTTTGAGTCTTCTCTCCAACTTCCCCACTCGCCACTGGTTCCCGAAATACAGCAAGGGAAGTCGATGCTTACCAGCTACCGGTAGATGGCAGCACAGGACCCTTGCTGAACTGAGTGGCCCTCGGTCCAGAGCCTAAGGGGCCTCACGATGGAGCGGGCTGTACAGTTGACTGTATGGTAGGTCAGACCTGATCAAATTTGTTTCTTTACGTCTCCATGACTTTTTTGTGAGTAGTTAACTTAAACTGGCTTACTGAACACTAATGGTGTACTAGGGGGAAATTTTTTTTTCTCTGCCTTTAAGGGACTTATTTTAGATAGTCATACAAATACCTATATAGTCCTAAAGAGAATAAAGTTTGAAGGGTATTGTGTAGTGGAAAATGCACATTGAAGTCATTTGGGTTGGTCTGGAACTTTGGGTACTTACTAGCTGTATGGATTTGGGTAAATTAATTGATTTTTATTTATATTTAAATATATTTTTATTGATTTCAGAGAGGAAAGGAGAGGGAGAGAGAGATAGAAACATCAATGATGAGAGAATCATTGATGGGCTGCCTCCTGCACGCCCCACATTGGGGATGGAGCCAGCAACCTGGGCATGTGCCCTTGACCGAAATCGAACCCGGGACCCTTCAGTCTGCAGGCCAATGCTCTATCCGCTGAACCAAACCAGCTAGGGCAGAACAATTTTAGATTTATAGAAATTTTGTGAAGATAGCACAGTTTCCATATACCTCATATCCAATTTCCCTTTTATTATCATCTTACCTTAGTATGGTTCATTTGTTACAATTAATGAATCAATATTGATACATTAAGTAAAGCCTATACTTTATTCAGATTTCCTTAGTTTTTACCTCATGTCCTTTTTCTGTTCCAGGATCCCATCTAGGATAGCACATTACATTTAGTTGTCATGTCTCAAGTTCCTCTTGGCTGTGACAGTTCTTCAGACTTTCTTATTTTTAAAATGTTTTCATTAGTTTTAGAGAGAGGAAGGATTCACTGGACAACACCCAACCAACTAAGCCACGCTGACCAGGGCCCTTACTCTTAAATTGTAACGGGTAGCCCTAGCCAGTTTTGCTCAGCGGATAGAGCCTCGGCCTCCGACTGAAGGGTCCCTGGTTCAATTGTAGTCAAGGGCACATGCCTGGCATGCAGGCTCAATTCCCAATAGGAGGTGTGCAGGAGGCAGCAGATCAATGATTCTCCCTCATCATTGATGTTTCTCTTCATCTCCCTCTCTGAAATCAATAAAAACATATTTAAAAAAATTTTAAGTGGTAAACTGGGATGCCTCAGAGCCTACAGCACACCTTTAGACATTGACTCCTGCTCTGCTTAGCCAGTCTTCACCTCCCAGCCACATTCCCTTCCCTGTGTCCACAACCTAAGTAATATGAAACATGTATTGGGCATTTAGTATGTACCAGGTAATTTAAATGCATTTCCTTATTTAAATCTCAAAACCATCTTATGAAGTAGATATTATTATTATTTCCTGGAAAATTGCTGATGGTCGCAAGTACCAGAGCTAAAACTCAAATTCAGGTGTGGTAGGCAGATTTCTAAGATGCCCCCCCGCCCCCCCCCAAAGATCCTGAGTCCTGGTGGTATTCATGTTCTTATGTAATCCCCTTCCCTTGAGTGTGACTTGCTTCTGATAAATAGAATACAGCAAAAATGAGGGGATGTCACTTCTGTGATTAGGGTACAATAGATGAAGACTTCCATCTCACTAGCAGACACTATTGCCTTCTTAGCTTGCGTACTTCAGTGAAGCAAACTGCTATTGTGGAAAGGCCCACAATGACAGGGAATTGAGACCAGCCAATAGCTGATAAGAAATTGAAGCTCTCAGTCCAACAGCCCAGGAGGAATTGAGTCTTGCCAACAATAACATGAGTGAGCTTGACAGTGGATCCTTTTGTAGTCAGGCTGGTACTTTGATTGCAGTCTGTAGGAAACCTTGAACCAGAGGATCCAGTTAAGCTGTACCAAGATTGCTGATCCACAGAAACTGCAATAATAAATGTTGTTTTAAGCCACTAAAATTTGGGGCAATTTGTTTCATAATAGATAATACATCAGGTGAATCTTATTGGTTCCGAAGTTCATGCTCTTTACAATTTTATTAGGTTACTAGAGGCCCGGTGCACGAATTTGTGCACCAGTGGGGTCCCTTGGTCTGGCATGCGGGATCGGGCCAAAACCGGCTCTCCGACATCCCCTGAGGGGTCCTGGATTGCGAGAGGGTACAAGCCAGGCCTAGTGACCCCACTGGTGCACAATCGGGGTTGGGGAGAGACACGGGAGGCTGGCCTGCTAGGGAGGGGCAGCGGGAGGGCTCCAGGGCATGTCCGGCCCATCTCACTCAGTCCCGATTGCCCAGACCCCAGCCGCAAGCTAACCTACCTATCAGAACATATGCCCCCTGGTGGTCAGTGCATGTCATAGCAAGCAGTTGAGCATCCTTAGCATATCATTAGCATGTTATGCTTTGATTGGTTGAATGGCTGACTGGCTGACAGGCTGACCAGTCCACTGAACACTTAGCATATTAGGCTTTTATTATATAGGATTTCCCAATATTCTACACTGTTTCCAAGTGTAGAGTGACTTTCCATTTTTTGTTGGATGGCTTCTGCATCCCCCAGCAGAATCCCTGGTTCCAGAGTCCAGAAGTTTAACACTTTTTTTAGTTTCATGCTCTTGTGGTTTACGAAAGCTGGGCAAAATAGCTAGATATTCCAACCTCCAGCAGCACAGAGAATGCCTGTCGTCTTAGGGTCAGGCATTTCTGTTGATGAGGCTGCCTGAGTTGCCCTGCTTAAAATATTTCTGTGTATTGCTACAAATCGGGGTACACAGTGGAAAGATCAAGTCTTCTCCTTTCCTTCTTCAGGCTTCTAGTGTTAGTCTCTTATAGCATTTATTCCAGTAAGAGGAATCATATGGTAGCTAGGTTTCCTTTTGGAAGGCAAATACCCTGGGAGATTGGCAGACCCTGCCTGGGTCTGGCAGGAAGAATCCTGTGAGGCTGAGAGCTTTCAAACACTGAAACTTGAGCTGGGCTAATGAGGCCTTAGAAAGCACCTAGTCTACTGGTGGTAAAACCTGGCATCACATTAGAATCATCTGGGGAGCTTTTTGTGTGTGTGACCATGGATAACTTACTATCAAATTTTTGCTTATTTTTTTCATTGTTGACACTATTACAGATGTCTCCCATTTTCCTCGCTTTTCCCACCACTATCCACCTCCTACCACCCCTCCCCTGGCCTTCACCACTCTGTTGTCTGTGGGCTATGTATATCATTTTCGGAGCTTTTAAAAAATAGGATGCCCCAAACCAATTAAATCAGAATTTTTGGGCGGCGGGGTGTTGTACATCATACCATGAGTCTTCTGCTTTCTGCTCTGGCCTTTTTCACTTCCATGGCATGTGCACACATCCATCTTCTTGCCAGAAGTCCTCAGCTTAAAAAGCCCATCTTCCCTCCATCCTCCAATCAGTAGGTATTTATGGACTAGTTACTATATACTTGGCACTATTCAGACATTGGAGACACAAATGGAGAGCATGAAAAAAAGAGATAGATACGGAGGGCTCCAGATATTTAACTTCATGCTCACTCATGTTCTCCCCTTCCCCTGGCCGCCGTCGTTGCTAATTTAAAAACTTCCGTGCTGTGTGGTACAATCTCGTCAAATGATTACAGGTAAGTAAGTACTTCATCAGCTGATAGACCTTTTAAGGAAGTCCAGTGGAAATCTTCAATGAAAGGAATCCGTTCTCGGCTGGAAGCCCGCCCACGAGGGAAGAGCCGAGGGCTTCCATTCCTAACCTCACACAGGTGAGAAGCCCGCCCCCCTCCCAGCCAGAAGCCTCATCAGTGGCCGTCAGTCTCGCACGCTCGGAAGGCAGAGGGAGGCTCCGCCCCCTACGTCTCGTGTGGGGGCGGGGTTGGGGGACTGGGCGTGAGTTGATTGGCTGGGAGGCGGGGCGCCGCGGGTGGTTCTGTCCGGCGCTCGCTCGGATCCCGGTGGGGTGGAGTGGAGGGAGGGAGTCCCGGTCGCTCCTTTCTCCCAGCGATGGCGCCGTGGTGCCGCGCCCAGTACCCCGCCGGCCGGCCGGTACTCGCGATTATCGAGAACCCCCTCAGGCGGTGAGACTGGGAGCGGGTCCGAGGGAGCGGCAGGGCGCTGCCTGCCACGGGGACCATGAGGAGCGGCCAGACCCGCGGGGCGGATTGCGGGAGCAGCCGCGGCACCTGCTGAAAGGAAAGAGGGTGCGGCGGCGCGGCGGCGGCTCGCCCGCACCTCGGCCATGTCTCTGCTCTGCGTGCGCGGTGAGTGCACGCACCGAGGGGCTGGGGTCGGGTAGGGCGGGGGCGCTGAGCGGTCCCCACACGCCTCCAGTGGACGTCGGATTACCATCCTTTCCAAACTTCACTTCCCGTCTGCGCCTCGGGGGACAATTATGTGAACTTATTGACAAGCATTGGGAGAGTGCTGCCCACTCCTGTCTGTCCTCACGCTCCTGCGAAGGGACTGCTACCTCTCCCTGCCAGTGGCCATGTGACAGGCCCAGATCCTATTAAGCAAACAGCGACCGGCACGCTCCCCAATGAGAGTGGACCGAGGACGGAAGGGGACCGGGATGGCTGGTGTCTGTCCATAGTGGGCAGCCTCCCATTCTTCTTCCCTTCCTCCTCCCTGCACTGTTAAACTACAGTCGGCTTCGTAGCAGGTTCTTTTCTTTTTTTTTAAATCTTTGAATACGTTATGGGACAGCTGTCACATCCCTTCTCCCGTCGTATTTCTGGGCTTGCACTCCTCCTTTGCTTGTCGTGTCCCCTGCTCCTTCCCTGTAATCTAGGATAAGGGTTAGTCTCATGTTCCACTTGCAAAGGTGTGTTGGATTCTCCTTCCCGAGCAGAGCATAGGAAGTGATTGATTAGTTGATTGATTTACTTTGCTTCTGTCACAGTAACTAAAGATGAAGGGCCTTTATTGCTTCTTCACTGAGGACGCTGGCTCCATCTAAGAAGGTATTTTAAGGCAAGAGTTTTGGGGTTCATGTGAAGCAGGGTGCATGGACTAAGCTCCAAGAGGGTAGAGACTAATTTTTCTCACAGGTGTTTGTGTTCTCTGTGCCTGACATAGAAGCTCTAAGATGGTTTTTGAATGGATGCAAAGACTGCGGTTTTAGAGATGATCTGATCAGAAAAAGCAGGATTTGGATTACCTGTTGAATTTGATCGTGGGAAATTGAAGTTACAGCCTGTTATACCTGTGCTGAACGAGATAGGATAAGGTGGCTTGTGAGTGTGAGAGTGGATTTATCCGTAAGAGCCTTTTCCTGGCTGAATCTTTTATTGGAGAGTTAGAGTTCACGTTTCTTTGGGCTCTGTGGATTAGAAGCATTGTTTGTGATCTCTCTGATAACTGTTTTCTCTCAGCTGCTGGCAAACGGAACTGCTCCTCTTTTCACTTGCACTGTTTTGTTAAACCTGCATTAACCCAAAATGGATTTGGCTACTTCCGGGGATTATGAGGCACACAGAATTTTCTTCTTTCACGGTTGATTTTTCATTAATGAGAATTTTACTTTGCTTTTAGTAAGACATTTCTCTCAGCAGCTGGGAATCTATTCTTTTAGATCCCTGCTGTTGAGTAGCAGGATTTGGGAGAGGTTGGGTTTTGCAGTGTCTCTTGAACAGTTTAGCTCTGCTGCCACATCATATTACAGAGCTAGTCTTTATGAAAGAGTCTTTAGGCAGGAGCAATAGTAAACCAAAAATCCTATTTAATTGAATTTAAATCACCTCAGAGACAGAGCAGCTGTTGTTTTTATTTGTTGTAATATTGGGCAGCATTCATGCCTAGAAATTCTGCTGGTTAACATCTTAACCTTTTAATGTTCATTTGTCAAATTCCTATCTTTTTGACCCTGGGGTATTGGAGGGAGACTAGCAGGTCATTGTCTTTTGAATGGAGATCCTGAAGATGATTAAGTACTGAAAGAAGCAGCTACTTTGATTAGAAGTATTCATGTTAAGTGGCAAATTATTCATTCTGGGGAAACCTACAGAAATGAATGAAAATAAATCTTTCTAAAATGACATTTTGGCAGTTAAGAATGTTGTTCATGTTCTGAAAGAAGCCTGCGTAATGATATTGTAGAACAACTCAATTTCTGTTCATCTTAGAGTAGAATTGAATTAGAAACTTTTTCATTGAAGTAAAATTTCAAACAGTCATTGATTTGATGTAGAAATTGGCAAACTGATACTGATTTTTTAAAAAATATATATATCTTATTGATATTTTTACAGAGAGGAAGGGAGAGAGATAGAGAGCTAGAAACATTGATGAGAGAGAAACATTGATCAGCTGCCTCCTGCACACTCCCCACTGGAGATGTGCCCGAAACCAAGGCACATGCCTTGACCGGAATCGAACCCGGGACCCTCCAGTCCGCAGGCCGACGCTCCATCCACTGAGCCAAACCAGTTACGGCAAACTGATACTGATTTTAATCACCCTGACCATCTCAACTAACAGTTCATTTTCTTTTTCTTTTTTTTTGTTAATCCTCACCCGAGGATATTTTCCCATTGATTTTTAGAGATAGTGGAAAGGAAGGAGAGTCACAGAGAGAGAGAGAAACATCAATGTGAGATACATATTGATTGGTTGCCTCCTGCACGCAGCCCTGGCCTGGGAGGAGCCTGCAACTAAGGTATGTGCCCTTGACTGCAGTTGAACCTGGGACCCTTTGTCTGCAGGCCTATGCTCTACCTACTGAGCCAAACCAGCTAGGGCTCAATTTCTTGAACTAACCCTTTAGTTATGTAGGTTAAGGGCTCACAATACAAGTAGTATGACTGCAGCTCTCCTTTTTGGCTCTATGTTATTGCCTATCCTTATATAGGTACTTTGCTCTAGTACTAACTTGGTTCATTCCTGTCTCTGCCCTGTTCTGTATTTGTACCCCCGAAATTGTTTTCTTTCTGTATTTTCTGCTTATCATAAATATATGCTTCCTTTCCCAGGTTACAGTCTACAGTGTTTGTTGAAAATTTCCTCAACTCCTCAGTCATCTTTCTTTTTTACACTCTTTAAACTCTTAAAACAAATCGCTTATGATCTGAACAGTGTCACTAATTTGGCAATGGATTGTAAACAGCCTGGCACCTAGTCTTGAATTGTTACACTCATGGTGACCCAGACAAAGGGGATAATAGCACTGGTCAGATAAGATCTGGAATTTTTGTGTTCACTGGGGTATTTGATTCTAAGAGGCACATTGAAAAACTAGAATTTCTTCAGAGGAGAATAATTAGAATAATGAAGGGTGTAGAAGCCATTTTAGGAATTGAGAGGTTTAGTTTTGAAAAGATCCAAGAGGGAAAGGCTCATTATAGTAGATGGAAGTCATTTAAAAAAACTGTTGACCCAGAGGACAGAACTGGGACAAGTCAACTAATGATTGAAAACTGTAGGAAATTAGATATTAACTTAATGTAAGGAAGAACTTTAACAATTGGGATTGTTCTTAACAAATGGAATGGACTACTTATGAGGATCTTTTGACATAGGATTCTTTAAACAGAAATTGAATGAGTGGTAAAAGTGTTCTAAAAGGGATATCTATGTTGAGTGGGAGGCTAGACTTGAAGAATTTTAAGAAACCAACCTTTTATAGAACTTACTTAATCTTTCTGCAAATATTTAGCAAAATTTTCCTCAGAATACTGATGTCGTTTTGCTTCGATGGGTGCCAGTACCACTTTAGCAACTCCAGTAAACTAAATCAAGAATTTTCTTTAACTTTTGTTGTCTTGATGTTCATGACTAGTTTCTACAAACAAATTATAAGCATTTTGAGAATTGAGTCTTTCCATATTTCTTTGTAATTGCCACATGGTTTATAATTGAGCCATGGCTTTCCCTCCTCTAATTTGAACCAGAAGTGATCACACTTGACTTGTTAAAAAAATCAAAAACAAAAAATAGCTTTGGCTTGGCTCAGTGATTGAGCGTCCACCTACGAACCAGGAAGTCACTTTCGTTTTCTGGTCAGGGCACATGCCCGGGATGTGGGCTCAATCCCCAGTGTGGGTTGTGCAGGAGGCAGCCAATCAATTATTCTCTCTCCCTCCCTGAAATCAATAAAAAATATTAACCCACCCCCCCCACAAAAACTTAATGATATATGTTCCTATAAGCTTATGTGAGTCTAAATCATTCTTTTTAGTCCTAGCCAGGTGGCTCAGTTAGTTAGAGCGTTGTCTCATACATCAAAAGGTTTTGGGTTCAATTCCTGGTTAAGGCACATACCCTGGTTGTGGGTTAGATCAAGGGTCAGGGTGCATATGGGATGCAACTGGTTGATATTTCTCTCTTACATCAATGTTTCTCTCTTTCCCTCTCTTTCTCCCCCTCTCTCTTCCTCTCTCTCTCTAAAATCAATAAAAACATTTTATTTTCTTTAGCATACATTTAAAAATATTTTTATTGATTTCAGAGAGGAAGAGAGAGAGAGAGAGAGAGAGAGAGAAATAGAAAGAACCATCAATGATGAGAGAGAATCATTGATCAGCTGCCTCCTGCATGCCCCCCACTAGGGACTGAGCCCACAATTGGGCATGTGCCCAGACTGGGAATCAAATCATGACCTCCTGGTTCATAGGTCAACACTCAAGCACTGAGCACTGGCTGGGCTCTCTAGCATACTTTATTGTAAGAATATAATATGTAATATATATAGCATACAAAATATTTATTACTTGACTGTTTGTTATTGGTAAGGCTTCCACTCAATGCTAGGCTATTAGTAGTTAAGTTTGGAGGAGTAAAAAATTAAATGTGGATTTTTGATTATGGGAGTGGGGCCCAATGCCCCTAATCCCTGAGTCATTCAAGGGTCAACTGTACTTTGGTTTACTGTCACTGTGGAAAGTAGGAATAGTAATGATTTTAGAATTTAGATTTTAAAGTCAAGTACTTCTCATTTCCTCCCCAACATTATTGTCTTCTACCTCAGGTAACTCCTTGCTGCTGGGTTTACATCACATTATAGTCCCTGCCCTTACAAGCAGATTGCTGCTGGGTTCCTTTTGCTTAGCTGTGGCATCAGGAAGTTGATTGTGCCTTGTCTGAGCTAGGCAGCAGTGAAGGGGGAAAACACCAATTTCCTTTGTCATAGATAGCTGTTGTCATAAATGATTCTCTTCCTTATAAGAAGTACATTCTGTAATTGCTTAGTTTTGAAAAGAGGAATTTCTGGTGGTTGCACTCTTTAGGCCAGTAGGCTGAGTTTTTCTCCTATTTTACCTGTGGTATGTATTTTAGACTTTGCTATGTGAGTTTGTTTAAAGTTTGGGCTGAGTATCATTAGTAAATATTTGTTGAGGACCTTCTCTGAACCTGTTTATGATACATATCTATATAATAGATAAGAGCCCAGGAAATCTAAATATTTTTTTATTTTATTTTATTTATTTTTTAAATATATTTTATTGATTTTTTACAGAGAGGAAGGGAGAGAGATAGAGAGTTAGAAACATCGATGAGAGAGAAACATCGACCAGCTGCCTCCTGCATATCTCCCACTGGAGATGTGCCCGCAACCCAGGTACATGCCCTTGACCGGAATCGAACCTGGGACCTTTCAGTCTGCAGGCCGATGCTCTATCCACTGAGCCAAACCGGTTTCGGCTAAATATTTTTTTTAAATATGTTTTTATTGATTTTAGAGAGAGAGGAAGGGAGAGGGAGAGAGACAGAGAAACACTGATGAGAGAAGCATCAATCTGCTGCCTCCTGCATACCCCCTCCTGGGGATCGAGCTTGCAACCTGGGCATGTGCCTGACCATGAATCAAACTGGGGACCTTTTGCTGCATGGGACAACCCTCAACTAATTGAGCCACACCGGCGAGGGCTAAGTAGGTTTTAAAACATCTCATTTCTTATATAAACCCAGAATCCATTAGGAATGTTAGGTCTGACATGGGATAAGCAGAATAAGTTAAGGTTCTCTTGGAGTGGAAAAACACTATGCTATTATTTTCTAATTTTTAAAGTATGATTCTTTAAGTTTGAGGAGTGTTTTATACATACTTTCTGTTGTTATTGGTAAGGCTTCCACTCAATGGTAGGCTTTTATTAAGGGTCAGAGAAGATTTGCTATTTGTATATTAAAGTTTTTTATTCACTTATTACATATATAAAGAAAAGTACACATATCTTAAGTGTAAGCCTCACCAAGTTATCACAAAGTGAACACATTCATGTGACTACCACCTAGGACAGAGGTTCTCAACCTGTGGGTCGCGGGGTCGCCTAAGACCATTGGAAAACACATATATAATTACATATTGTTTTGTGATTAATCACTATGCTTTAATTATGTTCAATTTGTAACAGTGAAAATCCTGCATATCAGATATTTACATTACAATTCATAACAGTAGCAAAATTACAGTTATGAAGTAGTAACAAAAATAATTTTATGGTTGGGGGTCACCACAACGTGAGGAACTGTATTAAAGGGTCGCAGCATTAGGAAGGTTGAGAACCACTGCCCTAGGACAAGAAATGGAACACTGCTAACAACCCCAGAAGCCCAGCTTACCCTTCCTCTCAGTCATCTCTCCCTCCCACCTTCCCAAAGGTCACATTATCTGACCATAGAATAGTTTTAGTGTTTCTTAAATTAATAGTTTTAGTGTTTCTTTTTCTATTTTTAAATTTATTCAGGTGACATTAGCTAATAGGGTCGTATAGGTTTCGAGTATACATTACTATGATACATGATCTGTATATTGCATTGTGCACCCTCAACCCATAGTCAAATCATCTTCCGTCACCATAAATTTGATCCCTTTTCCCTGCACCCTCCCTTCCTTCTATAACCACCATACTGTTATCTGTCTGTGTCTCTGAGTTTTTAATTTTATATAGCACTAAACTATCCACTGAACTTGTGAGAGGCCTATGGTATCAAAGGAAAAAAAGTCAAGAGGGCTTTATTTTTGCTAGTGATAAAATATGTGGTAAAATATGACAGAAGAGAGTTTGTGCTAGGATATATATATATATATATATATATATACACTATTTTCTCTTAAATAATCATATAAATAGAAAAAAGCAATTTTTAGTCATTAGGAAATAGATTTTCAAAAAGAAAAATCTTTTTTTTTTTTTTCCCTATTGCTGCTTCTGTTTCTTCTGTTTCTCGGCATTAAGTAAGTACTTAGGTAGGACTGTGAGAACAGATAGGCCTATGGATTGTAATTTCATGGATTGGGCTGGTAATTTCTTTTGTAGCTGTTTGCTTTATTAATTTCTATAACGTTTTACTGTGAGTGATGTTGAGAGGAAAGAGACCAGAGGGCAGCAAGTGAGGAAGATCTGCCTATCAACCAAGGAGGGGCTGGCATTTGGACAGTGGGAAGATAATTGCTTTTATATGAGTCAGAGTGTGATAAAGATGATTCAATCAAAGGGCTAGCTTACCTATATGATTTGTATCTATTATTTATGAGCCAAATTTTTAGAGCTTTCATCTGCAGAAGGGAAACGGAAATCTGCTTGCCAAGGAGAAGGGTATTTCAGAGAGGAAGGGAGAAGGACAGAGAGATAGAAACATCAATGAGAATCATTGATTGGTTGCCTACTGCACGCCCCCTACTGGGGACTGAGCCTGCAACCTGAGCATGTGCCCTTGACTGGAATTGAACCTGGGACCTTTCAGTCTGCAGGCCGAGGCTCTATCCACTGAGCCAAACCAGCCAGAGCTGCTTTTGTAATCTTAAACTTTTCCATCTATCTGATCATATTCTCCAGTCTGTCTCTCTAGCTTCTACTCTCACTATACTTTAGTACTGTGATATAGGGTAGATGTTAAAAGCTTTCGTTTTAGACAGACCTGAGTTGGTAATATATCAGCTCCACTTTTGAGTTACTTAACTTAATTGAATCTTAATTTCCACATCTTTAATATTTATACATCCATTTAAAAGCCCTAGCTGGCTTTTCTCAGTGGTTAGAGCATCAGCCTGAAGACTGAAGGATCTCGGGATCGATTCCAATCAAGGGCACATACCTTATTTGCAGGCT
This sequence comes from Myotis yumanensis, assembly GCF_028538775.1. Lineage (NCBI taxonomy): Eukaryota > Metazoa > Chordata > Mammalia > Chiroptera > Vespertilionidae > Myotis > Myotis yumanensis. Next base: position 29,171,807 of record NW_027223763.1, on the reverse strand, counting down.
TGTTTCCCGGCCCTGATCAGGGTGCGTGCAGGAGGCAATTGATCGATGTGTTTCTTCTTACATCAATGTCTCTATCTCTGTGTCTCTCCCCCTCCCTTCCATTCTCTCTAAAAAAATCTATGGAAAAAAATATCCTCGGGTGAGGATTAATAGGAGCTTAATAAATACTTTTTGTTGTTGTTGTTAATCTGTAAGATAAATTACATATAAGATATGTTGAGTTGAAAGTATCAATAATCTTGTTGCAGATGACCCTTGAAAATGGTACCTGAAAATGTAGGTCTATAGCTTAGTAAAGAAGTCTGTGTTAGAGATAAATCTTTGGGAGTTGAAGGTGTTTGATAGTAAACACATTATCTTGAATAAATTTGCCAATAGAGGGTTAAAGAGGAGAAAAATGAGCGAATGCTGTAGCTAAAGGAATGGGCAAAAGAGTTGATAGATGTGGTCAGAACTGTAGGAAAATGGAGAATTCAGTGTCTGTCAGAAGCTTAAATTAGAGGTAGTTTCAAGAAGGAATAATCAGATGACAGAGATTAATGATACTGGTTGAGGATAAAAAAAACAGCAGGGTCATTGAGCAGTTTCATTAGAGTAGTGTGAATGTAGGCAGCAAATTAGAGCAGTTTCATTAGAGGAGTGTGAGTGTAGACAGCATATTGCAGTGATTTGAGGAGTACCATGTGTACCGGTTAATAATGCGGATTTTGTAATCAAAGAAAACACGATAATTTCAAGAGAAACATTACAAGTGCTTTATTCAAAGTAATGTCCATCGCTAGCGACACATTTCCCCCATCTTTCAGGTAATTTGTGGATACTGTCCCAATAGAACTTTTCTTGTTTTGAGGCAAACCATTCAGAGACCCAATTTTCCACTTCTTCGTATGTTTTGAAGTGCTGCTCAGAAAGTGCGTGTGCCATTGATCAGAACAAGTGGTAATCTGAAGGAGCGAGGTCTGGTGAATATAGCGGGTGGGTTAATACTTTCCAGGCAAGATCTTTTAACGTGTCTTTAACTGGTTTTGAAGTGTGTGATGGTGCGTCATCATGAAGCAAAATTACTTTGCCGTGTCTTCTGGTCCATTCTGGTCGTTTTACGATCAAAGCATGGTTCAAATCGATTATTTGTTGTTGCTAGCAATCAGTATTAACGGTTTCACCTGGTTTTAGAAGCTCATAGTACACCACACCTTCCTGATCCCACCAAACGCAGAACATTGTCTTTCTGAAGTGATTTGGCCTTGCAGTCGATGTTGATGGTTGACCTACATCAACCCATGATTTTGTGCATTTGGGATTCTCAAAATAAATCCACTTTTCATCGCCATTCACAATTCAATGCAAAAAAGACTTCCTTTCATGTCATCGAAGCAACATTTTACTGATGATTTTTCGGTTTTCCATTTGTCTTTCATTCAGTTGATGTGGCACCCATTTTCCTTCCTTTAAAATCTTTCCCATTGCTTGTAAACAATCGGAAATTGTTTGCCGAGCAACATTTAATCTTTCTGCAAGTTGTTTTTGAGTTTGACACGCATCTTCATCCAATAATACTTGTAATTGTTGGTCTTCAAACTTTTTCAGTTGACCTGGACGTTCTTGTCTTTCACATCGAAATCATCACTTTTAAAGCGTTTAAACCAGCGTTCACAAGTATCTTGAGATGGAGCATGTTCACCATAAGCTTCCCGAAGTATTCAGCAGCATCTATCTTCAAAATAAAGTAATGAATTAAAACTTCCCGTAAATGCTCTTTTTTTGACACGAAATTCGACATTTTTAAGCATAAAAATATCTATGATGTTAACACTTTCAGAAAATTTGACATATGAAGTTTTGAAGCTTGTTGTCAATACAACAAAATAGCATACATATCAAATCGCATATGTATCAACATATGTGTAACTCCATCTATTGAAAAAATCCGCATTATTAACTGGTACACCTGGTATATTTGGGAAGTGAAGAAGTGGAATTAGCAAGTATAGACTGCATTGAGAAGTTTTGCCATGAAGAGAAGGATTGAGAGTGGTCTTGTAAGAGAGGAAATCTGAATGTTTGGGGCAAAAAGGGAAAGAATCTGTAAGAAGAGGAAGGTCAAGATGAAATGGGGGTAAGAAGAGATGATAACTGATTTCCCTGTAAAGCAGAATACAAGATTTATTGGCTGAAAGTGAGGTGGTGGGGATGATTTAGTGAGCTTAATAGTACAAAAGGTTTCATTTATTCATCCTTTCAACAGCTGTTGTGCCAGGCACTTGGAGCAGAATTATGATTTTAAAAAATCCCTTGCCTTCTTGGAAGTTGTATAGATTAGCGAGGGAACTAGACATTAATCAAAGGAGAATCATACAAATTGATAAAATGCAACTGTGATTTTTAAAAAAATATATATTTTATTGATTTTTTATAGAGAGGAAGGGAGAGGGATAGAGAGCCAGAAACATCGATGAGAGAGAAACATCGATCAGCTGCTTCCTGCACGCCTCCCACTGGGGAAGTGCCCGAAACCAAGGTACATGCCCCTGACCGGAATCGAACCTGGGACCCTTGAGTTCGCAGGCCGACGCTCTATCCACTGAGCCAAACCGGTTCTGGTGCAACTGTGATTTGTTCTATAAAGGAGAATATATGTTGTTATGAGAACATGTGATAGGGAAAGTTACCTACTAGGTCAAAGAAGCCTTACCTAATAAAGTGAAGATTGAACTGAAATCTGGAAGAAGAGGAGCCCTTAAGCAGGTGAAGGAAGGAGAAGAATTTTAGTCAGAGGAAATAGTATGTGCAAAGGCCTTGTGGTGAGGAGGAGGAGTTGAAAGAAGGCATGCATAGCTGGTGTGCATAGAGCAAGGGAAAACATGGGTCATCATGAGGCTAGGGAGATAGATGGAGCCCAGCTATAGGGCCTTGTAGGCCACATTAGGGTGAAAAGTTTGTAAGAATGAAACTGAGGGAGGGGCAGAAGGATAGAAGTTTGTAAACCAAAAATACGAGATTTGTAATTAGACTTGAGTTTGAATTCTTAGAAAACTTTTGGCAAGCCTCTAGACTTTTAAGCCACAATTCAAAAATGAAATATTATTATCTATTCAATGTACCTCATAGAGTTGAGAATTAAACTCTTAAGTGAGATCATGTATGTGAAATTTCTTTTAAATTATAGTAACTTTTACTATTTGTTAGTCTCTTTTTTCTCTCAGCTGAGGAGAGGGGCTTAAGTATTCTGAAACTTATTAACGAAGAAGATGTGATCAGTTCCATAGACATTTATTGAGCACTTCACTGTGGATGAGGCATTGACCTAGTCACCCTAAGTATCTGTACATATAAAAGGCTAATATGCTAAGGGTCCCTCCAACCGTCTGACTGGTCGCTGTGATGCACACTGACCACTAGGGGGCAGACGCTCAACACAGGAGCTGCCGTGATGTGTACTGGCCATTTACAAAGAAACGGCACCATGGACCTGGCGCCAACAGAGCAACACTTGGCTTCCCCCAAGTGGGACACAGGCCCCGCCACCACCTGGGAGTAACAGCCCACCAAATCACAGCCAAAGCTGCCGAGACCCCATGGTGCAAAATGTGGCCCACAGCCCAGCCCATCCTCAAACGCTGTGGGCACTGGATAATGACATCATGTAGCAACGCCCAGCTTCCTCTCCCTAGCAACTAGCCTCCTTGGGGTTTCTTCAGCCTAGGAACACGTCCTGCTTTATAGCCAGGTGCAAGCATTTTACACTTTAACCAAATGTCTGTGAAGTGTTTTCCCGTGTCTGATCTCATTTGATCTTCACAGAAGTCCTGGAGTAGGTAGATAGGAGACTCGGTAGAATCCTGTTTCTTTCGATAGCCGGAAAACGGAGATTTAGAAAGTTTAGAAACTTGACCTGACTGAAAAAAAGTAAGAAATGGTAGACCTTGAAATTGACTTCAGGTTTTCTCACTGTGCAGAATATAGTCAAACACTGCTGCAGTTAAATATTTTACCCTTTGGCCCTGACCAGTTGGGCTCAGTGGATAGAGTGTCAGCCTGTGGACTGAAGGGTCCCAGGTTCGATTCTAGTCAAGGGCATGTACCTTGGTTGCGGGCATATCCCCAGTAGAGAGTGTGCATGAGGCAGCTGATTGATGTTTCTAACTCTCCCTCTCCCTTCCTCTCTGTAAAAAATCAATAAAATATATTTTAAAAAATATATTTTACCCTTTGTCTCCCTGCATGATCTACAATAATAATCTGCTTTGTTTTGATATTTACTGCTGTGTTGCTGACAATTACCTGAAAGAGAAGTTGGGTGCTTCACTGGGCTGGAAAAAGTTTAGCTAAATCAGAACGCAGGCCTAATTAAACAAGTTTATTCTATATATACTAGAGGCCCGATACACGAAATTCATGCAAGGGGCTTGGCCCTCATAGCTGCGGCAGCTTGCCTTAGCCCTCGCAGCCCCGGCTTCATCCAGAAGGTCGTCCGGCTGTCCAGTCTAATTAGCATATTATGCTTTTATTATCTATAATATCTATAATAATAAAAGCGTAATATGCTAATTAGACCAGACGTCCTTCCAGATGAAGCTGGGGCTGCAAGGGAAGTCCGGGTCCTGGGTGCTGGAGGGAAGCCGGTGCTAGCAGCCAGGGGAAAGGAAGGCCTACTCTTGCATGAATTTCATGCATTGGCCCTCTAGTTATAGATAAAAGGCTAAGTTGACTCGCGCCTGTGTGTATGCGTGATACATATAAAGCTCTCAATGGCGCCAATCTCATGCTTGTGTTTCGATCTGTCATCGTTGATCGTGAATTTGGTTGATACTTCTATTATAGAGAAAGGGCAAATAGCGATATTAAAATATTTCTTCTAATTAAGTTCCTTTCAATGTGCACGAATCCGTGCACCAGGCCACTAGTATAAATAGTAAGAAATAGACCTTGCCCTCAAGAAACTGAGAGTCAAGATGCAGCCATGTGTATAACTAAATATGTTGCAAGGTACAGTTTGGTAATTTCTAAGATAGAGGTACAACATAAAATGGGGTTTAGAAATGGAGTGTTTGATTCCAACTGAGAGACAGGAAAGGGCTCAGCTGGGAGAGGAAGAGGAAGGAAGTCAAGGTGGAGTCAGGGTTTTCATTATGGTGTCATTAGTTGGGATAGGAAATGGAAACAAAGAATGACAGCTTCTGGGGAGATAATGATTTTAGTTTTGGACATGTTAAATTTGTGGTGCTGGCAGTCTATCCATGTGTTACAGTTGGAAACATGACTTGGGAGATCAGGGTTAAAGGTGTGGATCTGTTGGGTGGAGGAATGGTGGCAGGATAAATATTTACTCAGTATTGGCATCATAATATACTGCATTTCATTGACTACAAGATGCCAGAGATTGTAAGACTCATCATTATTTTAGGTACCATTGAGGGAAAAAAATGTTATCGATTTGGTTATGACACATCATTGTTTTTTAATTTTATTATTTATTTATTTATTTATAATCCTCACCTGAGGAATGCTTTTATTGATTTTAGAGAGAAGGGGGGGGGGGGGAGAGAGAGAGAGAAACATTGATGTGAGAGAGAAACATTAGTTGCCTCCCCTTCGTGGCTGATGGGGGGATTGAACCTGTAATCTGGGCATATGCCCTGACTGGGAATCAAACCCTCGACCTTTCTGTGTATGGGATGATGCTCCAACCAATTGAATGACATCAGCCAGGGTGACACATCATTGTTTTTAAGACACATTTTGACTTCAGAGTTCTTAAAATATGAGAAAATGTCTCATCATCTTAGAATCAGTGAAATACTGAGGTTAACATTTAGTAAGTCTACTCTTTGCCAAACTCTCTGCTAATTAGCAAGTAAGGATTAATAATTCTCAAAATAACCTTCTTTATTACATATTCTCATTTTACATATTAGGTCACTGGGTCCACAGAAGTTAGTATGTTTATGTACTGTAAAGCTGCATTTAGAATTTTCTGGCTTATTATAAACTATAAACTACAAAATTAATGATATCCGATAGTGCTTTGGAGCATGAAAGAAGTCTTATTTTAAAATAGTACTTAGGGAAGATGACTTTGTGCAATGTTGGTTGTGAATCAGTTTCTCTATAGCTGTGGTTTCTGTTTGTTTAGTATGTATTCAGGGGCAATATTATAGCAGGTGTTTTATAGGCTGGAGTGTTCATTATGGCTCTAGTTTAATAGTGTTTACAACCTAAATTCCTTTTTTTTTTCCTTGCGAGGACATGTGGTATAATGGAAAAATCCAGGATTTTGGATTCAAGAGAACTCTGTTTTGAGTCTCACTAGGTAATGACTAAAATTTTATCTCTAAGGCTCTTAATTTCATTCAGAATCATATTCTGTCAAGTGGGAAGATAATACTGTGCCAGTTTCACTGTATTGAAGTGAGAGTCCAACTGGTAGTAGATATGAATGTACTCTGCAGACAAATGCAGAGTGGTAGGTACAATGTTCTGAAAAATTTAGATGCTGGAAACAACTCATAAAGCCTGGCCTAAGGTATAAAACATGCCTGGGAATTAATTGAAATACAGCCACCTTTCTTGTAAATTGAGAAAGGTAATCATTACATTGGGACTTTCAACTCGAGATAAAATTGTAGACTTTTCTACTTGGTTAGGTCTGGCAAGGTGCTGGTTTGCTGGCCTTAGATAAATGATACTTGAAGATCTTAACTTTTAGTCTTGAATACATCTAGTTAGAAGAACTATAATGTTGGTACATGCATTTAGTACATATATTAGTTTTTGTTGTGGATTCAACAGGAGTTTATTCAAGAGACAAAGGTCCTGTGCTCTAAGTGAAATTAGCCTAATGTGCCTTACTATTTTTAGCTGAAGCACAATATAGCCTTTGTGAACACTTATTAAGGCTCACAGATGTGGTTCATCCTGCAACTGGTTTGTACTCTAACAGGGAAGTCAGATATAAGAGGAGGTAATTATGATATAGAACAGAATATGACAAGCATTAGAAGAACAAGTGAAATAGAACAGATCCCATCTGGGTGATAAGGGAGAGTTTTTTGGTGACAATTATTCTCATTTATAAGAGGAATATATACATGCTTTAGACAGTTTGGAAAATACATCAAGAGAAAAATAAAAAATTATAATTGCACTGGTCTTTTCTTCTCTATTGTGTGTGTCTGTGTATTAACTTTTTTCTTTTACATAAAATTGCATCATATTTTGTATACAGTTTTTCCTGATTTATTTTTCTTAGTGGAATGTTATAGATTAGAGTTTGACAAGGCCTCTCTGGGATTATATCTTTAGTTTTTGGAAACTGGAAAGGATCTTTTACAAACCTTTAACAAGCTAAACCTCTAGTAAGCTAAAAGGTGTCAATATAATGACTCATTTGAAATTATGATAGCAATTTATAAACTTTTTGAAAAGATATATTAAAATATCAAACAAAATAGACAAGAAATGGAATGTGTTAATTACTGCATCAATAATTTTAATCTGGTGCTCGTTTTGGCAGCACATACACTAAAATTAGAATAATACACAGAAGATTAGCATGGCCCCTGTGCAAGGATGACACAAATTTGTGAAGCGTTTCATATTTTTAAATCATATGATTATATCAATAGATGCAGAAAAAGCATTCGACAAAATTCAACACCCAGTTTTTTCTTTTTTAATCCTTATTGTTGAAAGTATTATGAATGTCCTCTTTTCCCCCCATTGGCCCTCTCCACCCCAGTACCACCCCTCCCCCAATACCCATTTTTGATAAAAACGCTCAGTAAAGTGGGAATAGAGGGGACACATCTCAACATAATAAAGGCCATGTATGACATACCTACAACCAACATCATACTCAATGGGCAAAAACTAAAACCATTTCCCCTAAGAACAGGAACAAGACAGTTTTCACCACTTTTATTCAACATAGTACTGGAAGTCCTAGCCACAGCGATCAGACAAGAAGAAGAAATAAAAGGCATCCGAATTAGAAAGGAGGATGTAAAATTGTCATTATTTGCAAATGACATGATATTGTACATAGAAAACCCTAAAGACTCCACCAAAAAACTACTAGATTTAATAAATGAATTCGGCAATGTAGCAGGATACACAATTAAAACCCAGAAATTGATTTCATTTTTATACACCAATATGAACTCTTAGAAAGAGAAACTAAAAAAAAAAAAATCCCATTTACCATGGTAACAAAAAAAATTAAGATACTTTGAAATAAAATTAACCAAGGAGGTAAAAAAAACCTGTACTCGGAAAACTACAGAACATTGAAAAAAGAGATAGATGAAGGTAAAAGCAAGTGGAAAGAATATACCGTGTTCATGGATTGGGAGAATTAATATCATTAAAATGTCCATACTACTCAAATTAATCTATAGATTCAATGCAATTCCTATCAAAATACTAATGGCATATTTTACATATCAAGAACAAATACTACAAAAATTTATATGGAACTAAAAAAAGACCCTGAATAGCTACATTTTGAGAAAGAAGAACAAAGTTAGAGAGATCACAAAGTCAGATATCAAGCTGTACTGCAAAGCCATTGTCATCAAAGCAGCCTAATACTGGCACAAGAACAGGCATATAGGTCAATGGAACAGAACAGAGAACTCAGAAATCGACTCAAGCCATTATGCTCAATTAATATTTGACAGAGGAGGCAAGAGCATACAATGAAGTAAAGACAGTCTTCTTCAATAAATGGTGTTGGAATAATTGGACAGGTACATGTAAAAAAATGAAACTAGACCACCAACTTACATCATACACAAGAATAAACTCAAAATGGATAAAAGACTTCAATGTAAGTCGTGAAACCATAAAAACCCTAGAAGAAAATGTAGGCAGCAAAATATCAGACATCTTACAGAGCAGAATTTTCACCAGTACATCGCCTAGGACAGTGGTCGGCAAACTGCGGCCCCTTGAGTGTGGCTCTTCCACAAAATACCACGTGCGGGCACGCACGCACAGTGCGATTGAGACTTCGTGGCCACACTCAAGGGGCCAAGGGGCCGCATGTGGCTTTCGAGCTGCAGTTTGCCAACCACTGGCCTAGGACAAAGAGAAACAAAGGAAAAAAATAAATAAATGGGACTACATGAAAATAAAAGACTTCTGCACAGTAAAAGAAACCAGCATCAAAATGAAAAGGGAATACACTGTATGGTAGAACATATTTGCCAATGATACATCTGATAAGGGGTTAATGTCCAAAATATATAAAGTACTCATACAACTCAAACAAAAGGGAGACAACCAACCCAATTTAAAAATGGGCAGAAGACCTGAATAGACACTTCTCCAAAGAGGACATACAAATGGCCAAGAAACATATGAAAAAACTAGTGACCCGGTGCACGAAATTCATGCACATTAAAAGGGAATTGATTAGAGAAAATATTTTAATATTGCTATTTGCCCTTTCTCTATAATAGAAGTGTCAGAGATGAAAGAAAATTAGTAAAATGTATATGAAAATCTTCCTCCTGTCAGAGTCTGGGGCACGCCATGGGAACCAGAGACAAGTCCCTGCCCACCCATGTGTGCTTTGAAATCGCACGAGACCCAGACCCGGCCAGCCCCACCCCCATTAAGCCCCGCCGGGTGGGGGGTGCAGCCTGAGGTCTCCCATCAAGCCCCACCAGGCGGGGAGTGCAGCCTCAGGTCCCCTGGCCCAGACCAGGGCAGGGGGCATGCCTTGAGGTCCCCGTCAAGCCCCGCTGGGCGGGTGGTGCGGTCTCAGGTCCCCCGGCCCGACGTCAGGGCGGGGGGTGCGATCTCAGGTCCTCTGCCCCGGGCGGGGGCGTGCCTTGAGGTTCCCCATCAAGGCCCCGTGGGTGGGGGGGCACGGCCTGATGTCCCCCGTCAAGGCCCGCGGGTGGGGGATGCGGCCTCAGGTCCCTGCTGATTGCTTGTTAAGGCTTGTTACGGGAACTTGGCCTCCGCTGTGGGTGCAGCCATCTTGTGTTACAGAATCCCTGCCTCCGCTGTGGGTGCAGCCATCTTGTGTTACAGAATCCCTGCCTCCGCTGTGGGCGCAGCCATCTTGACCATTATGACACGACAGTCAATTTGCATATTCCCTCTTTATTAGATAAGATGCTCAACCCCACTAATCATCAGAGAGATGCAAATTAAAATGACAGTGAAGTACCACCTCACACCTGCCAGAATGGCTATCATCAATAAACCAACAAACAAGTGCTGTCGAGGATGTGGAGAAAAAGGAATCATAGTACATTGTTGGTGGGAATGCAGACTGGTACAGCCACTGTGGAAAACAATGTGGAGTTCCCTCAAAAATTAAAAATGGAACTGCCATTTGACCCAGTGATCCCACTTCTAGGAATATATCCTAAGAAGCCATAAAAACCAATAAGAAAGAATATGTACACCTATATGTTCATTATTTACAAAAGCTAAGATCTAGAAACAGCCCAAGTGCCCATCAGTAGATGAATGGATAAAAAACAAACAAAAAAACTGATAAATTTAATAGAATACTATGCAGTTGTAAAAAAAAAAGGATCTCTTGCCCTTTGAGACAGCATGGAGGGATCTGGAGAGTATTTTGCTAAGCAAAATAATGCAGTCAGAGAAAGACAAGTATTACATGATCTCACTTATATGTGGAATCTAATGAGCAAAATAAACTGATGAACAAAAAGATTCAGAAACATTGAAGCATGCAACAGACTGATGTATTTCAGAGGGAAGGGGTGGGGGTGGGAAGAGATTAACCAATGAATTTGTATGCATATATGCATAGCCCATGGACAGACAATAGTGTGGGGAAGGCCTGGGGAGGAAAGGGGAGCTGGAGCTGGGTGGAGGAGGTCAATGGGGGTAGGGGAAGGGGATGGGGACATCTGTAATCCTTTCAACAATAAAGATAAATTTAAAAAAAGAAAAAAAATACATCTAATCTGCTTACTGTCAAGAGATCACTGTAATGAAATAAACTACAAACAAAAATCACTGAAATGAAAGACACCAATATTTGATATATGAGAATTGGTTGCCAAACATATCTTTGTGTGTCAGTATCTGTTGTTGGGTTGGAATGATCCAGCCACCTCTAGCGTAACTCCTATCTAGAATCATTTAAAACCTTTATTCTCCTATCAGAGTGATAACAGGTATTTTTTGCTATGCTCTATAAATGATGTTTTTATTATGTCCAGAAAACTTGCTTTCTATCTTTCTTGAGATCTAGGCCTATACTCTCTTGCAACTGCATACACTATTGCAACTACAGAAGGGGGAGGTAAGCTATTAAAATCAGTTGTGTGCACGCCCCTCCTCTTCACTTTTTAAAAAAAATATATTTTATTGATTTTTTACAGAGAGGAAGGGAGAGAGATAGTCAGAAACATCGATGAGAGAGAAACATCGATCAGCTGCCTCCTGCACATCTCCTACTGGGGATGTGCCCACAACCCAGGTACATGCCCTTGACCGGAATCAAACCTGGGACCCTTCAATCCGCAGGCCGACGCTCTATCCACTGAGCCAAACCGGTTTCGGCCCCTCCTCTTCACTTTAATGATTTAAATTCTGCCTTGCAGCTAGTTTGAGATACCTTATACAGGACCAGAGAATCTTTCACCTAGTAAGTAATGCTCAATAAACATTTGATTTGATTTAATGTTTGTATGTATTAGCAATTAATAACCTGTGGGCTTCCCTATAGGATGTTTAATGGATTTTAATAAAGACCAAGAAATAGTTGTGCTTTATGTGTAATATGAGATTTTGCTATAATGGTTTTAGGTATTAAAAGTGAAAACATTAAGCCCTAGCCGGTTTGGCTCAGGGGATAGAGCATCGGCCTGCGGACTGAAGAGTCCCGGTCGATTCTGGTCAAGGGCACATGCCTGGGGTTACTGGCTTATCCCCAGTGGGGGGCTTGCAGGAGGCAGCCAATCAATGATTTTCTCATCATTGATGTTTCTATCTCTCTCTCCCTTTCCTTCCTCTCTGAAATTAATAAAAATATATTAAAAGAAGTTAAAACATTAAGCTGAGTGAATTAAAGAATGTCCTTTTGCTGTCCATGTATAATCAAGCTTGAATGAGCTCTGATAAATAGTAACCATAGAAATCTGATTGTGTATATGAAAATCTATTCCAACCGAGGTTTATTTATTTAGAAAACACTTTAAAAGATATATTTGAGCATTTGTACATGTTCAATTATAACCTGGACTGTGTTTACTCTAGAATTAGTCATTGGTTTTGTTAGTTGAAGTTTGACGTAAGTACTTGTTTGTCTTTTGGTTTGAAAAGGAGCTTATAGGTAGTGAATTTTGTTGATTCTTACAGAAATTAATTTTTTTTCAGGAGCAGGGTAGTATATTTATGTATATTTTATTAGTATTCTCTTTAAATTATAATAAATTGCTATGAAGTCAGGTAGAAGGTTAGCAGTGATATCTAAGATTTTCTCAGAAGAAAATCTGTACATGAATGAATGAATGAAATCAGGTATATTACTGGTGTGCAACTTTGGTTTTATTTATTACTCTATTCAAACCACCATATTTTAAAAGAATTTATTCTATTTATTTTTCTTTGCCTTGATTCACATGGGCATAAATGGAAGCATTAGCTGTTTCAGTTGCTATGGAATTGATATTAATACTGTAGGAGAAAGCTGTGGACTGTAATAAGTATGGCTTTTGAATCTGGGTTTAAATTTCAGATTTTCCTGTTTAAGTCTGAAACCTTGGGCAAGTTACTTAACCTCTTTGTGTTTTCGTTAATCTGTAAAGTGGAAATTGTATGCTCTACAGTAGTGTTTTTTCATACTGTAGGTGTGATTCATTAGTCCTGAAATGAGTTTAGTGGGTAACCAGCATTAGGGGGAAAATGTAGAAATGTCTCTAATAAGGGAAAGTATCATTTTGTGAGACTTTTATTTCATAGTACACATTCATACTGCACATAAATATGTATGTAAGTAGATGGGAACTTTGTTGCAATATAAGATATAGAGGGTGTCCCCCAAAATGTATATGTACTCTAGGCTGGGTTAAAAACAGTTTGAAAACATTCTGTAAAGTTGTTAGGATTAAGTGTCCAGTATAGCTCCTGTTTCATAGATAGTAACTGAAAGAAAAATGGCGTTGGAGAAGTCTTATTGGATATTTTGGCCTTGTTGGATTTTGTTATGTTTATACAGATTTGATCTTTATTCCAAGAGCTATAAAATAAAAGCTGGTTTGTTACTTTAATTTGTTATTGCGTATGGAAAGTAATTTGACATAGAAAGGTTGTTGTTTTTTTAAGTATTGTTTTGGGAACTCGTATAAATAGGTGAGAGTGTAAGTTTATGTGACAACTTGGAGTACAGTTGAGCAGTAGTACCTAGTAAAGTTGAAGATAAGTATCCCCTACAGCCTAGTGATTGCAATTCTTGTGCTTGGTCAAAGGAGACATGCAGGAGGATGTTCAGTGAAGCATCGTTTGCAATTGCAAGAATTTGGAAACAATTAAAAAGTCCCATGGTAGAAATTTGGATAAATAAACCATGATGTGTTCATCAAATGGAATGCTAAACTAAACTAAGTTAAATGAATAAACTAAGCTTCATTTATCAATAATGATAAATCTCAAATCAAAATGGGAATAAAAGGAAGTTGCAGACAGATATAGTATAATACCATATATTTAACATTAGAAACATGCAAAAGCAGTATTAATATTGTTTATGGATATAAGCATATGTAGTAAAAATAAAAATTTAGACCGGAATGATATATATTAATGTCAGGATAATGGATACTAAAAAGGACGTAAGGGAGGGAATGGGATTAAGTAGGGATTGCAGTTGTATTTGTAATATGTTATTAAATTTTGAAAAAATAATGTGTAGCAGATATGGCACAATGTTTAGATCTGGACAGTCTGATACAGATTAAATACTCAATGGTATCTGTTAAAAACAGCACATGGTTTTGGGTCTAGAGCAGTGGTTCTCAACCTTCTTGGCCCTTTAAATACAGTTCCTCATGTTGTGACCCAACCATAAAATTATTTTTGTTGCTATTTCATAACTGTAATGTTGCTACTGTTATGAATGGTAATGTAAATATCTGATATGCAGGATGGTCTTAGGCGACCCCTGTGAAAGGGTCATTCAACTGCCAAAGGGGTCGCGACCCACAGGTTGAGAACCACTGGTCTAGAGAAAAATAGACTAAAAATATATGCATAGTAATGTTAAAAAGGTTAAGTAACATGGTAGAATTATGGAAATGCCTATCTTTTTTGATATTTTCTAAATTTTATGCAATGAATTTATGCCACTTTCATAATAGAAAAGAAAACCATAGCACATTTTTAGGAGTGGAATTGTTAGGTCAAAAGCAAAGAATTCAAACTTTTAAAAAATGTTAATATGGGCGGGATGGGGGGGACAATGGGGGGATAAGAACACATATGTAATACCTTAATCAATAAATAAAGAAAAAATGTTAATAGGCATTTCTTGAAATTTCTATGATATTTATAACCATATTTATCTATCTTGTTTGGTTTAAAAATACTTTTTCTAATGCTTTGATAGTCACCCTTAATTTCTTATTTCACAGATATAACTAATCTTATACCTTTTTATTTTTAGTCTTCTTATGTTTTTTGATCTTTGGCAGAACTCTTAGAGCAGCAATTTGTTGGATTCTAATTTTTAAAAAAATCACTTAATGATTTTTGGTATTATTGTATCTTAGTGATAAGAAGCTATGTTTTATTGACATAGAAACTTAGATGTGTAACCTTGGAGAAGTTACTTAATCTGTGCCTCTATTTTCCCATCTATAAAATGGAGATAATATTAGTACATACCTAATCAGGCTATTGCAGAGAATAAATGACAAAATACATGTGAAGTACTTAAAGAATATTTTGCCAATAGTACAGTCAGTACATTTTTTATTAATTATTATTTTTTCCTATAGCAAAGTTTAGCTGTTTTATATGACAGCTTCTGTTTAAACAAATATATATTTAAATACATAAAAAACATAAGTGAGATATTATACATGCTTTTCTTTATTTAAAATATTTTTATTGATTTCAGAGAGGAAGAGGGAGAGATAGAAACATCAATGATGATAAGAGAGAATCAGTGGTTGGCTGCCTTCTGTATGCCCTCTACTGGGGATCGAGCCTGCTACCCAGGCATGTGCCCTTGACCGGAATAAAAAGTTGGGACCCTTCAGTCCTCAGGCTGATGCTGTTATCCATTGAGCCAAACCGGCTAGGGCTATACATGCTTTTCTTGATTTTTCACTTTATATAACTTGGACATCTTTTTATATCAAAGATAGATCTATATCATTGTTTTAAATGTTTAGATAATATTCCATTATATGTAACATGATTTTACTAAAACATTTCCTTATTAATGGGTATAATTTAGGATATTTCTAATTTTTGATATTATAAATGTAATTGTGATGAATAACCCTTGTGGTTAGAATTCCTCCGTATGGTACATTCTCAAAAGTTTTGTTAGTGTAAAGAGCACCGTGAGTTCCAGAACTTCCTAGAAAACTCACTTGGGACTGTGCCCCAGGATGAAATACTGTTCCGGCCACAGAAGCCACGCATTTACATTGTGTTATGCCTTTGCTTCTGCTCTTTCCTTACTTGTATTTCCTTCTATTCTCATTTTCCATCTGAAGAGTGCCTACTTCTTTGTGATCCTGTTTAAATTTACTTCCCCTTCCACAACCTAAACCACACCAAATTAAAAAAAAAAATCACATTTGAAAACCATAATCTTTTATTCTTTAGCTTTCTTACAGCATCTGTTCTTGCTTTCATTTATTATTCACTCAGCAGGTATTTGTTAATGCCTTTTATGTTCCAGATACTACAGAGTGCCAGATAAGGAGTAGATAAAACATAGTTTCTGCTCTCATGGAAGTCACAGACTAGTGGGAGAAAAGACAACAAACAGTTGACCAAAAATAAATATGTAAATATAAATTTGTCATAAGTATTATAAAGAAAGAGAACTGGATTAATCTGAATAAAGACTAATGTTTGAGTTTCTCTGAATTAATGGGCCTTTGTACAGAGAACATCCTATATAATAAAAGTGTAATATGCTAATTAGACCAGACATCTTTCCAGGTGTCCTTCCAGATGAAGCCGGGGCTATGAGGGCCAAGGCAGAGGCAGCTGCTGCTGCATGGAGGGGCCGAGGCAGAAGCGGCCGCCACGGTGGAGGGGGCCGAGCCCTTTGCACAAATTTTGTGCGTTGGGCCTCTAGTAGATTTATAAAGCCTGGATAAAACATAAACAAGCTTTAATGCTACTTCTTAAGATTGAATAAAGGAAGAAAGGGATGATTCCTTTGTTAAATATAAAAATTGAAGATTATATATTTTTTGTTATATGACATCATAGAAGGATGGATAGAATTCTTCTAATAGCCTTTGAGTCCTCAAAGAACCTGAGTTCTTCAACCACCAGTTCCATTTTCTCAAGCTGTCCCAGAAAAATGGCCATTGGTTCTTTTGCTTTATGTAGCTAACTAGATGTTGTCCTGACTATTTAATATGTCCAGGCATGCTGGGATTGGGAACAAATAATCCATTGATCCTTGAAAAACATAAAAGTAAAAAGCCAATCACATGTTTCTGTTTTAGATAGAGCATTGGCATCTAAACTCAAAGCTGCTTTATTTTAATTAGATTATATCAACCAATTATATATAGACTAGAGGCCCAGTGCACAACAATTTGTGCACTTGAGGGGGCGGTCCCTCAGGCTGAAGCTCGATCCACTGAGCCAAACCAGCTAGGGCCTCCTTTGTTTTTAAAAAAGGTAAGTCATCTTTTTCTTAAGAACCAGGTTTCATTTTCCTTCATAAAAATGAAGAGCTAAAACATATGTGTAAAAAAAATTTTAAAGCCTAAATGTGTGATATAAGGGAGAATGATTTATATAACAGATGTCACAGTTAGTGCATCTTTATGTTGAAATATTTGACAAATTAATAATTACAAATATATGTTTAAAAACATATACTATGCTAGATTAAAAACAGGGCAGTGGGATTATATATGATTCCCATCATTTAAAATGTTAACTTTTAAAGAAAAAAGGAAATGGTGGTTATTATATGTAAGAGGTAATACACTTTAATCCTAGATTCTGAAGCAGGAGGGTTGCAAACAAGGGGACTAGTTCCCAAAGGCTTCAGAAATTGTTTCATGAGTAGGACAGGCTAGAACAAGGCAGGTTAGTTATTCCCTCCCTGAGGAACCAGGTCACTGGATGCAGAGCCAGGGTGAATAGGATTATTTCCTGTAATCTCAAGGGTGCCAGTTGTAGATTTGATTCTTCAGCAAGGTCAGAGAAACTCAAGAGCTGAAGTTACAGCTTTTTTTTTTTTTTTAGGGTAGGCATAGTTTATCATCTTTTTTTTTCTTTCTATTTATATATATATATATATATTTTAAATTAAATCTTTATTGTTCAGATTATTACATTTGTTCCTCTTTTTCCCCCCATAACTCCCCTCCTCCCAGTTCCCACCTCACCCTCCGCCCTCACTCCCCACCCACTGTCCTCATCCATAGGTGCACGATTTTTGTCCAGTCTCTTCCCGCATCCCCCCCTACCCCCTTCCCCCCCAAGACAGTTTATCATCTCTTATTTCTACTTTAAAAAATATTATTAATATTATTGATTTGAGAGAGAGAGAGAGAGAGAGAGAGAGAGAGATAGAAACACCAATGATGCCCTAGTGGCTAGGATAGTGGATAGAGCATTGGCCTGTGGACTGAAGGGACCCGGGTTCGATTCCGGCCAAGGGCACATGCCTGGGTTGCGGGCTCAATCCCCAGTAGGGGGCATGCAGGAGGCAGCCTATCAGTGATTCTCATCTTTGATGTTTCTATATCTCTCTCCCTCTCTCTCTGAAATGAATAAAAATATCTTAAAACAAAAAAAGAAACATCAATGATTAGAATCATCAATTGGCTGTTTCCTGCACGCTCCCTACTGGGGGTTGAACAGCAACCCGGGCATGTGCCCTGACTGGGAATTGAATCGTGATCTTCTTGTTCATGCATGACTTGATGTTCAACCACTGAGCAACGCTGGCCTGGCTTCAATTTCTTTTAATAATCTATAATAATAAAAGCGTAATATGGTAATTAGACTGGACAGCCGAACGACCTTGTGGATATCATTCTGGACGTCGGGCCAAGGCAGAGGCGGTTAGGGGTGATCAGGCAGGCAGGTGAGTGGTTAGGGACAATCAGGCAGGCAGGCAGAGGGGTTAGGGGTGATCAGGCAGGCAGGCAGAGGGGTTAGGGGCAATCAGGCAGGCAGGCGACTGGTGAAATCAGTTAATACTGATCGCTACCTACAACAAATAATCAATTTGAACCACGCTTTGATCGTAAAACAACCAGAATGGGCCAGAAGACATGGCAAAGTAATTTTGCTTCATGATAACGCACCATCACACACTTCAAAACCAGAAGCATCGATCAGACCCTCAAACCTCGAGGGAAGCCCTAGCTGGCTTGGCTCAGTGGATAGAGCGTTGGCCTGCGGACTGAAGGGTCCCAGGTTCGATTCCGGCCAAGGGCACATGCCTAGGTTGCGGGCTCAATCCCCAGTGGGGGTGTGCAGGAGGCAGCTGATCAGTGATTCTCTCTCATCATTGATGTTTTTATCTCTCCTTCTCCCTCCTTCCTCTCTGAAACCAATAAAGAAAAAAAAAAAAAAAAAACCTCGAGGGAAGGTAGGGGAGGGCGGGGGTAAGGGGGAGAGATCAACCAAAGGCTTGTATGCATGCATATAAGCCTAACCAAGGGACACAGACACCAGGGGGGGTGGGTGAGGGGGTAATGGGAGGATAAGGACACATATGTAATACCTTAATCAATAAAGAAAAAAATGATTAAAAAATAAAATAAAAACAAAGACACGTTCAAAGATCTTGCCTGGGAAGTATTAACCCACCCGCCGTATTCACCAGACCTTGCTCCTTTAGATTACCACTTGTTCCAATTAATGGCACACGCACTTTCTCAGCAGCACTTCAAAACGTATGAAGAAGTGGAAAATTGGGTCTCTGAATGGTTTGCCTCAAAACAAGAAAAGTTCTATTGGGACGTTACCCACAAATTACCTGAAAGATGGGGGAAATGTGTAGCTAGCCGTGGACATTACTTTGAATAAAGCACTTTTGATGTTTCTCTTGAAATTATCGTGTTTTCTTTGATTACAAAATCTGTATTATTAACCAGTACACCTGGTATGTGGAATCTAATGAACAAAATAAACTGTTGAACAAAATACAGTGGGGCCTTGACTTACGAGTGTCCCGACTAATGAGGTTTTTGAGATACCAGCTGTCTCTCGGCTGATTTTTTGCATTGAGTTGACAGAGTAATTTGAGTTAACGAGCTCCTTAACGAGCTTGGTCTCAGAACGAATTAAACTTGTAAGTCAAGGCCCCACTGTAGATCCAGAGACATAGAAGCTTAGAACAGACTGTTGAATCTCAGAGGGAAGGTGGAGGTGGGTGGGATGGTGGAAGAGATCAACCAAAGAAATTGTATGCATATATGCATACCCCATGGACTTAGACAATAGGGTGGTGGAGGCCTGGGGTGGAGGGGTAAGGGTAGGCTATAAGGGGTCAATGGGAAAAAAATGGGGACATATGTAATACTTTCAACAATAAAGATTAAAAAAAAATTGACTTTAAAGAAAAATCTAGTCCTAACTTTAACAATGCTTGGCTTAATAGGTCCTGCTCAGGAAATGTTGGTTAAATAAATTAATTTGTGACATTTTTCATGATGCCTTCTTTTTCTTTTGCAGTTAAAAGAGCCAAATTCCAGGGTTCACCAGGTAAGATCCATCTTTACTTGCTATGTTCCCTCATACGTTCTGTGATTTAAAAGCAATCTTTTAAAAATTAATTTTATTGTATTTATTTATTAAATTAATTAAACATACTAAATTCATTAAAACATTAATTAAAAAATCAGTATGGGGAGATGTTGGTCAAGGGGGTACAGAGTTTTAGTTAAGCAAGATGAAAAATTTCTGGAGATCTAATGTACAGCGATGTGTATATAGTTGACAAGTGTTGTATACTTGTAATTTTCTTTCTTTTTTTAAAAAAATGTTTTGATTGATTTTTAGAGGGAGAGGAAGGGCAGAGAGATAGAGAGATAGAAACATCCATGAGAGAGAAACATCATCAATTGGCTGCCTCCTGCATGCCCCCTTCTGGGATTAAGCCTGCCTGCAACCTGTGCATGTGCCCTGACTAGGACCGAACCAGGGATATCTTGGTTCATGGGTTGACGCTCAACCACTGAGCCACACTGGTAGGCTATACTTGTAATTTTTTAAGAGGGAAGATCTTAAGTGTTTTCAACACACATACTCCCTCTCTCACTCATTCAAAATGGTAACTATAAGAGGTAGTGATGAATATGTTAATTTGCTTGATTGTGGTGATTATTTCACAGTGTATCTTATATCAAATAATCAGGTTGTATCCCTTAAAATATACAGTTTTAAATTGTCAATTATACCTCAGAAAAGCTGGGGGGAAAAACAATGCTGTTGTAAAACTTTAAAGAAATCAGAATCTATATATCTATCTAGCAAAAAGTTAAAGTCCCCTTACTTCTTGACCAACTCAATTATACTTCCTGAAGTAACTATTTAGAGGTTTTTATATATCGTTCAGACTTTTTTTCTTTGTATGTGTGTGTACACTACTGGATTAGCTACACATATCTTTGTGCAACCTAGTTTTTTCCCAGCACATCATGAAAATCTTTTCTTATGTGTGTGTATATCTGATTCTTTTTTTAAAAAATGTACAGAATTTTGTTGTAGATTTGTACCCTAGATACTTGATTGAATATTTAGGTTGTTTCTAATTTCTTGCTATTTTAAGAAGTAAATGTTCTTGTGCATTTATCATTGCCTGCTTTTACAAATGTAAATGTACACTAGAGTCCAGAAATAGAATTGCTGAGCCAACGGTATGTATTTTAGAGAAATTTGGTAGATGCTGCCACATTAACCTTCTGAAAGTTTTTGCTAGATTATACTAACCTATACCGTGTGTGAGGGTTTATTTTCCCAAATCCTTATCAACATGAAATAATATGAAACTCTTTAATCTTTGTCCATCTGAAGGTAAAAATAGTATCTCCTTATTTTTATACACGTTTCCTTAATTGTAAATGTCAAGTTACTCTGATTACTGCTGGGGAAGGAAAGAGCTCTGGAAATAACTAGAAAAAAATGAACATGGTTGGGAACCCAGGGAAATCTGAAAAACCAAGCAAAACCTTGAGTGCAACAGGAACTAAAGCAAGTTCTGAGCTTTCTACTCTCTCCACTGGTTTTGGATTAAGACTTTTTTTTTTTTTTTTAAAGTAAGAATCTGTTCCAGCTGGCTTTCTATGCTTACATACAGCCCATGATGGCTTTCTCCAGTGGAGTGTGTATGCTACTCATTCAAGCTTTATAACCAACCTGAGGCTACCACTGTTTCTTTGTTTTCCCTACTTACAATATTTTGAGAAGGAATCATATTGGTCGCACCTTTTGTCCATCCCATAGACTGGATGCTCTTGAGTGGCATCTGTCCCTGATCTAATTAGCTACAGTTGGATATGGGGAGTGGAGTACAAAATCATATGATATGAAACATAGCTCAGTAGTCTACTGCACTGGAACACTGGATATGGATGGGAATTATATACAAAACACATAAATTTTAATAATACTTAAGAGAAAGATTTACCTTCTGCTAGAAGTGCATGACAAGGACCATTTTCTCACATCTCTAACATTAGGTAATCATTTTAAGCAGTCTTTGCTAGTTTGATGAGTCAAAGATAACTTTCTTCCTTTTTCATTTTATAAAATTATGGTGAACTTGTTTATATGAAAAAACTCTCAATTCAGTGCCCTCATCATGGCTGATGTGAAGGTAGTAGGGTCAGAATAGAATGTGCTGTGTTAAGCAGTAGGTCAGATCTCTGAGTTTTGAAGTTCAGGCTACCTACCTTTGTTTAATACTCAACTTATATTCTCAGTTAGAGAATATCCTTTTCCCAACTCTGTAATAATGTTTCTGATAATTGAATAGATCAAGCTTGAAATTCATTTCCTTTATGAGGGTTTATCCTGAATTCTTATCCCTTTCAACAGCTAGAGTTTACCCTTTCCTCTTCTACAATCCTTTATTACTTTTTCTCTTAATGGCACTTTTATTTTCTACATTTAAAGTTATATATCTTTCCTATTAGATGAATTATATTAGTTTTTTCAAGCTGCAGGTGTGCTATAAAATTAAATTAGTTGGTTATGTTAACATTTTTATAGATTAAATGAAACAGAATAGTAAATATCAATGTACCATCTCATATTTTATGAAGCTTTGTTCTAGTTTATATGTGTTTGTGTATCTCCTGGGTCAAATACATTTCTTAAATTTGCAAAACACTTATAGGTTATGCTTTTGAAGGTAATATGTGTTTTATATATTTTTTGCGACTCTACTATGTTTTGAATGATGCTACTTTGTACAATATGTTTCCATTTCTTCTATATGTGATGCTTTACTTTGGATATTATTTAATTCCAAAGGCTGTGTGAGATTGGGTAACAGTCTGAGCACTAAGTATTACATCTTCATTTTGCATTTTTTTCTAAGATAAATTTAACACATATGTGACCCTGAAAGTGCAGAATGTGAAGAGCACAACTGTAGCAGTGCGTGGTGATCAACCTTCCTGGGAACAAGATTTTATGTTGTAAGTACTTTGCAGCAGCAGCGTACCTACAATATTTGATTACCTTTTCAAGGTAATTACATTGGATTAAACAATTACAGGCCCAAGATTTTGTGTATATGTAAGGTTTATAAAATATGTTAAATATTTATAAACATTTAAATGTATTAGCATATGTTAAATATTCTTTTTGAAAACTACAGAGTTACAGGAACAATTGAGGTATGTGGAAGGTGAAGTATGTCTGTAGTTTTGTTCTCTTGTGGATTCGTAATCTATTCTTAGAGATGAATTATGAATGTGAGTCAACTCCTGATAGCTTGGAAGTTTTTAGAGACAGGAACTGGGTCCTGGATTATGTCTTCCTCAAAGAACCAAGTCATATGTATGTGCTCAGGAAACATTAAGTAAATGAACAAATGAACTCATTATTACATTCTATATTCTATTGTATTTATGTAAAGGGGAAATTTTTCTTTGCTTCACTTATTTTCAACACATTTGATTTGAATTCTATGGCTATAATACCACATCCCAAAATTTTGAATCTGAGAACATTTATCTTACTATTACAAAAGGGAAGCCAAGCTTTTCTCTAACGTGTTAACTTGAAATTTCTGCATGTGATAAGTAGATGTTGTTTTCCTGAGAATACCTTTTTGCTTTTTTTGCTGGAATTGGCCTTTTCTCATCTTTCTTGCATTTCTTCTCAAATAAGCTTGTGTTTCAACAAGAGCTTTCTGGAGAATGTTTTTAGCACTAACATAAGTGTTTGCTTGTTCCACTGTAAGGCTATAGTTAAGTTTGAGTTAGCCCTTCCCAGCTGATATTCCACCAATACATGACATTGCTTTTGCTTATTGGTTATTTGGCTCTTTCCAGAATCATTTCTTTTAAAAAAATTCTTAGTTATTATTATAGGAAAATCATCATTATTTATCATTATCCCGTGATAATCATTTTGTTAATAAGTGGCAGTGCCTACTTTAACTGATAATGTCTAATGAGTTAATATCTAATGAGGGGCTGTGTGGTATGAACTGGCACACTAGTGTCCCTTACTTGTCCCTGACCATGTGTTCCCATCAAATTTAGATGTTCTCAGGGATGTTTTTTCTTCTGCTTACAACCCATTTAATAAATCTTGTGAAGAAGCCTTGTTTTTTCTACAAGTTTCCTGTATACAATCCATAGATATAAGTTGTGGGCAGTGTTAGTATTAACAAGAAAACATATAAGACTATTGCCTAAGGGTGGATGAAGACTGTACACAGGCAGCCTTTGTTGTAATGCCCACATTGCTTGGCTTCACTTTTTTTTAAAAATGAAACTGTTAATCTAATCATAATTGTAGCTCCAAAGGAGAGGGAACAGACTAACAAAGGCATTTTTTTATAGATACCTTACATAGGTTTCTAGGAATCTAAACAATGGGTGCAGCATTCTGGGGCATTTTGATTTTTCTTGACAAAATCCTGGTAATAAAATATTCAAGGTAAACAGGAAATGTAGCTGTTTCCTTCATATTATCTGGCTTTATTTAAAGGATTTTTTTCTTTCTTTTAGTGAGATTAGTCGCCTGGACCTGGGTCTAAGTGTGGAGGTATGGAACAAAGGACTGATTTGGGACACCATGGTGGGTACCGTGTGGATTGCACTGAAGACTATTCGACAGTCAAATGAGGTCAGTCCTTGCATTGCCCACTTATAGGTATGGTTCTAGCCTTAGTTCTCCCCACTCAATCTCCATTCAACTAATATTCATCCATACATCTCAGATTGCTCTGCCCCCTTGCTAATTAGAGGGCATGCAACCAGCTTATTCCTCACCTCACCTAGAGGTTTAGGGGATTTTATTTAGGTCTGGTCTTTCCTCTGCCTTGTGACTGAATTAAAAAGTGCTAGAACACCTCTTTAAACTTATCAGGTAGACAGCCCTTCTGAGTACTGTGTGTGTGTGTGTGTGTGTGTGCGTGCGTGCGTGTGTGTGTGTGTGTGTGTGTGTGAGAAAGAGAGAGAAAGAGAGAGAGAGAGAGAGAGAGAGAGGGAGAGAGAGAGAGCGGACAGATAGAGAGGAGAGATATCAGGAGGGTAAAGGAGGGAAGGGAGAGACTGTGTGTGATTGATTTAGGGTACCTGTGGTTTTTACCTTTCCCACTAAGATACTTTCCTGAGAGGAGTCCATTAAACTTCCTCAGCCATCTGGATGGGTTCTGTTCTCTACTCTGGATCCTATTTTCTGCTTTTTTTCTTTGGGTCACTCATCCCCAGGGGACTGGTTTCAGTCTTCCTTCTACATGTAACCCTAATAGGGTTTAAGGAACTACCAGTTTTGGCAATTGGTATTCACAGTGTCTCTGTACATGATTTTCAAGACTGAACTCCCATTCCACTTCCCCAGGTTAGAATTCAGCATAATTTCTTCATACACACTCACTTTGAATGTGGATAGAATCTATAGTATTCCTATATATCTTTTTCATGAACTGGGAGTTTTCTCTGGGAGTGGGGTGATGAAAATGTGACCCTCCTTCTGGAATTTCTTTTAGTTCTGGTTAAATTTGTACTCCCCCAGCAATGGGCAGTTCATTTTCATTGTGGCCCCAGTTCAAGTCTACTTAACTAGCAATGTTAGTAGCTCTATACTGATTAGAAATAGAAACACATGAAGTGACACAGTCATTAAGAGTGACACAGATTAAATATTGATCCATGGAGATGCTTGTTTTTTCGGTTTGGTACTCCGGAAATTCTTTCCTCAGTGGGCTTGCGGAGAGCAGGAGAGGTAGGTGGTGACAGTGGTGTGTTTGCCTTATCAGGAAGTGAGTGGCCCTCAGAAGCTCTCCAACAAGGAAATTCAGAGAAAAACACTTGGCTCTTAAACCAAGAGGGGAATCATGAAAAAGTAAAGTTTAATCTTAGTTCTCTGTTTTCTAGGAAGGGCCCGGGGAGTGGTCCACGTTGGAGGCAGAGACATTAATGAAAGATGATGAGATCTGTGGAACTAAAAACCCAACTCCTCATAAAATTTTGCTTGATACAAGATTTGAGTTGCCTTTTGGTGAGTCTGTTTGATTAGATTTTAATGTCATTCAATACTTTTTACCATATTGTTTCAAATTGTTTGCTATTTGTTTTATCAGCCATATTTTTGAGGGCATTCTTGTCTTCTTCTCTATTTCCTATAATGCCTATCCCAGGGATGATGCAAAGTTGATGCTAGAATGATGCTAATTAAAGAATCTATACTAAGAGCATTCTCTTTAAGTATTTACTTTTTTATGACTGTTTAGTATGATTTATGAAATACCTGCGTGTTAGAGAACATCAATAATTTATTCTTGTGATAACATTTTAACATTTATTGTCTTGAAGTGAATGTATAACTTATGATCTGTTCATTTTAACAATGACCTAGCACTAATAAGTAGAATAGTAATTTAAAAGGAAATTTTTAAAAAATCATAAAAAATACATTCCCTGGCAAAAATTCAAATAGTATGGAAATGTACATGAATAAAAGTTGTTTCTCTTCCCACCTCCTTTGCATTCTATTTTCAGTGGTCAAAGAAATTAACCACTATTAATTTTTTTGTGTCTTGGTTTAGAAATAAGAAATTTCTTTTGCAGAAATTTCTTCTGACAAAATTTGAATCATATGTATATATTACATATAGTGATTCAGTCGTGTGCCGCATAATGACATTTCAGTCAATGACGGGCCACCTATATGATGGTGGTATACCATAAAGCCTAGGTGTATAGTAGGTTATATCATCTAGGTTTGTGTAAGTACACTCTATGATGCTTGCACAATGATGTAATTGCCTACTGATGCATTTCTCAGAACATACCTTGTTATTAAACCGCACATAACTGCATAAAGTGTTGTATGAACTACAAAAGCACATTATCTTGGACATTGTTCCATGTTATACTTAAGGTCTATCTTGCTGGTCTGAACAGATGCCTATTTGGTAAATGATCTAAGCAACCCTTTATTAATTGACGTGTAGGTTTTTTTTTTAAAATATTACATACTGCTGTAATGAACAGCTTTGTATATCTGTGCCCATTTGTGAGTCTAGGAGAAAGTCCTTAAAGTAGAATTTAAAGAATGGGTCAGGGGGGTGGGAGTGGCCGGGGAGAGGTCAATGGGGTGAAAAAGGAGACATATGTAATACTTTAAACAATAAAGAATTTAAATTAAAAAAATAAAACAAAATAAAGAATGGGTCAAACAATATATGCACCATTACTTTTCATAGTATTGCCAAGTTACTTGTCAGAAAGATTGTGCCATTTTATAGTCCTATCAGCTGTATCCAAGATGTCCCTTTTCTACACATCTTTGCTAACATTTTGTATTTCACAATCTTTAACCTTTTTCTGTGTAATTGGTTGATATGGTATCTTGTTTTAATTTAGTTTAATTTTAATTTTGACTGTTCACACTGAGCCAAACCAGCTAGGGCCTGGGCTTTTAAACCATAATATATTTAACCACTCCTCTTGTTGGGTATTTTGTTTGTTCAAAGTTTATACTATTATAAATTATACTGCAGTAAACATAATCACAGCTCTATATTTTTCTTAAAACTATTTTGAGGGGTAAGGCAGGAATACATGCACAGTGGTTTAAAAAGTTATCCAGTAAAAATTACTAAGCCTCCCTCACAAATAAATTCTCTTCCTTATAGGCTGTCATGATTAGTACTTTCTTGTGTATCTTTGCAGAGTCAGTCTTTGAATCTATAAGCAAATATAGACTTAATCTCTTTTTAAAACACAAATAGTAGTATATTCCAACACATTTGGTGTCCCTGATGCCCTCCACTTAACAATGTATCTTAGAGCAGTGGTTCTCAACCTTGGCTGCATATTAGAATCAACTGGGAATCTTTTTAAAATCCTGATTTCTGGGCCTCATCCTCCGGAAATTCTGTTTCTTTGTTACTAATGTTGTGGCCCCACCCCATAACAAAGAAACAAAGAAACAGAATTTCCCGAGGATGAGGTCCAGAAATCAGGATTTTAAAAAGATTCCCAGGTGATTCTAATGTGCAGCCAAGGTTGAGAACCACTGTCTTAGAGAATCATTCTACATTATTCTACATCAGAACTTATAGACCTGCAGCATAGCAGCTCTTCCTGTCCTCTCACTTCTTTTAAACAATTACAGGGTACACCATTTTATGGATGAGGAAGTGCTACACAAACTAGGTAGCAGATTATTTGAAGGTTTTATTATAAGACTTTGAAATACTGCCACTAATTGCTGAAGAGCAGTTTGAGGGGAAGGAGGTGAAGTTTTAGGCAGGAAGATGTATCTGTCTAAATGTCTCCAAAGTTGCTCTGATCCATATGTTGCCTCATTGTTTCTCTTTCATGCTGTATATATCTGATGTTTATAAAAGGTGAGTTTTGTTTTGGGGTAAGTTATAATAGTCAATCTTAAATATATAGAAATGAGTATATACCATTATTAATTTTTCTTTTTTTATTGTGGTAAAATACATATAACATGAAATTAACTATCTTAACTATTTTAAGTGTACAGTTCAGTGATATTAATACATTCATAATGTCGTGAACCGTCACCGTCATTCATATCCATAGCTTTTTTCATCTTGTAAAAATCAAACTCTGTACCCATTAAAAAGAACTCCTATTCTCTTTACCCCTCAGCCCCTGGCAACCACCATTCTTTCTATGTCTATGATTTTTTACAATTCTAAGCATCTCAGATATGTGGAATCAATATAGTATTTGTCTTTTTGTAACTGGCATGTTTCTCAGCATGATATTCTCAAGGTTCATCCATGTTGTGACGTATGTTCCTTCCTTGTTAAGACTGAATAATATTCCATTTAATATACATACTACATTTTGCTTATCCATTCATTCATTGGTGGACACTTGGGTTGCTTCCACATTTTAGCTACTGTGAATAATGCTGCTATGAACGTGGGTGTGCAGAAATCTCTGAGATTCTGCTTTAATTTCTTTTGAGTATATTATTACTTCAAGATGGAATTGCTGCATTATATGGTAATTCTATTTTTAATTTTTAAAATATTGCCATACTGTTTTTTTCCTAGTGGCTGTACCATTTTATAGTCCTACCAATAGTATGCAAGGGTTCCAGTTTCTCACATCCTCACCAACACTTGTTATTTTCTGTTTTTTTGTGTGTGGTTTTTTTTTTATGGTAGCCATTCTAATTGGTGTGAAGTAGTATCTCATTGTAGTTTTGATTTGTATCTCCCTAATGATCAGTGTTGTTGAGCATGTTTTCATGTGCTTATTGGCCATTTGTATATATTTGGAGAATCTATCAAGTCTTTCATTTTTTAATTGGGTTTTTGTTTTGTTGTTGAGTTTTAAGAGTTCTCTGTATATTTTGGGTATTAATCCCTTATCAGATATTTGATTTGCAGATATTTTCTCCCATTCTGTTGGTTGCCTTTTTATTCTATTGGTATTATCTTTTACTGCAGAAAGTTTTTGATTGTCATAAAGTCCAATTTGTCTATGCTTTCTTTTGTTGCCTGTGCCTTTGGTGTCCTATTCAAGAAATCATTGCCAAATACAATGTCATGCAGCTTTTGCCCTCTGCTTTTTTCTAGTAGTTTTATGGTTTTAGGTCTTGAAGCATTTTGAGTTAATTTTTTTTTTATGGTGTTAGGTAAGGATCCAACTTCATTCTTTTGCATACAGATATTTAGTTTTCCCACCAACATTTGTTGAAAAGACTCTTTTCCCCATTGAATGTATCCTTGTCAAAAAATCATTTGACCACATATATGAGGGTTTAATTCTTAGCTCTCTATTCTGTTGATCTATATATCTGTCTTTATGTCAGTATCACACTGTTTTCCCCCCCACTTAAAATATTTGTATTAAGATATAATTGACATTTAACACTGTAAATTTAAGGTGTACAATGTATTGATTTGATACATTTATATATTGGAAAATGATTACCACCATCATAGCATTAGCTGATACCTCTATCATGTCACATAATATAGTACCACACTATTTCGATTACTATCTATATATATAAAAGCCCAGCGACTGGAATGGCAGAACGACCAGAACGACCAGAACAACCGGTGGCTATGCGTGCACTGCGGCAGCCAAACCAGCCTGATCCGGGCCCTGATCGGCCCAACCCCTGCCCCGATTGGGGGCGGAGCTGGCCAGCCAACCACCTGCAGCCCCTACCCCTGGCCAGCCCGGCCCGATGGGCCCCCATTGGGGCAGGTAGGCCAGACCCCACCCTGCACGAATTTGTGCATCAGGCCTCTAGTAGCTTTATAGTAAATTTTGAAATTAGGAAATGTGAGTCCTCCAGCTTTAGTCTTACTTTTAACCCTTTGCAGTCCCATTTTATTTTTGGAATTCAAACAGTCTGGTCCAAATTAATTGACGGGATTGAATGTTGAAGTTATCTGTTTCACTAGACCTCAGCTCGACGTCGGACCTGCTCTTAGCACCTAGTCTGTCGAGTCAGTCTCCACGTTGGACCGAAAAGGGTTAAAATTGTTGTGGCTATTTGGGATCTGTTGAGATTCCATATTAATTTTAGGATGTGGTTTCTATTTCTGTAAAAAACATATTTGGATTTTGATAGTGATCACATTGAATCTGTAGATCATTTTGAATAGTATTAACATATTAACAATATTTTAACTCTCTATCCCTAGATTGTTTTTAACTCTCTATCCCTCTCCCTTAAGTCTTCTGGTCCAGTGGAAATAATAGAACATTATTTTGGTTTTTGTAAAGATTCAAGATAATGTTCATAGAAAGAATGAAGACACCAGTAAAATTAGTCCATTGCTACCACCCTTCTAAGTTTGATTATCCGATCTAACAAAGCATTATTGACCCATGATTAAATTATTAACCTTGTAATCTGGTTTCTTCTTTTTCATGGTAGATATCCCAGAGGAAGAAGCCAGATATTGGACCTACAAATTGGAGCAAATCAATGCCTTGGGTGCTGACAATGAGGTAGGAACAGCCTTATTTGCAATATGTAGAGGTAGAGAAAATCTTTTTATAGAACACTTTATAGTTTTTCAACAGAGGGACCTGTGAGTATGTTCAAGAATGAAAGACTTTAAACTGTGTTAAAGAAAAAGGCATCTCGCCCTAACCGGTTTGGCTCAGTGGATAGAGCGTCAGCCTATGGACTCAAGGGTCCCAGGTTAGATTCTGGTCAAGGGCATGTACCTTGGTTGCGGGCACATCCCCAGTGGGGGGTGTGCAGGAGGCAGCTGATCGATGTTTCTTTCTCATCGATGTTTTTAACTCTCTATCCCACTCCCTTCCTCTCTGTGAAAAATCAATAAAATATATTTTTAAAAAAGAAAAAAGGCCGAAACCGGTTTGGCTCAGTGGATAGAGCGTCGGCCTGCGGACTGAAGGGTCCCAGTTTCGATTCCGGTCAAGGGCATGTACCTGGGTTGCGGGCACGTCCCCAGTGGGAGATGTGCGGGAGGCGGCTGATCGATGTTTCTCTCGCATTGATGTTTCTAACTCTCTATCTCTCTCCCTTCCTCTCTGTAAAAAATCAATAAAATATATTTAAAAAAAAAAAAAAAGAAAAAGGCACCTGGAAGATTGCCTGACATTTCATTAGAAGGATTTTTCTCCTACTTTTCCTATTCTTCTCAGTGTTGCCCAGAAGTGGCTGAATTGGCAGTAGTCTGGCTCTAGATTGTTGGGGAAGGAGCTTATACTAGAAAAACTGTTCTCTTGTTACACAGATGAACAAAGGCATTTCTTCTGCTAGTTCCCAGATTTTTGGATCTATATATCCTTATTTGTTTGCTTTTTAAAAGGATGTTTAGACTATTACATGCTTGGTGTCCTGCTGTACTAACTTATCTCCAGAAATGGATCTGTTGCACAGAAAAGAACACAACTCAATCTGGGCCATCAGGAATAGGGAATGCTCTTGATATTGGTGGCGGAGGGAAAAATAAGTTATTTTACTTTTGGAAAAGTACCACTTTTGCTACTCTGGTTTTGATTTCCATTTTCCTGATGATTAGTGATGTTGAACATCTTTTCATATGTACGTTGGCCATCTGTATCTTCTGTGGAAAAATGTCCTTTCATGTCCTCTGCCCAGTTTTTGATTGGGTTATTTATTTATTTTGTTATTGAGTTGTTTGTGTTTTATATATTAACCCCTTATTGTATATATCATTTATGAAATCTTGATAATTACTGAATCTTGGAGGTAAGTGTAAAGGTTTAAGTTTACTATGCTCATTTTTATGTCTGCTTACAAATTTTATGATGGTTTTATGCTGTGAAAACCATTAGGTGAAAGGCTGGTGGGATCACTTCATAATGGATGAAATAGGCTGATATCAGTTGAATCCACTATTGAAATTTAATATCACTAAAAGTGACATAAGACACCATCACCCCACCAAAAAGAAAAAAAAACAAACCCCACACACACCTTCAATATAAATTTCAATCTAATCCTCAGACTACTAGAAATAATTTCCAGTTTAAAGAAAGTAAGAGGGATAGAGGAACATGGTAAATAAAACCTTGGAATATAATCAGCCAAATCTAGAATGTACAGCATTCTACATAACAAATGAGAGAAGAAACAATTGTAGAATTAAAATGATTTAAAAGACATAATAACCAAATATGTACAATTTGATTGGATCATGAATTGAACAAATCAACTGTGACAAGATATCTTTGAGACAATAAAGAAAATTTGAATTCTGAGTAAGGTAGGCCTTAGCCGGTTTGGCTCAATGGATAGAGCGTCGTCCCGTGGACTGAATAAATAAATAGATAGATATAAATAATAAATAAATAAATAAGTAAATAGTATCTGACTTCACCCTGGCTGGTGTGGCTCAGTTGGTTGAGCATTGTCACATGCACCAAAAAGCTGCTGGTTTGATTTCTGGTCAGTGCATATGCTTGGGTTGTAGGCTTGATCCCCACCCAGTAGGGGTTGTGCAGGAGGCAGCCCATTGATGTTTCTCTCTCTCCCCACTCCCTTCTCCTCTCTCTAAAATCAATAAAAACATATTACAAAAATAAGATAAATTATACTTGACTTACAATCCTTCCTATCTACCTCTGATATTTGTATCATAGGTTATTGCTTGTATAGTATTCTATCTAATAATAGACAAACATGGTAATTGACCATACCTTTGCTACGCCTCCCATCGGCTAATCAGCGAGATATGTGCAAATTAACCGCCAACAAAGATGGCGGTTAATTTGCATACATAGGCGTGAAACGGCGGAGCGAAGACTGAAGGCGGCTCTGGCCAGGGCAGCGAAGGCTTGAAGGCGGCTCTGGCCGGAGCGAAGGCCTGGGTCCCGGAGGAAAACCGGTGCCGGCAGCCAGGGGAAGGGAAGGCCTATTGCATGAATCTTTTCGTGCAACAGGCCTCTAGTTTTATATATAAAAGTATATTTTTATACAAAAAATGTTTTGTATTTTGGATCCAACCACTTGAAAGGCCTTTCTCTACTGACACTGCTATATAAACCATCGTCAACTTTTGTCTGGATAATTGCAGTCATTGGTCTATTTCCCTTTTAGTTACCTACAGTTTATCTCACATAGTAGCCAGAGTGACTTTTTATTTTTTTAAAATATGTTTTAAAAAAATACATGTTATTGATTTTTTTTACAGAGAGGAAGGGAGAGGGATAGAGAGTTAGAAACATCGATGAGAGAGAAACATCGATCAGCTGCCTCCTGCACACCCCCCACCGGGGATGTGCCTGCAACCAAGGTACATGCCCTTGACAGGAATTGAACCTGGAACCCTTCAGTCCACAGGCTGACGCTCTATCCACTGAGCCAAACCAGTTAGGGCTTTAAATATGTTTTTATTGATTTTTTTTTTAGAGACAGAGGAAGGGAGAGGAAAAGAGATAAAAACATTGATGAGAGAGAAACATAGTTCAGCTGCTCCTGCACACCCCTTACTGGGGATCAAGCCTGGAGCCTGGGCACTGGGAATGGAACTGGTGACCTCTTGGTACATTGGTCAATGCTCTACCAACTGAGACACACCTGATGGGTCAGAGTGATTTTTTATTTTATTTTATTTATTTATTTTTTAAAAAGTTTTTTATTTATTTATTTTTTAGAGAGAGAGGAAGGGAGAGGGATAGAGAGATAGAAACATTGACGAGAGAGGAACATCATCGATTGGCTGCCACCTACACGGCCTTTACTGGGATTGAGCCTGCAACCAAGGTACATGCCCTTGACCAGAGTCGAACCTGGGACCTTTCAGTCCGCAGGCTGATGCTCTATCCATTGAGCCAAACCAGCTAGGGCGAGAGTGATTTTTTAAGAGTCTCATGCTCTACCGACTGAGCTAGCCGGGCACCTGTAGAGAGTGATTTTTTAAATGTTTATTGGTTTGAGAGAGAGAGGAAAGGAGGGGACGAGGGAGGAGGGGAGAGAGAGAGACAAGAGAGAGAGACAGACAGAGATAGAGAGAGAGAAGCATTGATTTGTTGTTCTACTTATTTATGCAATCATTGGTTGATTCTTGTATGTGCCTGGCTGGAGATTGAATCCACAACCTTGGCAAATCAGGACTATACTCTCACCAATTGAGTTAGCTGGGCAGGGCCAGAGTGATTTTTAAAGTGTAATCAAGTCACATCTCTCTTGTGTTTAAAACTCTAAATGGCCTCCCAATACACTAGAATAAAATCTAACTCCTTACCATGGTTTACATACTCTACTTCCCCATTGCCTGGAACAAGGCTTTGCACATAATAAGTGCTCAAGAAATATCTGTTAAATGAGTGACACATTTATCGGCAATGTTAGGAAAGCTCTGTATTGCCCAGTATGTCACAACTTATTAATAAGTGGCAGAGTCAGGATGAAAACTCCAGATTATTTGCAAGTTGCTGGACCACGTTGTTTTCCCAGTCTTCCAATGGGATCTGCACCAAACTATTCTGTCTTCCAAACTATATACCTGTGTTAAAGTGTTTATGTCTTTTTCTTTTTTGTTTTGCCTTTTCAAATCCTGCCCATCCTCAAGACTTAAATTTAATTAAAAATTTTAGAGAAAAATTTTTATGGCTTCAGTACTCTGTATTTGCTTTTTGTTTTTGTTAACTTTAACCCAATTCTCTTTCTCTTTCCCTCCCTCCCTCCCTTCCTTCCTTGAGAGAGTGGAAGGAAGGGAGGGAGGGAGAGAGAGAGAGAGAGAGAGAGAGAGAGAAATTGATGTGAAAGAGACACATCAATTGGTTGCCTTCCCCAATTGGTTGCCTTCCCCACATGTCCAGACCAGGACCAGGACTAGGGATCAAACCTACAACCCAGGTATGTGCCGTTGACCAGAAATTGAACCCATGATCCTTTGATGCTCAGGCCAATGCTCTAACCATTTAGAAACACCAGCCAGGGCACTCTGTATTTGTCTTTTTGGTGGTAAATGGTGGTGGATTGGGTTGGGAAGGCTAGAGTGTAAATGTGAAGGGGACTGGAGTAGATTTCAGATGTTGCATTGTATGCTTAAATAAGTAATTGCACACATGACCTCATGAGGGAGGAAGCACTGTTACTTTTTTTTTTAACATCAGAAACTCAGTCTCGGAGAGGTTTTCAGTTCCGTCACTCCAATGGGGAAATCTATACTTTATCCATAGGAAAACTTAGAAGACTGCATTTTCTACGTCTTCTGAACCTTCTCTAAAACTAAGCCTTCTCTGCCTTGGCTGGGCGGCTCAGTTGGTTGGAGCATTGTCCTGAACACCAAAAGGTTGCAGGGTTGACTCCCAGTCAGGGCACATACCTAGGTTGTGGGTTCAATCCCCGGTCGGGGTGCGTACGGGAGGCAACTGATCAGTGTTTCTCACATAGATGTTTCTCTCTCTGTCTCTCTCTCTCCCCTTTCCTCTCTCTCTAAAAATAATACACGTCCTCCAGTGATAAATCTTTTAAAAAGTTAAAAAAACAACAACAGACTAAGCCTTCTACAGCTGCTTGGCAGGTGTCCTTGGCCAGAATGGTCTCTGCTATCCTGATTTAGCCTGTTGCATGGGACCAGTGTCATTTCTGATATTCTGGCCTTTATGTTGGGATCGCACAGGGAAATCAGCAGCAGGATCATCTATTTCTTTTCAGTAAAAACTTTGACTCTCGTCAAACACTAAACCTTTTTCCAGGTACCTGTGATTTTTTCCCTCTTTACTTGGGCCTCTTATTATATGTGTTTTTTTTTCTTCTTTCTGCTTCTAGTATTCTATTCAAGAAGAAAGCCAGAGGAAGCCATTGCCCAGTGCTGCCGCCCAGTGTTGTAAGTGAGAAACTTATCTCTGAAGCTCTTAATCACAGCTTTCTGTGAGTTCTCCAAATGTGGCTTGTTTTGAATTGGGGAGGATGGTGTTGTGGTGTGAGTAAACAGTATATATTCTAGAAACACACCTATGTATATATTCAGACCCATGCCTCCAATGGATCTCTGCCCAGTAGCTTTAGGAAGAGGTCTTTTGGTTTTGTGTGGCTGTAGGCAGGGCAATGGTGCTCATCGTTTTTGTCCATTTGCCAGCTTTTATCCCAGGAGGAATGATTTTACTTTTTCTATCCCCATTTACCAGTTATTATTCTTTTAAGACTTTGTTTAATGTCATTAACTTTGGAAAATCTTTTGGCCACTTTGTTCTTCCCGCAAGTCTAGCTAGATGTCTCTCCTCTATAGTACCCTGTGATTGCATTTATTATATAACCTACCATGTATTATAATCTATGTATATTTCTTTGACAGGAACACAGAGTTTTTAAAGGCATAGAAATTCTTCCTTTTGTATTCCTAGCATCTGGCTCAATACCTGATACATAGTATAGTACGCCTCATTAAAGTTTGATAAATGTTTGAGTAAGAGAACTTGTCATTTCTCCTGAGATTAACTTATCCAAATCACACAGATTTCTTCTTGAAATGAACCATGCATTGTTGCTATATTGCTACCTTCTCCTTAATTTCTCTTAAAACAGCTTGAGGATTCACTAAAGGAATGATTTGGAGTCTGTTCTCTTTCAATTTTTCAAGCTGTGGGGTGTGTGTGTGTGTGTGTGTGTGTGTGTCTGTGTCTGTGTGTTGTACTTTTGTTGTTGTTGTTACTATAGTTTTTCTGAACCACATGTCAAACTCTTATCAATTGCATGTTGAAATTGGTAGTAATAGTAATTGTAGTAATACTACTACTAATAAGAACCATAGCATCTAACATTTTGAGGTCTTACAGTATGCCAGATGCTGGTCTAAGAACTAAAAAGTACTAACTTATTTGATCTTCACAACAACCCTAAGACATAGATTTTACTCTTGTCTCTCCATTTTTCAGATGAGGAAACTGAGGCATATAGAGATTGAGTAATTTGCCACAAATTACATAAGTTGTAAGTGGTGAAGTAAATATTCAAACACAGACAACCTGACTTGATAGTCCATGCCTTGAACCGCTTTGTTATATTACCTCCATCATATTGTTTTTGAGAATGAAAACCTCTATTTATGGTTTATAAATTCATTGGTTGCCTTCTATCCTATAGGCTACTTTCCTGATAAAAGTAAGACCAATGGCAGAGGTCAACATTTTTTCTTTATTTAAGAAAACCTATTTTTTATGATTTATTACTCTTCCCCCTTTTTGGTTATTTAGGACATAGAATTTATCAAACATTTAGGGTTATAGAGACCAGAAGAATCTAAATTGAAGAGCAGGTTGTGAATTCAAAGTCTATAGGTTCTTTCCAAAGTTATTGTAATGAGCGAATTTTTATCTTTATTTTTCTCTTTTCTGTCACTAACTTGATGAAAGTTTCTCTGTGTGTGTGGTTCTTTTTAAAATATGTTTTTATTGAGTTCAGAGAGGAAAGGAGAAGGAGAGAGAGATAGAAACATCAATGATGAGAGAGAATCATTGACCAGCTGCCTCCTGCACGCCCCACACTGGGGATTAAGCCTGCAACCTGGGCATGTGCCCTGACCGGATATCGAACCGTGACCTCCTGGTTCATAGGTCAATGCTCAACCACTGAGCCACGTCAGCTGGGCTGATTTAGTTGATATTTAAATGAGACTTTTAGACTTGAGTTGATGCTGGAATGAGGTAAGACTTTTGGGGCTGATGGGATGGAATGAATATATTTTGAAGGTGATAAGAATATGCATTTGTGGCTTTGGGACAGAGGCAGAATGCTTTTGGGCTGAATTGTGTCCTCTAAAACTCATGTTGAAGGCCTAACCCCTCAATGTGACTGTATTTAGAGATAGAGCTTGTGAGGAAGTGTTAAAGTTTAAATGATGTCATAGGGTGGGGCTCTAATCTGATAGGGCTGGTGCCCCTTTAAAAAGAGGAAGAGCCCTGGCTAGTGTGGCTAGAGTGTCAGCTGTCCACCAAAGGGTCTCAGGTTCTCCGGGTCAAGGACACATAACTGGGTTGCAGGTTCGATCCCTGGCCCCAGTTGGGGTGCGTGTGGGAGGCAACCAATTGATGTGTCTCTCGCATGTATTCTTCTCTCTCTTCCTCTTTCCTCTTCCTCCTCCCTCCCTCCCTCCCTCTCACTTTCTCTAAAAAATCAATGGAAAAAAATATCCTCGGGTGAGGATTAACAAAAAAATAAAATAAAATACAAAGAGACACCAGAGCTCTCTCTGCCATGTGAGGACACAGCAAGAAGATGGTCATTTGCAAGCGAGGAAGAGGGCTCTCATCAGAAACTGAACCCTGCCAGAACTTCGATCTTTGATTTTTCAGCCTCTAGAAACTGAGAAAATAGATTTCTGTTGTTTAAGCCACCCAGTCTATGGCATTTTGTTATGGCAGCCAGAGCAGACTAATACACTTAGGGAAACAAATCTATATAATTGGAAGGAAAATATCTGGAAAAAGAGGCACCAAAATATTAACCAAATTTGTCTCTGATAGTGGGATTATGACTTTTTAAAAAACATATTTTTATTGATTTCAGAGAGGAAGGGAGAGAGAGAGAGAGAGATAGAAACATCAGTAATGAGAGAGAATCATTGATCGGCTGCCTCCTGCACACCCCCTACTGGGGATCGACCCCACAATGTGGGCATGTGCCCTTGGCTGGAATCGAACCTGGGACTCTTCAGTCCCCAGGCCGATGCTCTATCCATTGAAGCAAACTGGCTAGGGCTACCAGTTACAATTTAAGAGGAAGGGCCCTGGCCAGTGTGGCTTAGTTGGTTGAGTATTGTCCAGTGAACTCTTCCAGTTCTTACATTTTCTAAATAATTAACTAAGTACTACTTTTACTAGTTAAAAGTTATTAAGAGGAGTAATGGAGTCATTGAGTCCTTGTTCTAGATCTGTGTTTGCTGTCGTCTCTCTGAGTGTCTTTGGAAGTCTTTCCACTTGTCTACTTAAGTTTCTTGATGCATAAAAAAGAATTGGTCTAAATGAGCTCTAGATTGTACCTACAGATAGGTATAGAGTTCAGATTAGCAGTTCTCCTGCTTAGGTAGATATCTAACCTGTCTGGCTCCCATTTTTTGCCAGCATCCCCAAATTGTATTCATCTTTCCCCTCCCCAGGAGATAGGGAATGGATGGGCTAACCTCTCTTCACCAATAGCTGCTCTTGCAAAAGATTAAAGAGTTCCACCCACATTCTACAAGACAGCTGGCAAGGATTCAGTTAATTGTCTTATAAAATTTCCTAAAATAGGATTTGTCCTATTGTTTCTTCATAATTAGATTCTGGTTACTACCTAGCTGATACTAATTTTTAAAAATTATTTGTGATTATTTGTGATGCTGATGTTAATTATTAGTTCAGATGGTGTTTTCTGGATCTTTCCACTGTTAGGGTATTCCGCCCCCCCCCCCCTTTGTAATTAATAAGTAATCTGGAGGGGGGCATAGTACTTTGAGACTGTGTGTACATATCCTATTTTCTCATAACTTTTCATTCATTAATATTATAATCTGTTATGATGGTTGCAAAATGATGATTTTCTAATTCTGTCATTACTTTTACATTGAGTAGCTGTCTTTTTCTCTTCTCTCCTTTTTTTATGACTGTCACTATGAACTCATGAATTCTTTTTTAAAAGAGCTTTTTAAATTTATTTTTAGAGAGAGGGGAAGGGAGTGGGAGAAAGAGAAACAGCCATCTGAGAGCAATACATTGATCGGCTGCCTCCTGCATGCCCCTACCCTGAAGCCTCTTTTTCAAATATGCTAGCATTATTATCAGTTCATTAAATGTGCTTTTGTATGTATAATTTCATTTACCTGAAACATTTTAACCCCCCCCCCTTCTTGGTATTTGTCCCTAGTAAAATCTAACTGTCCTCATTAATTGTTCTACTGGTTAGTGAAATGTTTTAGTGCATTTTGGGAGTGGAGAAGGTAACTGGCTTAATTAACCTGGTGTTATTTCTCTTATAATAATGGTAATGGGCTTAAGTGAGAATAGGGAACTGGTTGTCCAGACAGCATAACTACTGTTATTTTCATGGGTTAGTAATGGAACTGTAGATGGAATTGGGTCATTTGTTTGGTTTACTCATGCTATAAGCATTTATTGACCACTTACTACGCATAAGAAACTGCTATGCAGTGCTGTGGAACATTGAGGAAAGAGGCAATGTCTTGTAAGCAGAGGCTTCTTTGGTCCCAGAGTTTCACTGAGAAACAGTATTGTTACTTGCCTGGAGCAATCTAGGTTGCAAGCTAATCTGAAGTCCTACATGATTATTTTTCAGTTTTCTTTTTAAAAGAAACAAGATAATTACCCCTTAGCAGTTGCTATGACAACTGTGCTATGGCCTGGGAGAATTTTCAGCTGAAGTCCCTCTCTCCCCAAGGTTAGAAAGTTTAATAAATTATTAAAATTTAAAAATTGCACAGTATCCTTTCAGAGAAGAAGCCATAGGTGGTAGGAAGAAGGTAAGTACATAGGAAGAAAACTGACACTCAGTGTACAGTTAAATTAAACAGTCTGTGACTAGTAGTCCCATATCCCCAGGATTGGAAGTTAGCTCAGGTAATGAAGCCAGCCTGTGTTGGCATCATTCGATGCTTCTAGAATTTTGATTCTTACAGCAAGCTTTCAAGGGAACTGCATCCTCAGAACTCTGACATGGGCGATCTCTCAGCAAACATTAGGGCTGTCAGAGTGTGCCGACCCTCCCACTACCTATTTATCAGGAACCTATAAGGCAAGCAAAAATCTGGCAATATGACAAAACTAATTTCCTCTTGTAATCCTTACAACTTTTTCAAGATTATATAGCTAGTATGTGGCAGGGCTAGAATAACTTAGCTTTGACTTCAAGACCAATATGAAGCCAAATTATTCATTGTTTCTTAGGATAAAGGCCTATATTTAGTGATTTCTTTGTCACATTTGTTGCCTCAAATTTAGTTTGAGTGTGGAATAGTGGTTAAATTTAATTAATATTGAATTTTTAATTTTGAAAAATGAATAGAAAATGTAATTTCTCCTGTCATTCAAAGCTTCTGTGTTTTAATAGATTTTATTTAAAATGTGTAGGTAATTGAGAAAAAAATGCTATCTCTGAGGACCCAACAGGCTACAGTGTTTTATTACATATTGAAAAATGAGAGCGTACGATTGTTCTTTGGCCTTTTAACTTTCAATAGAGAGAAGCAAAATTGGACACCATCGCTTCCAGAAAAGGGAATCACTCCCCCACTGAATCAGGACTGAGCCTCTCCTGGGTATACTGTGGTAGGCTCAGGTTTAATGAACACAGAGACAAGGAAGGGTTTCGTAGAGGCAGGTTGCGTTTTTCTCATTTGGAGTAAGGAAGGGTATATCAGCTTCTAAATGACGTTGTAGGCCAGAGGAGGTTTAAAAAGAGTATGGAAGCAGTAGTTTTCTTTTTTTTAATTCTTTTTTTAAATATATTTTATTGATTTTCTACAGAGAGGAAGGGAGAGGGATAGAGAGTTAGAAACATCAATCAGCTGCCTCCTGTACACCCCCTACTGGGGATGTGCCCACAACCAAGGTACATGCCCTTGACTGGAATCGAACCTGGGACCCTTCAGTCTGCAGGCCGGCGCTCCATCCACTGAGCCAAACCGGTTAGGGCGGAAGAAGTAGTTTTTTGTTATTCCCTATATAGTGACTAGTAGAGAGCAAGAGTACTTTGTGTGTAGATTTGTCTTATGCTTGGTAGAAGGCAGATGCTCTTTACATGTTATGTAAAATTAATGGAATACAAGTAGGGAAGGCTCAAATAAGGTAAGGTATATAATAATTGGTGGGCTGGGGAAATGATCTTTGAATTCTTCCTAAAATTGTCTCTGTCAATCTTTTCTTGCTACCACTTGCGGTGTTGTTAGGTCACTGGACCTATCTGGGCTGGGGAGAGCAGCAGAGTACGTAAGAATTTGAATTCCTTATAATTTTCTTGATCTTATCCTTTAACATACTCTCTCTGAACTATAAAGCTGGATATTCATGCATACAAGCATATATAACTTCACGTCCCCCCTCCCCCCCACCCCCCCCACCTTCCCCTCTCCTCCTTAAATCTCAGGAGATAGTTATCTTTAGTGAAATGTTATATCCTTTCAGGCTGGTTTCTTGGAGACTGTGTGTATATGATAAATTTCAAACCAAAGTCCCAGTTACAATTCTGACAGGATCTCCTGAGTTTTCTTTGCCAAAGACAAGTAGTTCCATCAGCCGCCAGTGTAGGAGGCCCTCTCCTTTGTTTTCTTGACTAAGGAGTGCAGTGACTAGAAGGAGAAGCATTATTCTGGGAGAGGTCATTGGTTTGGTGAAGTGAGCAAGAGGCCGATGACATGGTTTCGCTTTGCTTGAAGCAGCCCAGGCAGGCTAACTTTCTTCTAGAGCTTG
Organism: Myotis yumanensis; assembly: GCF_028538775.1. NCBI lineage: Eukaryota > Metazoa > Chordata > Mammalia > Chiroptera > Vespertilionidae > Myotis > Myotis yumanensis. The sequence goes on along the minus strand of NW_027223763.1, from coordinate 29,129,055 downwards.
GAGAGTGGGTAGTCTGTCCTTTCCAGCAAGATACACAGCCCTAGGCTAACAGTACTGGTTGTTACCCATCTGGCAAGGGGTTTTGGCTGAGTCCCAGTGATTAGGTGTCCAATAGGTGCTTAGAGGCACTAAATTTTGTCCTGTTAATGGAATTTCTCATGGAGTATGTATTTTCTGTGATTTGAATCCTGAGTATTTTCACTAGGGAACTGCTCAAAGGCAGCCTAAGAGAGCTTGGATAACTTAAGGTTTTAACTTCAATAGAAAATAAGTAACTAATGAAAAATAAAAAGGTTTGAATTCTTTTTCCTTTCTTCTTTGGCTGGTAAGTTTCTGTCTGTACTCTGGATTTAAAGACAGAGACTTAATCCAGGAGCACCACACACCGGAGAGCCTCACTGTTCAGTATCTCATTCAATTTTGTTTGGGTGCCACTCTATGCCTGTGGCCCAGATTTGTCCCAGATTAGATTTCTTCTCCAGTTTACTTTACAGATTTATTTTCGGTCATTCCCTTCCATATTCTCTTTTTCTGTTCCTCTCTTTTGTCTCATTTCACTTCTCTATATTTCCTTTCTCCCATTCCCTCCTACTTTTCATATTCTATTCCCAATCTTTTCTTTCCATGGGTATTTTTTTTCTTAATATTTGTACTTTATTTCTTTAGTATAGAAATGCTGTCAGCCTTTAGGAAAGTTTTGGAATATCCCTCCCCTTAGCCTAGAAAAATAAAAAAGCAAAGCATGCCCTAGCCGGGTTGGGTTAGTGGATAGAGCATCAGCCTGTGGACTGAAGGGTCAGGGTTCAATTCTGGTCAAGGGCACATGCCAGGGTTGTGAGCTCGATCTCCAGTAGGGGGAGTGTAGGAGGCAGTCAATCAATGATTCTCTCTCATCATTGATGTTTCTCTCTTTCCCTCTCCCTTCCTCTCTGAAATCAATAAAAAGATATTAAAATAAAAAAGAATATCACACACACACACACACACACACACGCGCGCGCAAAGCATTATTTAGAAGTAATAGGTCAGATGCAGTGAGAAACTAAGGGTCCCTATCCTCAGTTCCTGGCTCTGGATCATGGGCTCCTACTTCTGGCTGAGCTGCTCTCTCTTGGCCTCACAATCAGTAGGATTGTCTATCACAGCTTCCTTTTTGGAGACTCAATTTTGGTCTTCTGGATTATGTGCTAATTCTTCTCCTGTCAGAATTTCAGTAGACTCTTTGCTTTGTCTTCTTTTTTTGTATCTGCCCCCTCCCCCTGTATGCATGAATAATTCAGTACTGACTTTTCCCACACTTAACTCGTTCTGTTGGTTCAGGGAGAATTATACCTGAAAGGCATTCTGGTTTTCATCCCTTGATCCTTTCTAGTCTTCAGAACAACAAATACATCAAGGATTAAAACCAGTGCCTCCAAAGTCTTTTTCCTAATATGTGATCAGAATGCTTTGTATTTCTTTTGACTGATCTTGTTCCTGCCCATTTTGAAGGTTAGCCTTTTTCTCGTACTGATTTTTCCCCTTGGGGTTCTAATCACTACCTCTTTTTTTTTCTTCTTGTGCTCACATGTTGCATTAAACTCAGATGGGAAAAGCTTACCCCTACATCCTGCTATACCCACAAGTGTTGTCTGGAATCCAATGTTCAAATTTTCTTCCTTGCGTGTAAAGCCCACATTTGTGCTGCTCCCTGTCTGTTTTAGTGGAATTACCTACTTGGCTGTAGAATGTAGAAGCCCAAGGGTCATTTTCCTGTTACCTTCCATTTGTCTCCAAGTTTTTATTTTTATTTTTTATTTTTAGAGAGAGAGAGGAAGGGACAGGAAGAGAGAGAGAAACATTCAAGTGAGAGCAAAACACTGATTGGCTGCCTCCTGCATGCCCCCTACCTGGGATCCAGCTGGGAATTGAATCGACAACCTTTCAGTGCATAGAGGATGATGCCCAACCAACTGGGCTACACCAACCAGGGCTTGTTTCCAAGTTTTATCATTTCTGCCTGGATTCCCCCACCCTAGTTCATTAACTCTTTTTAATTTCCACTGTATGGATGCAGGTCCTTATCTCCTTCATGAGAAAATGTAAAAGCCTAACCTTATGGTCTTCAAGAGGCTTCTGTTTCCCATACTACTTCTAAGGTGTTGTTTTTTTTAATTACTAATATGAGGAATCCATCATTTGCTAAAAGTATCTCCTTTTTGGGATGGTGAATATTCCTTTTCCTCATTGCGAGCCAAGTGGGAACTTGGCAAGAAAGGAAATATGGGAATTTATTCGTTAGGTACATAGAGGATGGTGTCAGAAATGGCTTCCCTGTATAGTAACCTATAAAGCACAGTTAGGTTGAGCTCCCTTTCCAAGTACAGTGTTGCACATTTTTATTTTTGCTTGGAGCAGGATTTGTAATTGTGATCATCGTTTAGTGCTGGCCGGAAAAACAGAAATAATTCTATGAAATTATAGTCACTGTTAGATAAACTTGGCTGCATTATCAGCAAGATCCCATGGGCAGTGCATGTGTTTTCTTCTTCAGCCCATACTTTGGAGAGGAATTCTGAGCCTAGGGTGTTGGTGCTTGACAGGAATTATTACAAAAACCCAATGTTTCAGCATGATAGTTAAACTGCTGCTTTTCTCAGTGCATCTGGACCTTTAGGGTGACTCTTAAGCCTTGGCTTGACCCTCTCGATTTCCTTGGCCAGTTTCTGATGTTGGACCTGTTTGTTTGGTCCATTCATGTATTTTAAAGTCTGAAACATCAAGACAATTTTAAACAAAAAAATCTCTTTATTAAGATATGGGAAAACTATTTTTTTCCTTTTTCCTCCTTTTGATAATAGTAGAGGACCAGAATCTGTTTATGACATTTAAAAGCAGGTTTTCCTTAGGGTTATGATAGCTAGAGAAGTAGAATCTCAAAGAATTCTGCAGTGGAAAAATGTAACTCCTCTAAGAATCAACACTAAAATTAAACCAAGTATTCGGTCTCATTTGATAAGGGGAGAAACTAGTGGGTATTGAGACAGTTCTGCACATGGCTTTGAGGTCACTAGACTCGGTGCAACTCAGCTTGCTCTTGTTCTCACAGCTGGTGGCTACCTAAGTTAGAAGCAGAAAGAATTCTGAAGAATTAAGTAAAGCCTGGGTGCTTTGACTGTGCTTGTTCCACAGCTTTTGAAGATCCTGATAGTGCTGTCGATGACCGAGATAGTGACTATCGCAGTGAGACCAGCAACAGCATCCCGCCTCCTTACCATTCGACTTCCCAGCCCAACGCTTCTGTGCACCAGTTCCCTGTGCCTGTGCGATTGCCACAGCAGCTGCTACTTCAGGGCAGTTCCCGGGACTCTTGCAATGATTCTATGCAAAGTTATGATTATGACCTCGATTACCCAGAGCGGCGGGCTCTCAGGTGGGTGTTGGAAACAAAGCACTCTCTTTTCCTAGTATGCTGAGCTCAGGATACAACTGACATCAAGGATTTGGGCACTTTAACCTGAGGTGGTAATGGAAGTATAGCAGTAAGATGGGCCAAGATACAGTTATTTTGTGTACAGTTATTCTTTTCTCTTCCACACATTCACATTTATACGTTTCCATCAGAAATATTTCTCTTTATGATTAACGATTCTCAAATGGTGAGAGAATACCCACTGGGGGTGGATGTCTGGAAAAAGCCTGCTCACTTTTCTGCCCAGCCCGGAGATTTTGATTCACCCTTTACCAAAATTAAAAAAAGAAAATCGCAGATGTTACATGTTTGGATAACCTTCTTACCTAAATATTTCCCTGGGAATTTCAGAAGAAAACTACTATGGATCTCTCTGTAGCAGATTCAGTGCTTTTGCTGGACCTTTAAATTTTTTATTTTATTAATTTCTTAAATATATAAAACACTTGCATGGTTAAAAAAATGTTAAGGTGCAATACAGCATACAGCAAAGAATCTCCCACTCACACTTTTTGGCAAAAATAGTACAGATGATGTTTCCTTCACATAAGGTTACTTTGTCTCATTATTGGTGTTTAGTTTTATCTCTTGGTTAATAAATCTGTATATACCATATTTTTCCAATGTAAAGTTATCTTTCCCCTTTGTAATTAGGGATTTCTGGGTTATATCTGAGGTTGTGTCAATATTCTGTTTCCCCAACAACCTTTAACCCATTGACTTTAGCATCCATTGATGATCCTTACCTGAATCAATTGTTTCATTGGCTGGAGGTTAGTTTTTTAAAAACCATTCCAATTTAGCACATATTTTGGTTGCTGAAATTCACCTATGTTAGGATGATCCCTTTAAAAAAATATTTTTATTGTTTTCAGAGAGAGGAAGGGAGAGGGAGAGAGAGACAGAAACAATGAGAGAGAATCATTTTTTGGCTGCTTCATGCACATCCCCTACTGGGGATTGAGCCTGAAACCCCGGCATTTGCTTGACTCTGAATCAAACCGTGACCTCCTGGTTCCTGGATCGACGCTCAACCACTGAGCTGTACCGGCCGGGTGATGATCTCATTTTTTGCCCCATGTTACCAAACTGGTGAATACTATTTATATCTTGAGCCTCAGATGATGGTCCACCTGCTAGACATCATCCTGTCTCAATTTACTATCATTACTGAGTATATTTTCAATGAAAATTTTTTCATTTATCAACCATCAAATAGAATTCTCACTCTTTATAATCTGATTCTAAAAAGAAACATGCCAGGAATCCTACTATAGTTGGTCCCTACTCCTTGCTGGTTTAGTATTTAAATATTTGTATATTTTATTCATTTGATTTTAGTTGTTTATATTGTCCCAACTTTAAGGAAAAAACACACACACAACAACAACAACAACAAAATAAAACCCACATTTTTGGCCCTCTTTCCCCTCTGTATTTGCAAGCATTAGATGTACAGGCCAGTAGTAATAATGGCATATCAACCTAAATGACTACATACTCTGCTGGACAACTGCAGTTGCCTAATAAATACCCTATTATAATTTTATTTACTTCCTGGGCTACTGCTATAATAAGTAACGCTTAGAGGAGCATTAGTGATATACTTTAAGTTGCAAATTTTTCCCCTAAAATTTTTCTTTAATTGATCCCATATAAACCTGATTTTACTGTATTATATGAAATGAGGTTAAAAGTAAATACTTTATCAATTTCAGCAGAGGAAAAAATTAACATGAGTTTTTAAAAATATATTTTTATTAATTTCAGAGAGGAAGGGAGAGGGAGAGTGAGAGAGAAACATCAGTGATGAGAGAGAATCATTGCTTGGCTGCCTCCTGCGTGCCCCACACTGGGGATTTGAGCCAGCAACCTGGGCATGTGCCCTGACTGGAAATCGAACCATGACCTCCTGGTTCATAGGTCAATGCTCAACCACTGAGCCATGCCAGCTGGGCAACAGGATTTTTAAAAATCTTTATTGTTGAAAGTATTACAGGTGTCCTCCTTTTTCCCCCATCAACCCCCTCCAGTCTACCCCTGTAAGTAAACTTTTATTATAGACATTTTTAACTTAAAGGTTTGAAGTGATTTCTTTTTTAAAACTTTTTGAAGAAATTCTATCACTAGCATTGATTTTTTTAAACTTCTCTATTACTATAAATACTAAATTCTTGGAAATAGTCTAAGTTCTTAAGTTGTAAAGTTTTATAAGAAGAACATTTAAAAATCTTGAGGGAATAAACATGTTTGCAGTATCTTCCAATAAATCAGAAGTATAAGAATAAATAGCTTCATTCACTCTATCCCTGGCTATCTATTGATTTTAAGTTGTAACTATAAAGACTTTTTCCAGACTGGACTTAGTTTAGTTTGAGTTTTTGAGAATAATGGAGAGTAATGGAACTGCATGTAAAAAAAATATGTAAAGTTGATTTCCTCACTCTATCAAATGGACTTCTTCCTAATGAGTCCAGAATAATGGGAAATGTATGTAAATTATGTAAAAATACCTAATTTGAGGTTTGATAGTAGAATTGGACTTTGTTATATCGCCAAAGTATCTCTAGTGTTAAGGGGTTTCAAAAGACTATCAGTCTCAAAGACTAAAAATCTTAAAGATTTTTAGCCACTAAGTTACAACTTTGATCTTTTTTTCTGTTTCCTAAATAAATGCTATTCGATGTTAGATCTATAAAAGAACACACTGAGCTGACAAGCTCCTAGTCTGCAGGCTCTCTCTACACCCCTACCTCACTACATGGGAAGTAGGCAGTCTCTAACCTAACTGCAAGAAAGGTCAGCTCTCTTCTGTATTCATTGACTTAAGTTGAACATGTGGCTTCTGCCGTTGTACTCAATATAGAGAAAGATTTTTATTTCACTGTAATCCTCAATGCATACATATAGTCTTAGATTTCACAAATAACAATTATAACGCTTTAAATAATTTGCTTTTTTTGGCACTGTAACAAGGTTTGACTTCTGATAGTCAAAGACTATTTTTATTATGCGTATATTTTTTCTTTCTAAAAGAAATGTGTTTGACCATATTGTTGGCTATACTGCCTCAAATATAACTTTCAGCAGGTTAACAGCTTGGCTTCTCTTCAGACCCAAATTCATCAACAAATTTAGGTTTCTTGAAATCCCCTGATATATTTTCATGGAACACTTAACAGTTTTAAAGTTGGCATTGTAGATACATTCTGTATACCAGCGATTTTCAACTGGTGTGCTGCAAGAATTTTGAAAACATGCAATACCTGACTATTTAGTCAGGGGCACTGACCTCTTTTTCCTTAGATTGTCAAGTAAAAAATGACAACAGCCAACAACAACAGCTATCCGGTGTGAATGAATCAAAATCATACCTATTTTTTTGACAGATTGGCAAAAATATAATGTATTTTTTTGGTGTGTTGCAGAATTTTAAAAAATATATATTTTATTGATTTTTTACAGAGAGGAAGGGAAAGGGATATAGAGTTAGAAACATTGATGAGAGAGAAGTATCGATCAGCTGCCTTCTGCACACCCCCTACTGGGGATGTGCCTGCAACCAAGGTACATGCCCTTGACCGGAATTGAACCCGGGACCCTTCAGTCCGCAGGCCGATGCTCTATCCACTGAGCCAAACCAGTCAGGGCGTGTTGCAGAATTTTAGTAATTAGTTTATATGTGCCATGAGATAAAAAAGATTGAAAATCGCTGCTCTACTAGTATATTGCTGAGACATGTTCATTTAGTTTCTTTCTTAGAAAATAAAGGATTTTAAAAAACTTATGATAGCTAGTGAAGTATTTAAAAGTTACTATTATAGCTGTTCTTTTTTGATGTGGAAAATACTCTTTTACTACATTGCTATAATATTAATTTAAGATCATGTGGATTTCCTTATATTTTTCAGTCTGAATGGTTTTTATTAAATTGATAATTTTACTAATTCTAGTTTTCTTATTGGATGTGCACTAAATCTTATTTGTTTCTTTTCCCTGTTTTTCCTTTTTTCTTTGCTTCATATTTCTTCAAACTTATCTCTTTACACTAGACAAGGTTTACAGACTAAAACTGACAGAATTAGGATTATTTCAGCTTTCTCTGATACTGACTCTAAAGAGCAAGAAGGTATATATGAGCAGACAGAGGGGAAAACATCACAAGAATTGCTAGAAAACAGTAACATAAACATAAAAGAAGCACAGATAAAGGAAATTAAAACTCTTTCAAAAACTGATAAATGTTACAGCCAACAAGTACAACCAAATTACAAGAATTGGAAAAAGATACCCTTTCAGAGCCAAGAAACAGAATTCTCTATTGCCTCTAACTTTGACTTTAAGTTTGAAGCATCTGTTTCCTCCAGATATCCTCAGAAATATGATACAATTGATAGAAGAAGGAAAAAGAAACCCTTGTACAGTCATTTGGAAGACAATGAAAGAAGACAGTATAATGATAGATTAGGAACGAAGACTAACTTCAAAAGTATGTATCCTAATAGTGAAAATTGTAACCTTTGCGACATTGAAAAGAAGAAAAATAATTACCCAGTTTTGCACCCCTACAAAAATGGATTTGTGGTTAAGTGTGGCATGTGGGCCGCTAAGTTGGAAAGTCATGATTATGATCTTCCAGGTTGTTTTAAGAACTGCGAAAAGTCATCTGGCTTAACCCAGCATGTCACTGATTTCATTCCATTGGATATTCTTGAAGATTCTACTAGCAGTACTTCTGATGAACTTCTGGATTCGCCCATTTCTTCTGATAAGCAGGAAGGTTTACTGTCACCAACATGCCATCCATCCAATGTCCATCATATTAGAGGCTTTCCTAAAGAATATTATGTAGCAAATCCAGCATTCCCATTACAAAGGATGAATTGCAATGCAAACACACTTGGAGATCTGTCTGGGTGTCCCATGGAAGAGAGAACCCTTTCTTCTACTGAACCTAAGGAGAACTATATTGATACAATAGATGAGCTTCAGTGTTTTGTAGAAACAGTCTCAGAATATTTAGCAGAGAAGGAAGAGGAGATTGATAAATATGGTTCCCTTTCAAAAACTAAAAAAACATATAAAATTAATAGTACTGTTGATAATGCAGAACAAAAAAACCCTGGGGACCAAATGCCACCTATAAACATTGTCAAGAATGACAAGGACAAGGCCATCTATTTTCCTGAGTTGAATGGAGTGAAATGTGCTGTTGGTTCTTTGTTCAGTTCACTCACAGAAAAGGTGGGCTCGGGCACAAAGCATCTAACTTTCTCTCTGGAAAAGCTGGATTCTTTAGCTCCAGAGAGAACAGGAACTCTTATTAAAATAGAGACAATTAATTCGGGATCTAGACCCAGAGCCAAGTCAGTATCAGAGAAGGATCTTTCCATGCAATCTCCATTACCTTTTCAAACAATTGATAGTAAGGATTTTGGCAGACATGACAGAACCTCTGGAAATGAGCACATAGGCATTAAAACTGGAAGTTTAAGCTTTCAGGATGCAGCAGAAACTCTTGGAAGGGACTCTGCTCCACAGAGTCAGAGTTCAGTTATAAAGTCTGTTTTCAGCATGCTAACTCCATTAAAGATCTTTCCAGAAAAGGATGAAACCAAAAAAGGTAACAAGCCAACAAGAAAGGAAAGCTTCGTTGGGGGTGGTTCAGAATCAAGTCAAAGGGAAGACACACTTGGCAATGACAGCAGCATCATTGCTTTAGATAAGAGTCAGGGAGACAGTACAGGCTTGTCCCAAATGACCATAGGTGAGGATTTGTTGTCTTCCCAAGCAGCCAGTGAATCTTCAAACTTAGCTAGTTCTGCAAGTAAGAAAGATGATATTGAGAATCTGTTGGGAAGAAAACCCCGCATAGACCTCTCTCTGTTACCAGATGAACCAAAAATACTAGCATGTGCCAAAGATACTCCAGGACAGCCTTGTGTAGCTGGCAGTAGAACTGCAAATAAAGAGGCTTCTTCAACGGCATTAGAGAGAGACAGAGTTACTGGTGATGATGATTTCCTTGAGCCACTCAGAAAATCTTTTAGCCAGTTTTTACTCACTTCCACTGAAAACTGTTCAAAGGAAACTTTGTCAGAATCTAGGAAAGTTCATCAGTTGGAGGACAATGGATGGGAAAGGATCCCTAAGAAAGATGGACATTCCTTTTCTATTAGTGGAAAATTACATATTCCATTTCTCAGTGTTCTTAGTCATTCCGAAAAGCAGCAGGATTTAAGAGAGAAAGGAAGCGTTTTTCCTTTGTTTAAATTTCCTTTCACTGACAGCCATATCACTGTCAATGACCAGAGTTTTCATGGCTCAGAAGTAGCCACTGATGAAGAGATTCAAAGAAACTGCCATGAAAGTACCAAACTTAGTTCAATAAAATCTAGTTCAGTTACAAATATTCATAATAATGTAGGAAAATTTGGAGACACAGAGAAATTTAATAAAAATGACCAAAAAAATTGTCCTGAAGATGCCACACTTAATAAAATAAAGTCTGATTCAGTTCCAAATACTAATAATGATCTTGAGAAATTTGGGGATGTAGAGGTATTAAATTCCAGTGACCACACAGCAGAAGAGAACTGTGAAAGAGATACTTTAGCCATCCTTGCAGGGGTGCCCAAAGAGCATAGGCCTTCTGATTCAGGAGAAAGTAAGACTCTTACACAAGTGACATCTTTAATAGTATCAGACTCTTCATTAGCATTGACTTCTATTTCACAACCCACCTTGATTAATGAAATTAGTGAAGACAGACTTGTAGATAAAGCTTCCAAGAAAAGAACACAAGGAGGCCTCCTTTCTGGCTTGTTTAACAGATTCTCTTCTCTTGAAAACTTGTCTAGTACACAAGAATTAAATTTGAAAAATGATGATTCTCATCACAGGCATAATACCCCAAGCTTACTCTCAGGAATATTTAACTTGATAACCAATAGCAGTATGACTGATTATAAACCAGATGAAGCCAAGTCCATGTCTTTAGGTGACATAAAGAATTTGAATGGAAATAAGCATTTATTCTTGGATGAGATCCCTGTTACTTCATGTGTGACTTCTGAGAACCAGAGGAATCATGATGAAAAGCAAGAAACTTCTGGCTTCATAAAAAGTTTCTTATCTTCACCTAAAGAAAACATACCGTTAGTTGATGCTTGGGTTGATAATCATCATTGCCCCTATATATGGAAAAACCAGCACAGTGAAAAGTATTGCCCCTCTTCCGAGAACAGTGTACCAAATGCTCAGCAAGACCTCTTAGAAAAATCTTTGGTTAAGAGGCCAACACCACACCATATTGTTGAGGCAAACTTATGTGAAAATTCAAATAAGTTAAATCCACCTATACTAAATACTAACATTCTTAATAAATCAAACCACTGTCAAGCTTTTGAAGAGATGAACAGTCATTTCTGTTATGAATGGGACTCTGATATAAAAGATTTATCTAAAGATTCCAGAATACTTCAGCCAGTTTATTATATGTTGAATCAAAATACATTTCCATCAGCTGATGTTTTTGTGTGGCCTGATTCAGAAAACCCAGCAATAAATTTTTGCCAAAAAGATCAAAATGCAAATATCTTGGAATGTAGAACAAATTCAAACAGCGTCATTTGGTGTGACTTACCATATGAATCATTCGACCAGTTTGCATTTAATGAAGATTACTTAGTAAGAGGTGATATGTGGGCAGCTAACTCATGTAGAAATTCTTGTCATTTTTCAATTAATGAGACTGAGAATTCACTAGAAGAATTACCCATTGACTTAAGTTGTTCTTCAGGTTATGAGAAGACTTCATACCCCATAGATGATCAAGAATCATTAAGAATGGATGAAAACTTTGTTTTTTCAAATATTGGTTATGAATACCAGGAATGGTTGTCATGTCTTGAAAATGGAGTGTGGTGGCCATCAGACGATGGAGACTATGGATATTATATGTTCCATGATGGTCAATATATCTATTCTTTTCTCACTGATTCTACTGGGCAGTATGCATATTTATTTATACCTGATTGTCCTTATCAAGAGTATTTAAATTATGATTCACAGACTAATGATTTATCAGGTATTATATTGGATGACAGCATTATTTCTGCCTGTAGTTTTAGAGTACTAGATAAAGGAGATGAATTATTGTGGTATGTTGAAGAGGAAACAATTGATGACCCTCTTGACTTATCTATAGTTTTGCCAAGAAGTGAGGGACCAATGTATCTAAATTTAGGAACATTTTCACAAGTTCTTGAAGAGTCAAGGTACAACCAAAGGGATCGACCATTAGATTTTTCAGTCTGTAATTCTGAAAAGTTTGAAGGAGATTTTGGATTTTTTGAAGAAAGGTTGTGTGTTTCTGAAGACTTTGAACATACATTGGATCTCAGAAATCAGCCCCAAAGTATTGATAATCATGTCTTAAATAAAAATCAAATTAAAGAGGGAGACAAGAACCAGTCTGTAGTTAAGGATTCATTAGTTGACCTTCCCAGTTTTCATTGGCTTCAGACTTCTGAAGAAGGTACTATTTTGGTTCATCTTGAGACTATGACTAACAGCCCACAACAAACAGAAGAGATGTCATTGTTGAACAAAGTGACTTCATTATTTTCTGCTTCGGGTGCTCCAGTTGGAAGTACTTTGAATTTTGAAAAGAACGAATCCTTAGACTCTTTGGCCACACATAAGAAGGATCAGCAGTCAAACTTAGCAGAGCTCACAAATGATGAGCTTCAGTCATTAATCTTGAGTAAGCAATCAGAGAGTAAATTTCAAAATGAGGAAAGTCTTCTTAAGGATTCAGAGAGACAAATAGTATCCGATGTTCAGCAACCAGAATTTACTGAAAATATGAAGCAAGAATTTCCTTTAAAAAAAAGCATTCATGTGAAAAAACAAAGTTTGTTGAAATCTGTTTTCCAGGTAAGCCAAATAACTCCTCAGGCTAAATTAGGCGTAGAAGATGAGGAAATCATGACAACCGACTCTGTTTCAGTTCCTCTTGCATCGCAGTTTAGTAGGGATGAACACAAAAATAGTGAGATTTCCCAGGACCAGTCTTCTAAGGAGTCTGAGAGAACATTATTTAAAAGGGCATTGAAACTCTTTGGTCGGGGAGAAGACTCTTCAGTAAGTGCAACAGCAAATGAAAAACAGGCATCTGGGTTTTTGAACCTCTTTAAAACCCAGATGAATAAAGAAGGATCGCCAGACTTAGAAAAGAATGGTGATAAAAATAGAAAAATAACATCTCAGGAAAAGAATGAATCTTCTGGTGTTTCAAATTTTTTTGGTACCCTTGGGGATTTCTTTAAAACCAATGTATCTTCTACACAGACAACTGAAAATATGTCTGTTTCTTCAATGAGTAATAAGGATGAGGTCAAGTCAAGTCCTAATCCCACAAAGCCAACTATCCAGGATTTTGGGAACTTTCCTGCCGTACCAGTTTCCTCTAAAGGGAAGGTTCGTGTTAGAAGTCTGAATAAACAGACTACTATTGATGATACTGGGCTAAAGGAACCATCAACTAAGGATATCCAGGGCAAGAATTTGACTGAAAAAGAGGTACCCTCCAGAGACCACTCAATCCAGCAGTCACCAAATCCATCTTTCTCAACAAATTGTTTCAAAGAGTCTTCAAGAGAGTCTACAATAGAAACTAGTGGTGTGTCTACTGTGACAGAAGTTTCAGGAAGTAATAAAATATCTTTTGATATTCTGAGCAGAAAAAATTCAAATGAACAAGATAATTTTTCTTATAAAGACTTAAGTTTTTCAACTGGCACAATATCTCCACCCCAACTGGAGTTGCCAACCAAAAAGAGTTTATTTTCTTTCTTGACTGGATCCGAAAAACCTGAGAACAAAGCCTCTGCTACTCTACCAAGAACCAAATCTCAAGCGGAAGGGCTATTCACACTCCCTTCCTTTTTTCCCACTAATTCAAGCATCAAGAAAGATGCCTCTCATAATAGCTCCTTTAGTTTCTTCAGCTTGTCCTTTTTGGATGAAAAAGAGCAGACTCCTGGGGAAAAGCATAGCCTCTCAACTATTGCTCCAGTGACTTCCCAGCCCTGTAAGAAGCCAAGTGTTTTTGTAGACATGTGTGGCACAGTGAATGAAGGTTCCAATGGCAATAGAGGTAGCATAGACCAGGAGTTAATTCATGAACAGCAAACGGCTCCTTGTGTTTCCATTAACAACACCATTGAGGTTACCTTCCTTGATGATGAGCTCAATGTAGGGGGGAACTATCAGGGAAAGCTAGGGTCCAGTGATGGATCTTTAGCAGATTTCCAGTTGAATCAGTTGCAAACAGACATTGCTCCTCATTCACCAGGGTATCAGGCACAGACTGAAGCACTGCTTATTGGTCCAGAGACCTTTGAGGTAGCTTCTCATGAAGAAGATTTCATACAGGAAGCCTTCCTCAGCTGCTCACTGGCCTCAGCTTTCCCACATGATAGCCATTTGATTGAAAAGCTCAACAATTTAGACACTTGTACTAACCACCACCAAAATGAAAGATTTTCTGGTGGCCCATTGAACTTGCCATTAGAAAAGGCCCCTGTTGAGATCTTAACACAGATCCTGGAGCCAACCTCTTCCTCTGAAGAGCCGGGGTGTGCAGGGCACCTCCAGGGCCGAGACACAGATAAAGAGGAAGACAAGTCATTGTTGGGCTCTTCAGTAGGAATGCTTTCAGGGTTTGTGAACAAAGTGAAATCTTTCTCTGGGAGCTCAATTGAACCTCCCAAAACTCTCTCTGGATTTTTCTCCTCTTCTAAACCTCCAAAGAAAAGCTCTTTTTTCTCTCTTGCTTCTGGTGCATCATCTCCGCCACTCAAAGGTGAGTTATTTGGAATTTTCAAAAGTCCCAAACCAGAGACATGCAAACAAGAATCATCTATCCCAGCTACTGCATGGCTTCAAAAAGGTAGTTCCAGAGATGCTGTAGGATCAGTACCTCCAGAAAATTTATGGAGAGAGGATGCTTCTGCGTCATTCAATTCAGAATCTGCTCTCAATGACTATAGAATGACTGTGGTTAGAGCCAAGTCAGACTCGGAGACCTTGACAAATGGTCCTAACCTCACAATTGAAGTGGAAAACAGTAATATTCCTGACAATACCTTGACAGATGATCTAAAACTAATGACTGAAATGGAAAACAGTATTCCTGACGATATTCCAGAACCCCAGGATTCTGAAACACTTGGGGCTACAACTTCTGTCTCAGGAGATGATACTGGACAAGGAGTATTATCTCTGAGTGATGAAGGAGACATGGGGGTGTTGCAGGGCACAGACACAGAGGCATCATTTGAAGCAGAGAATATTTCATTGCCAACACAGTCCCATCCAAATCCTACCTGGATTGCCGAAGAGCTTCCTTCTCCAATTCAGCCGCTTCCTCTTGAGCCAAAGCCAGCTATGCAATCTGCCTCCACAAAACAAAACATCTTAGAGCTACAGGGAACCAATTCACTAGAAACCAGTACCACAACACTGCTCAGTGAGGCAAGTTCAGTTGGTCAGAGAGCCACACTGGAAACCCAAGGATCCCTTTCTCACCCTCTGTGGGAGGAACCTGTGCTTTGTGCCAAAGAAAGTTATGGGATATTTGATGCCCAGAAAGATCCACCTGCAGCCCTCCAGGAAACAGAGCAGCCAAGATCACGTTTTGAGATCCCAAACATGACCAATTGGCCAAAGCTCCATTTCCCATCCTCTGCTACTGACTACAGGAAACCACTGAGCTCTTTCTTTTCCCCACCTTCCTCCTCTGGCAATAGGGGAGCAGAGACTGGTTTAATGTCCGGTTTTAAGAAGTTGTCAGCTCTGTTTGAGGGAGGTAATGAGGGCAAGGGCAGTATAGTGGCAAATGATCCTAAACTAAGGTTTGGAAAGAAGCTGGACCTTTTGTTCCCCTGGCCAAAAGAGCACGAAGGGGACCCTGAACAAATGCCTACAGAATCCTCCACTCCAGTTTTGATTTTCAGCAGTGACCAGGACCTTAACTCCAGGGAGGCTGACAAAGCCTTGGACTCTTCTCAAATGTCCTGGGCCAGTGCTGACCCAGCTAAGGTCTCTGCTCATCTCTCTGTGACCTCTGATCGGCTGGAGCCCAAGCCAAGTATAGGTGCTCATGGGCTTTCAGGGCTTGGAGAAGTGGAAAACCAGCAGGAAATCCCAGCATCTGGAGAAGACCGGAATACCAAAGGCAACCTTTCTGGCCTCACCAGTATTTCAGAGAGTCATGAGGAAGAGCACTGTACTGTCTCTGAGCTACTTCACCAGCCAGAAACACAAGGAGGGGAGGCAATGCCGGCCAGCTCTGACTCTGTTTTGAATGTACAGCTGCCAGTTACTCTGCATGGCATCAAGGAAACAAAGACCAATGAAAGGCCTGTTCTCAACTAAAGCATCATAAATGATTTCAAGGAATTGATCATTTATGATGCAATGACTTAGAGGTAGATTAGATAGAGCCTGCTTTTCATCCTTCCTCTGTCTTTCCTAGCACCCGAATTTCATGTTAATTAGAGGTTAAGTAACAAGAAATAATGTATGGGTCTTTTCATCCTCTCCCTTCTCTCTAGTGCCAAATTTAAATTTGTTTATTGGAACAAGAAGTTTCCTACTTAAAGGAAAGGCTAGGCCCTGACATTTACTCACTCTGATTTGCTCTGCCTTATATAACATGGAATGGAGAAGGGAGGGTAGGAAGAGGCAGCAAGTAGTTGAGTAGTATATATTAATTATAACCACATGATGGGCTAGGATGCTTCCATGGGCCTTCAGCACTTATATCTGTAATAGCTGGGGAGAGACCTACTTTACTTCCCTTTTCCAAGTCTTCTAAGATACTTTCTTCAGTGGCAATGAGGGTATTAAGTAAAATACAAAATACAAAGGACGGCTTGGGATAATCTATATTCTATATCCTATTCCACATTAATTTGCATAGCTTCTTCCAGTCTGTGCCTTTTCTATCTATGAGACTTGTGTCTGATAAATGCTTTGAATGAAGTCTCACAGGAGCTCAGGGCTGTTATCTGCTGTAGTTCTTCAGTCTGGACCATTGTCAGGTCTATCTGCAAAGGGTACTATTATTTCTCCTAAGAAGAAGCACCATACAGTGCAGTTTAAGAATGATGCTTTGGGCTTTAGAGATTGTGTGTGTGTGTGTGTGTGTGTGTGTGTGTGTGTGTGTGTGAGAGAGAGAGAGAGAGAGAGAGAGAGAGAGAGAGATGAAAATACCAGGTAATTGGGAGGAACCATAGGGAAAATATTACTGGAAAACAACCATGTATCTTCATTTGGTCAAGAGTAAACATAAGCCCTTTAGTTGAAGGCTTGACTCTCTGGCTTTCTAGCAGGTTACCAGAAGTAAAATGAGGGCCCCTGACTTGGATGGAACTATCCAAATGGACTGGGATAGGTCTTGTAGATTGTCACTAAGTCCCTCTATCTTGAATAGGTCAGAACGTCTTAGATTCTACATATGGCTGAAGGGAGTAACTTCTGGGTACTGCTCTTCTTTTTGGCCATGAGTCACTGCTACAACCCATCCTACCCCAGATCTTGTGCTGCAAAAAGACCACGTCCTAGGTCTTTGCTACAGCTTCTAACTCTCATAGCAGGGGAACAAATTTCCTTTCTGGGAATGGGAACTCGGGTGTTTGAGAGAGGGTTGGGTTGACCTCTCTTCAGGTATAGAAATTCATTAATATGGCCCTGACCTAGATCCTGGAATTGGACTTTGTCCACTTTATCCAAAATTAAGCTATGTCCTGAGAACAACTTAGCTACAGATGGGCAAGTTTATCTATGGGACATTCTGTATGCTGTCAGGAATATCATTGTAACATTCATGAGATGAATGGTCAATGAAATCCCATGAGGAATTTCTTGATCCTAACCTCCATCTCTCAGTGGCTTCCATTACCTTATTGTGCAGATGTCTGAGAGATAATTGAAGAGATATGTCCATTGTCCTTTGCTCATTCTAAGGCACAGGCATCCACATTAACAATTGTACAGGAAGGAAAGGGGACCTCAATTTAACAAATAATAGCAAAAGGGAGTAGAGTTCATCCATTTTATTATGTGAAAATTAGAAAACTTTAATCACAGCCACTGGACAAGTTTCTTTAGAAGTCTGAGTAAAGAATTTTAGACTTTTAACAATAGGCTTTTTAATAATTCTTAATCTACTTATGAATATCACATTAAGACAAGGCATGCTTCAAAGTCAATTGCTGTGTTGAGGTTAAGTGCTGTTTAAGAACCCAGCATGTGTTTTTTTTCCCTGTTGTGACTGCTAAGTAGAGACTAGGTCTTCTAGATTGTAAAGTTTGGTCCTCCATTCCCAGGAACCTCCTGTTTGTGATTCTTGCCATTGATACAATCATTATTTCCTGGATTAATCTATTACTTTTACTCTGATCCTTAGTTTGCACTTACTCATCTGTATTCCTCTCCTTCTCACAGCCCCACCAGCAGTAGTAGGTATGACTCCTCCTGTAATGTGAGCCAAGGAAGCTCTCAGCTGAGTGAACTGGACCAGTGTCATGAACAAGATGATGACCGTCGGGAGAAGGACTCAATTCATTCCTGCCACAGCTCTGGTAGCTTCTCTAGAGATGTCCAAGTGGGTTTTGGAGAACAAGAGAAAACCTTGGAGGTGACTGGTGAAGTAGAGAAGGGGAGAGCATGTGAACCCAAGGAGATGAAAGATGTCACAACCCATCCTACCCCAGATCTGGTGCTACAAAAAGACCACGTCCTAGGTCCCCAAGAGAGGTAGGTGATGGCTGCTTGAGGGGCTCACAAGGTTTCCTCAGTACTACCCTGTTATATTGCTGAATATGTGCTTTTCATTTTTCCCCCTACAGTTGGGTTTGGTGGTGATGAGGGTACTGAGGCTTAGTTCTACATTCTCCCTTTGATTTTTGGTATAAGTCCCAAGATATTTTAAAGACCTCTTAAGAATACTTGGGATCTTTGTAGTTAGCTAGAGTATACCAGGCTTTTTTGGATTTGAAGTTCTTGGCTTACTAGCTGACCCCATATATGGTAGCCTCTGAGTGTGGAACTGCCCTGAGCCCTGCAGATTATTTCTTTTTTTTTTTTTTTTTTTAATATTTTATTGATTTCTTACAGAGAGGAAGGGAGAGAGATAGAGAGCTAGAAACATTGATGAGAGAGAAACATAGATCAGCTGTCTCCCGCACACCTCCCACTGGGGATGTGCCCACAACCCAGGTACATGCCCTTGACCGGAACCGAACCTGGGACCCTTCAGTCCGCAGGCCGATGCTCTATCCACTAAGCCAAACTGGTTTTGGCCCTGCAGATTATTTCATTCAAAGGAGCTGCTTAGAATGAAATAGGCTTCCAAGTATATTAATATTTAAAATGATTTTACGAACATTGCTTTTTGTTTTTTTTGTGTGTGTGTTTTCCCCCCTGGCTGAGAAAACCAGGACAGGGTTGAGATAGAATTGATATCAAAGCCAGATCTAACTCACTCCTCAGCCTCTGCAGGGCCAGCAGTGTATCTGGCAGTTGGTACCCATAAGAAAAAATTTAAATGTTTCCTTTTAACAGTCTTATAATGAAACTTAGTATAGAGTTTGAGTGTTATTATTGAGCTAAATTGGTCAGTAATGTTAGGTTAGGGCAGAGCAGGATTTCTCAGTCTTGGCATTATTGACATTTTGGACCAGATAACTCTTTTTTGGGGGAGCTGTTGGGTGCATTGTAGGATGTTTAGGAGTATCCCTGGTCTGTACACTCTAGATGCCAGTAGCAACCCTTAGTGTGACAACCAAACATGTTTCCAGATATTGCCAGATTTCCGTAGCCCCATTTGAAAACCACTTATGGAGAGTGATAAGGGGTAGGTGTGACTTAGATTCTCAAATGTCAGTATCTAATAATAAAGCTTCTCACTGAAAGATCAGAGCAATGAATGCTGATTACGAGGTAAAAGTGAGAGAATGGTTGGTATGTCAACTCCACCACTAAAAGTATAAACATATTTTCTCTTCTTCCTTTTTCTTAATCTTTAGTCATCTTTGGTGGCTCATCTAATAGATGAAACATCCAGGAAATTGAGCTCTGGACCAGCTTTTTTACTAGGTTGACAACCCACTGAAAGATGACTCTTTGTAGACCTTATGTAACCGGAACCAAGGTTCCGCTACCTGCCACCATGAAAGCCAAACTTGTGAGACAGATGCTGGTCAAAAAGGAAAGAGGATTATTCAAGTGCTAGTAACCTGAGAAGATGGGGGACTTGTCGCAAAGCCCATCTTAGAATTGATATCAAAGCCAGATCTAACTCACCCCTCAGCAGGGGTTTTTATAGGAAGGGAGAGGGAAAGCAGAACAAAGAGATGAGGAGGAGGGGCTGTGGACGTGTAGGCAGTGTCCTTGCTGGTCTTGATACGGATTTTTAATGTCAGCATGCTGGAGGTCAGTGCTAGCGAAATTCCTGAAGTTGGGTGATCTGCATCAACTGAAGTTGTGGTCAAGGCTGTTTCTTGTATAAGCAGGAACTAGAACTGCCGATGCCTGCAATATTCTTATAAGGAAACTGTCATTATGTGAGTTTCTCTTACCAGTTTGTGAGTACATTTTATTCTAATTCCATTTCATGGTTAGTCAGAGTAGTATTAAGTTTTTATTCCCTGTTAACTTAGACTTGGCAGATACTGTTGTCTGTGTAGAGTTCTTGGTAGAGCAGCAGAAGTGACCAGCATGAGCATTTGTCCTTCTCTACTGGCTGTGTCCTCTCAGATCCTAGCTGTGCAAGTGAATTCAAGTTCTACCTTGGCCAGAAGGGCTTACAAATGTTTTAGAACAATTGGTCCAGTTAGGTTACATTAGAGCCCAGCATGTACATTTTTACATGTCTAGAATGGTAGACATTTGTTTGTTGCCTTGGCGGTATACCACAGTGGGAGACAGGAGAAGTATTAGCACCAAGAATCAACCACTCTTCTACAGTTAAGGACCTGGATGATGACTTGTTCTAATCCAGCGTAGTGTTTCTGTCTCAAAGCTGCTTTGTTATATTTATTGTTCATTTCTCTGAGGGTGTACCTGAGGCAGCTCAAGGAATAATATAAAGGCAGAAAAAGGGCTGTGCTTTTTTTCTTAGCACTTTCGATGTAGTCTAGGAATTGGTAAGCCTTCCAAAATACTTAGTAGAGCAGCAAGAGTTTTCAGGAACAAAATTCTGCCCTAAGGATGTCATGTAGAACTCCCAAAGGAGGCTGTTGGTCTTGAGAGGTGAGGTGAGAGAGTTATTCTACACCTCTCTGCACAGTTTTAATTCTAGACATTAACTCAGGCCCTTGCCGTTGCTACTAGTATCCTGATCCCTGACTGTCCTAGTGAACTCTACCTCATTGGATGAGTGAAAAAAGGGGAAAGAAAGAGAAGGAACAGATGAGAAGCTCAAAGGAGTTGTCATTTCAGAGAGGATTTTTTTTCCCCACATTGGACATTCATGCTGTTTAGTGGCCTGAATCACTAAGTAAGGGTAGGCATGAATATAAATAATTTTATTTTAGATATTAGGCAGTTTTGCCTGTTACCGTGTGGCCTGGGCTATTTTTAAGGGCTATTCTTCCTTTTTTTTTTTTTTAACAAGTTTTCCTGAGGAGACTGCATCTTCGCCGTTCACCCAAGCCAGAGCACATTGGATCCGAGCAGTTACCAAGGTTCGGCTCCAGCTGCAGGAGGTAGGAAATCTATTGTTCTAGTACTAGTTGGAATAATTTTTCCTTTGAAATTGGGAGACATATGGTGCCAAAGAAGCAATCAGTGATTAGTCATCTTCTTAGTGTGTTTCTGGGAATATATGACAAGTAAACCAGAGCCTTAAGAGATGATGGGAGGTGATCATTGGCTTCCATCTATGCTGATTAATGAAAATCAAATAGTCCTGGTAGGTCAAGAGTCTGAAGATAAAGTTATATACTATTTTCAGTACCATAATCAGCCAAATGGTAACTTTCTATTTCTGTTATCCTTTCTACATTCATTACCTGGCATTCTACTATGAGGAAGAGATATCCTTTTTCTTCCACCAATTTATATCGATGTGAACTCATTGATTCCTAATTTATTACACGAGTTCTATCTAAAATAACTATCATTTATTTTAAATTGTCCTTTGTATAAGCACTGTTCATTTGACCCTTTAGCAAGAAGATAATGTTTTAAAAGTGATTGAAAAAGTAGCTGCTTTGGAGGAAGCATTTTCAATATACATGTTTGAAAATGCTTCCGTGTGTGTGTGTGTGTGTGTGTGTGTATGTTCTTTTGTTTTTAGAAACAGTGTTACAAAAACTCATAACTGCATATTTTAAAATCTTGGAAAGAGGCTATTAACGTATTAAATGAAAATTTTAATGAGGTTTGAACTTATTTGTTAGAAATATAAAAATTTTTCTGACTATTTTGTAAGACATCAGAGAAGATGAAAACAGCCAGATTTTAATAAAATCTTTGGTATGTAGGACATAATTGTACATTTTTCATTTGACTGGTGTATCAATATCTTTTTTAGCTGTGACAGCTATAAAACCTAAGTATTGAAATAATTGATGTGGAACTAGACCTTCAAATCATTCTGTAAACTAAGATTTCAAAAATAATGAAATGTCAGTTTTAAAAATAATGAAGAGTCAATGTCATAATACTTATTAATATTTCATTTCTAATTTTTAAGAAATAAGGGTCTTGTAATTCTTATTATAAAGGAAAGTAAAATAAATAACCTTCACATAAAAGAAGAGTCCTGAATGAGGAAGATAAGAATATATATTGGAGCAGAAACAGTTTGTTATGATGTTCTTTTTAAAAGGCATTTCAGAGTCTTTCAAAAACAATAGCTAAAAACAGTTGCCAAAGCTTGGAATTATTTAGAGAAAGGCATGGTTCATTTATGAGTAATTAAGAACCATTGCCACTTAATTGACTAAGAGAACAATTGTAAATATATTCTTAACATAGGTAATGTAACTGGAAGCTGATTGAGTATTGCCAAGAGAAGAAAGACAAGCCAGAGTTCAAAGAAGGATTTGATAACAGGTTAAGATAGAGACAGAAGTACACCATTTATACTCAAGATGAGATTTGCTGACAGATTGTTTGAGGTTGTGAGACAGTAAGAAGTATGACATCAAGAGGTTTTCCCCCTGAATAGTCACCCCTTAATACTCTGCCCCAAGATAATATTTTTTGTTAGTTTCTATTATTCTAGAATTTCTTTATGCAAGTGTAAGCAAATATGAATATATATTCTAATCTCCCCCTAATTTTTATTTTCACAAATATGGTGTATTATACACACTGAGAATATCTTGCTTTTTCACTTACAGATTCTTCCAGATTAGCTCTAAGAGTACGTTTCTTTTTTAAACAGTTGCATAATATTCCCCTATATGAATATATTACAAGTATTTAACTAGTCTCTGTTCATGTTTGTTTGGTTGTTTCCAGTCACTTGTTATAACAACCATGTTCTAAAGGAGTACCTTTTACATGTGTCACTTTGCATGTATGCACATGTGTCTAAGGGGATATGCATATGTAATTTTGATAAATATTGCCAGATTGCCCTCCATTTGTCAGTTGCTTAAAACAACGAAGGTTTATTTTACTCATGCTGCTTGTCATTCTATATGTTCTTATATTCTGCTTTAAATTGTGTTTTCTCTGCAAACCAGGTTGATGGCATAGCTTGCACCTAGAACATTGCCAGTTGTGGTGGTAGGGGGAAAGAAAAGATAACAAATGAAAGAGAACATAGTAAATTGCATTCTGGCTCTTAAAACTCCTGCCCAGAAGATACAATATCTCACTTTTGCTCACATTTCCCCAGCCAAAGCAAATCATAAAACCATATTTAACTTCAAGTTAGTAGTGTTTATACCCTGAAAAAGATAGGGAAGGATTTGTGAACAGCTTTAATGACTACCCCAAAGGGTATCTGCCTTCAACAGAGATTGTATCAATTTATATTCCTACCAGTAATGTCACCAGGGTGCTTTTTGCTGCCCAAACCTAATAGAATGGCTTTAGGATTTTTGCTAGTCTGCTAAGCAATGGTGTATCTCAGAAGAGTTTAAATTTACGTATCTTATTGTCAGTAGAGTTAAGCATGTTTTCATATAAGTAAAGGCTATTAGTGTTTACTTTACCATGAACAGTCTGTTCATATTTTTATTTTTTTTTTGCCTATTTTTCCTATTAAGCTTTTGAATCCCAGGAGCTTTTTGTTGTTTTTGGGGAATTAACTCTTACCTGAGATATGAGTATCCAATATTTTTTCTCAGTGTATCACTGTGAGCAAGTTTTTTAATCTTAATGAGATACATTTTCTTAATCCAGAAAAATGGGAGAATAATAGTACCTTTTCTTTTAGGATTATAAATTATGTATTAAAACTATGATTTAAAAAGAGGAAGCCAGAAAAAAATGTGCTTAAATGATTCCACATTGCTTTCATGATAAAATAAAACTTTTGTGATTCAGCTCAGTATGGTCCATGGACCAGCCCAGTTCACGAAGTTTGTTTCTAGTCTTTGTTGAAATAATTACTGAAATTGAAAGCGAACATTTAGAGGCAGTTTGGATTGCTGTGACATCAAGCACATGATCAATGGTCTCATGTCATTGAACAGGGTATAGACCAAAATTACCAGTCCATGACATATTGGAAATAAGAAACAGATCCTTCACAAAAGAATTTGAAAAGCCTGATATAGACCCAATATTCCTTTGCAGTCTTACCTCTTTCTACAGTTCTGTTTCATCAACACTTCCAACTATACAATTATTTTTCAAAATCTCAGAGGCTTTATACTTGCTATTTCTCATACATGGAATATACTCTTTCTCTTTCTCCACCTAGCTCATATTTATTTTTAATCCTCACCTGAGGATATATTTTTATTGATTTCTTTTCTTTTTTTATTTTTATTTTTTGTTTTTTTAAATTTTTTTATTTTTTTAATAATTAAATCTTTATTGTTCAGATTATTACATTTGTTCCTCTTTTTTCCCCCCATAACTCCCCTCTTCCCAGTTCCCACCCCACCCTCCGCCCTCACTCCCCACCCACTGTCCTCATCCATAGGTGCATGATTTTTGTCCAGTCTCTTCCCGCATCTCCCACACCCTTTTCCTCCCCAAGAATAGTCAGTCCATTCCCTTTCTATATCCCTGATTCTATTATAATCAACAGTTCATTCTGTTCATCAGATTATTTATTCACTTGATTCTTAGATTCACTTGTTGATAGATGCGTATTTGTTGTTCATAATTTGTATCTTTACCTTTTTCTTCTTCTTCCTCTTCTTAAAGGATACCTTTCAGCATTTCATATAATACTGGTTTGGTGGTGATGAACTCCTTTAGCTTTTCCTTATCTGTGAAGCTCTTTATCTGACCTTCAATTCTGAATGATAGCTTTGCTGGATAAAGTACTCTTGGTTGTAGGTTCTTGGTATTCATCACTTTGAATATTTCTTGCCACTCCCTTCTGGCCTGCAACGTTTCTGTTGAGAAATCAGCTGACAGTCGTATGGGTATTCCCTTGTAGGTAACTGAGTTTCTTTCTCTTGCTGCTTTTAAGATTCTCTCTTTGTCTTTTGCTCTTGGCATTTTAATGATGATGTGTCTTGGTGTGGCCCTCATTGGATTCCTTTTGTTTGGGGTTCTCTGCGCTTCCTGGACCTGTAAGTCTATTTCTTTCACCAGGTGGGGGAAGTTTTCTGCCATTATTTCTTCAAATAGGTTTTCAATATCTTGCTCTCTCTCATCTTCTGGCACCCCAATAATTCTGATGTTGGTACGCTTGTAGCTGTCCCAGAGGCTCCTTACACTATCTTCACACTTTCGGATTCTTTTTTCATTTTGCTTTTCCGGTTGGGTGTTTTTTGCTTCCTTGCATTTCAAATCTTTGACTTGATTCTTGCGCTCCTCTGGTCTGCTGTTGGGAGTCTGTATAATATTCTTTATTTCAGTCAGTGTATGCTTACTTTCTAGTTGGTCCTTTATCACACCATCGAGGGTCTCATTAGATTTCCTGTACATCTCATCAAGTTTATCGACAGACTCTAGAAGCCTCTTGAGAGACCTCAAAAGTGTGGTTTTGAATTCTATATCTATTAGCCTGCTTTCCTCCGGTTCTGTCCTTTGTGGCCTGTTTCTTTGTCTTGGCATTTTTTTATGCTTCGCTGTGTCGATAGAGTGGCTTTCTGTGTTAAGTGTCCCAATTACCTGAGGTAGACACTCTTGGTGCACCCCCTTGTGGTCTCTGTGAGCAGTCTTGTTGTAGTCAAGCCTTGATTGTTGTAGGTAATTACTACTTGACCTCCAGGCCAACTGGCTCTCTTTTCTTTTTTTAGAAAAAGAAAGGGAGGGGCTAGGGAGTGAGAGAGAGGGCAAGAGAGAGAAACATTGATTGGTTGCC
Source organism: Myotis yumanensis (assembly GCF_028538775.1). Classification (NCBI taxonomy): domain Eukaryota; kingdom Metazoa; phylum Chordata; class Mammalia; order Chiroptera; family Vespertilionidae; genus Myotis; species Myotis yumanensis. The sequence goes on along the minus strand of NW_027223763.1, from coordinate 29,103,082 downwards.
TTCCATATGTGCCCTGGGAACTGAATCTGCAACATAGATATGTGCCCTGACTGGGAACCGAACCCACAACTTCTTTAATGTATGGGACGACACTCCAACCAGCTGAGCCACCTGGGTAGGGCCACCTAGCTCAGTTTTCATTCACATCTTTTAAAACCCACTCAGGGACATATGTAATACTTTCAACAATAAAGATTAAAAATAAAACACCCACTCAGGTGTCAAGTTTTTTTTTGTGTAAAGCTTCCAGGCTCTGTGCATACTTTTTCTAGATTGGCATTTACCATGATGTAATTGAGTTTCTTGTTTGCTGCTACATCTTACTTTTCTGTGTATTTGTAAGATCTTTGAATGTGGGGTTATACTTTTTATTGTTGGTGTTCTAGAGCCCAATTGTAGAACCTAGCAGAATATTTAGCCAGCCTTTTATGGATGCTTAAGTAGCCAGAAAAGCCCATCAGCATTTCCACAGAAGTTTCCCTGTGCTTCTTTATCTTCTCTTAATTATTCCTGTTTTTATTTTCCTAAGTCAAGTACCTAAAGCCAATAACAGCAAAATATTAACTATGTTTTTAAATATAATCTATAATAATAAAAGCATAATATGCAAATAGACTGAACAGCCGAACAGCAAGAACAATGATCTGGACTACCACACTATGACATACACTCGCGCCAGGCCAGCCAAGGCGGGTGTGATGTTATTGGTTGGGGGCCCTGCCATCGCCCCACATTGTCCAGCAGAGGGAGGCCCAGGCCACCGGTGGGCGGGGCAATGAATTGGTGGTGGGGGGCCTCCATAATCGCCCCAAAAAGGGAGGCCCAGGCCACCCTCTGCGGGATGATCGATTGGGAGACTCCGCGGAACTGGGGAACTGGAGGGGGGGTGTGTGGAGGCGGACAGGGGCAGCGCCAATCCAAGGCAGGTGCTGGTGGAGGCCGGGGCTGCGAAGCCAGCAGCCGGGGGAAGGGAGACCTACCCTTGCATGAATTTTATGCATCAGGCCTCTAGTTTTTATATACATGAATATAACGTTTCTGAATCTGGACCATATTGTGTGTGGATTTAAAATTTTTCTCATTTAGATTGTTTTTGTGTGCCTTAATCTGGGTTATTAAATATTTTTGAAAATATGATTTAATGATTATTAATAGGTTAATAATATTCCATCATGTAGATGTTCCAAACAATTTCTCTTGTTTCTTTACTAAGAAAAATAATGCTATATGAACATCATTAAGTCTGTTTTCATTTCTGATTATTTTTTTTAACTTAGCTTTCTCAAAATAGAGTCAAATAAATTAAAGAGTATATACTTTTTAAAGGCTTCTGATAAACTTCTAGATGTGTTTTCAGAAAATTTTTCCAGTTTGTACTTTGAATATTTGAATATGCTGTACCAACATATTCATTTTAGAAAATGTTTGCCAATTTGGCAGAATAATGATATACCATTATTTTCATTTGCATTTCTTTATTTGTTATTTAAATATTCCTGTAAGTTTATAGGACATTTATACTTCTTTAGCTGATACTACATTCAGTAGACTTTGAGGAACTATTCTTATGCCATTTCTATAAGAGTGTTAGCAGCTTGAGGGAAGAGATCATATAGGGCATCTCTATCTGGGCTAGCTGCATACCTGGCCATATGTACTTACTAATAAGTGTTTGATGACATTGCTAATGCTGATGAGGCAGTAATGTTGGTAGTGTGGGTGGAATGAATATGATTCTGTACCTTATTTGGCTTAGCTGCAGAAAAATCTGGGGGAGGAGGTGAGACTTTTAGCTCTAGAAACAGAGACTGCGGTGGCAGCAGGTGGGTGGGTGTTCCAGGTGGAAGGGACAGTGAAGGAGAAGGCATGGAGGTAGGTCGTGAGGAAGCCTTGCCAGAAGCTCTTAGGTTGTTGCTAAAGAAAGCTGAGGACGGAGAGGCTTAGTAAGCAGAGATAGAAGTGAGCATATAGATTAGAAGGGCTGTGCTTAAATGGAGCAATCCCAGGAGATCCAAGATTGCAGCTGGTCAGCTTGAGAGATGGATCAGCATTTTCTCAGGGATGATCATTAAGACAGAAAATGAATTCTCTCTCCTGCAAAGTTCTGTTCTTACTTGTAACTCTCCCAAGCAAAAATACTTCTTTCTTGTGCTATAATTAAAACTGTGAGAAAGGGATTCCCCTTGTGGAAAAAATGATGAAGCCCCATCTCTTAAGGAAGAAGTCAGTGAAGTGCCTTACCTTGAGTCCAGGGGAGGGGGGCCCAAGGCTGCTGTGGGAATATTTTCCAAGAGCTATTTTTGAATACTTGTCAAGAGAAATGCTCCCCCCGCTCCTCTGAAATATTCTGGACACGTTCATGGCTTGGATCTGTATATTTATCAAGTAGTCGGTCTTTTGTAAACCTTAGATCTCATTGTAGGCTGTGACTGAACCTTGTGATTTATAAAACGTCACATCTGGGACTGGGATTTGGGGCAGTTTGTTTGAAAGGGTAGAATTTGCCTCTGGTTTTTGAGGAGCATATAAAAACATCTCTGAGGAATGCCTTGATGTCATTGACCTGCCTAGAATCAGAGGAAGGTAGCAGATACTGGCAGCAGACCTTAGTTCCAGCTGGCAGTATTTTCTGGACAAGTATCAGTAAGGAAAGGTACTTAATAAACTCTTATGGAATAAATCTGATTGATGCCTCAGCAAGCAAAGCAGCCCTTCTTTCTACTACTTTCTCTAACTCCTACTGCTTGTTTGACCATCCAACCAACGTGAACATTTGATACTGGCTGGGAAGGAACTTTTTGTCTGTGAGAGAAAATCCTTTTGCCAGAATTATCCAAAAGGAAGCAACTAACATAATTACTCCATTTTAAATGAAGCCAACTAATAAGTGGGAACCACTGGTTGCTGTTGGGGCTATTTGTAAGACATTTTCTTCTTATTTGAGAGGTAATAGGCCAGAGGGGAGATAGAAATAGATAACAGTTAAATATTTATATACTCCCACCACCCCCTCAGACACTTTCTTCAGTCTTTATTCTCATTTTTCTCTGTAGCATTCCATAGTGTTTTTTTTAAAAACTCCCTACTTATAACTTCCTATTTTCTTGGCTTCCATTATTCTAGATTCTCCCAATTTTCTTCTTTCTTCCTTTGTCTACCTCCTTTCCTTCCTGTCTCTGTTTCTTCTTTCTGCAATCTTCTCCTCAGGCATCTCTTTTAATCTCAAATCTGCTTCTCCCTCAGCCTCTAATCCAGAACATTTAACTGAGCATCCACTGTAAGGCCAGTACTGTGGGTGATCCTGGCTTGTGATAGGCAGCAATAGACTTCCAATTAGCCTTTCTAAGCAGATGATTCCATATCCATACTTCCAACCCTTCCCTTTGACCTTAGGCTCTATCCTTTATGTCTAGTTATCTACTAGTTATTTTTCACCACAATTTTCCAATGTTTGAAATTTCCCTTCTGGGTCTATTCCTCTTCCTTTGTTCTGTATTTGTATTAAAATCACCATCATTCTGCTAGTCACCCACTCAAAAGCTTGGTGTCATTCTTCCCGTCTCTCTCGCCTCCCACATTGGATCATTTGCCAGATATTGCTCTTTTTGTCTCTGTGACTTCTTTTATCTGTCTCATCTTCTCTGTTCCCCTCTTTACTGGTTAGATTATAGTATTAGCCTTCCAGGGGTTTCCTTGCTTTTATATTTTTCTTGGAATTCATTGAATATACCACTGCCAGGTTATCTTCCTGAAACAGAGCACTAGCCATGGCTATCAGTTATGCTCAGAGCTCAACTTAGATGTCACATCCTTTAAAGCCTTTCCCAGAGTCTCCAGGTAGAGATAGATACTCGTTTTTATATTTTTCTATAGCATTTCATATACAGTTCATTTTGGTGTTTATCATATTGTCCTAGAATTGGGTGAGCATGCCCTCAAGATTATGTATTTCTTAAAAGAATATAAATACTGTATGATTCCTTTTATATGAAGTTCAGAAATAGGCAAAAGTAATCTGTGGTGTCAGACTTCAGGATAGTGATTACCTTTGGCGGAGGGGGCTGATAGTGACTAGATATGAGCACAAGGGGGCTTCTGGAATTCTGATAACATTCTGTTCTTGATCTGTATTCTGTTTATACTGGTGTACTTTTGATTTGTGTACTTTTCTGTATGTATGTTATAATTCAATAAAAATTTTAAATAAATGCTAAATGAAAATAGCATGGAAATACAGAATAGGGACTGTGTCTATTTAACTTTATATCCCGATGCCTGGCACCTAGCAAGCTCACATAACAGATTGTGAGTGAATGAACAGAATGAAAATTTCTTCTCAAAAAAACTTTGATTTTTCTTTCCACTGGTAGTTAAGTTATAGTCTCAACGTTTTTAGCCTGATATCCATTACCACCCATGACTTGGCCCAACCTACTTCTCTAACCTTGTTAACCCTGAGGCTATATTGTATGGTCAGAAGAAGTTGGGCCTTGGAATCAGCCAGAGACTGATGTTGAAATATGGCTTCACCACTTACTAGCTGTGTTACCTTAGGCATAAACAAGTTATCCAGTCTCTTAGAAACTTAGTTTTCTCATTTCTAAATAGGATATCATTTTCTTCCATGATGGGATATAGGTTAAATAAGATAATATATGTAGAACAGGGCCTGGCATATTGATAGCATTCAGTAAATGTTAATTTTCTTTTCTTTCCAACACATACCTTCTTTTTTCTCTTTTTCATATTTTTGCTCATCCTGTATCATTTGCCTTGAATGAATTTTCTTCCCTTCAGTTTCCACATATCTAAATATTACTTATCCTCAGTATCAAGCTCAGATACCACTTCTTTCACAGAACCTTCCCTGATTCCCTTCCAAGCTAGCACCTTGAAAGCTGGAAATATTTTCCTCTCTCAAATTCTTACATTTCATCTGTGTCTCTTATGATACATGCATATTAGTCACTCACTCTAACCTTTAGGAGTTGCTGAAGGGCTGCTCTCTCACTCCAGGCCCAAAGAATAGATAGGCGCTCTAATTGGGCTGTAATGCTAGAGGCAGGATCCCTGTCAGTTGGAATAAACCAGGGCATGAGAAGGCAGGTTGAGAAAACTTCTTAGAGCCTTTGATATTCTTTTTAGTACCTCATCTTGGGAGAAATTCCTCTGTCCTGTCAAGGATGTGGAACAAGGGATCAAATTGCAAACTGCTTGACCTGTTTTTTGAATTGGTCTAGGTCTCTCTCCTGGCTCATGGAAGTTGAGTGCTTCCCTTTCTCCCCACCATGATTCCCTGTTACCCTGTCAGAAATGCCTACTAAGGATGGGTCTCCCTTAGGTCCTTTTCTCCCCCTTCTAACATTAGCTAGCTTCATATAACTCAGTGCCTCATACCAGATATTCTTGAGTATATGGAGGATACTATATGTTGGCTATGGACATATTTTGAAAAGCTTATAGAAACAGATCCTACACCAGGAGAATTGTCTAGATTTGGGTTTACAACTGAAGGAGATATTTGATCAATATTAAGCCAGTTAGAATATAGTCTCCTTATAGTACAGAAGGTTCACTTTCCCCATGAAATTTAAAATTTTTGATTCCCATTAGAGAATCCTTAGCATATGGGCCCTTGGCTTCCTCGGGTTATAGAAACTGGGGCAAGGCCAATGAATTTTATGGATTGGACTGGGATATGTATAAGCAGACACTAGTTCAGGATCAGCCTTAGTCCTAAATCTGGGAGCTGTGACTTTTGACCAGTTTTATGTGAGAGGAGGGGTAACTTGCAGACTGCTTTGATCATGAGTTTTTAATCATTTGACTTTGGGATGGAAATGGGGCCATAGCCTTTAGAGGTACAGGCTAGAAACGTAACTGAATAACCGGGCAGTCCTGAGGACTTTATCAGCTCTTTATGTTCAAGTTTTTGCTAATAGGGGTGGTGCTTGACCTGATTGTAGGACTGAAATTTGTCAGCAATTTGAGTCTCCTTAGGCCTACCTTGCAGCTTGTCAGGTCTGATTTAGGCTGTGTAGCAGCTATGTCTTAGCACATCAGTAAAGTCAGCCATCTCTGCCAGGCTCATCACTCCCCTAGGGTGGCATGTTCCTGAGGGAGGAAGGAGAATCATCTTCCATTGCCCATCATTCTCTGCTGCATATACTTTTTGAGTAGTTTATGGAGGGCATAATTCTACAGGGGAAAAAAAGATTTTTCTCATCCACCAGAACAAATCATTTTCCTCATGAAATAGGTCCCAGCTATGTGACCACATGTCAGCCTCTTCATGTTGCTTCTGGCTTCACTTAGTGGTAGGGAAGGAAAAGAGTCAAAGCTCACTCCTACATAAGTGGACTTGGGTTCCACCTATCATTTCCACCCCTATGTGTCATTGTCAACATTGGGAGATAAGGTAGGCACCTACTGGTCCTAACCCAGCCACTCTCTAGCAGTGACACCTGAAAAGGCAGGCCAGGTGCGGAGCAGGCACATTCTTTGCTTCCGGAACAGTTGTTTCTGGTCCCAGGGAGACTTTGTACGAGAGGGAAAATTGTGGTTGGTGAGTTCCTCCTCCAGTATCCTTGTGACACCACTCAAATCTTTAGCTGAGGATGAATTCTGTGCGCCAGGTGGTCTGACTAACCCATCCATTCGGTTCCCCTTTAGAGCTCCTGCAGCTCTGAACCTTCCCACAACTCTGTGTGAGTGTCAGTGTCTCATATTGAATTTCCATCTTGACTCATCTGTCTCTAGGCAAAGATCCTTGAAAAGATTTAAATTGGGAACCAGACCTTGAGATGCCTGTTCGGAGCATTTCACAGCTTCTGGATAAATGCTTTTTCCTTCTTAACCCAATCTGTCCTTCCAGTTCTGCCCAGCTACTGGTTTGAGGAAGCTTCCCAAGTGAGGTGGGTGCTTGTGCTATTTCTTACCTCAAAAAAAGCACCCCCATCCTTTTAGCCTGCCCAGGATTCCCAAGAGCCAGATCCGCTGTGACCAGGGGGCTGCATTGTCGCTCACACAGTTCAGGAAACATAAATCGTGTGTCTATCCCAAAAGGCTAGTCCACTGAGGAGGTCTGATAGTCCTATGGTCATAGGATGTCTGCTCCTCTGTGGGCCCTGTTGAATGGTGGCAGAAGGAGTCGTACTTGTTTACCAGAGCTTACACTGACTGCTATTCCCACTTTCCCACTTATTCTCCTTTTTGCTTTTGCTGAAATATGGGAAGGTGGAAATATACAAAGATAATTTATGGTCAAAGTCATGACTATAACTAGAGAGAGAAGATTTATTGTGCCTCATGTCCTAACCTAAACACATCTTTTGCTGCCTGAGCCTTTGTTTGTCTGGAAACCCCAAGCTGCTTAGAAGATGTCTGGGGAGGCAGATGAACAAGACAGGGTCACATTAGCCTCTGGTATAGCATCTAGAGGCCTCAGCCAGGTCCTGGAGCCACTGGCGATGAGGCAGAAAGAATTAGTTTTTTGGGGGGCATTGTCCTAGCTCTGAGGATCTTCCCCAGTCTTAAGGTTTAAACTTCTCCTCAGTCTAGGAAGCCCAGATGCAAATCTAGTAATGACAACCCTCTGTTCTGGGCTCTTTATGAGTGGCTGCAGGATTGAGGAGGGAATTCTGATTTAATCAGTCTTCCCTACATTTCTTGTTTTAAACCCTTTACCTTTTTCTCCAGGCTGAAGTATGGGAAGCTCCACAATAAATTGGCTGTGACTTCCACAGAAATTTGACAGTTTTCAAGGTTTCTTTTTTCCTTTCTGTATTTAGATGTGGCTGAAGTTGCACTGTCAATCCTTATCTCTTCTGTCATCCAGCCAACTCCTGACTGGGTTAGGAGGTATTTGCTCTGCTGTCAGCGTTGGCTGTATAATGAGGTCGATAGTTAAGAAATGTGTTGTTAGCATGTCTTGGAATCTAAATTTTCTTCCCTGGTTGAGGGGGAAGCGATGTTATTGGAAGAAGGCAGTAGGGAGGCAAATGTTGGCTCTGGAATAAACGCTTTCTCCTCAGGATCTTGGCTAAGCCAAGGAAATCATTCTTAATTTAAAAGCTTGTTTTATCTACCATATAGGGCTGCCTGTTCTGCAGTGACAGATTCTAGGGTGGCCCCCATAGACTGACTACCTAATTCCTGGATAATAGGGCTGTGCTCTGTTGTGGATTGTTATGAGGAATGTTGCAGGGCAGCAGAAGTAGCAAGACTGGAGAGCCTAGTTTGGGTGAATCAAACTTGCCCATCTGCGGGTTGCCTCAGAAAGAGTGGATCTTTTCTCATTACGACAGGCTCAGAGGAGGTAGACTAGACTAGGAGTGCTTCACTGGTTGGTTATTGGCTGATTGGAACTCTATACTGAGAATTTTTAAGTTCTCTGGCCTCAAACTGTGTTTCTCCTCTTCTGTGGTTGCAGATCAGAAAGGGTTGTCATGTATGTCATATATGTGGCTTATGTTTGTGGCTTATGTTCAGCATCATGTTGCAGTGAACACCTTGAGTGCTCTTTGAAGATAAGGACATTCAATTTTCTGATGAATACTAACCAGAATTGTTGAATTATTAGGAATTAGGGCCACGTGAGAGCCACCAGACTAGCAAGTCTCTAGGGAGTCAAGGATGCTACTGGCAAAGGACTGGGAAATTTGGGATCGTGATACCAGGGCAGCCGTGGGCAAACTACGGCCCGTTTGAAATGAATAAAACTAAAAAAAAAAAGACCGTACCCTTTTATGTAATGATGTTTACTTTGAATTTATATTAGTTCACACAAACACTCCATCCATGCTTTTGTCCCGGCCCTCCGGTCCAGTTTAAGAACCCATTGTGGCCCTCGAGTCAAAAAGTTGGCCCACCCCTGTACCAGGGCCTTGAACCTTAGACAGCTTTTGGTCAGTATGATATCACTTTAGGTTGCTTGGTTCCTAATTCTGGATTCTAAAACAGTCTGTGGTCGTGACTTTCGCAGTAGAGGGTCCATCTCAGCCCACCCAGTGTCACCTACTTTTCTCTAATCATCACCTTGGCATAGCCTAGAGACATTCTTGTTTTCTAGTTGCTTCTCTTGCTGTGGCTGCTCAGGAAGAACTGGACTAGGTATCTAGTCTGAGAACATGATTCTATTTGACGTTAACTGCACTTGGGTACTTTACCTATTCACCAAATGCAGACAGCAGATTATATTCATACAAAAATAAACAAACAAAACAAAAACCTTCCAATCAAACAATAAAACCTAGAGCTTGTCTCAGCAGAAGGGAAAACTCCCTTTGTATTATGCTCCGCAGCTTCTTGCTATGTTCTGTCTTTCCTCTGAAACTGGGAGCTCCTCAGAGTATAGGCCTCCTTCTGTGTCTTTATATCCTATAGCCCAGACATGAGAGAGGTGAATAGGCAGGGGAGAAGAAAGGAGGGGGGAGAAAAATGAAGGGAAGAAATGGGGGAGGGGAGAGAGTAAGATCTATATTTAGCGAGAGGGAGAGACACTCACACAGGGTGCGTGAGTGAGCTTGCTGGTGAGGTCTGTGTGTGTGTGAGTGTGCTGGGGAAGGGGGTGTGTGCTCCAGGAATGTGTGAGGAGGGCTGGTGCCCTATGGGAGGTTGCAGGCAGGAAGCAGCTGGAGAGGAGGAGGAGCAGCAGCAGGAGCAGGGGAGCTGCCCTGCTTTCTGTCTCAGTCTCAAAGCCCGGAATTGATTGAGTTAGAATTCCACATCCAGTTGAAGTTTGGCTGCTATTGCTGAAGCAGGCTGGTCGTCAGAATCCCCCTCAGCGGAGAGGTGTGGACCAGATTGGATTCCTAGATTTGTAGTCAGCAAGATTCTGCCCAGCCTTTCAATGAGAGGATTTCTCTGCTGGGCATTGTTCCTATCGTCAACTTTGCACTGTGGAGCCAGCCAGCTGGGTGCAACTGAGAATAACAGCTCCTTGGCTCTGTTTGTCGGTTGGGCAAACAGCCGTGCTGTGGCTTAGAAAGTTCATCCTGTGGCTTCTCTGTCAAACCAAGGAGTACTTCTGAATGGATTTCCTCTTACGGACAGCACTTGCATTCTAAAACTTGAGTATTTGTGGTTTTAATGTGTTGGTTTTTAAAATTTCCTTAACTCTTCTTTTGGTTGCAACAGCAAGGTAAGTGGTATCAAGTGTATGACTGACTCTGAATGATAAGCAGGGACAAAAGCAAAGCATTTGTGGGTGGGATAAGGAACAGCTACATTAATTATATAACTGAGCCAACTTGCCGGTGGGAGGTCATTATAATGAGTGAGAAATAGCATATTCAGCACTGAGGATAGAATCTTCACGTGTGCATGTTTATGTGCTGATAATCTGACCATCCATTCTTCCTTGGTACTCTTCTATACGTATATAAATAACCCATCTACCCCTCTGGATGTATGCATACGCGTATACAGATAATCTGTTTCTCCCTCTTGATACGTTCATATGTTTATAGCTAATCTGTTCATTCCTCTCTGTGTGTATATACATATAGACAACTCATTCATTCATCTTATATGAATATACACAAGCCATCTCTCCTTCCATGTGCATACACATATAGATAGCTGTCTCTTTATCTTATGCATGTTTGCACATAGTAACTTTCCTATTCTTGTGTATATTTCCTGTGCCTGTGTATATTTAAAACCTTTCCGTTTTCTGTATGCTGTCCTCCTGTCAAATGTATTAATTTTTTCCTTTCATGTGTGCATATGCCATATAAACAGAAAAGTCATCTTGAGTGTTTTTAGTCTTGAGTGTGTGTACACTTGCATAATAGATAATCTGTCCATTTGTGTCATGAATATGTGGTGAAAAGAGCACTAACTTTATAGACTGAAGACCCATTTTAAATCCTAGTCAAAGTGACCTTTTCTCTCCCACCTCACAGGGTTGTTGTGATGATAAAATAGGAACCATATAAACTGTAATACTAAACAAATATAATTCTACTATTGTTATGTGTCCCTCTAGTGTGAATTGTGTAGGATAGCACACCTTTGACCCAGCTCCATTGAGATTATGCTCTTATCTGTGAGACTAGGGGTAGCTTCTGTTGAAGTAATTAGGTTTATCCTATGGTTTTGCCCAGAGAATTGGGAAGAAGGAAGCTACAAAGTGTCTAGAAAGGGTCAGGTTGAGAGAGAGAAAAGGTCTCATCCTCTGCAGGTTGGGGTTTTAACATTTCATTCTTTGTGGCTTTGAAAAGGATTGAACCTGTCACAAAATGGAAATAAGCTGCTTCTAGCTGGTATCAAAGTGATCAGGTAAAAGGAGGAGTGAAAGAACAGAGCATTCTGCTGCCCCTGTGACGAGTCTGCTCTTTGCAGTGAGCATCTGCTGTCAGGTTTTTGAAGGCTCTCCAGAGTGTACTCTGCCCCATCCTTCTCGACCTGTGCTGTTCAACATGGTAGCTGTTGGCCACATGTGACTGTTGAATACTTGTAGGGTGGCTAATCTAAATTGACATGTGCTGTATATGTAAGATACATACCAGACTTCAAGGACTCAGTGTGAAAAAAGGAATGCAAATATCAAAATTAAGAAAAATGCTTTGATAGCCAAACAAAACTATTACTCCATAGGCTATATCACAATGTAGTATTCTCCTCCTAGCTGGTTTGGCTCAGTAGATTAGAGCATCGGCCTGAGGACTGAAAGGTCCTGGGTTTGATTCCAGTCAAGGGCACATGCCAGGGTTGCAGGCTCAATCCCCAGTAGGAGGCGTGCAGGAAGCAGCCAATCAATGATTCTCTCTCATCATTGATGTTTCTATCTCTCTCTCCCTTCCTCTCTGAAATCAATAAAAAATATATTTTAAAAAAACAACAACAATGTAGTATTCTCTAAAGGACTCTTCTAACATTTTCTAATTTTGTGTTTTGGTTCCTTTTACTCAGTGGCAAGATTTTTTTGTTGGTTTGTTTTGAGTATCCTATGTGCCAGGCACTGTTTTGGGTGCTAGGAAAATAGCAGTGAATAAAACAGAATGCCTGCTCTCATTCTAGGATGGAGAGGTGGGGGAGAGACCATGAATAAACAAGCAAACAAATATATGATCAATCAGGTGGTAATGAGGTAATAAGTTCTATGAAGAAACTATTGCAGAGTAAGGTGATAGATAATGTAGGATTTTTTTTGTGGGGGGTGGGGGCTGGTTCCTGCTCATGTGGTTTCTTCAGTCTGTTCACAAGAGCCATGAGGTAATAAGGAAAAAAGAGAGTGTGATAAGTGCTTAAGAAAATACTATTTTGACACATGTTAAAGATAGTAAGGCAGACTTTATTCAGGGGGATTACTACATTAGGGTATTGTAATAGAGCACAGAGATTGAGCCTAACTCTGAATACAAGGAAAAGTGGAAATTTATAGCCAAGAACAGGGGTGAGAGTAAGTGGAGACTCTGAGAATAGGAGAGTCTGGCTAAACTTATTTGACAGGATTTTTTGCTGGAGGTTGGCTAGGGTGGGAGATAAGGAATTTGGTCAGATATCAAAGGTGGGGAGTTTTCACTAAACTGACCGAGGAAGATTCTTGCTAAAATTGGACTAAACAGAGCCCAAGGACAGGGGCCTGGTTAGAAAGGGGACTCAGCAACCTGACTCGTTTGGTCAAAGGAGAGTCTTTGTCATGAGTATCAGAGTCTGGGTGCGTGTGTATTTATGGTTTGTTATACTCTTTGGTATAATAAACCTTGGTGCTGCTGAAAGGGAGGCCTGGGCAGGCCACAGACTCCCCAGTTCTCCTAACTAACTGTCACTCAGTCTTCATTCTGAGGTCCTCATATGCCAACTCCCTGAAGTCTGCCTCCTCTCTCGTGCTACTGAACATTACTCAAGGTTCTCTCTTGGATACAATGCTTGAGGTTTTCTTTCCTTTACAGTGTCTAACTTTTGGCCTATAAAGGGGGTTCCTCCTAAAGCTGGTGAGGAGGGATGATAAATCCTAGGAGCTACCATCCTTTGACCTTGCTCTGCATTTGATCGAGGGCAGTGATGGCGAACCTTTTGAGTTCGGCGTGTCAGCATTTTGAAAAACCCTAACTTAACTCTGGTGCCGTGTCACATATAGAAATTTTTTGATATTTGCAACCATAGTAAAACAAAGATTTATATTTTTGATATTTATTTTACATATTTAAATGCCATTTAACAAAGAAAAATCAACCAAAAAAATGAGTTCACGTGTCACCTCTGACATGCGTGTCATAGGTTCGCCATCACTGATCTAGGGCATTCTTTTATTCCATTTGATTAACCTCATGCTTCATACCTTGTGACCCTGATAATTTTTTCTGACAATATTCTCTGTAAGCATTGACTTTTTCTCAAAGGTTAGCATCCATTCCCATGGACCCCTACCTGCTGTGGCCCTAGAAATCCGTTCCTCCCCTTGGCCCTGGTCTAATAGCACATTTTGTTAGAATGTTGTCCCAATAGGCCAAGGTTGTGGGTTTGATCCCTAGTTAGGGCACATATAATAATCAATCAATGAACGCATAAGTAAAAATTTAAAAATTAATTTCTTCTACTATATTAGCCATATAACATAATTGGTAAATGGCCTGGGGATATATGACCCCTGGGGAGTAAGGGGGCTCAGAGCCTTCAGAGCTTCACACAAAGTGAGAGGCTGCTTGATATGCACAGAGTCCTGGCTGTTCCCAGTGGTTCCCCAGTAGTTTTCTCCAAGCCAGGATTTGGGTCAGAAGCAATTTTACAAGGAATATTCACATTTTAATCACATTTATTTGATAAGTCAGAAAGTAGTAAAAGAAGCAGCTCTTTCAGAAAACTGAAGGGCGTTTGCTCCTTGACTTTGAGTAGGCTGAAGCTGATGCAGTGAGCTTTAAGGGGTTTACTCCTTCCCATGGTACTTAGCGTTCTATCATTGAAGCTTTACTTCTTTTGATTAATTCATTTTGTTTTTAAAATATATATTTATTTATATTGCTTTCAGAGAGGAAAGGAGAGGGAGAGAGAGATAGAAACATCAATGATGAGAGAAAGTCATTGATTAGCTGCCTCCTTGCACACCCCACACTGGGAATCGAGCCCATAACCCGGCATGTGCCCTGACCAGGAATTGAACTGTGATCTCCTGTTCATAGGCTGACACTCAACTACTGAGCCACGCTAGCCGGCCTCATTTTGTTTTGATGTGTTCCCTTTTCAAACACAGATATTCCTTGAAAGGTGTGCTTTATTTTTCTTAGCCTTAGACATTCCTTAGGGAAAGATTGCAGAAAGGTATTATATTTGAGAGTATATGTGTAAGATTTGGAGAGTGGATAGGCCAACAGGATAGAGCAGAGTGATAGCACTGGATAGGTAATAGAGGAAACTAAGGGCCAGGTTTGAACTGGTTGGACCCCAAGGCTTCCTTATCCCATAAGCTCAAATATTACTTGTCTGTGGCCTTCCCTGTCCTTCCCTGTCCAGGTTTTACTGGGCCTCTCTCTGCCTTCACATTATTCATCCCTATAACTACATGCTTTTATTTACTTTTTTACACATTCTATTATAACATGTATCACTTTATTTTGTGATTGTCTATATGCCTATCTCTTGCTCCAAACCTTAATATATTAGAGAACAAGAACTATGCCTTATATCCCTGGCACATAGCTTAGTGCCTGGCACATTGATTGAATTGAATTAGAGATCAAATTGTCCTTCTCTTCCTTTGGCCCCTGTTATTTCATTCCTATGGACAGTAGTAGCAAAGAGAGGATGGGGAAGGAGATGGCCTTGAATTAGGCCTCCTGACCCTGAGGCTTGCCCCTTCAGTCCATCTGGGCTTTTGGTATCCTATTGGGTTCTGAGCAGAGTGGTTGATCCTCTGGGCATCACATTGGGCTCTGTCCCCTGCTTCAGAACTTAAATATCTGAATAACTGAGTGGATTTTGTGCCTTTAGGAAACCTGTATCCCCAGGAGGTGGTTTGCTTTTTTTAAAAAATTTCTTTATTGATTAAGGTTCAGGAGGTGATTTTTAAGTTCAGAGTTCATCCAGGCACAGTGACTACCAACGCAAAAGAAGTTGTGAAGGGTTTTGTTTGTTTGTTTAATATGGAAGCAAAGTTCTTTGTTTGGGGCTGGGAGAAGTTGCTATGGCAGCTGTAGTTGGAAATTTCCTATTTGTCAGTAACATAGGAAACCAAGCAGCTTTGCCTTCAGTTCTTTAGGAGGCCATAGGAAAGGGCTCTGAATACATGGCTGTGCCATTTGCCCCTGTGTGGCTGGCCAGCAAGTACTGTAGGCACTGAACTCTTGGAGGGCTCACCTGGCAAGATGTGCAGGAAGTTAGGCCAAGACTATCTATTCTAGAGTACTGATCTGAGGGGCAGGAGCAGATAGGCCCAAAGTTAACCTGGCCTGCACGGAAGCAATAGCAGGCGAGTCAGCTTCATTTTTGTTCCTGAGAAAATGCCTCATCTGGATGAAAGTGAGGCTGACTTGGAGGACCTGGAAATGAGTTCTGGGCCTTACAAGCATTAGAAAGGAAAAGCTTGCTTCCTGTAGCCATTGTCCCTTACTCATACTTTCAGTTTGCCTGAGGGAGGATGGCAAACCTCTTGTCACCGGAATGTTTTGCTCCTCCTTTTTCTTATCTTAAAGGCAAAAAAAAAAAAAACTTCTAGAAGGAAGCAAGACTACCAAAGGATGTCACTCTAATGGTCGGATTCCAGGCACTGCTGTAGATTGTTATTATAAGTGACTGGGAAAGGTAGGGGGCTGGGTCTGGAATAGAAGTCATGGTTCACTCTAATTATACTATTTAGATGGTTGCATGCTTGGCTTAGATATTAGTTTCACTGCTTCTTTGTCTCAGGGACTTGCCATGTCAGTAATAATAACACTGCAGTTCTTTATTGTTTACCAATTACCAGCTTCACATTTTAGCTTTATAACATTCCTACTTTCCCCTTTACAGATAACGAATCTAAGACACAGATAGGTCAAATGTTTAATCAAAGGTCACTGGTGAAGGAAGACCCAAACTTAAGTCTTCTGATTCTCAGTCTAGTAGCACTTGCTCATGGCATCATGTGGTTATGCACAGAGCTTTCATCTTGGTTCAGTAAGCAATCTTTCTCCTTGAGATAAACTTGAAAGGCTAATTACCAGCTCCAGCCCTTCTAGGGCCAGGGTGCTAATACCTTGCACAGTTGGGGAGAAAAGAAAGGAGTGGCTTTAGAAATGTAAATTTTGTACCTGTTGGAGGAGAAAAGGAGTAATTTTACAAGTCAGTACTAGAATTGAGGACTTTGCTGCTTAGGCAGCTGGACACTAAGCCCAAGACCCAGGAGTTCTTGTGAATATGGAGCATCTCCTCTCTCACACACAGACTAGATTGAGTTGGCCAGATTAGGGGTCTGGCTGACTCAGACCCTTGAGACGTTGGAGTAAAGCAATAATGCCTGCAAAGCAACTATTAGCTTGGCAGGTGTGGCCCAGTGGATGAGCAATCCACTCAGGAACCAGGAGGTCATGTTCGATTCTTGGTTGGGGCACATGTCTGGGTTATGGGCGTGATCCCCAGTAGGGGGCATGCAGGAGGCAGCCAATCAATGATTCTCTCTCACCATTGATGTTTCTATCTCTTTCTCTCTCTCCCTTTCTCTCTGAAATAAATAAAAATATATTTTAAAAAATTAAAAAGCCCTACCCGGTTTGGCTCAGTGGTTAGAGCATCTGCCTGCAGACCAAAAGGTCCCGGATTCGATTCCGGTCAAGGACACATACCTTGGTTGCAGGCTCCTCCCTGGCCCGAGCCAAGGTCCGGGCTCATGCAGGAGGCAACCGATCAATGTGTTTCTCTCACATCAATGTTTCTCTCTGTCTTTCCCTCTTTCTCCTACTCTCCCTAAAAATCAATGGAAAAATATCCTCGGGTGGGGATTAACCAAAATAAATAAGTAAGTAAAAAGAAAGGCAATAATTAGGTCTTTCAAATGCCTTAGCAGTGGTTCTCAACCTTCTGGCCCTTTAAATACAGTTCCTCATGTTGTGACCCAACCATAAAATTATTTTCGTTGCTACTTCATAACTGTAATGTTACTATTGTTATGAATGGTAATGTAAATATCTGATATGCAGGATGGTCTTAGGCGACCCCTGTGAAAGGGTCGTTCGACCACCAAAGGGGTCTCGACCCACAGGTTGAGAACCGCTGCCTTAGAGGCTGGGTAGAGTTCTTAGATGGGGAATTCCTAGATGAAGTAGAGTTTTTAGGTGAGCTAGAAAGGGAAGAAATGAAATGGGAATTAATCTAGTTTCTGTTTCTTGATTCTTGGCCTAGTTATTTCCAGTAAAAAGAGTCAGCTTCATCTTTATCCCAAATCTTGTGACTCATCCTTCTGGTTCTTCCTAGTCTGGGAGGCACAGTGCTTTTAACTTTTAGGCCCATAGACCATAGATGGCTGCCTTTCCTGAAAATGAATTGCAGTGGGAACTGCAAGTTTGTTTTCTTTTCTTTTTTTTAATTCTTACCCAAGGATATTTTTTTCACTGATTTTTCAGAGAGTGGAAGGGAGAGAGAGAGGAAGAGAGAGAGAGAAAGAGAAAGAGAGAGATTATTGGTTGCCCTCTGCTCACACCTTGACTTGGGCTGGGATCGAACCTGCAATGAGGTACATGCCCTTGACTGGGAATCGAACCCACAACCCTTTGGTCCAAGGGCCTGCACTCTAACCACTGAGCAAATCTGGCCAGGGCAGTCAGTTTGTTTTTTCACATGCTGTTTTCCATTTTGGGGGTTAACTTGAGTACTGGAAAAAGAATAGGAGGCAAGGGTTTAAAAGATTTAGAAATCCCGATCAAATCTAGAAATTGGGGAAACTATCTCTGGTTTTACCCTTCCCAGGATGACCCAGCAGAGCCAGAGTATTGGCAGTTCCATGTCTGCCTGGGCTCTCTGCTTTCCCCTTTGTACTTTCCACTCAGCTCCTTCCCTATATTGTACATTTCCAGTAAAAAGAGAATGGATGCCCACCTCACATAAGGCAATAGTCAATTTCAGCCTCTGTAGTACAGGTGCCAATAGCTTAGGTTGTAGGGGCAAGACTGGTGGCAGGACAGTCTTTTTGGAGAACAGCAAAGCACTGTGGAGCCCTCTGTGATATAATCAACTCTCCACCTGCCCTTCACAGGCCAATCAGAGTGCTAAACCAACCCTCTTGTTACTCAAGAAAATCACTTCCCCTGGTGTTCTAAAGAAGGCATTAGACCAGATGCTCTGTGGGCCAGGCGAGCCAAACCTGTGTATTGATTAGGCTGCACCAAGCCCTTAGAGACTATTAAATGGAGTTCAGAACTCCAGCTAAGCTTGAGCCTCTTTCATCCCCACCTGTGAGCCCATCATATATGTGCCTTTGGCCATCTGGCCCTCTAATCCAAACATGCTAAATGCCTCCTGAGTCTGGATAGTAAGTATGCCCACACTGTGCTACCTTATTCTAGAACTAGGTATAGAAAACATTTTTTCCCTTCCAAGTTTTAAATACTTGCCACAGTCCTTTCTCCAGTGAAGGGTTGCTGTCACTTTGTGCTATAAGTTCTTGTGAATATAGAGCATCAGCACGGGCAGGAGTGAACCTTGAGTAGCTGAGCCTTCACCAGAACAACCAACTAAGAAAAAAGAAAAATAACATTCTACATCTTGTCTTTGTCATTCATTCACTGTGTATGTGACTTGAGCTTTGGTAGTTAAGCATCTATTTGTTCATTCCTGAGCCAGACCCTTGTGTTGAATTTTATAAAGATTCAGTTACTCATTGACCTCACCCCCACCTACTTCCCAGGAGTTTGTCTCAATCCTTGTGCCTTTGGGTACTTACACAAGGGCTTGATTCAGTTTTATATCAATACTCTGATAAAAAGCCAAGGAAAGAGAACTGATTGCCTATAGCCTTTAAGACCAGCATGGGGAGACAAGTCAGGGTTGACTTCCAGTCTTAGAGGGTAATATTCTTATTCCTGCTTGACAGTTTGATTCAGGTTAAAAGTATCCTGCTGCTTTCTGACCTGAGTGCACTATTTTCCTTTTTCACTAGCTGCAGGATAAGAGTCAAGCCAGGATCCCAGGGGCATGTGCCAGGTTTGGAGACCACACATGGGACCAATCCAGGCAACACTGTGGGCTAAGCCCAAGGCATCAGCCAGCAATTATTGCTAGAAGTAGCCTGAAAAGAGCAGGACAGGGTATTGCCTTCCAAGACAATCTCTAGTAAGCAACCTGATCAGAAATAAGAGGAAGAAACAGAGAATCCCTCAAGCCCAGAGGGAGAAAATGAAGCGATTGTTGCAAGAGTCAGAGGAAGAAATCATGGTCACCTTGGGACCCTCCTCCAGGACTTCCCCAGATAAAGCTAAGGCAGAGACCATGTGTGGCATCAAGAGCAAGTCCTCAGGACCTGCTGAATCCTTACCAGAGGACAGCTCCTTGCCCCCTTGCTGTGGGTCAACAGCCTCAGCCATTAGTGGGGATAGAGAGGGGGGCCTGGCCCAGTGTAGCAGCTTTGGACAGGAGGCCAGCAGCCCGCTTCCTCTGGGCTCCACAGCCTGTGCCTCAGGGTCTGGCTCTCAGGACCTCTCATCTGCCAGCATTATCACCAGCTGTCAAGAACCCTCAGAAGGGAATCAAGCCAAGTTCCTTTTGTCCAGGGGCCAAGGCTGGAGCCTTCAACAACAAGAACCTTTGGGGGATGTAGTGGACTACATAATCAGAGAGCTGCAAGGCATCAGTCGTCTCCAAACTGAGATTGCTGAGCTGCAGCAGCACTTGAGCCAAGTCCAGGGTTCGGTGGATGAAGTCTCTAGCTGTGTAGACTCAGTTCTGAGTGGAATAGGCTCGCAGGTGGGCAGCAGCTCCCTTGCGAAGGTGTGTGCAGGAGGAAAGGCCCAGGAGCCCCAGGTGGAAAGGCTTCATGAGGAAGCCATTCTGTATCTGTATGGACTTCCTGAGCAAGATGGGGAAAATACCTTGGAGCTGGTGCACAGCTTCCTGGCCAAGCATGTCTGTGTCAATGGCATGCAGTGCAATAGGTACATCAAAGAGGCTTATAGGACAGGCAGTGCCCAGGCCCCCAGGCCCACTGTTGTGAAGCTTGCCCATGTAGAGCACAGAGACTTCATCCTGCAGAAATCCATACTCTTGCAAAGTGCAGGGGTCCGGATTGCCACCAAAGAAGAACCAACCTGGCTACAGTGCTTTGGGGAATGCAGTAAGTATTCCCCAAAGGAGTCTCTATCGTTTTTGCAGCAACAGCTTCAGGATCATAATTCAAGTTACTTAATCCCAGACAAACCAGTTCTTCATGTCGAAAGAGAAGATAGAGGACCCTTGAATGGAGCATATCAAATGAGGACCCAGAATCAGCTTAGAGAACCCTTGATCCCTGAGCAGCAAAGCCTTTGCTTCCCACCCAAGGACAATGTAGCAAAGCCAAGTGATTTGTCTAAACCAGAGGATGAAGTAAAAGGAACACCAGAAACATCCCAAGTCATCAGTGGCAGCTGTGGTGAACTGACACAGAGAGAGGCTTCTCTGTCTGCCCTTCGTCAGTTAGAGGAACCTTCCCTAGTGTTAATCTCAAAAGAGGAGGATTCTGGGAAATCCCAGGTTTTCACACCATGTAGTCAAGGACTTGAAGCATGTGAAGTAGCAAAAAGAGAAAACAACTACAGTGATAAACGTGAAGACAGCAGCTGCCTGTCACTGTCTGGGTTGCTGAAGACAGAGGACAAGCTCCTGGCCTGTGAAGCCGGACTTGATATTCTGAGCTCAAAGCAGCTAGAGGACCTTTTGACAGACAAGTCCAGAAGGTTTGCAACTATGAGCTGTGACAGCATGATGGAGCAAATTATCATAGGGCCCGAGACTCTCAGTGGCATGGTTCCTATTGACTTGAATGAAGAGGAGGAATGTGCTGCTCAAGTCCTTAAAGATGTCTTTGAAAAGTCCTCTTGTGGTGTGGGTGGCTCGCAGGAGGATGAAGATATAGAAATTAAGTTTTATACAAGTAAACTGGGCCGAGCAATTCACCACTTCCGTTCAGCTCTGCAGGGAGTGTTTCAGAAGCTGGAGAACAGTGGGTCAGTCAGTCCTGAGGACCTGGAAAGCAATGAGAGTTGTTCCCAGTCAGAGAACAGTGATAGACTTCTTGGGACAACGAGTTCAGGGGGTGCCCAGGATTTCTCTGTGGAGAGCCCTGGGAGCCAGGGGAGTGAGAGCTTGCTCAGTGTGGTCTCTGGCAGAGTGGGCATCTCCACACAGGGAGACCAAACCTCTCAGGATCCCGGCAACTTCTCTCTGGCTTCTCATAACTCACCTCTTGCATATTCATTGCCAGGTTTGACTCTGGCTCCGGGTCTGGAAAGTGAAACGTGTCCCAGGCCTGAATCTCCCAAGCAGGGCAGACTAAGCTTAGAGCAAGTGTGTGCAGAGACCATCTACCTCAACAAGTGCATCAACAATTTTAAAAATGTTCTAAGAGAGAAAAGACTGAGGCAGAAAAAGCTTTTGCATGATCTGGTCCAGAAGGCAAACCATCTCTCGGTAGAAGACATGCACCCAGGTATTCCGAGTCTCTATTTAATGGGGCTGCAGCTGGGTATGGGCTCTCTGTGGCCAGCATAAGACTTAGCGTGGTGGTGAGTTTCACAAGGTGAAGGGGGAGGTTCACAGCTTGAATCAGTGTAAATTACTTGAGTATAAATTTTAAACTAATCCTGTGGGAATTAGAGTGAAAGAGGGTTCTAAAAGCAACAGGAAAGAAGTTTCTGTCCCTAAGGAACTTCCTATATAGCAGTGGGGTGTGTGTGTGTGTGTATGTGTGTGTGTGTGGCTTTAGAAAGTACCTTTTCAAAAGAGGGAGGAACATTTGGGCAGAATTAGTTTGCAGCTTTAGAACTTTTAGGATATTCCAGAGTAAAGTAGGTGCAGAGTAAGAAGCAGGAGTGGAGGGTGAGGCATATTGACTCACAGGCACTAGAGGGGCTAACGCAATGCTACGTTGCATTTAAAAATTATTCTTATTTCTTGCTGAGATAAGATTGCCATTTCCCCAGCAGCTGATGGGGCTTCTGCACGTTGTAGGCCACTCTGGGAATTTCCGCTATCCCCACCTGCCTCCTTCCTGGTTCTGGACTTGACAACATAGAACCTTATTTACAACTTGGAACTGTCCAGAAACTGTTCATAGTGCTGACCTAAGGGCCTGACTCTGCCCTCCCCAGGCCATGTTTCCATTCTTCCATCTCCAGCTAAAGGCTGCTCACCTAAGAACCAGAAAATTGAATGGTTTTGACTACAAGGAATACGAGAACTTTTTCTAGGCAGTATGGAGATATGTAGCTTTAAAATTACCTCTCCCAGTCAAATTTAAATTGACCCAAAGAGCATACACTGCATTCATCCAGTTTTAAATATAAATGGAGTTGTCCTTTTATGCATATAACCTGATTAATCTTTCTAAAGCAAAATTAAAATTATGAAACATATTGTGTTGGTGAGGGAATAGGTACTCACACATTGCTCGTGGGATGGGACTGTAAATTGGTATAACCCAAGGAAGGCAGTTGGAAATTTATCAGAATTGTATGTACCCTTTGAGCCCCAATATCATTTCCAGGAATATACCCTGCAGGTATATTTTCACCTGTGAAAGGGATGTATGTTCTAGGTTGTTTCTGAAGCATTGTTTTTAATAGCAAAGATTGAACACAACCTAAAACTGGTCATTAAGAAAGACTGGTTAAATAACTTACTGGCATGTCCAAGCAATGGGCTACAGTAACATGTAGCTATAAAAAGAATAAGGTAGCTTTTTACTGAAATAGAAAGATATCTAAGATAAATTGACATGTGATTAAAACAAGGTACAGAACAGTATGTCTAAGATGTCCAAAGTTGTATAAATAGGAATGGGAAAGAGTACACATCCAAACCCATAGTGTCTGTTTGTATATGTATAGAATATGTAACAAAGATACAAAAAAAACTGATGCACAATTTCCTGTGGGAAAAGGTATTAGGTGAAAAACTAATGGGATGAGAAAATTCTTCATTAATATCTTTTAATATTCTTTTAGATTTTGAGTCCAGTGGTTGTAATATCAAGTCATAAAATTAAATTAAAAATAAAAATTTTAAATCATGTCACTTTCCTTTCAAATATCCCTAGGGCTGCTCCTTAGAGTTTATCCAAAAGTCTAAATTCCTTCTCTTAGCATTCCAGACCTCTACAACTAGTCTCTAGTTTGCATTTCCAGGCTATCTCCCATAGTCCCACTCTACTCCACCCTAAAGGAAACTTTGCTGTTGTTCAAATTTGCCTTGTACTTTCTGTTCTCAGTATATTCACTTATACATGCTTCCTTCTATCCTAAGGAGCTGTGTTCATCATATCAGCCTAGCAAAATGTACTCTATTTCCTTTCTGAATGGTATTTTATTGTATGTACATATACCACATTTTGTTTATCCACTAATTTATTGATGGGCACTTGGGTTACTTCCATCTTTTGGCTATTGTGAATAATGCTGCTATGAATATGAGTGTGCACA
The DNA here is from genome assembly GCF_028538775.1 of Myotis yumanensis. Classification (NCBI taxonomy): domain Eukaryota; kingdom Metazoa; phylum Chordata; class Mammalia; order Chiroptera; family Vespertilionidae; genus Myotis; species Myotis yumanensis. The sequence continues at coordinate 29,079,497 of NW_027223763.1, read as the reverse complement.
TATTTGTTTGAGTTCTTGCTTTCATTTATTTGGGTATATACCCAGAAATGAATTGCTGGATTATATAGTAATTGATTTTTTGAGGCATGGCCATATTGTTTTCCAGTGGGCGTACCATCTTACATTCCCACCAACAGTGCACAAAGGTTCCACTTGATCCATATCCTTGCCAACATTTGTTACTTCCTGCTGGAGTGTTGGGTTTTTTGTTTGTTTGTTTGTTTTTTGTAATAGCCGTTATAACGAAGTAGAGTGCAAAAGTTTTAAGTGAAGTTTTGATGAAGTTCAATTTATCTATTTTTTCTTATATTGATTCTGCTTTTGGTTTCATAGCTAAGAAACCATTGTCTAATCCAAGGTCATAGAGATTTACTCTTATGTTTTTTTCTAAAGGTTTTATAGTGTTAGCTCTTACATTTAAGTGTATGGTCCAATTTGAGTTAATTTTTGTAGATTGTGTGAATAGGGGTGCAACTTCACTTGTTTGCATGTGGATATCTAGTTATCTCAGCCCCATTTTCTGGAAAAGACTGTTCTTTCCCCCATTGAATGGTCTTAGTACCCTTGTCAAAAATCAACTGACCATAAATGTAAGAGTTTGTTTCTGGATTCCAATTCTATTCCATTGATCTTTTGACTATCCTTATGCCTCAGTTCCTTCTTTTGGAAACACTTCCTTCACTGTTCTCAGTCTTGGTTCTCCCCCATCATTATTGACTGTTCCTCCTCATCTTTCCCAACCTTGTAGTATTCAGTCCTCACTACTTTTTTAAAAATTCATACTTGTTTCCTAGGTAATCTCTTCCAATCTTATGAGTTTCATAAGCATTTCCAGATTTATATATCTGGCCCAGAATCTTCATGAACACCAGATTCCACATCTACTTAACATCCCATTTGGATGAACATAGGCATTACATATTTGACATAACCCAAATCAAACTCCTGCTCCTGCTCCTCAAGTCCTTACCAAACCTGTTTTTGTGTACTTGTCCTTAACAGTAAATGGCAGCTCCATCTCTGCAGCTGCTTGTGCCCAAATCTACAGTCATTCATGACTTCTTTTCTCTCACAACTAACATACAATCAATTAATAAATTCTGCCTGCTTTATCTTTTTTTAAAAAATCCTGAATTTTACCACATTTCTGTCTTTACCACTGTCATCCTTGTCTAAGCCACCATTTTCTTTCATCTAGAATAGATGATTGCAGTAGTCTAACTGGTCTCCCTACTCCTACCCTTATTCTTCTACAGTCTGTTCTCCCCACAGCAGAGTAATGAGTCAGATCATATCACTTCTCTGCTCACAGCCTTCCAATGATTTTTCTGTCTCACTCAGAATGAAAGACACAGTGTTTATAAGGGCCTATAGAGCCCTATTGGAACCGGCACTCTCGCACACTTGCTTCGCACCAATTATGCTTGAACCTTAGGCTTTGCATTTACTGCATGTTCTCTGACTGGAATAATTTCCTCCTAGAATTCTGAATAGCTTCTGTACTCATTTCCTTCAGGTCTCTGCTTAGATGTCATTTTATCAATGAGGCCTTCCTATAACCTTTTGTGAAATTTTAATAGCACTGTAACATGATCACAGGGGACATTATCTTTGCCTCTAACCTGCAGTTTTTAGCAGAGCCCCTATCACACATGATATGGAACCAGAATGCCTGGTTTGAATTTGCCTTTTTCACTTGCTGTGACTTTAAGCAAGTTTTTTAAACCTCTCGGATCTTCAGTTTAACAAAAATGTTGAGATACTAATAGTATTTACCCAGGAGAGTTGTTATGAGAAATAAATGAACTTATTTAAATAAAATGCCAGTTACATAATATGTTCACATAGTGTTAGCTATTATCGTCATCTTCACCACCATTATTAATTGTCTGCTCCTCCTATTAGAGTAGAAATTCTCAAGATCAGGGAGTTTGTTTCATTCATTGCGGCATCGCTGGTGCCTAGCGTGCAGTATGTTCTCAGTAAGTATTTGTTGAAGAAAGGAATCCCCGCAATAACCCTGGAGGTAGCTGTTCTTATCTACGTATTACAGATTAGGAAATGCAGGCTTAAATAAATCAGTGCCTCAAGTCTTTTGACTCCCAAGTACAAGGAAGTTAAGATATATATATATATAAAATTCTTGCTCTCAAGAAATTAACAGCGTATAAAGGGAGACATTTGTACAGATAATTACAATGAAGCAGTACTAGCAACATACTGCTATAGAAGTGTGCATTTAAAAGTGTGGGTACCAAGGGCACGTGATGGAAAGGAAGATAAAGAAACTTTTACAGAGGCATTTAACATTTGACCTAAGTCTTAAGAATTAAGTCTGCATCTACCCAGTAGATGTGAGAGGGCAGATCAGGGGAGCCTTGATGGCCTTGTCAGCAGATTGGATTTTATTCTTTAGGCATACTGGGAAACTCCGGGAAGAACCAAAGGACACAAAGTAACTTTGACGTGGTAAAATGTATTTAAGATAGTGGAGGAGGACAGAAACCTTTCCAATTTGAGTCACATGGTCAATTAAAGTGTTCCTTGACTAATTGTCTTTTCAAAGGGAACAACAGAGTGCTAAAAAAAAACCTACCACACACACACAAAAAAACCAAAACAAAACAAAGGAAACAGCAATGGAGTGCTTTCCTAGAGGTAGGGAATAGATGTAGAGGAGACGTGTTCCCTCCGCCCCCAATCCAGGAAGTGTCTTTTTCATCTCACTCACCTTCCTGTAGCTGCACTGTTCTGGAGGATTCCAGTTCCTGAGTTGATTCTTCTGTCAGGTGACATGACCCATTTGGTCATCAGAATGGCTTGAAAAATTGGGAACATATGAATTAGTTTCTATGATTCTCCCTTCTACTTGTTATGTAACACCAGTGAGTCTTTAAAGGGAAGGGAAAAGAAAGTAGAGGGGAGCTAATGGGCCCAGGTGGTTGGACTTTCTGTAGAGAAGAAAGTCTATGTGTGGCCTATCTATGTGTGGCCTAGAAGCCAATGTAGTCTCTGAAGAATTACCTCTGAACTTTATACTTCCTCTATTGTGGCTTACTTGGATCCTTCTGGAAGCATTCATTTCCTTTGGAATATTGTTCTATATTTGATAAATAATCAGACCTGAGATTGAAGTCATAGTTTTATCATCCAGATCATGGTGACGTTGGTTAGGGCAGTGGTCAGTTGATAACCTCAGTCTATAGCCATTGAGCATCCTGGTTCTGGCCTTAACTCCAGGCCCTAACATGGCCTAGCTTACCTTAGATTCTGAGAAAATAGGCTAGGGCTTGCTGGGCAAATGCATGGCCAGCTCTGCTTTAAAATGGAAAGGGCTCAGCCACCAGGCCTTTGGGGTTTGAGGACTTACCCAGGTCCAGAGTGAGCTCATATACCTTCTGAGGAAGGAACAAACTCAGTCTGTGCTCAGCCAGCTCAGATGGCCTGTTGGAGTGGCCCTTGGCAACAGAGCTGGTCTGGTGGCCCTGGTGGCCCTGATCCTGCATGCAGGCTACTTTGGAAAGGGCAAAGGAGGTACATTCGTTATATCTACGAATGTACCTCCTGTAGGTCCTTTGTCTAGACTAGAATCCCCAGGCAGACTTTGTCCTTTGGTTTAAGTAGCCAAACCTGGTATGTCCTACATTATAAAAGCAGGGACCAGCAATATAAGATTCTGGGAGCTGGGCTTTGTGAACTGCCCAGTTCAGAGCACCTCTCCCTCTCCTCCATGTCCCTTGAGGGTTGCTGGCATTTTCTTTGGGTTCCCTGCTATAGGACTGAACCTACTAACCGCTCTGCCCTTTTTTTCTGCTCTTTCTCTCCTTGCAGAAGGAAAGCGAGGAGCCCTTCAGGTTGTGTGTCTGGCCTTTTGGGGCCTTTTTGTTGTCTATTCTCTACCCCTCTCTCCTGGCCCTGGGTGTTTGTGTGTGTGCGCCGAGTGTACATGATCTGTGCCTCTGAGCTTTGGCTGGGCAGATAGTCTGTTTTCCCTAAAAGCAGTGTGGGTGCATGCTCCGTGCTTGTGTGTGCTCCTGCAGACATCCCTGGAGCACGGTGTGAGAATCTGTGTGCCAGCATGGTGCACATTCAATGTGGCATGTGTGTGCTTATATTTGTACTCAGTTTGACTCCCCAGATTGCCCTCCTCCTCTCCTACTTTGTGTGTCCATTTTCTACTTGTTGCTGTGCCTGGCATATGCTGTAAACCCTCTCTGAGCCCAGCATGCATATACTCTTTGTATTTGAGAGCAGGTGTTGCTGCAGGCATTTTGTTCCTCTTGCCTGTGGCCCTAAGTGTGAATGTGCTTCTGAGCAGATTTGCTGGCCTCTTGTGAGCACAAGCTTCCATAGACCTATGATGTGGTTCCCTTATGCCATGTGAATGCATACTATACTAATGCTCTGTGCCTGCAAGCACTGGTTCTTGAAGACTGAGAGGGTTTTCTTTGTCTATGATTTGGGCCCTAGTGAACACTGAGTCCTCCCCAAAAGGGTGCGCACAGGTGCTATAGCCCTCTACAGAGCAGGATCCACACTCACCTTGTTTCCCTCAGGCACAAGTTATATCTACGAATGTACCTCCTGTAGGTCCTTTGTCTAGATCTCCTTTCACTCCCCTGACCCTCCTTCAGTGCCCTGTGTGTGCATGCTGTTTGCTGTGTCTGCAGGCTTCTGCAGACCCACTGTATCCCTAAGCACAAGAAATGTGTATGATCTGAGCCGGTGAACCCTGGCTCCCAAAGACTCTTTGTGACTTTGTTTCCTTAAGCCCAGTGCTTTCTGGCAAGCATTTAATTCTAGGTAGGACATAAAAATCTGCTCAGTACAGCAATTGTTTTTTCAAAGGGAATAGAAGTTCTGGTTGGTAGGACCTGGGGACTTAGGGATGGCCATCACTCACAAAACAACCTTAGGAGACTTGCTTCAGCCACTTCTGGCTGCCTTTTGGGTTTGGCCCTTTCTTTACCAGTATCCTACCCACAGGCCAGGGCAGGAGGCAGATAGGCTTGACGAGGGCACAGACAACCTGCGAAGAGTCCTAAATCCAAAGTTCATTTTGAGCTGACCTAAGGTAGTTCTTGCCAGCTTTTACATCATCCATTAACCTGTCATACCTCTCCCTTTTCTACTCTGTCTTGCCTCATTCAATCTATAACTTCTCACATCTTTAGCACTCCCCAAACTTCACCCCCTGTCCAGAGCAACTTACTTGTGCCTCCCTTGTACTGGAGCTCATGTGCTCCGGGATAGTTAGTGAGAGCCCAGGTCTCAGGTGGCAGGGTAGTTGGTGGTGGTGGAGGGGAACAAGGTAGGGCAGGAAGCCCCAGACCTACTCGCACTGGGTCCTTTGAGCCTAAACAGTATTTGCCATTGGTTCTCAGGAGAGCCCTGGCAGCTTTGGAACTCTGTACACTGCCTGAAGGATTTGCTTTGGGTATTTTGGTGCAGAAACCTTTAAAAATTGTTTTCAACCTGTTTCTTCCTTGAATTATTTGGTACCTCAATGTTCAACTTCTCATCAGAGAACTCATAAAATTTACCAGAGTGATAACCCAAGTGTCTAACTTGTCTTGGATACTCTGGTAATATAGAACTTATCAAATGTTGAGTGAACTCAGTGTCAATGAGTTCAGGCTTCAAGGAACCTAAGCCAAGTCAAGTCACAAGATGAGAGGAATTTAGAAAGACCAGGTTGACTGTGGCAGCCAAAGGAATTTAGTAATATAACTGGAAGAAGACCAGATTCTATATGAAGTTGTCTTTTTGCTTCAGTGAGGCCTGGAAGCCTAAATGGATCCTTTTCCCAGCTTTGGTTACTGTTACATATACTAATGGGTTGTGTGGGGGGGGGGATATAAATTCTGGCAGCTCTCACAGTCCCAGTAGACTTTAGCCCAAAGATTTCAGTGAGCTTGGTCTTGTATCCTTCCTATTCATCCGGGAGAGGGGAGATGAAGTACTGCTCATTTCAGCAGCCTGCTTGTTGCCTTTGGCTCATCAGGGCATTGGCCTAGACATCAGGCTAGCTATGTCACCACATGGTGTATGTGACCTACACTCCTCTGAGCCTCCTGCTTTACTGCTCACTGCCTTACCAAAGAAAGATGGCAGTCTCCTTTCTTTCCTAGGATCTAACTTTTTTTCTATCTGTTTTTAAAGATTCCAGATGATGGCGACTCCTCTTTGCCCCAGTGGCTCCCAGAAGGGTAAGTGTTTCTTGTAAGGTTTCCGTGGATCTTGTATAGACCCTAATGCTGCTTTTAGCTTTTCCCCTGGGAAGTAGGAGAAACAACTTCATACGCTTGATCCTTGGGAAGGAAGATGTTCCACTGTAGGGATTGATTGGTTCTCTGGGTCAGAGGAGAGAACTCTGCAAACTGATTACTGAGAGGCAGAAGAAGAGAGAGCTTTACCAAGTGGTTCCCTGGAGCAGGGGAGGGGGCTTGAGGGCTCCCCCATTCTTGCCTGTGGAATTTCTGATCCATTGCATAGGGGTGATTACTCTAGGTAGAAGATAGCAGTAGCTGATTAGATTTCTCCCTGGGCTCTGTCCTGCTTTAGCTGTTGTGAGTCACCTACTTGTTCCATTTCACTCTAGTCAAGACATAAGTAGCATCCCTTATGAGCTCTGTGTGTTCGTCTGTGCTTCTTATCTGGGAGTTTCAAACCCATGTGACTGCAGCAGAGAGTCATTTTAAACTGCTCAACTGCTGCTTGTTCTTAAGAGAGAAAATAATTTAAGTGCTTCTCTACCTCCACTTCCCCCACATGTACTGCCAATTCATTATTTGTCAGGATCTTTCTTCTCTCCCACAAAGACCTTCTGACATTAGAATTCTCAGTGGCTGCCTCCTCTCCCTCATGACCAGAGGAGAAAAAAGATCAGATCATAATTTTATCTATTACATTTTTATGTGCTCCTTTTCCTTGTGATTTGTCTTTTAAATCAAGAGTTAATCATGTGAATGAACCACCCTTCTTTCGTCAAAAACTCATCTATGTTGCAAAAAACTTCATGTCTTAAATGGTCTATATTATAGTTTTTAGAATTAGCCACAAACTCGTGGCACTAGTTGTTTCTTCAACAGCCCTTCTTCAGGGCTTTAGCTTTTTCCCTCTAATAATTGTAAAATACATACATGCCAATGGAACATACCCAAGCTATTTTTAAAGGGAACCATGCAATGATTTTCTAAATGCCTCCCTATTGTTGTCTTTCCTTCCTTCAGCTCAGTCCTTGGAAGCTGCCACAAGTTTAGAACTTCCCTGGGTCTGGTAGTCTCATTGAAAACAAAGTTCACTGCCTGTACTCAAGAAGCGACTTTATTAGAAATCAACATATCAGGTTGCCTGTTCCAACTCCTGGCCTTGACCCAAATTGTGGCTCCATTTAAAAAAAAATTTTTTGGGGCCTTTATTGCTGGCGGTACCTTCTTATTCTTCTGAGATATACCTCTTTTCAGACTAGTTGTGGTGTACAACCCAGCCACCCCACATTTCCCACCTCATTGCTCTCATTAAAACCAAGTGCATGAGTTCTTTTCATTGAGACTAAGAATGGCAGCTTCCAAAAGGTCAGTGAAATACTGTAGTTCATCCCCCTCATGTTATAGAAGTAATACCAAGACCCCAAAAGAGGAAGGAATTTTGGCAGAGGACATGTAGAGAGTTAGTAGAAGAGTTTGGGATAAAATCTGGCTTATCTCAATGTGAAAATGGTGTTCTTTGGAGAACATCCTTTGTATTTTTGTTGGATATTGTTATGGAAGAACAGACAAAGAACAATAAAGTTAATAAATATAGAAAAAATATAAAAATTTTAGAAATCTCCAGCTATAATTTTTTCTTGGTCCCTGTTGATATGTCCATAGGGATAGACCGGACACTCTGAGTTCTTTTCCTGTTTCCTTCCTAAATGGTCTTTTAGAAGTCTCCATCCCACCTCCCCTGCCTCCACTTTATGATGTGGGCTCCTTTTTCCATGGAGACCCTTTTTCCTCAGGATGGAGACGATCTCCTTGTACATGTCATTATTTGGTAGTCTTGCTCACCTAGGCAGCAGCTCTTCTGTAGAGCTATTCCTATGGGTTCTGTTCTAGCACAGGCCAAGAAAGGCTTATTTTGGGGGAGCAGTGTCTCTGGCCTGAATGTAGAGAATAGCCCTCTTAACCATCAGTTCCCATCTTGCCTTATGGAGCATAAGGTCCTTCAGATAAACAGAGTTGCCTGTCACTATGGGATAAAAGATCTCTAGGTCCTTGGCTAAAACCATAGAAGGAGACAGGTAAGTACACTCTGAGAGCAGATTCCATTGCTCATCATCCCATGGCTTTATTTCCCTCACTTCCTGTCTTCCTTACCCCCCTTGAAAGCACATCTTCCTCCGGGGAAAAGGTGAGCAAGGAAAATGGACAGGACTAAAGGTTCTGACATATTTTCTTCCCTCCTCAGGCCAGCAGGAGGTCTCTATGGCATTGACAGCATGCCAGATCTACGCAGAAAGAAGCCACTGCCACTTGTCAGCGATCTGGTGAGTGAAACTCTTGTGCAGGCTTAGGCTGTATCCTCGGGGTAGCCCCCATTGGACCTTGGCAAGCTATCAAAACTGGTAGTGGTCCATTTAGTGACAAGTATTGGTCTGAAGAGCAGTCATTTTTTAATTTTTATTGATTTCAGAGAGAGGAAGGGAGAGGGAGAGAGAGATAGAAAACTCAATGATAAGAGAAAATCATCTATTGGCTATCTCCTGCATGTCCCCTACTGGGGATCGAGCCCATAACCTGGGCATGTGCCCTGACCAGGAATTGAACCATGATCTCCTGGTTCATGGGTCGACACATCCACTGAGCCACACCAGCCTGGCAGAAGACCAATCATTTAAAGACTTACTGAGACTTAGTGATGGCTTCAGTGAGACTTTGTTTTACCTCACTCCCTATAGAACCTGAGGTTCTTCATGAGCTCAAGCTCCCACCTGGAACATTTAAGGCTTAGGCCCTCAAAGCTGGGCTCTGTGGTTATATTCTAGGTATCTAGTTCTTCTAGGTATCTCTATAGCCTTTTTTTGATGACTTAGAATGGAAACTGCCTCTAGCTCCAACCTAGATCATTGAGCTTGGCATGTGATGAGCATGGCTGGTACAACTTCTTGGAGGTCAAGTGGCAGTCTCCTCCCAAGACATAGACTTTCTAGACTATCTCTGTGCCCCTAGTTCTTCTTAGTGTCTGTCACTGAGAGGTAATGATAAAAATTTGTAGAATTGAATTGAAATGGGCTTAGGAGTTAAAGCTGATCTCAGGACCTCCAGGATGATCAGAAATTCTCATTTTGGGTTGTACGTCCTGAGGCAGGATTAGCTCAAGGAATTTTCCATAACAGAGTGGATAGTGGAGATAGAGTGGAGTACAGGCTCTCCCAGAGCTCTGAAACTAGATGTTCAGTAAGACTTTTACCCTTTTTCTTGTTACCATGTCTGCTCCTCTTTTCCTCTCCCTATTCAGTCTGTTTTTCTGTCCACCTCTTTTCTCGTTTCTCCTCCATTCTCTGCTATTTTTCCACCCACGAGTTTCTTTCTCTTTAGTTGGCTGAATGGAGCTGTCCTTTGCTATTTTCTCTTAATCATTTTTTCTTTCCTACTATTGTGTATCTTCTTGTTTCTTTTTTTCTTCCTTTCAAATGCACCTCTTCTCCCACCAACTCTTCATCAAGCTGGTTGGATGAAGATACGTTCTGATGCTATCTCTTCTTAATTACAGTCTTTCATTGTCTTCTTTCTCCCCTTTTTCCTCTTCTTTCTTTCTTTTCTCCCTATTTTTTCTCATTCTCTACTCCCTCTTGCCCACCACCTCCTCTTTGCTTAACTGTTTGGATAGCAGCGTCTCATTCAGTTCTTATTTTCCCTCCTCCATCTTTTAATCTTTCCTATATTTCACTTTCTGGCATAACTCTTCTAATAGAAGCTCTAGGCCTTACACCCAGGCTACCTGTTGAATTGAAGACAATTCCATTGGATAGAGGCAGAGAGTTTTGGAATGTGTTTCCTACATTGGATATAGAGAAGAACCTCTCAGTTGCCTCTGAAGGTGTTTTGTTTTTTTTTTGTTTTTTTAATGCCCTTGGGGTAGCTTTAACATCATGTTGTTCCTTTTTCTGCTTTCCTCTGCACAGGCAATGGTGAGTGTCTCCAGAGCCCCTTTCTAACCACTATTAAGAATCTATATTTCAAACCACCCGGCCCCTCCTAACTGTTCTTCCTGCTTAGACTAATATTTGTATTCTGTCTGCCCAGTGTCCACTACGTTAGGGAAACCATGTGCCTCTTCATGGGCTGCCCCTAATGCTTGGGCTTGGCATACATGAGGCCCCTCTATGCAAGGGACAGGCTAGCAGGGTGCAGCCCTAGTTCTCATACTTACCCCCTTGCCCTGCTTGATTTGGCTGAGGGTACATTGCCCCGTTTACTTTCGTAGTTCCCTGCTCATTTGAGCTGCTGACATCTAAAGCCACCTGGGGTTGTGTGGGCATGATGTGGTACCAGGGGATAGATGATAGCATGGAATCGTTCTCAGGGATGGCTCTTGAATGTAACTCTGACAGAGTTGTGTGTTTATTCTATTCTTAATGACCTACTTCCTACTGTAATTCTAAACTTTTCATTTTTCTTTGCCTTTCTATAAACAAGGGGTAAGATACCTTTGGATGATAGGTACCCTGAGAGAAGTGCTTTTCTAATATTGTTTGAACAGTCCTCTGAGGGCCTTGGGTTTTGGATCTTAACCTGGGATGCTGTTATCTATTACCCATGGGTAAAAATAGAAGACAGTAAGTTACAGTCAGTTTGCTTTGATCACTGAAACTCCCTTCCCAGGACTTTGCCAGTCCTTGGTGGGAGCGAGGACTGACAGTAGGTCTTCCCTTACAGTCATTGGTCCAGTCCCGGAAGGCAGGGATTACTTCTGCAATGGCTACCCGTACCTCTTTCAAGGATGAAGAGCTGGTAAGTGACCCCTGGGCTTTCATGAATCCACTGGCCTAAAGATCTAGCCATCCACTGGTGATCACCTCTGTAGCCGTACGAATTGAGAACTCAACAGTGTAGGGCATACGTCGTTAATGGAAAAGATAGATAGCACTGGGTCTCAGTCTTCCACACTGGGAAAGGCGAGGGACCAGACCAGGGGTAAGCCCAAGTCTCATGTGGGAGTATGGACCACTGAACTCGGGGTATTATAGTGGGTCTAGAACCCTATGTTTCCCAAGAAACCTTGAATGCTGGGGCAAGGCTCAGAATCAGTATTCAGGTCAGACCTGTCTTTCATGACCTGGAGCACACAACATATGGGGGCTTCTTTCTGCCAGGCTGGACTATGCACTGCATCATTCTAGAGCATCTTCTCTACTACCAGAGGGGAAACCATGGTCTTGATTGCCCTACAAGGTCTCATTCTGGTATCTCCCAGCAGAGACCTAAAGTCACTGGTGGGTAATGGTATGTATCTTTCAGAAATCCCATGTGTATAAGAAAACCCTGCAGGCCTTAATCTACCCCATCTCGTGCACCACACCCCACAACTTTGAGGTCTGGACTGCCACTACCCCGACCTACTGCTACGAGTGCGAAGGCCTGCTCTGGGGCATTGCCCGGCAGGGCATGCGCTGCAGCGAGTGTGGAGTCAAGTGCCATGAGAAGTGCCAGGACCTGCTCAACGCCGACTGCCTACAGCGTGAGTGCTCTTGTGGGATGAGGGGTGGGGAGCACGGGCGGCAGGGCCTCTCCAGAGTAATCTGTCAAACAAGAGCTAGGATGGCTGGACGTCATTCCTCCCGCCTACCTCATTCTGAAGCTCTTTCCTTTTCAGAGAATGTAGAGTCCTGAGTCAAGTGCATGGCCTTTCCAAATAACTGGTTTTGTAGCACTTTCTTAAGCACCTTTAGAAAGAATTCTTTGAGTTTTCTAAGGCCCTTTGGTGGAACTAGAATCTCTTCAGGATTCAGATGATCCCAGAGGCTGCACTTGAGTAGTGTACACACCACAGTGGCCACAGTTCCTAAATGACTAGAGCATGTTTAATTGGGGACCAAAACTAATGAGGAAAGAGAATTCTGTGAGAGGAACTCTCAGTGTTAGGCCTCAGAGAGAAACTTCCTGAAGTATAGACCGTAGGATCCAGGGAAGGCAGCATTTATTCCATGCTTATGGATGCAGCTTTTAAACAACAGGTCTTTGCATTAATTGCTAGCAGCCAAGTGGGCTGCTTGCCAGAAACCTTCTGAAATGCTGCTGTGTAGCAAGAGTGTCGATTTTCTCAAGGACCTTTCAGAAGTTCCAATCCAAGGGCGTAGCATGGCATAGGATGTGCTAAATGGATGCAGCCCAGGTCAATTTTCATTTATCAGCAATATCTTCTGCCTAAGGTTTCTGTGAAGCACATAGTGTAATGAAATGCCTTTTTATGGGCCTCCCCGGACAGAAAACCTGCTTGCCATCCTCCCACGGTTAGGATGCAGATGTTGGCCCCGCCCTTTTTTAATTTCTCTAGGTTTTGTAGTAAAGGCCTAAGCCTTTGGAGAATAGAGAGAGGTAAGAATCAGTCTGCAGGGCTGATAAAGCTGAAGGATGGTTTCTGAGAAGCCTAGTTAATGAACTATACTGGAGGAGTCTGTGTTCTTTCATAATTCTTAGGGCAGCAGGGAAAGTCTGCTAGTCTTCGAGATGAGTTGGCTGGGGTCACAGCTAGTGATGATGGCCCTTGCCATCCTGCCAAGATAATAATGATGATAGTAATAACAGTGACCATTTATTGAGTACCTGCTAGGTGCAAGCCATGGGGCTAGAATTCAGTGATGGTGAACCTTTTGAGCTCGGTGTGTCAGCATTTTGAAAAACCCTAACTTAACTCTGGTGCTGTGTCACATATAGAAATGTTTTGATATTTGCAACCATAGTAAAACAAAGATTTATATTTTTGATATTTAAATGCCATTTAACAAAGAAAAATCAACCAAAAAAATGAGTTCGAGTGTCACCTCTGACACGTGTGTCATGGGTTCGCCATTACTGGGCTAGATGCTTTATACATGTTGATGTAATGCTTCATAGAACCCTGAGAGAAAAGTGATGTTTTCTTCTCTTAAAAGAAACGCGTTTACTCAGCTAGGAGTACTGGAATCTGGATTTGAACCTAACTCTGTCTGTTACCTAACTCTGTCTGGCCATATTTTTCTCATCATACCAAACTATTTTCTGATTAAAGGCACTGGGGCATGGGACAGAACTTAACTGTGTGCTATGACCAGTTCTGGGGTCTATATCATGGTTTGGAAGTTGGATGAGATTGGTGGAGTTGTCATGCCCACCCACCACCCCTCCATGATAACTGTGATATCAATTGGTGATATTTGAGCCTTAGACTTGAAGAGTATCTTTCTCAACCACCATCCAGGTGGAAGAAAGATAAAACCAACTGCAGACTGAGCTACATTTTTTTGTTTCTTTTTTTTTTAATGAAAAATTCAACATATACCAAAATAGAATAATATAATAAACCCCCATAACATTTTTCAAGTTTTTGCTACCCTTTGAATTGCATTTTAAAAAAAATATATTTTATTGATTTCTTACAGAGAGGAAGGGAGAGGGATAGAGAGTTAGAAACATCGATGAGAGAGAAACATCAATCAGCTGCCTCCTGCACACTCCCCACTGGGTATGTGCCTGCAACCAAGGTACATGCCCTTGACCGGAATCAAACCTGGGACCCTTGAGTCCCCAGGCCGACGCTCTATCCATTGAGCCAAACGAGTCAGGGCTTGAATTGCATTTTAAACTTCAGCAGGCCTCATAAGTGATGAGCTTTTCCCAGAGATATCTCAGTCTTCCGAAGCTGCTTCCACTCCTCAGTGACCTCTCCCAGACTCCATTCCTCAACCTGACCCTTAATCTTATAGATGGCCTGCTAGTTATGTTACTTTCTGTCTCTGGCCATCCCTCAGGGGCTGCAGAAAAGAGCTGTAAACATGGAGCTGAGGACCGGACCCAGAACATTATCATGGCCATGAAGGACCGCATGAAGATCCGAGAGCGTAATAAGCCTGAGATCTTTGAAGTGATCCGGGATGTCTTCACTGTGAGCAAAGTTGCCCATGTGCAACAGATGAAAACAGTGAAGCAGAGTGTACTGGATGGCACCTCCAAATGGTCGGCCAAGATTACTATCACTGGTGAGTAGGCCTAAGTGTAAGGAGACAGGAAGCGCTAGGCTATGGAGAGGAGCCTAGGGAAGAAGTCACCTGAGTGTGAGGGAGCCAAAGGGCTGGGAAGAAAGAAGACAGAACTGAGGGAAAGGAAGAGGGCCTCATTATTCATCATTCCTCCTCTCCTAGGAGGCTGGGAGAGGTAAGACTGGCACCTGCAAACAATATGAGTGATAACTGAAGGATTTGGTAATAATCTGATATTATGGACTTGATTGACAATCTGATAATACAAGAGCTGGGGGTGGAGGAGAAGGGACTGGTAGGAGATCAGGAAATAGTTAACCAGGGACTAATTATATTAGCTGGGTGGATGTGGCTGAAGGGTGCATCTATCGGAGACAGTAAGGAACAGTTTAGGGGTAAGTGGTCAGTTGGGGTTTTGATGGGGAGCTGAGATTCTTGAACGAGGCTTTGAAGGAAAGACTGGTGGCTTGGGACAAAAGGTAGATCTGGAGGAGTTCCTGTGCAAGAAGCAGAGAGAGGCTTTTCAAAGATGGAGAATGTATGAGTCATGCTTTGGAGGATTTCTGACTTCTGGAGCATACTTTGAAGTCTCCTCTATGTATTTGGGTTGCAGTGGTGTGTGCTCAGGGCCTGCAAGCCAAGGACAAGACAGGATCCAGTGACCCTTATGTGACTGTGCAAGTGGGTAAAACCAAGAAGCGTACCAAGACCATTTTTGGGAATCTGAATCCTGTTTGGGAGGAGAAGTTCCATTTGTAAGTCACAGAGGTCTTTGTCTTACGTGGTACTATGTATATTTGGGGAGCAACACTAAATCCTGTTATTCTGGGCTTGGCCCCTAAGAGGGATGGGGCAGAGACAGTGGAGAAAACCCATTTCTCACATGCTTTATTTGGGCAGCAGCCATTTTTTTTTCTGGTTTTCTTCTTATGGACTGTTGTATCAGGGTTACTTTACCCAAACCCTATCTTAACTAGGGTTATTAACGGGGATCCTGGGCACTTCATACTGCTTTTTCTAGCATTAGAAAGATTTTATTACTGCTCAGTTACGGGACCGGGGACTGACCACCCTATTGTGTACCTCCCAGCACTACCACCATGCCTGGGAAAGGTTAGGCTATTCTGGGAAATGGGGAAGAAATGTCCTTGTCCTACAACTGGGTATTTCTGGCTTGAAGGAAGAAATAAGCAGTCTGGAGGAGTTTCCATTTAACCTAAAAGGGATCTGCTTTTCTTTCTGCCTCAGCTCCCTCCATTCCCACCCAACTCCCAACCCCACCAATTCTTTTCCTATTATCTCACTTTATTAGACTACTTCATAAGATAGTAAGAGATGGTTGTTGAAAGCTCTAGTCTGGGATTTGGACTAATGTCTGGAGAATCGAGATGCTTTGTCACACCCCTAAGGCCCAGGCCCAGGACTTGAAGTCTGGATGAGCTAAGCAGGCTGGCCATATAGACACCTTCTGTTGGCTCCTTGGAGAACTCATGTGAAAAGGGATTGATTGGGGTCTAGTAAAATCACTCTCCAATCCAGAGGCAGTAGTTACTGGGGGATCACTTGGTTTTTTGAGAATCTGAATGGTTCTTGCTTGAATCCTTCTTATGATTTATTCTAAATGAATTGACTCTGTTGTCAATTTTCCCACTTTTATCCATTTAGTAAACTATTCATCAAGCCCCTATTCTGTACAAGACACTGTACATGATATTTTGTATCTAAAAATGAATAAGGCAGTCTCTGGTTTCAAGAAGCTCATTGTTGATTTGTTTATTATTTTATAAGTACACCAGTAGTTATACTATTATATTTTAATGAACATGCAAAGATATTATGAGAACACAGAGAAAGGAGCAGCAAATTCTGTCAAGTGCAACTTTTGGGTGAGGCAACAGGACCCAGAAAGCAACTGTTTGGGAAAGAGGTAGAAGGGGCTGGGACCTGGGCAAATTCCCTTCTCCAGAGCAAACACCATAGAGGAAATGATCATTCAAGTGGGTATTAAAGAATGATAGAAGTTCACCAAGCACATACGTAGATACATGGAGGAGCTAGATAGAAAGTTAAGTAGATATGACAAGGTGGACATGCCATGAACATTAACACCTTTACTAACTCTGGAGAGGGAACTATCAGTTGCTTCCTAGGGCTCTGTAGCATCTGTCCAGCTGTTTTCCTCTGGGTGCTGTTGATATAGCTAGCTGCACAGGAAATCAGAATTATCTCTGATTACTCTTCTTTTCCCTCTTTTTTTTTTTTAAATCCCAAGGCAACAAGGACTGGATAATGGTATATAGAGCCACCCAGGCTGAGGAATGAAGAGCCATTTGCTGGGATAGCTTGGCTCCCGTGGAACTTTAGTACCACTGTTCTCTAACTCCTTCTCTGCCTCTGTAGGGCTTCAAGTGTAGTTGATGAAGCTTTGGGAGGGAATTGGAATGGGGGCTGCTGGGTCTGTCCCTAACAGAGCCTGCCTAATTCTGTCACAGTGAGTGCCACAACTCGTCTGACCGGATTAAGGTACGTGTGTGGGATGAGGATGATGACATCAAGTCGAGAGTAAAGCAGCGGCTAAAGCGAGAGTCTGATGATTTTCTTGGCCAAACCATCATCGAGGTTCGGACACTGAGTGGCGAGATGGATGTCTGGTACAACCTGGGTGAGGAAACAGCACCAGAGAAAGTTGGTGGGAAGGGAGAGAATGAATGAGGAACTTAGAGAAAATACTGTCTACCAAAACTACCACTCAATTGCTAAAGCATACCTCTATGCAGAACCTGCCTTCCCTGTAGAGAACCAACCATGGGTAAAGATGGGGGACAGAGGAGTGGGTGTGGCTTGAACTCGCTCTAGCTGGACATTCTCCAGATTTCAAGAATCCCTTTAATCTTCATACACATCCCAGTGCCTTTAGTTCCATATTCTTCTAATGGAATAAGAGGGTTCCTATTGGGAATATTTGGGGTGTTTGTGGACTATATGGTCACTCGAGTGAGTTCACCCTGTTAGGTGAACCCTGGGGTTAGTGCCTCCTTTTCATTGGGTTAAGCCAGAGTGGTAACTGTCCACGCTGTAGTTGCATTGGTGTCAATTTCCATCTTCTTTCCTTCCTAGAGAAGAGGACAGATAAATCAGCCGTCTCAGGAGCTATTCGACTGCAAATTAATGTGGAAATCAAGGGGGAGGAGAAGGTTGCCCCGTATCATGTGCAGTACACGTGTCTCCATGAGGTGAGCCAGCCCTTGGTAGATGGGGTGCTAGAAAGCAATGCTGGGAGGGGCCTTTGATAATGAATATGATTGCTAGATGGTTGAAGATTTGGAGCCTGTTTTTTATTTTATCCTTGGCTTACTGTGCTACTAGACAGCCCAGGTAACAGTCCCAGCCTCAGTTCTCTTTCACTAACAGCCTACTAGGGCCACAGGAGGAACTGAGCGATGACTTGAAGGACAGAATTTCTGAGAAACCCTGGACCTTACCACCAGATTTTTTTTAACTATATATTTAACTCCTTCCTTTGCTCTGTCTTCTGCAGAACCTTTTCCATTACCTCACAGACATTCAGGGCAATGGAGGAGTCCAGATCCCTGAGGCCCGAGGAGACGATGCCTGGAAGGTGTACTTTGATGAGACTGCCCAAGAAATTGTGGATGAATTTGCTATGCGCTATGGCATCGAATCCATATATCAGGCCATGACGTGAGACTCTCCTAGGGTTTTGGGATGTGGCTACTAACCCTTGGGGTGGCTAATGAAGGCACACTGCTAGGGTAGACAGTTCCTTAGGGTAATATGCAGTGATTCATTGCTTCCCTCTCTGAGCTAAGTCAGGTACGTGTATGCCCCAAGACAAAGAGGGTATATGTATAAAGGGAGTGTGTTTATCAATGACTCAGGAAGAAGGTACTTGTCTGTCTACCCCAGAGTTCAGACAGAAGGGGAAAGGGCATGGGAGGGTATGCAAAGATAAACCTAAACATCACAGGCCTGAGGAGATAGGGCATGTGTGCTCATCTATATGTGTGTGACAGACCAGCTTTCTTAGATTGGTGTGGATGTTGGAAAGGGCACTGAACTGTAGGGAAAGCAGCTGGAGTTGACCAGGACTCCTCCTATAATAGAATTCCCGTCTACTATGAGAAGTACGGTTTGTCTATTGGTGAGGCTGCACAGGAAGCAGCCCTAGGTAAGCAGAGGGTAACTGTTGCCCTGGCTGTGCTCATTTATTCTGAAATTTGTATTGAGTTCCTTCTGTGTGCCACACATTGTGCTAGGTGTTGAGAACACAAAGATGAGTAAGATGGGGCCTCTGTGCTTGGGGAACTTATTCTAGCAGGAGAGATGGACCAGAAAACAAGCAATTACAATACAGTGTGATAAGTGCTGTGATAGAAGTAATCCCAGGGTATTATGAGAGCATCTGCATTTTAGGGGAGGCCTGTGAAGGAGGCCATTAAAGAGTTGACACTTGAACTAAATCTTGAAATACAGAAAAGGAGGGAGGGCCCTTTTAGTAGGGCATTTACTGGGGTACTCAGATACTACAGAGCAAAGGACATTCAAGGAATTACAAGAAGTTCAGTATATAGACGAAGAGAAGAAATATGGTGAGCAATGAGGTTTAAGAATGGTCCTCTGACATTCTTATCTGTTCGCTCTCCCTAGATGATCTTATCCCAACCTGTGACCTCAACCATTACTTTTAGGATCAGGATTCCCAGGTCACTTTCTCCAGATCAGGCCTTTTCCTGAATTTCAGATCCATTTTCAGCTGCTTCCTGGGTATTCATTCCCACATAGGCATTGTAAATCCAGCCTGCCTAAATTCCAAATCAACACTGTCTTCACCCAATATGCTTATCTTCGTATATTCTCTATTTGAGTAAATGGTATGATTTTCTATGCAGTTGTCCAAAAAAATTTAGGAGTCAGCCTAAACTTTTACTTGCTACTGTATCTTTAACTCCCAACATCCAGTTTCTAAAACCTCTAGTTTCTATCTCCTAAAAATGTTTTTAATCTATCACTATTACTATAGCTCAACAATAATGATAATAAATAACTTGTATATAGCATTTCCTTATGTGTCAGGCGCTGGTCTAAGCATATTATAAATGTGAACTTATTTAATACTCATATCAACCCCATGAGGTAGGTATCATTATTAACCATTTTACAGATAAGAAAACTGAGACAGAGAGAACTTTAAGTAATTTATCCAAGGAGAGTGAATGGTGGGGGTGAGATTCAAACCCACAGTCTGACTCTAGAGTTTGTGCTCTTAACCTTTTTTCTGTTCTATTTAGTGCTTTATTGCTTCTTTTCTGAATTATTGCAATAACTCTCCAAGTGATCTTTCTGTCTTATTCTTATCTTTATCCTAGTCTTTTCTTTCCAATTTATCATCAAAGGGACCTTTCTGAAAGACTAATCCGATCACACTACACTTTTGTTTAAAAATTTACTTTAGCATTTAGGATAAACTCTTTTATTATCTATTCTCTACCTACTTCTCTTGCATTTCTTGGTATTCCTCTATCAGACACCTTAACAATAGCCAAACTGTTGTTTCCCAAATAAATCACTCTGTCATGAATATATTTGTTTTTTGTATGCTATTTCCCTTTGTGTATACATTTCTCCATTTGATTAATTCTTACTAATCCTTTAAGACTTGTTTTAACCATCTCTTCTTTGGGAAGCCTTTTTCTAATCCTTCCAGTCCTAAACCATTCTGATTTAGGTGATTTTTCCTGTATGTTTCTATGGTATTTCTGCATAGCACACCTTGAATTATTGACTTACTTTCTAATACTTTCTCTGCCTGGCTATCTCATCTTTGTGGGCTTTTAAAATCTTTACCCCAGGATATGTTTATTTTGATCTTTTTTTAGAGAGAGGAAGAGAGAGAGAGAGAGAGAGAGAGAGAGAGAGAGAGAGGAGAGAGAGAGAGAGAGAAAAAGGAAGGAAGGAAAAGAAAAAGGAAGAAAAAAAAGAGAGAGAGAGAGAAACATGGATTGCTTGCTTCCTGTATGAGCCCTGACTAGGAATCAAACCCACAACCTTTTGGTGTATGGGATGACACTCCAACCAACTGAGCCATCTGGCAAGGGCTGAGCTATTACATCTTTGGATTCTAGTACTTAGTACAGGGCCTGGCACACGGTAGGCATTTATTGAATGTGTATTTGAATAAATAAGCTATGAAGATCCTTTTATATCAAGGTGATTGGAAGCTTTATACACATGAAGATCCTTTTATATCAAGGTGATTGGAAGCTTTATACACATCAGTGAGATCTTTTAATTACTTGTCTTCCCCTGAAAGCCCTGAGGAGTCTTTGAGGCTGAGGGTGCTGTTTTTCAGGCACTTTGCATGTTTGTCATCCAAGTACATGTGTCCTGGTGTGCCAGCAGTGATGAGCACCTTACTCGCCAACATCAATGCCTACTATGCCCACACAACTGCCTCCACCAACGTCTCTGCATCTGATCGCTTTGCAGCCTCCAACTTTGGGGTGAGTATGATATAAAACATATCTACCCATTTGTTATCAATTAACAAAGTTTGATTTCTCATGGTCAATACTGTAGAGTTGGTTGATGAGCCAAAATTCAGATAGATGCCACCTAGATAGGTGAATTTGTTTCTTCATGAGTATGCAGACGATGCTGATAGACTATTCTTATTTCATTATGGATATGTTGACTTACTAATAGACTCTCCTCAGACACAGATAAATGAGAGAAAAAGAGCATCACTATGGTTTGGGGGCACACCTGGGCTCAGGTAGAACCTCTCTAGGCCAAGAGTGTGGCTGAATCGTCATGTTCGTTAGTCCTACAGGTCCACAAATGGATCTTTCTTTATATTACTCAGTCTCTCTCTGACAGATTCATACCACTTAAATTCATATGAGACTATTGCCTAAGCAAGGATATCAGTGTATACTCAGCCTATCACTTTTCTAGTGTCTGGACTGTTTTTTTCTATTCAGGGTGTGCCCTTTCCTATGTTAAGGTACTTGAGAAGTCAAATCTTTACTCAAAATGTCACCTGACATAACTTCAATATAAACTAGATGAAATATCTTTGACCCACCACAAAAATGACCTCTTTAGGCATAAAATCACTGATACCCCCAAATCCATTAGATCTGTTTATGGACCTAACAACTTTTTCTTGTTATTAAAGAGTCTTTCTATAGATGAATTAATATCATTGATTAAGCCTTTGTTTCATTCTGTTATATCCCATTATATATTGACTTAATATTCAAAGATATCTATATATATAAAAGGCCAATATGCTAAGTGTCCCTCCGACCGGTCGCTATGATGCACACTAACCACCAGAGGGCAGACGCTCAACATAGGAGCTGCTGTGACATGCACTGGCCATTTACAAAGAAACGGCACCATGGACCTGGTGTTGACAAAGCAACACTGGGCTTCCCCCAAGTGGGACACAGGCCCCGCCACCACCCCAGAGAGACAGCCCACCAAATTGCAGCCAATGCTGCTAAGACCCCATGGCACAAAATGCGGCCCATAGCCCAGCCCAGCCCAAAACAGTGGCTGTGGGCACCGGGTAATGACATCACATAGCAACATCCGGCTTCCTCTTCTTAGTGACTAGCCTCCTTAGAGTTTCTTCAGCCCAGGAACACATCTTGCTTTATAGCCAGGTGCAAACATTTTACACTTTAACCAAATGCCTGTGAAGCGTTTTCCCATGCCTCATCTCATTTGATCCTCACAGAAGTCCTGGAGTAGGTAGATAGGAGACTAGGTAGAATCCTGTTTTCTTTTCGTTAGCCGGAAAACAGAGATTTAGAAAGTTTAGAAACTTGATCCGACTGAAAAGAAGTAAGAAATGGTGGACCTTGAAAATGACTTCAGGTTTTCTCACTGCACAGAATATAGTCAAACACTGCTGCAGTTAAATGTTTTACCCTTTGTTCTCCCTGCGTGATCGACAATAATAATCTGCTTCGTGTTGATATTTACTGCTGTGTTACTGACAATTACCTGAAAGAGAAGTTGAGGTACTTCACTGGGCTGGAAAAAGTTTAGCTAAATCAGAAAGCAGGTCTAATTAAGCAAGTGTATCTATATATATAAAGCTCTCACTGGTGCCAATTACATGTGTGTGTTTTGATCTGTCATTATTGATTGTGAATTTGTTTGACATTTCTATTACTAGTATAGAGAAAGGGTGAATAGCAATATTAAAATATTTCTTCTAATTAATTTCTTTTCAATGTGCATGACTTTGTGCACTGGGCCTCTAATCCTATATAATAAAGAGCTAATATGCTAATTAGACCAGCAGTACGACCTTCTGGAATGACCTTCAGGAACGACCAGTGGGCGGCGGGTGGGGCTGAGATCGATTGCCCCGTAGAGGGTGGCGGCAGCTGGGGCTGCAAGGGCCAAGTCCCTTGCACGAATTTCGTGCATCAGGCCTCTAGTATAATATAATCAATATATGCATTCTAGGAGTGCTATGCCACAGCATATAGGCATGTGATTCCACATTTAATTATACCTTTCCTATAAAAATCAACTATGCCCTAACCGGTTTGGCTCAGTGGATAGAGCATCGACCTGCGGACTCACAAGTCCCAGGTTCGATTCTGGTCAAGGGCATGTACCTTGGTTGAGGGCACATCCCCAGTGGGGAGTGTGCAGGAGGCAGCTGATCGATGTTTCTAACTCTCTATTCCTCTCCCTTCCTCTCTGTAAAAAATCAACAAAATATATTTTTTAAAAATCAACTATTAAATTAGTATATGTTATATAAACTGAGGGAAATGATGTAGATGTGGTTTAAAGAGAAAGCCACTCAAGACTACCTGATCACCTTCCAAATACATCACTCTTTCTCCCTCCCATTGTTACTGCTGGGTTGTGACTAACTCGTCTGAGCTACCCCAAGATAAGTCAGGAGACCACAGACTAAGGAACAAGTTGGAGAATGTTTGGAGTTTCCCTTTATTTGACTAAGATGAGTTAGAGTTTCAAAGGGATGGAGGTGCACTCTCTGGTCATCTCCTATTGACTCTTGTACAGAAAGAGCAGTTTTCCCTCCCAGGGACTGCCTTCTTCTTGCCAGTGTGAAAAGATTGCCCAGTTTGAGACAGAGCTGCTAAGAGATGGAGCAGAGACCACTAATTTTATTTCTCCCTTACATGTTGTTATTCTCCTCATGAGGAGAGATGGATGTGATGTGTCCCCAGCCAGTATCTCCAGAGGTGGTTCAGTTTCTTTGTAGTTTTAGGAGCTCAGAAACAGATTATTTCTCTTTATTTGTTTCCCACTGTCAGAAAGAAAGATTTGTAAAACTACTGGACCAACTCCACAACTCCCTGAGAATTGACCTCTCTACATACAGGGTGAGTAAAGACATGGCTGTGGGGCTGGGTAAGAGATAATATTAGCTCAGTCTAGAGAGACTGTACGCCATTCTTGGCTATAAAGATTGAAGGCAAGCAAAATTGATCTGCATCATTGCACCCATGTGCATGGCCAATGCCACTGACACCTGTGGTTCTGCAAACTCCAAGGACCACGCAGTGTGTGATAGCAGTAGGTGTGGCTGTTTTTTAAAGACAGTGGCTTTCCAACCCCACTCACTTAACTCTACCAAATTGTCTGATGATATTCTCATTAGGGAGTCTCCTGAGGATAATCTCTTCCAGAAATGCCCCTTTAAAAATTAGATAATTATGTTTCCTTCTTGCATTATTCCATATTCTCCTCACTTTTCAGGGGAGGTGTGAGAATCCAGCTAAGGTTAGAGAGAGAGCAGCTCGGCTTGGGCAAGTAATTTGTAGCAGAAGTCATCTCATTCCTAGGATGGAGGGAGGAAATAGATATAGTAGGAGGGTGGGTACCTGGAATGGGCAGGACAGGGAAAGGGGCAGTTTTTCAATTCTTCCTAAGTTAAATCTTCTTAGAATGGATTCATTACTTGCTTTAAATTGCTGTGAATTTCCAGGACAGGCAATATATCCACATTAAAAAGTAAGTATAAAAATAACCTCAAAGTAAAAAAAAAATAAATGAGGTTTTAATGATCTGTACTTCTAGTGCCCTCCATTTGCACGAATAATGGAGAGTTGACTGTATATCTTATAGTTGGCATATAAGTAGCTATATGAAGGTTTAAATAAGTGGTTTTTAATATGGGGAGTGGCTCAACATCTCCCTTCAGCTGTCATTGGCAACTTCTTCCTAAAACTCATGTCAAAGGGGATGAAGTGAAGCACGGCCGGAACGTCCTAAGGAACTCACTCCAAAAGCAGTTCTGCTCAGAGCTCTGCCATCTGCTGGCTCCAGAACAGAGGAATAGCTGGAGCCCACTGTACAGGAAGTACAGGTCTTGGTCTGGAGTGTGGCTACACTTATATTCCAGGATATACAGTTAGAGTGTAACTTTTGAAGAACTCACTGTTTGGGTGTAAGAATCTTCACCCAAGAAAAGTGTGTGTGTGTGTGTCTGTGTGTGTGTTCATTTGTGCAAATGCACACACATTGCATGGGAAGTAGGGTTGCGGGGAGGAAGCATTGCTTTCTGGGCTGGGGATTATTAGCCCTTGCTTTTGGCAAAGGCCTATCTATCTCAGTATTACAGCTTTTTTGTCCATCTCAACTAGGAAAAAATCCAGTGGGTAGCAGTTAGGGAAGTTTTTTATTTAATTACTTCTGGAAGGGAAGGCTTTCATATTTCTCTATTCCTTTCTTGCATTTGCTTGATTTACAACAGAATAATTTCCCTGCTGGGAGTCCTGAGCGGCTCCAAGACTTAAAGTCCACAGTGGATTTGCTGACCAGCATCACTTTCTTCAGGATGAAGGTAAGAGATGAATTGGTCTGGGGATCTGGCCACAGGGATATGGAAAATAAGAATAATTTGGCACAGTGTGAGGCTACAGGAATCATCTCCTCTAAGCCCACATTTCCATACATTTGTTCCCTGGGTTACTTTGATGAACACAATGGATCAATAAGGATGGGCTTGGCAGTTTCCCCATCAGATATCTTGGCAATTTAAATTCAGGGCAAGGTCCAGGAACCCATGGAGGGATGAAGGAATCTGGACTAGTTTAGAGGTAGTTCTAGGAGAAGATCCCCACCCAGGTGAGCACAACCCTGGGCCCATATTCCTTTTCTTAATTGGCAGGTGCAAGAACTGCAGAGCCCTCCAAGAGCCAGCCAGGTGGTAAAAGATTGTGTGAAGGCCTGTTTGAACTCCACATATGAGTATATCTTCAACAACTGCCATGACTTGTACAGCCACCAGTATCAGCTGGTAAGAGGTTCAGGATCAGGTGGGACCAGCTGTCAGTGGCTCTTGGAGCCTCAGCTTTCCTTTGCTGTGGTCATGGTAGAAGGGAGTTCAGGACAAAGTCCCAATGTTCTTGAGGGTGAGTGAGTTTTGTAGGATTTGAACAATCTAGACCAGCGGTTCTCAACCTGTGGGTCGCGACCCCTTTGGTGGTTGAACGACCCTTTCACAGGGGTCGCCTAAGACCATCCTGCATATCAGATATTTACATTACCATTCATAACAGTAGCAACATTACAGTTATGAAGTAGCAACAAAAATAATTTTATGGTTGGGTCACAACATGAGGAACTGTATTTAAAGGGCCAGAAGGTTGAGAACCACTGATCTAGACCATGTGAGACATTTGTGGATGGACAGGGACCAGGTGTGACATAACTGAGTTGAACAACAGTGGGAACAGTAAGTTTTAGTTTAAGAAAATGAGTAAAATTTGAGCAGTTTCAGAGGGTAAATTTGCAGTCCATCCCAGAGTCATTTTTTCTCCCCCAAGATTAATTTTATTCTGACTCATGGATCCTTCTATGTTTCAATCTCCTTCTTTTAAGATCTACAGCTGTCTCTCTGAGCTACTGGCTAATAGAAATTTAACTTTTTCTTTGACCACTTCTCTCTGCACTGCATGGTCTTCTGAGATATATTGGTCAGCTGAATATCACAGCTGGACATGTCCTCTGAAAGGCTGCCCTATTTTGCCTATTTTATGCTGGCATCCTAACTTAGTGCCTGGTGACTTTGTATATTTTTCTTGATCTCTTCAATAGTATTTTTTTTTCTCATTTCGAGTTAATTTTTGTGAGTGGTAAAGGATAGGGATCCAATTTCATTCTTTTGCATGTGAATATCCAGTTTTCCCAACACCGTTTATTAAGGAGACTATCTTTTCCCCATTGGGTATTCTTGGCTTCCCAAGGCCTTTTCTTATTCAGCTAGGCAAGTAGCTTCCTAGATGCAGTTCTTCCTCATAAGGATATTCCAGGGGTTAAGGGAAGTCCTAAACCATTGGCAGTTAGGCCAACCTGCATGCTAGGTCTGTTCAGTAGCTCCTGCAAAACTTGAAGTAGCTTCTCGGAGCTGAGATGTGCATGTATGTGGTGTGGGTGGGGGCTGGGTTTCAGAGGAGGGCTGCTAGTGTGGGTCACATGCAACTAGACCTATTTAGTGAGACTGGAGGGGCTGCTTACTTTGGTCAAGGAGTCACAATACCCATAGCTTCTGAGGAAGTGGGGACCGGGACGAACTCTTTGTGTCCAAGGACCTCCCAGTAGTCACCTCTGACATATCAGGGGCAGTCCTGTGGAAGACAGACTCTAGGAAGGGTACTTGATTCTAGAGGAAGAAGCTTGGAGAGGGGAAAGAAAGAGGGAGATTAGAGACACTCTTTACATTCTACTCTGACTCTGTAACTATCTCTTCTGGAACAAGAAGCAGGAACTACCTGCCGAGGAACAAGGGCCCAGCATTCGGAACCTGGATTTCTGGCCCAAACTTATCACACTCATCGTGTCAATCATAGAGGAAGATAAGAATTCCTACACACTTGTTCTGAACCAGTGAGTATCACCCTACGTGGCCCTGTCTGGTTGGTGGTTGGTTTGTCCATCTGTCTAACAGCCTCTTTCTTTCCTGTCTCTGTATGTTTGCAGTGCCACCTCTTCTTCCTGTCCGTCCGTCTGTCCCTCTGTCCCTTGTATCTGTCTGGGTAGCTGTTTCTGGAGACAGGTGTGGAAACATAATGGGGGGCCCTGCCCAGACTGCACCAGCCTCCCTGGAGTGAGAGTCCTCTGGGAATAGGAGTCCCAGGGGATCCAGAGACCATGTGTGTATGTGTCTGTCTGCTGTGAATAAGTGGGCCACCTCATAGCCTACCTCTTACCCTTCCTCCTCCAGCTTATTTAGCTTGGACCTACTTTCCAACCCAAACCTTCTCCTCTGGGTCTTACTTCCTTGCCTTTTGGGCATCCTTTCCCTGGGCCCATTTTGCCTGAGGGAATTCTCTGCCCCCACTTGTCCTAGTACTGACCCCGAACCCCATTTTTCCACAGTGAGTCTACCCCTGTTTCCTAGGCTTCTCCTCTCTTCAATATGACCTCTGAGAACTGGGCACATTAGCCTTGGAATCAATAAAATCAAATAGTTCTTGCTTTGTTTTCTGATTGAGGCTTCTTCCATCATCCAGGTTTCCTCAGGAGCTGAATGTGGGAAAAGTCAGCGCAGAAGTGATGTGGCAACTTTTTGCCCAAGACATGAAATATGCACTGGAGGGTAAGGGTGTGCCCAAGGCAGTGGGCTGCAGGCCCCTTGTCCAAGCACCTGGTTTGCTTTCTCTTTCCTCTCCCAGCAACTGCAAGTTCAGGGTGAATGGCACAGTGAGAAATAGAGGGTTCAGGCATAGTGAGTGATAGGCCTCAGGAGGTCTTGGGTAGATAAAGCTTTAGCCAAATGAATAATGTAAATGGCTATAGGTTCATTCCTTCAGCTTGAGAACAAGTGCCTGCCTAAGACTTCCCAGCCCAGGAATCAGCTCCTCCCATCTGAGTGTTCACAAGTGGCTCACTTCCTAGAGAAGAGTCTTAGGAAATTTATCTTTACAGCATTAACGAATCATAGACCCTTAAATACATAAATAGGATTCTTTTCTCACACTGGGGGCTGCCTGGCCTGGCTTTCCTTGAAAGCTCTTCTATAAAGAGGGTAAATGATGAGAACCTGTGATTACGGCCAGTGCTCCAGACTCTGGGCAAGCTATGAGTGCTCTTTGTCCTAGATTTTCCAGGAGGCTTTGGAGATTCAGCTGGAAATTATGGACCCTTTCAAGTCCAAATGAGCATCCCATTTTTTGTAACATGATGAGCCTATTATCTGGCTGTGTATCCATGGTTTCCAAACTGACTATTCTTATTTGCAAACTTCTTTGAGAGTTCATTTTTCAGGGTCTCAGCTATGCTCTTGGACCCTTCGGTTTATATCAAGATTCTGTTGCACCATGGCTGCTCAATGCAGTTTCTGTCAGCTTGGGTCCACTTTGGTTTTCCCTGTCTCTGTGTATTGTCAGTGACCTATTCATGTCATGTACAACTGCTCATCTCTGCATTTTTTTTTTTAAATCCTCACCCGAGGATATTTTTCCATTGATTTTTTGTTTTTGTTTTTTTAGAGAGAGTGGAAGAGAGAGGGAAAGACAGAGAGAAATATCGATGTGAGAGAAACACATTAATTGGTTGCCTCCTGCATGCACCCTGACCAGGGCCCGAGGTGGGGAGGAGCCTGCAACCAAGGTACATGCCCTTAACTGGAATCGAACCCAGAACCCTTTGGTCCACAGGCCGACACTTTATCCAGTGAGCCAGGCTCTTAGAGAACAGAGCACTCCTGGTAGGGGGAACATGGCTATGAGGAGGTGGTTGGGAGGAGCTGCCTAACTGGATCAGCTGCCTTGAGAAAACTCAAGGCCTCTACTGCCAGGACCTGACCCAGCTTTCTTCCCTGTCACTAGAGCATGAGAAAGACCGGCTGTGTAAGAGTGCTGACTACATGAACCTACACTTCAAGGTGAAGTGGCTCCACAATGAATATGTGCGGGATCTGCCTGCCCTCCAGGGGCAGGTACCTGAGTACCCAGCGTGAGTCATCAAGTGGGCACTATGGAGGGAAGGGAAGAGGGACCCTCTGGCTTAGCGTAGGGGTGGGGCCAGTATCCTCAATTTGGTTCAGTAAGCCAGTCTTGAGACCTGTTCTGGGCACTGCTATAGAAAGAGAAAAGTGTCAAACCATGTCCTACTTTCTAGAAGATCCCAGTCTAGGGGAGCTGTCAGGCATATGGCATATGCCAACAACTAGCTCCAGGCCCCAATTATCTTTCCTGGCTGCAGGTGGTTTGAGCAGTTTGTCCTACAATGGCTGGATGAGAATGAGGATGTATCCCTGGAATTCCTACATGGGGCCCTGGAACGAGATAAGAAGGATGGGGTAAGTCAGGGGCTTGGGCTGCACAGGGTTGAGGCCAGCAGTTAGCTGTCAGCAAATGTTCCTGGGCTTTAGATAGATTGGCTGTTCCTGCCCTGAGGAGTCCATAAGGAGGGTGGTTGAGGGCCACTGAGCCGCCCCTACTGGGAAGAGCCCTTTTGAACCCTATGAACTTGGAGAAAGTAGACGCTGAAGATGCTGACCCTGTATGTGGCCTTCCTTAGTTCCAGCAGACATCAGAGCACGCACTCTTTTCCTGCTCTGTGGTGGACGTCTTCACACAGCTCAACCAGAGCTTTGAGATCATCCGAAAGCTGGAATGCCCCGACCCCAACATCCTTGCCCACTACATGAGGAGATTTACTAAGGTGACCAAGACCCTCCCTTCCCCCTCCCCTTACTACCACCACTCACAGCCTAGTCACAGGCCTGAGCTCAACCCTTCTTTGTGGTGGCCTTGAGGTGAAACCTGGGTTACCCCATTATCCTTTGTTTGTGACTAGGGTGAATAGATGGGTTTGTCTCAGTGCTGTTCTGGGGTTGAGAGGGAGCTTTGTCCTTTCTGTGAGATTCTACTTTACCTCTGTGTTGTATTGTTCTAGGATGAGGGGTGTGACCTCTCAGGCAAGATCCTTGTGGGGAGAGCTAAGGTTTCCTTCTTTCCTTTTTTCTTTTCTCAGACCATCAGGAAGGTGCTGATGCAGTATGCAGACATCTTGTCAAAGAACTTCCCAGCTTATTGCACAAAAGAGAAAATGGTGAGGATCCGGCCCTGGGACCCTTGAAGAAGGGAGTGGAAGCCACTTGAATCCTTCCTTTTGAAGCTATTCTTAGAGCTGAGGGTGGAGTAATGCTCCTGATTTCTGATTCCCAGCAGGGCTTCGCTTGATATTGTGCCACAGAATAAGAACTTGACTAGGAGTTCATCTGAGCTTCCATTTGGTTCTTTAGCCTCTACTAAGCTAGACTTTTGCTTAGTCTCTTTTTTAATAGTGTAAAAAATAAAAAGTTGAGCTATTCAAAGTGTTTTAAAGGATAACACCATGAACACCTGGGGCCCACCACCCAGCTTAAAAACAGAAACATTTGCTCTAGTCTTCATTCATAGAGAATTGTCTGAATTGGTTCCAGATCTCTTAGGGAGAGACACATGTAAAACCTGTTGTAATTTCCCTGTGGCTTTTGGAGTAGTGTGAGAAAGGGAGGAACCCTAGGCTGATGGGTCCTGTGCTAAACGAAGCCAAGACTTAGCAGCTCCATCTGTCCCCAAAGCCCTGCATCCTGATGAACAACATGCAGCAACTGAGGGTCCAGCTGGAGAAAATGTTTGAGGCCATGGGAGGCAAGGAGGTAGGTCTTAGGGGTTAGGGTTGCTGTACTTTCCCTTTGTTTAGCTTTTTGACCACAGAACTCTACACTTTCTTGACTGGGTGTAGGCCAGGAGTTTAGCTTGGGGTCTGGGCTGGCTTGGGCTGAGAGATTTGAGTAGGCATTGGGGTAAAGGCCCAAGGAGGGAGGAGTTGGGACACAGGATGGGAGACAAGGGTAATTGAACCAGCTTAGCCAAGCCCACCTCCTGTGGATATAGTTGGATTCTGAAGCTGCCGACAGTCTGAAGGAGCTGCAGGTGAAACTGAATACAGTTCTGGATGAGCTCAGCGTGGTGTTTGGAAACAGGTCAGTGGCCCCAAAACACATAGTCCTCAGAGCCAGATGTGGTTCCTGATGAATCTCAAAGCTCCTGCCCCACACCCATCCATCCAGCTGTAGGTGTGTGGATCTTCTGTCTCGTCCTATTGGCTCTCCCTGTTGGAAGCTGTACCACGAGTGTTCTGGAGTAGGATCGAATAGCTGGTGCTACTCCAGGGCCAATGTGTGTGTTTGGGAAGGAGAGGGTTGCACTATGGGCACATGTGTAGTTTCCAGGTGCGGATTGATGAGTGCATTAAACAAATGGCCGACATCCTGAGCCAGGTGCGGGGCCCAGGGAATGCATCCCCCAACGCCAGGGCCTCAGTGGCTCAGGATGCAGATAGCGTGCTCCGACCTCTCATGGACTTCCTGGATGGCAAGTGAGTACAGTACTCAGGACTGTCCTCTGGGACAAGCAAGGCAGAGGAGCCTCTTGGGGAGGGGGATTCTCATTCGCCCACCCAGCCTTACCTGTTGCCTGGGCCTGCAGCCTCACCCTCTTTGCCACTGTGTGTGAGAAGACGGTCCTGAAGCGTGTGCTGAAGGAGCTCTGGCGGGTGGTATTGAACACAATGGAAAGGATGATTGTTCTGCCCCCACTCACTGACCACACGGTAAGGACACTTCCCTTCAACTTCCTTCTGCTGTCTCCCTTGCCTCGCTCCACGCTTCCTGCTCGAGTTTGGAGTCTTCTGCTTTTGACTGATTCCCTCTCTGCCCAGGGCACTCAGCTGATCTTCACTGCTGCCAAGGAGCTGAGCCATCTTTCCAAACTCAAGGTACTCTAGATCAGCAGTCGCCAACCGGCGGTCCGCGGACCACTGGTGGTCCGTGAGGTCCAAAGGGCTGGCGACCGCTGCTCTAGATACGTGGAGACCTTCTGAGGCTGGTGGGGGGAGGGGATTGCCTGGAAGGAAGGAAGGAAATTTAAGCATTGGAGACTGAAGAGGAGGGAAAGGAGAGTGCCATGAAGCTGTGGGTTGGCAGGTAAGGGCAAGATTTTCATGATAGCCCAAAGCTGACCTGATGCTGTTGCTTTCTCTGTGGTTCCAGGACCACATGGTGCGAGAGGAAACACGGAGCCTCACTCCAAAGCAGTGTGCTGTCCTCGACCTCGCCCTGGACACCATCAAGGTGGAGACCTCCCCTGCCTCCAGACAGTCCTACTACCACACCCTCTTGGCCCTGGCATTGCACTCTGCCAGACTAGGCGTCCCTCAGGCTCCTGTCACCCACATCAGAAGAGAGTGGTTTTAATGTCTGTTTCTTTCTCTGCTATGTCTGTTTTCCTACTTGGGAGCAACCAAAAAGGCACCTCCTGTGTGGTCTAGAGTGACTCACCATGGACCTAGAATACTTACTTATTCCTGGGTTCTGAATCGCACACATTCAGTTTACTTAGCTCTTCATTGCCATTCCTGAATATTTTCCACTGGGAATTAATCTTCCAGATCCTAATACCCCAGATCTGGCTAACATTCCCCTCTTTCACTTTCATATAAAGTCATTTGGGTTTTCAAAGGATTTTTTTTTCTACTACCCACTTATTTATTCAATGAGACAACATGCACCAGACACTGTACTGTGAGTGATACAGAAAGAATCAAGATGGTTCCTAGCCTCAAGGTGGTTATAATGGTTATAAGGCAGGTATATGAGAACTGGGATTCAGGGCACTTGGGAGAGGTAGGTCATAGGTATAAAGTTCTCTAAGAATTCAGAGGAGATAAAAGAGCACTTCTGTCTACTCTCTGCCTGAAATGCTTCTATCTCATATCTTTGCTGTCCAGATAGATCCGTCCTTCAAAACCAAAATCTAGTAACATGGCCATCCTCCCCGCCCCCCCCCCCCCCCCCCCCCCCCCCGCCTCCTACCAAAGACCCAAATAATACTCTTTCCCTGGGAGATGTGACTCCTGATCTTGTTGTTTACTGGGTGACTTATTGTTCTCACTATCCTCTTCCGACATCTTTGTTGAACCTCAGGTGTCATTTCTCTGAGGACAGTGTTGGGGAACTGCCTCTCTGTAAGCGCATGAGGCAGTAGCAAGTACTCTTTTTGCTTTTCAGCAATACTTTCATGCAGGAGGCAATGGGCTGAAGAAAACCTTCCTGGAGAAGAGCCCAGATCTGCAGTCCCTACGCTATGCACTATCTCTGTACACACAGACCACAGATACACTCATCAAAACCTTTGTGCGTTCACAGACTGCCCAGGGTAAGACTAAGGGCTTTGGGTCACTGCCTCCCTTTCCTGATCTTTCTCTGCCCCTATGGAGCTGGTGTCCTCTAGCTCTTAGATCTCTCTAACAGGTACTTCTTCATAGATGCCTTCAAACTCAGACCCCAGGGTTTCTTGAAGAACCCTAATACTTATCCCCACCTCATACTCAGGACCAGACAGGAGAATCACAGGGACCTGGAAAATGTGCCTGAGATTATTTTTCCTAGACATTGCCTGTCCAGTGCATGTTTATTGAGCTCAAGTGGTATACCTTGTTTGGTAGGGAAAAATCTGTGAGCAAGTCTAGTGAACGAGTGATTGAGGCACTCACTCATGAGGACTCATTGCTTTGGGAACCTTTGTTGGAAGTTGTCCTGGGCATAGAAAGCAAAAGACTTTCCAGATTCTCCAGCATGGACAACAAGAAGAGAGGCAGCCATAGGAGAGTTGAAGAAAGGGTGCAGATCACATACATAGCTGAGCTCCAGCCTCCTGGGTGATGCTAATGCACAGGGGACCCAGGCAGCTGGTTTTCTCCTAGTGACATCCAGTCCTCAGAACCCCTCCCTGCCTCCAGTCAGGCCTATCCATAACAAAACACATCTGCATAAACATGGCTAAATTCTGACCTTGACCTTGGAGAAGGGCCCTCCCAGGAAGGACCTTCAGGTGCATTTATTATTGTTTGTTCCAGGGAAACCTGGGCATGCTTCCTGGGGCAGTGAAGCTGGTGGAGGAGGGATTGGGAAGGCTTGGGCCTTACTGAGCTGTGGATCTGGAGTATAAAGCTGACCTGAAGGGGAAGAGGAGTCTAAGCAGTTAGACTGGACTTGATGGAAGGTGAAAAGATACACAAGACGTGCAGTACTACATTTTTCACATCTGTTCTTATTTCAAGTCTAGGGTGGGAAGAAGAGGAAGCAAAAGAAGTTATGAACCTTGCTTAAGGGGACAAAGAAAACCTTTACAGAGCTGAGTACATGTAAAGATCCATAACATTAGGGAGGATCTGAGTTAATCCAGAAAGGCTTTTGAAACAAAACAAAACAAAACAAAACACAAAACAACTTTGAGCTTTAAGCTAAATATAAAGATGAGCAGAAGCTGGAATAGACAGATATGAGGTAAGAGTAGGAGTGAGGACTGCAGGGAGGATCTGAGTTTATATGTATATTTTTCTACCCTTTGCTTTATTTACTTAAGAGCCTAGGAAATTAGAGCCCACAGCCTTTCTTTTGGGCTTAGATACCTTCACTCTCTTATGATTTGATTGATCTTTGACCCATGATGTCTGATTTGGAGTATTCAGGCACTGACCCCAGCTTTGTTACTTCTCTCTCCATCCTGCCCCATCTCTGTGCTCCCTCAGAATATGTGTAGAGCTGCTCTGAATGGCTGTTAACTCCTTAGACCACTAACTGATTCTTCTTTCTCTGTCCTACTGCTGCTACTACCTCTTGACTTTCCTGTCCTCACTCAGTGCATGATGGGAAAGGTATTAGGTTTACTGCTAATGAGGACATTCGGCCGGAAAAGGGTATGTTATAAACCATGCAGATATGAACCTAACATTGTCTAACACTGTCACCCGTGAACTAACATGAGCTGCTTATTTTTGGAGTGGAGAAACTAGGTGTCAAAGTTCAGAAGCTCTATCCCAAGTCTCAGAGATGGGCATTGTATTCATACAGTCTGGGATGGGGTTAGCAATAGTCTGTCCTCAGAATTATCCCTTCCCTCCACCTTAGGACAAAGAAGTTTTATCTGGGTTCAGGGTACTGGTGTTTTTCAAAATAGAGTAAGGCCTCTGCTAAGGGGGAACCTGCTAATGGGCCAGACATTGAGACGGGGGAGCTGTTTGTGGAGAGGTACCAATTTGAGTAGGGTAAAGTCTTTCTGAGCAGAGCAGCCTCCCAAGCAGGGGCCTCCAGGAATCCAGGGGTAGGTGGGAGGTTACTGCTTTTGGCTAAAAGCGACCTACGTTGTTCCATTAAGACCATGGGATGGACATAGTTTCTAAAGACACAGGGTGGCAGCACTCTCCTTCTCCAACATCTGCAGCCTAGGAAATAGGAGAGGTTTGAGGAACCTGAGAGATTCCTGGCGCATTTTTATTTTCTTTATTTATTTATTTTAATTCTTTATTACTTAAGGTATTACAAATGTGTCCTCGTCCCCCCCCCATTAAACCCCCATCCTCCCCCCCACCCCCAGTGCATTTCTAAAAGAAGTTTTGCATAATATCTTGTCAGCCTAACTTGTATTTTAATACACAGCCTCATTCTTTATCCCCTTTTATTCACTTCTCCCATGCTTACTTCCCCATGGCTATTGTGGGTGATTGCTTCTCACTTGAGGGTATAGGGTGGTGGCCTCCTAACTCCTGTTTTATCTGGAACAATTAGGCCTAAAATCTTCTTCAGTGGAGGATCATGTGTCCATCTGTCCCTCAGGGTCTGGTGTGGATGATCCTGTTGGAGAAGTCTCTATTCAGGTGGACTTGTTTACACATCCTGGAACTGGAGAGCACAAGGTCACAGTGAAAGGTGAGTGGCACGGACTTACAGGTCTCACACCTTTTCTTGCTCAGTGGCCTCATCAGTCAAAAGCAGAGCCTGTTAAACCCAGGCCTGCAGCTTGGCCCTCTTCTACGGGGAGTGCCACCTGGGGCTCAAGACCTGGGAACACTTGGTGCAGTCCCTCACAAGTTCCCCTTGTTTGGGCAGTGGTGGCTGCTAATGACCTCAGGTGGCAGACAGCGGGGATGTTCCGACCCTTTGTGGAAGTGACCATGGTTGGCCCACATCAAAGTGATAAGAAGAGGAAGTTCACAACCAAGTCAAAAAGCAACAACTGGGCCCCCAAGTACAATGAGACATTTCACTTGTAAGTTATGGGATGGGGATTTGCAGGACTGTGGGATGGGGGTGAACTGGGAGGTAAGGCTTGAGCGGGGAGAGGAGGGATGGGCTGAATGGCAGCTGGGGTGAATTCAGTTGAAGATCCCCTCATTTCTGGCCTCCTACCTTCCACTTACCCTGTGATCACAGCCTCCTGGGAAATGAAGAGGGGCCAGAAGCCTATGAATTGCAAATCTGTGTGAAGGATTACTGCTTTGCCCGGGAGGATCGTGTTCTAGGCCTGGCTGTGATGCCTCTGAGGGATGTGGCAGCCAAGGGCAGCTGTGCCTGCTGGTGCCCCTTGGGCCGGAAGATCCACATGGATGAGACAGGCATGACCATCCTCCGGATTCTGTCTCAGAGGAGCAATGACGAAGTGGCTCGAGAGTTTGTGAAGCTCAAATCGGAGTCTCGTTCCTTGGAGGAGGGGAGCTGAGCACCTGAGCTCCTGTGCCAACCAGATGGCACCAGTTCCACAAATCAGGGCCAGTGGGAGTTACTATGTAGCCAGCTTAGGTCCTCATAGTTAAGAGGCTGACTTCTTCAGTTAAAGAAATTTAAGGAAATTTTGGGGTGATGGGAGTTTGGCTTTTCACAGAAAGGGTCATGAATCCCTGACCAGTAGGTCTGTGGTGCTAGGGGTTACTGCATAGGGAGATTTTCCATAAAGAGAGAGGGACAGACATTTCTGAAAGTGTCACCCATTCTTGGTAGACACACCTCCACCCCACACCCCATGTCTACCCCTCTCCCTACCGCACCTTATCCAGTTGGACCCCTGTGTACCAATCACTAGAAGAACAAGTTTAGAGGGCCAGGAGCTTGTGCCTGGCTAGCTAAGTAGTCAGTTGAGCCTATAGGTATCACTGAGCCCTGTAGTCTGGATTGAAGTATAGCCAGGGCTGGAGCACACAGAATAGAATTCACACTGTCCCTTGAGCAGAATCCACTGGTTTTGTGTGCCTCCAGTGAGAAAAAGGCTTTGAAACTGAACAAGATACCTCTAGAAATGAGCTCTGTTAATCCCTTACCCAGTTCATATCTGTCGTGAACAGGAGCAGGTTCATATGGTGCTTCAGAGCCTTGAGCAGAATATTCTTTGGAACCCAAGTACCAGAGGCTACTTTCCCAGGAGTCCCTCTACCTCACTCCTGTAGGAAGGGAAGTGATGCTTCAGGACATGAGAGGCTGTTCTTGTGTGTATGCATCTGAGGACTAGTTGAAGGATCCAGGAGAAAGAACTATATTTCCTTCTTGGGTAGGCCCCGAACAAAGCCAAAATTTTTTGGAAATTAGTCTAGAAGGAGTTCTCCTCACTTATGGTCACTGCCTTCTGGCTGTCCTCCCCCTTGTAGAAAGAATCTAGCCTTTGACTTCACTCCTGTCATTAGGTCATCTGTGTCCCCCTCATAGATAGTCAGCCCCCTGGAAGAAACTTGGCCTATGATCCCTCTATACAGACTGGATGGAGGAGGGCCTCAACACTCCCTGGGAGGTTAGAGACAAACTCTTGCAAGGGGTCATGTGGGCTTCCCAGGCCTTTGCTCACTGATATCCTTGGGAGCAGCTTCCTGGACTTCCTTCCTGGACTTTCTGAGGACTCTGCATTGACCACAGCTGTACTGGTCATTACATTAAACAAGAAATGAAGCATATTTGCTGTTGTTAATTATTGTATGTGCCATTGTTACAGGAGATTATTGGCTAGTCTGTAATAAATTATCTTATAGCAGCCTTTGGGGTCTTGTAATTCTGCTAACGTGTGGAAAGTGGCAGAAATGACTATCCTATATAATGGCATATTTTGGACTAGTGGACTTTGCTGCTCTTCCCACCCCCTCCCCAAACCTACATCTCACTCACTCCTGCCCCTGCAAGTGGTGGATAAGCACCAAGCAGTAAAGCAGCCAGTGTGCTAGTATCTTGGCCTTAACCTGAGGCCAAACAGTCCAGTTAACAAAAGCATGAGACCCAGGGCATAAGCTTCCTGCAAAAGGCCCAGAAAATAGGAGATGACATGTGTGAAAACTAGTCCATGCTCTATCTTTCCTTTTCTAGAATCACGGGGCTTTTCTTCTAGGACAGACACAGCCTGGGCCATAAGGACAAGGCAAGGGCCTCCTGGGGAGAGATGTGTCTCCAGCGGTTGGGGAGGGTTGAGGCTGT
This sequence comes from Myotis yumanensis, assembly GCF_028538775.1. Classification (NCBI taxonomy): domain Eukaryota; kingdom Metazoa; phylum Chordata; class Mammalia; order Chiroptera; family Vespertilionidae; genus Myotis; species Myotis yumanensis. The sequence goes on along the minus strand of NW_027223763.1, from coordinate 29,040,969 downwards.
GTGTGCAGGACAGAGGTGTAGGCCTAGGAGTGCACAGTGGCCTTTCATACAGGGAAATTTAAGGATAAAGTCTACTCCCAACAGGGAAGAAACAAGGTAAAAGTGAGGACTCCTGGCATGGGAATCAGAGAAAGTGCTCACCTACTCTCAACTTGCACTGGTCACCACTTACAGAGTGGCACCCAAAGGGCACCCATTTATCCATTTACCTCATAGAGCAGGCCCCCAGCGAAGGCACATTAACTCAGGGAGTTATGTCTACTTTTCCAGCATTATCCAAATTCTCTGAAAAGGGGGCTAACTAGAGCCTCCCAGTTTCTTATTTCCAATTGCTTGCTAAATAAATCCTTACAATTCAGTTGCCCAGTCATTTTAAACTTCTTCCTTTCCCAAACCAGTTGCCTATCATTTTTGCCTCAAACTTACCTTTTGGGCTTTTGTTTTGTTTTGTGAAGCCCAAATTTATTTCTATTTAAAAATGCTGAAGAGACTTTAAAAAGGCCCAAAAGCCCAAAGGCGTCCAGGTTTAATTTAAGATCATCCTGACTTGGTGTCTGTCTGTTTCTCCTTTGATCCTCCTTAATGAGACACATCGGTAATTCTAGTCGGATTGTGGTGACATCTTGTGACTCCCAGTATCGGTCATAAATGGCCATCAGGTTATGAACGGTGAGAAACGTAATACCAGAAATAATCACGAGACGTCTGCAGATTTTACTTGAATATCCTTTCTGAATTATTCATCGCCACCAGGCCCAATGATGATCAATTTGAGTAGCGGACATCATGATGAGTGTCACCTGCAAAGACTGGTATTAAATGCAGCTCTTTCAGAAAGAAACCAGCAAACACCCTTCAAGATGAAACACCTCAAACTTACCTTTTGCATTCATTGTCTCACTCAGTTACAATACCACAAGTGGCCCGGCGGGTATGGCTCAGTGGTTGAACATCGACCTATGAACCAGGAGGTTACGGTTCAATTCCTGGTCAGGGTACATGCCCAGGTTGTGGGCTTCATCCCCAGTAGGGGGCATGCAGGAGGAGGCTGATCAATGATTCTCATTATTGATGTTTCTATCTCCCTCTCCTTCCTCTCTGAAATCAATAAAAATATATTTTTTTAAATATATTTTATTGATTTTTTACAGAGAGGAAGGGAGAGAGATAGAGAGCTAGAAACATCGATGAGAGAGAAACATCGATCAGCTGCCTCCTGCACATCTCCCACTGGGGATGCGCCCGCAACCCAGGTACATGCCCTTGACCGGAATCGAACCCGGGACCCTTCAGTCCGCAGGCCGACGCTCTATCCACCGAGCCAAACCGGTTTCGGCTAAAAATATATTTTAAAAACAAAAATCCACAATACCACATGTGGAGTAGTGGCTTGTAGTTCTTATCGGATTACTGCTGATCATCTGCCTCCATTCTGCCCCTGCCCTCTTCACACACTTTGGTCTCTTTCCTGTTAAAGCTATTCAGTAGTTACCTATCATAGTCTTTAGGCTGAAATTCCAAGACCCTTCAGGACAAGGGCAGGCACCCCTCACCGTCCTGTGGCTATTTTTTTTTTTTTTAATATATTTTATTGATTTTTTACAGAGAGGAAGGGAGAGAGATAGAGAGTTAGAAACATTGATGATAGAGAAACATCGATCAGCTGCCTCCTGCACATCTCCTACTGGGGATGTGCCTGCAACCCAGGTACATGCCCTTGACCAGAATCGAACCCGGGACTTTTCAGTCCGCAGGCTGATGCTCTATCCACTGAGCCAAACCGGTTTCGGCCGTCCTGTGGCTATTCTAAAGCACTTTCTTTGCAGTGGGGAAGGGGGGGAGGCTCCCCCATGCTCCCCTCCCCTCCCCTGCCGCTCCACCCCCCACACCCCCCCCCATCCCCCCACCCCCCCACGCCACACACACACTGCACTCCTATCCCTTACTGGAATATCCGCAGCCTTTTCCACTGCCTTCTGGGTTCTGACATCCTGACTTCCTTTAGGACCCAGCCAGTCCTGGACACCCTCCCCACAGTACTCTACATTGTTATAATTTACTCGGTCTGCCTGCTCCCCATCAGCCTGAATCTATCCAAAGGCGGGGTCTGAGTATTTCATCTCCCTTCCCCATCTGCTAGTACTGAGAGGATGCCTAGGTACTTCAAAGCCAGGCCTGCAGGGCTCCTTTGGAAAGCCAGTGAGCGAGGGGGCGTGGTCGGAGGCGGGCTTGTGGGGGGGGGGGCGTGGTCGGGGCGGGGCCTTGGGGCTCCGCAGCGCGCCTGCGCAGGAAGGTGCGTTAAGATGGACGTCGCTGGAATGGACGTTTGCGTGGCGACGGTGAGCAAGAGGAGCCCGAAGATGGCTCTGGAGAGGAGGTTATGGCTTTCTCCTTCCCAACGTTGAAGATTATCCCCAAACTACCCGACGTCCGTCCCCCTCTGTGCCCTTTTCAGTACCTGCCCGTCCCCGGACTGTAGTAAATCGTTCTCCCAGTCCTCGCGGTTACTTCCCTTCCCTCTACTTGAATCTACGGGTTTTCCAGAGACTCTAGGTCAGTGGTTCTCAACCTTGGCTGCACATCAGAATCACTTGGGAATCTTTTTAAAATCCTGATTTCTGGGCCTCATCCTCCGGAAATTCTGTTTCTTTGTTATGGGATGGGGCCACAATATTAGTAACAAAGAAACAGACTTTCCGGAGGATGAGGCCCAGAAATGAGGATTTTAAACAGATTCCCAGGTGATTCTAATGTGCAGCCAAGGTTGAGAACCACTGGTCTAGGGGAAATGTCCAGATGCCTAGCAAAGGGGATCTTTATCCCACATATGCCGCCCACGGGGCACCCATTTATCCAGTCACCTCACAGAGCCGGCCCCCAGCTAAGAAGGCACATTAACTCAGGGAGTTTAGTCTGCTTCTCCAGCACTGTCCAAATCCTCTGAGAAGGCATAGATCTTATACCATATTTGACTTGAAAGTGGTACATGTGTTGTAATTTCCTTCTCATAGGGCAGGGGACCTACTTCATAGGAAAAGTCAAACTCTGGCTACTCATGGTGAATAGGCTTGCAGATTTGACTTAGTAGCCAATTTTTTAAAAAACAGATAATTACGTCTTAAAATGCAGATTTTTAGCTTTCTGAAAAAATTGAAGGATCTGTTAACTCTTAGCTCACATTCTCACAAAGTGACAGGTGGTTGGAGCTGAGAAGCAACTGGTAAGTTAGTTTACTGCAGCTCATTATAGACTCCATTGCTCCTTATTTTCTGATTTGTACTAAGCTTTACAATTATTTGCCTGTTACTGGTAGGCATTTGTGTTTGTGACCCCTGATGTAGGACTTAATTTCTGAATGGATACTTTGAGCTCTTGATGGAAACTGATATACAAAGAGGCTGGAGTTGTGTTTAGGTTGTCCTTTGGTTTCTGTAATGCTCTGATTAGGACCAGAGATCATCCTAGTCACTAAAACCCAAGGTGAAATCTGAACTAAAGTCGTTTTTATTTATTTTTTTATTTTTATTTTTAATTTTTTTTTTTTACAGAGAGGAAGGGAGAGGGATAGAGAGTTAGAAACATCGATGAGAGAGAAACATCGATCAGCTGCCTCCTGCAAACCCCCTACTGGGGATGTGCCCACAACCAAGGTACATGCCCTTGACCGGAATCGAACCTGGGACCCTTCAGTCTGCAGGCCGACGCTCTATCCACTGAGCCAAACTGGTTAGGGCCGTTTGTTTTTAAATAAGAGAATTCAACCAAAATATCTGTAGGTTGTTCCCTGGTACATTTGATCTTGAAGAAATCCACCGTGTTAACTCCTCTCTGATGAGGTCAGGGCAAAGTATTGTTCCTTTTTGAATACTTGGTTATAAAAAGGGCCGGGCTCTGGTCTATTCTGAAAGTGATGTCTCAGCAGTGCTGTCTATGTGCCCAAACACACAGATGGTAACCCTCTTCTCTGAGGAATAGCAGGTCTCTGATGTCAAGAGTGGGAGAGTTCTGCAGGTTGTATCTAATCAGAAATAGAACAGGACCTTTCACAGTGGACTTTTAAAGAAGGAAAAATCATTTCTTTGAGCATAAGTGTATGACCCACCTACTCATTGTGAATATTTAGGTTAGCTCCCCGAATGAATCTGCCATACCCAGAAGCAGAATGGTAAAGCTGAAGAAATAACACGGAATAGTGGAGGTGGCATAATGCTGTGAATACTGACCTCAGCTCTGCTACATACTAGTCAGGGATCCTTGATCGTTAATTTCTCAGAGGCTGTTTTGTGCATCTAGTAAATAGAGCAATAATTCCTGCCATGTTTACCTCAGAGGGATCAAATGGGCTCATTAAATGTGAAAGCACTTTGAAAACTACATTTTCTCTAAGTGTATAAGGCATTATTATTATTAATGACATTCTGGGTGCTGATTAACTTTCAAGGTGTTTGTCTTGCTGCTTCCAGGTTCAAAATCAAGGAATATTTTGCTGAGTACATCCTATGTTTCAGGTGCTCATCTAGGCATGGAGCCTAGCATTGAACAAAACAAAAACCCCTGTATAAATTTAGGAGTGAGTCATTAGCATATTGAATGTCTACTAAGTACCCAGTGCAGTATAATAGCATGGTATAGTAGGAAGAATCTAGATTATGGATAAGTCTGCCTCTAATATAGCTGTGAGAGACTCTCCCTGTGTGAGACTGAACTTCCCCATCTGTAAAATAAAGAGGTTATACAGGGTAAACTCTAAGGTTCATTCCAGATAAAATGCGTTTCTTCAGAGATTCTAATTGCTAAAGTTCCTTACCCATAAGGAGTTAGTGTACTGCTGGGATGATCAGACTAAGAAAACTGAACAGTGATAGAACTTCAAGGACAACAGAGTGCTAATGTCACACTAGCTTCTGCACAATGGTGGTTACAATAGGATTTCTCTGTAGGTAATGGAGCATATAAAAAGATTTCCTGGACGACCAGCTAGACCCAGATGGCTGGGAAGCCTTGGATTAGAGGAAAGGAAGGACACTCTATTGTAGATATTGGAAATTGAATTAAGTGAAGTGCAAAGGAGAAGGACATGCCATTCATTGTTGTCCTAGTATCTAAGGCAGAATCCTTGCAGAAAAACGATTGCATTCAAATATGTTTAACTGAAGAGAGTTTAACCAAGGGCTATTTACAGAGGTACAGTCAGTATTAAAAATAACTAGAATTGAATGGTGAAACACAACAGTGGCAAATCAGTAGCACTCCTCAGCCTGGAGGGAAAGAGGAGAGAATGTTGTTACCCAGAGCCTAGCTAGAGCTATAGTCCGAAAGAGCTATGGCCATAGTGCTAAGCAGCCACTCTAAGAATTTAACAAGGCAGAGATGCAGAAAAACAAATGCCCTAACCTTTCTTCCTGTCCTCCAGTCTTCAGCTAGTACTTCCCATTGGTAAAACCCAACAGAAGCCCCGGGACAAGGTAGTCTGGGTGATGTAATTCACAGAGGTCAGCTTCCCAGAATAGCACAGAGGGAGTTAAGCAGGAGGAGACAGCAAACACAATATCAAGGGAAGGAAAAGTCACCACTATGCACTTTTCCCTCTCTGTTTAAATTCAAAATCTACTCTAAGACTTAGTCTCCTTAGCTGTGAAGTGAGGATAGTAAAGCCTTTGTCCCAAGGTGATTGTGAGGATTCAGATATGAGATATGAAGGTGCCCAGCACAAGGCCTGATACATATTAGAGGCTCAATATATTTTAGTCCCTTTCTTCCTTTCTGAACATGCCTAAATGACTCCTTGACTGAAATACATTTTCCAGTCAAGGTCTCAAAGTGTGGTTGGAACTGAGTTAATGACGTTAGAATAGTAGGAGGTGAAGTCACAGCATGTAGGTCCCTCTGGCCTATTGTAATGACTGGCTTTTAACAGGAGTAAGGTAAGAAGTCATTGGAAAGTTCTTCAGGATAGTATGACTTCTGACATCAGGGTTCCTATCATTCACTTGTGTGTTCATTCAAAAATATTTATTTAGAACATACCACATGCTAGGCACTGTTTTAGGCACTGGAGATGCATTGATATATAGTTCCTACCCTTGAAGACAATGTGGTCTTATGAAGGAGACAGACAATTTCAATTTCAGATACAAATGTTAAGATAGGAGTGAACATAGATTGTACCACGGGAGCTCATAGTAAGGACACCTGACCCATCCTTAAAAGGCATCCGAGCCCTAACTGGTTTGGCTCAGTGGATAGAGCGTCAGCCTGCGGACTGAAGGGTCCCGGGTTCGATTCTGGTCAGGGGCATGTACCTTGGTTGCGGGCACATCCCTAGTGGGAGGTGTGCAGGAGGCAGCTGATTGGTGTTTCTCTCTCGTCGTTGTTTCTGGCTCTCTATCCCTCTCCCTTCCTCTCTGTAAAAAACAAAATATTTTTTAAAAAGGCATCTGAAGAAGACAATGTAAGCTTAATATTACCCAATAGCACTTAACCAGGTCTAAACAGAAGAAAATGGAGTTCTAGCATTTGGAGTAGTATGTGCACTTGGAATAAATAAATAAAAAGGTGGTGGTGTGCTGGGAATTATAGGTATTTTATATTTACTGGACAGTTGACTTTGAGCAGGAGGATGGTGAGCAATAAGACTAGTAAAGTAGGCACGGACATGCTCCCAGGAACAAGCTGGAATTACAACTGAAATACAGAAAGGCTTCCTGAATAATCAATGGAAAACTCAACAGGGGAGAACCCTGATACCCAAGGACCAAAGGTGGAGACCGCATAGAGACTGGTAGGAGGGCAGAGGCATGAAAGGGCTGGCCGTGCACCCACAGACGGCAACTGAAGTCCCAGAGAGATATCTCAGCTGGGGAGATGAGGCGGGTGCTACTGAGAACTCTGGAATCTAATCCTGAAGCTGGGCTCCCCAGCAGAGAGCACCAAACTGAGGAGGGTACCCACATAACATCTAGCTGTGAAAAGCAGTGGGATACTGTCTGCCAGGGAGTGGCAGCTGGAAGTTCGGGCACCCTCTTAAAGGACCAGTGCACAAAAATTCCCTGTGTAGCCACCCACCTTGTGCTCTGGCAGGGGGAGGGTAAAGTGGACTGGAGCTGTGAGAGCAGAACCCAGGACTGGGGACTCGGGGAATAGAGCTCAGAAAGCAGACACTCCAAGTTTCCTGAGCTGAGTCATTCCCTCACACAACAGAGGACATCTTTCCCACATAGACATCTGCCTTGCCTGGGAGAAGACAGTGGACACATCCTATTGGAAAACACCTTGCCCTGAGGCCACTTAAGAGATTATAAATAACAGCCTCGAGGTAGAAGCAACTGCCCCACCCTATTGAAAAAAAACACTTGCCATACCTGAGGACGATTGCCTGGGGGCAGTTCAAGTCGGAATCCTATTAGTCTGTAGACAGAGGCAATCTCTGGAGGCTTTGAGTCTTTGCCTGATCCAATTAGTCAGAAACATCCTTTAACACTGTCCTGCACTAGAGATTGAGCGGTATAGAACAGTGATGGCGAACCTATGGCACACATGTCAGAGGTGACACGCAAACTCATTTTTTTGGTTGATTTTTCTTTGTTAAATGGCATTTAAATATATAAAATAAATATCAAAAACACAAGTCTTTGTTTTACTATGGTTGCAAATATCAAAAAATTTCTATATGTGACACGGCACCAGAGTTAAGTTAGGGTTTTTCAAAATGCTGACACACCGAGCTCAAAAGGTTTGCCATCACTGGTATAGGGGATCTACCTAAAACATCACAAACCCAAACAGATAACCAAAATGAAACAAAAACCCCCAAATGAAAGAACCAGCAAATTCTCCAGAAGAAGAGATAAATGAAGCAGAGATAAGAAATTTATCTGAAACAGAGTTCAGAGTAATGATGTTAAAAATGCTCAACAGTATGAAAAAAGATATAGTAACTATGAAAAAAGAACAGTCTGAGATAAAGAATGAAATAACACAAATAACACATTGGAAGGAATACTCAGCAGATTAGGGGAAGCTGAGGATCGAATCAGTGAATTAGAAGACAGTTGGAAATATCATTCATTTAGAGAACCAAAAAGAAAAAAAATAATTAAAAAACAGGAGGACAGCTTAAGGGAGCTGTGGGACAATGTGAAACATAACAATATTAGAATAGTAGGTGTGTCAGAAGAGGCAGAAAGGGAGAAAGGAATAGAGAAGGTGTTTGAAGAAATAATGGTAGAAAATTTCCCTAACCTGGTAAAGGAAAAAGTCACACAAGTTTAGGAGGCACAGAGAACCCCAAACAAGAAGATCCCAAACAGACTCACACCCAGACACATCATAATTAAAATGCCAAAAATTAAAGACAGAATCTTAAAGGCAGCAAGAGAAAAGAAAACTGTTACCTACAAAGGAGTTCCCATAAGGCTGACACCTGACTTCTCATCAGAAACTCTACAGGCCAGAAGGGAATGGCATGAAGTACTCAAGTTAATGGAAAGCAAGGTTCTGAGACCAAGATTACTATAGCCAGCAAGGCTGTCATTCAAAATAGATAATTAAATAAAGAGCTTCCCAGACCCCCCACCCCCCAAAAATTGCTAAAGGAGTTCATCACCACCAAGCCAGCATTACAAGAAATGCTAAAGGGATTGCTGTAAGGGATTGCTGAGAAGAAACAGAGAGAAACCTAGCCATACAGAATTAAAATGGCTATAAATAAGTCTCAATAATAACCCTAAATGTAAATGGATTAAATGCTCCAATCAAAAGGTGTAGGGTAGCTGAATGGATACAAAATTATGACCCAACTATATGCTGTCTACAAGAGATCCACCTCAAAACAAAAGACACACACAGGATGAAAGTGAAGGGATAGAAAAATTTTTCCATGCAAATGGAAAAGAAAAATAAAAGCTGGAATAGCAATACTCATATCTGACAAAATAGACTTTAAAAGCATCATGCTAAGCGAAATAACCCAGTCAGAGAAAGATAAATATCATATGATCTCACTCATTTGTGGAATATAATGAACAACATAAACTGATGAACAAAAATAGAGCCAGAGGTGGGGAGGGAATATACTAGAATATAATAGAAGTAATCCTGTTATTTGCAGATTTTTAATATTCCCTACAACTTTTGTGATATCATACTGTTAGTACAGTTTGGTAATATTATACTTAAAATCTTTTTTTTCTTGAAATATTAAGGTTTTTTGCATGTAACATTATTATATTTAAAATAGTTTTTCTTGAAATTAAAAAAAAAAGAACTGAAGAAAAAAAGACGAGTAAAGTAAGCAGAAGCCAGGTTATGAAGGGGGAATTTAGACTTTCTCCTGAAGGCAGAGGTAGATTTTTAAGCAAAAAGACAGTATTTTAGAGAGATCACTCTGGGTAGGTAATAATGAAGTTATTTGAAGTGGGGTTGTAGTGGAAGGTGAAAAGGTACAAAATGAGACGAAAAGGCTAAAGATGGTAGCCTGAACTTAGGGAGAAACTTTAGGGATAGAGGGAAGTAGATGACTATTCCAAGTTAACTCTCTATTAATGAAGGAGAATGTACAGAATTTCATGATTCATTACCAGTGGGAGAGTGAAAGAGCATTGTCAAAGATAACAGATTTCTGGCTTGGGCACGTAGGTAAATCGTAGGACTAGTAACTGATGTTAAAGATCAGAAATATAAAAGCACAGATTTTTGGGTGTATGAGAGGTGGGAAAAGAGATGTTGATTTCAGTTTTGTAAATGTAATTTTTTTTATTGTGATAAAATACACATTAAACTTTGCCATTTTACCATTTTAAAGTGTACAGTTCAGTGACATTACGTATATTCACAGTCTTGTGCAACCATCACTACCTAGTTCCAGAATGCTTTCATCACCCCAAAAGGAAACCCTAAGTAGCCCCATTAAGTAGTCACTCATCAGTACTCATCAGTACTAAGCAGATTTTGAGGCATTTATGTGACATCCAAATATAGATGTTAAGTAGACATTTGGATATGTAGTACTGAAACCCAGGGTAAAATGTTAGGCTCAAATTACAGATTTTTGAATCATTAGCATGCAGATAGGGAGCTCTTAACCTGGGGCCACCACTGATATATATATATAGTAATTGAAATCATGGGGGTGATTAACAAAACTCAGAAAAAATGACCAGTGAGGGGGGGGAAAAAAAAAGAATGAGGATGAAACCACAGATAACATTAAAGAGGTTCAACGGGTGTTATCTTGAGTACAAGACATAAAATTCATGTCTGCCTCAAGATAAGTAAAGGCTTTTAAAGGGCAATGGTATTTCCTACTTGTTAGTTTTACCTCACTTGGTTGCCTCTGCCCAACACATATTTCACAAATTCATTCATTTGTACTCTTAAATAAATTATCTCCTTAGTTTACTAGTCATACCTTTTTTCTTACTTAGTCTTCGGCCATTAGGTTGGTGGGGTAAGTATCATTACAAGTCAACAATAGAGTTAGCTAAGTTGTCAACAAGTGTGTGTGTATCTTGTGGATAAAGCAGCAGTTCTCGAAGTATGGGACTAGAACCAACAGCATCAGCATCACCTGAATTTGTAAGAAGTGTAAACTCTTGAACCCCACCACAAGAATGAGAACTCTGGGGTTGGGACCCAGCCTGTCAGGCGATTCTGACGCATTCTAAAGTTTGAAAACAACTGTGCTAGACTTCCTGGCCAATGTTTTCAGTCTATAAATAAACCCGGGGTTCCTGGTTCTGTCTTTATCTTTTATATAATAAAATCTGGATGGCAACATTTTGCAATGTCTGATGAATTAATTATTCATGAAAAAGTTGTCTTGGAACATTCTTATCCATCTGTGACCTTTGCCATTCTGAATTATAGATACAAATATTATTTCCTGCATATTATTTTCTTCTTTTGATGTGCAGTAGTCATCTTCAACAATATACATTCTAAACTGTCCACTTACTAAAATGCTGTGAAAAGGAAATAGTTATTTCTGTAAACACCCTTTCTTACCCATCTTGTTCTTTGTTTTGGAATCTCCCGGTCTTATGCTGAGTCATATCCTTGGCTTTGGGGAGTATGAAATGAACCTCACTGAAATTGCATCCTTTTCTCTTCTCTTGAATCCAGAACCAATCATGGCCTTGCTTAGAGATGCCGTAATTATATACAAATCTCTTAGGTTTAGTAGCCATAGTCATGAAGAAACTAGAAGCTACAGACTGAATTTGGAAATAATTGATCTTGGTCATCAAGGTCAATTGAGGAAAGTTTTCAGCTTTTGCTAATCCAAAGGATAAGCCAGGTAATGCAGTGTTCTAATTGTCTCTATCTTTCCAAGAAGTTTGTACCATAATTGAGGCCATGGATGATGTTTTATTTATTTTTGCATCTTTGACCATGTCGCAACAATCCATACTAGGCCAGTGATGGCGAACCTATGACACGCGTGTCACCTCTGAACTCATTTTTTTGGTTGATTTTTCTTTGTTAAATGGCATTTAAATATATAAAATAAATATAAAAAATATAAGTCTTTGATTTACAATGGTTGCAAATATAAAAAAGTTTCTATATGTGACACGGCACCAGAGTTAAGTTAGGGTTTTTCAAATTGCTGACACGCCGAGCTCAAAAGGTTCGCCATCACTGTAGTAGGCACTCAATAAACACTTGCCAAATTTAATTCAGAAGTTAGATAAAGATTTTAATTGTGGCTCTACCTCTAAGCCACTTCGAGTTAATTGACCTCTGATTTCCTCATCTCTAAAACAGATCTAATAAGTTTTGCTCTGTCTACTTCCCAGTGTCTTTATAAGAATTTAAAGATAGAATATATATGAAGTACTCTTTAAAAGTCTAGAGAGCTCTGTAAAGGTGAAATTACATAACAATTTTGACTCAGATGCTCTCCACCTTAGAGGAATAATTGGTTCATTCTGCATGCTCCAAAACTCTGAATTGTGGAGCAATAACTCAGCACAGTGAGCTGGAAGTCAGGAGATCCTTATTCTAGTTCTGATTTTCTTTAAATTCTTTGGCTCTTAGTTTCCTTTGATCTCAAATGAGGAAGCAGAGATCAGATTGGTTCCCAACCTTGGCAACACATTGGAATCACGTGATGCTGAAAAATACTGATGCCTGGAAGCCACTCCCATATATTTAATTTAATTGGTCTGGGGAAAATTCTGGGCCTTGAGATTTTTTAAAATTTCCTGTGTGCAGCCAAGGTTTTGCATTTTTTAAATCAGCAAAACCATGCAGTTAGATAAAATCTTACACAAAAATCCAGGCTACAACATACATACCAGTGGAGCTTCTGCAGTTGCTGTTTTAGGACATTAAGCTCCAACTGCCAATCCCTTTTTCTTGTGTCCCATTTTAGAATTCATGCTTCATGGAGCACTGTTAGAAAGCCATTGTAACAGACAATTTTCAAAATCGTTTACAGGTCCAAAACAATGTTAGGACCTTATGCTTTCTCATGAGAGCTATGTTCTGTGTTTTTCTTAACACCAATTTGATCAATTGTCAGACTGATTATTATGGAGTTAGCTTTCCATTTACTTCCTTCTGATTACCCTAACTCTTTTGCCTCAAGATGATGATGAGTCTAAAATTCTTGCTGCCACCCTCCCCAGAGAGTCTGATCCCATTCATCCAGGGAGGGAGTCAGGTGTCTATGTTTTCCACAAGGACTTTTCATGTCTCTTTGAAACAGTTGGTCTATGGACCACACCTTTGGGAAAGATTGCTCTAAGAGTTTTGGGTCAAAAGTAAATAAGGGATGCTGAAGTGTTGGGACAGATTAATGGATTTCCCCCTGAGCTCAGTGCCTGATCTATCAAAGAGGAGCATCTGGGTATTTAAGACTTTAAATTGTACTCCTTCTTATTTGACCGTAGTTCTCAGTTACTGCCCTAAAAACCCACTTCACAACCATCTCTTCATCTGTGGCCAAGTCTATAAAGAGATGATATAGAGCAGTCAGGCAAGCAGGGGTTCAAATCTACCACTGTAACTACCACGTTCTGATTGTATGATCCTGAGTAAATCACTTAATCTTAAGCCTCAGGGTATATATTTGTAAAAAATATAAGTAAAAATAAAAAAGAAGAAGGGGGGGAGGACCACCCTCTTTCTAGGCCCAGGTGTTAGTGAAAATTACACAAGATTAAATGTGTAAAGCACATAGTACACAGTAAATTTTGATAAACGGTAGATATTATTATATCAGCAGGACCTGGACTAACTGACAAGGAGTTTTTTGTTTTATACTTAGGTGGTGTTTCCCTGAGATGAGATACATAAAACTTTATATTTCAGGTAAGTGCTCAGCTCATATCCGCTGAGATATCCAGAGTTCACCAATCAATAATAGTATTTGTTTAGTACTACACTGTCCAATGTTCCACCCACAAAGCCAAAAAATTGACCGCGTGTGCTCTCAGAGCATTCATTAAAGGATTGAATGAAGCTCACCAAGAAACTTTTAACAATTTTGGATCTCTAAGAAATTTCTTAGTGCAAAACACAGGCTTGAATTCCCTCTGGATGGGCTTAAGACTGTGTGTGTGTGTGTGTGTGTGTGTGTAAAGGTGTGAAGAAAAAATTTATAATGTTGAACTTGAGATTATTATCTAAGTGGTTCTTACCATTGGTGATATTACTTCACATTTGAGAGTAATGTTTGAATGTTCTTTTTAGAGGGAAGTGAGAGAAACATTCTACCTGAAGACTTGAGGCAGACAGGTAAGTGATTTAATTTTCAAGTTGTTTAAAACAGAAAGCTATGATAACAATGGTGGAAATAGGTTTTTTAAAATATATTTTTATATTTTTTATTTTTTAAAAAATATACTTTTATTAATTTCAGAGAGGAAGGGAGAGGGAGAGAGAGATAGAAACCTCAATGATGAGGGAGAATAATTGATCAGCTGCCTCCTGCACACCTCCTAGTGGGGATGGAGCCCACAGCCCCGGCATGTGCCCTTGACTGGAATTGAACCCAGGACCCTTCAGTCCGCTCTATCCACTGAACCAAACCAGCTAAGGCTCAATTCTTTTGGATATGTACCCACAAAAGGAATTGCTTGATTATATGGTAATTCTATTTTTAATTTTTAGAGGAACCACCATACTGTCTTCCGTAACAGCGGTACCATTTTACATTTTCACCAACAATGCTTAGATGCTTAATATATATTTACAGAGTGAGTGGTGAAAAGTTTTGATGTTGAAAATATGTCCATTCTCCAAATTAATCTACAATTTGAAGGACTTCAATCTAAAAGTCGCACAGGAATTTTTAGGACATGACAAATTGATTTCAATATTCTTTAGGAGAAAATGTAAGGGTAGCATAAAATTTTTAAAGAAGGACAAGGAGATTTATCCTACTAGATATCAAAACATAACCATGAACAATGATTACCTCTGGAGAGAGAAGTGGGAAAAAGGGATGTGGTGAATATTGTGAAAAGAATCCCTAACTTAAAACAAAATTCAAGTTGTGGCACATTCTATAAAACAACTGTCCAGTAACCTTCAAAAGTATTAAGATAACAAAAAAAAAAAAAGGAAGGAATGAGGAACAGTCTCATGTTGGAGGAAATATACAACTAAATACAATGTGGGATCCTGTAATTTTTAAAAAGTACATTAGTGGAAAGAATTGGTTAAAAAATAAATAGTTTATGCACTTCAGTTAATGGTATTATGCCAAGGTTAACTTCTTAGTCTGTTAATGGTTCTATGGTTCTATAAGATGTTCACATAAGAGTAAGATGGGGGACAGGTATATGGAAATTCTCTATGCTATTTTTGGAAATCTTCTGAAAATTAAAAATTATCTCAAAATAAAACATTTTTTAAAATGTAGTGACCCAAATTGTACCGACTCTTTCAATAAGGGTATTTTAAAAATTACTTTTCCGAGTAATACAGGACAGTATTTCCTATACAGTTGATATAGTCTCTTTAATTTTTAGGTCTTTTGTTATATATTGAATAGATACAAAGTTTATAACATGTGTAAATTGTAAAGGGCAACAATAAGATGAGCACAAGTGTGGCTGGAAGCTCTCAGCTTGCTTTTCTCAATCCCTTCCCTCCTCCCTCTCCCTGACTTCTATTCTGAATTCTATGTTTTTCATTCTCTTGCTTCTTACAGGCTTACTATGAAAATATGTATCCCTAATGATATAGTTTTGCATGATCCTTATGAAAATGGATTAGTACTGTCCATCTTTTTTTTCAGTTTGTTTTTTCGTAAATATTATATTCCTGCCTGAGATTTAACAGCGTTAATGTGTATAACTCTAGTTCACTCTTCACTATTACATAGCTTTCATTGTATGAACATACCACAAGTTATTTTTCTATTCACCATTAATAGCTATTTGGTTGGTTTCAAGTTTTGCTGTTACGATCAGTGCTACTGCACAACATCCTTGTATATGCCATTTTGTGAGAGTTTCCCTAGAGCAGTGGTCGGCAAACTCATTAGTCAACAGAGTCAAATATCAACAGTACAACGATTGAAATTTCTTTTGAGAGCCAAAGTTTTTAAACTTAAACTATATAGATAGGTACATTGTTATTAACTTAATTAGGGTACTCCTAAGCTGGCCTTTGCTAAAAACGTCCTCAATCTGATTGAGGTACGTTCCCTGAGGTCGACCCCTTCCAACTTTCCCATCCACACTCGTCTTGTATACTTGTTTCGTCTATCTCCTTTCGTTCACCCTCTTTGTATGTCCAAACCATCTCAACATACCTTTCTCAATCCTCGACACTACATCTTCTTTCACTCAACACCGTTCCCTAAAATTAACTTAATAAACTTTACTTAAAGTTTTAAGTCTTAGTTAAACTATAGGTACATTGAATAAAACTTGATATCATACTTAATAACGATATTATTTATTGATAAAATTAAATTCTTTACAATTTACTTTACAATATCCATAAAATTAAATCATGACAATGACTGACAAACACTAATGTGAACAAGTGGCCTTGCATCTCCTTGGAAAGTTTGGGTAAGTCAGGTTTGTCTGTTGTTGTTTTTAATTTTAGGCATGATTCCAGGTTCTCATCAATAAGACGACTTCTCAATTTACTCTTGATAAGGTTCATGCTTGAAAATGATTGTTCGCATAAATATGTAGACCCGAATAAGGAAAGAACAGCAAACGCTAGTTTTTTCAGTTGATTATATGAGTCAGGAATACTATTCCAGGTGTTAAAAATCAACATATCTTCCTTCTCCAGGTCTTCCAAAGCAGACCACTTGTACTGTGAACTAAGTTCACATTTGTTTTTCTCCAATATTTCTTTATCAGCACAAAGACGTTCAAATTTCAAGCTCCACAGTTCTTTGTTTTTTAAATCCAGCAATTGCATTTCAAAGTTGCCAATGTCAATATAATAATAAAGCCACCAACACAAAATAATTTCTATTCTTAAATTGATGACAAAAATACCTGTAGGATTTGCAGCTGGTTGTAAAAATACAGGTAATTTTATGTTTTGAGTAGGTACTTTTGTCACCTGCGTGCGATTTGCGGACGCGACTAGCACTAACCTCTGCACATGAGATTGCTGACTGACTGGCTCACTCAATTCGTTCATGAACCTCGCGCACCTGCCTCCCCCGCGGTGTACGCGTCTCCCGTCACCCGACCGACCGACACCCCCCACTTCTTCTAATGCCACTTCTTCAAAATAGACTCGCCCAGGCAGAAAACCGACTTCTGTGCATGGGCCACGAAGTTTCAATAACACTGTACGTGCGCGCCCACACGTGGTATTTTGTGGAAGAGCCACACTCAAGAAGCCAAAGAGCCGCATGTGGCTCATGAGCTGCGGTTTGCCGACCACTGTCCTAGAGTATATACCTAAAAATGGACTTATAGGGTAAATGCTCCATCAACTTTACTAGGTAAGACCAAATTGTTTTCCAAAGTGGTTATCTGATTTTTAATATCATCAACAATATGTAAGTGTTCTGGACATTCCATTTTCTCTCCAACACAATATTATTAAGACTTTAAATATTGGTCGGGCTGGAAAGATGGCGGCATAGGTAAACACCGGAGACTGCTGCCGCAAACAACCACTTCAAAAATACAACTAAAAGACGGAACGGACATCACCCAGAACCACAGGAAAGCTGGCTGAGGAGAGACTCTTCAACTAGAAAGAAAGACAGCAGCGTCCCGGGGCTCAGAGGAGGCGCAGTGTGGAAAATTTAAAGGTGCGGAGGTGCACTCGAAAAGCGGGCTGGTGGCTGAGGGCGCGGTTGTCGTTTTCGGTCTGGAGTGAGTCTCAGACTTTGGGCTCCAGATATGGGCGAGTCTCTAGGGACTCAGACTCAGACGGGAGAAGCGGGATTGTCTGGCATCAGTTGGAACCTAAGGGCAGCTTTCTCTCCGAAGTTTGCAGCGGCTGCCAGGGTTCTGTGAAGCAGAGCCTCTGGGAACGGGACTGAGAGCAGCCATAACTGCTCCCTCCGCCCGCCCTGCTGATCCCCTGCGACCCACCCCGCCCAAGCCCTGTGCAGAGCCATTTGCCGGATAGCCTCAGGCAAAGGCTAGATTAGCACCTCCCCAGAGGACAGAAGTTTTCCCGGGCAGACACAGGTGATTCTCACAGCCAGTCGGTTTGGTGGGCAAATCCCTCTAGTATTAACTACAACAATCAAGGCTTAACTAGAACAAGACTGCGCACAAAGACCACAAAGGGGTGCACCAAGAAAGCATAAAAAATGCGGAGACAAAAAAACATGACAGAAATGGAGGATATGGAGCTAAAAAACGCAATTTTGAGGGCTTGCAATAAACTTGTTGAGAGCCTCACGAAAACTAATGAGACCCTCGATGCTACGATAAAGAAACTAGAAATTAAGCATACACGGACTGAAATAAAGAATATTATACCCAATAGCAGACCAGAGGAGTGCAAGAATCAAGTCAAAGATTTGAAATGCGAAGAAGCAAAAAACACCCAACCGGTAAAGCAAAATGAAAAAAGAATCCGAAAATACGAAGATAGTGTAAGGAGCCTCTGGGACACCTTCAAGCGCACTAATATCAGAATAATAGGGGTGCCAGAAGATGAGAGACAGCAAGATATTGAAAACCTATTTGAAGAAATAATGGCAGAAAACTTCCCCCACCTGGTGAAAGAAATGGACTTACAGGTCCAAGAAGCGCAGAGAACCCCAAACAAAAGGAATCCAAAGAGGACCACACCAAGACACATCATCATTAAAATGCCAAGAGCAAAAGACAAAGAGAGAATCTTAAAAGCAGCAAGAGAAAAAAAGTCAGTTACCTACAAGGGCGTACCCATACGACTGTCAGCTGATTTCTCAACAGAAACCATGCAGGCCAGAAGAAAGTGGCAAGAAATATTCAAAGTGATGAATGCCAAGAACCTACAACCAAGACTACTTTATCCAGCAAAGCTATCATTCAGAATTGAAGGTCAGATAAAGAGCTTCACAGATAAGGAAAAGCTAAAGGACTTCATCACCACTAAACCAGTATTATACAAAATGCTGAAAGGTATCCTTTAAGAAGAGGAAGAAGAAAAAGGTAAAGATACAAATAGTGAACAACAAACATGCATCTATCAACAAGTGAATCTAAGAATCAAGTGAATAAATAATCTGATGTACAGAATGAACTGGTGATTACAATGAATCAGGGACATAGAAAGGAAATGGACTGACTATTCTTGGGGGGGAAAGGGGAATGGGAGATGGGGGAAGAGACTGGACAAAAATCGTGCACCTATGGATGAGGACAGTGGGTGGGGAGTGAGGGCGTAGGGTGGGGCGGGAACTGGGAGGAGGGGAGTTATGGGGAAAAAAAGAGGAACAAATGTAATCTGAACAATAAAGATTTAATAAAATTAAAAAAAAAGCAAACAGCTAGCTTTCGAAGGATAAAACAAAATAAACTGATAAAAAAAAAAGACTTTAAATATTTTGCCAATCTGGCAGGCATATATATTAAAATTATAAAGCCTTGCCATTTATTGATTGACTTCTTTGTGCCAAGCAAAGTGGCAGACATTTGCATACCTTATTTAATTTTATCCTCTCTCAACTCTTCCTCTCAACCCCATAATGGGAACTAATGCCATTCTTAGTGTGTAACACATAATTACCCCTCAACCTCTCTCTGAAAAATTTATTTCTTAGTGGGTCTTTCTCTTTCACGTAGCTGCCTAATTTTTTATTTCCTGTTTTATTATTTATTTTATTTTATTTTTTTAACTAAATCTTTATTGTTCAGATTATTACAGTTGTTCCTTTTTTTCCCCCCATAGCTCCCCTCCACCCAGTTCCCACCCCACCCTCCGCCCTCACCCCCCGCCCCAATGTCCTCATCCATAGGTGCATGATTTTCGTCCAGTCTCTTCCCGCATACCCACACCCCTTTCCCCCCCAAGAATAGTCAGTCCACTCCCTTTCTATGCCCCTGATTATATTATAATCACAGTTTATTCTGTTCATCAGATTATTTATTCACTTGATTTTTAGATTCACTTGTTGATAGATGTATATTTATTGTTCATAATTTGTATCTTTACCTTTTTCTTCTTCTTCCTCTTCTTAAAGGATACCTTTCAGCATTTCATATAATACTGGTTTGGTGGTGATGAACTCCTTTAGCTCTTCCTGATCTGTGAAGCTCTTTATCTGACCTTCAATTCTGAATGATAGCTTTGCTGGATAAAGTAGTCTTGGTTGTAGGTTCTTGGCATTCATCACTTTGAATATTTCTTGCCACTTTCTTCTGGCCTGCAAAGTTTCAGTTGAGAAATCAGCTGACATTCCTATGGGTACTCCCTTGTAGGTAACTGACTTTTTTTCTCTTGCTGCTTTTAAGATTCTCTCTTTGTCTTTTGCTCTTGGCATTTTAATGATGATGTGTCTTGGTGTGGTCCTCTTTGGATTCCTTTTGTTTGGGGTTCTCTGCGCTTCCTGGACTTGTAAGTCTATTTCTTTCACCAGGTAGGGGAAGTTTTCTGTCATTATTTCTTCAAATAGGTTTTCTTTTTTTTTTTTTTTTAATATAT
Organism: Myotis yumanensis; assembly: GCF_028538775.1. Taxonomy (NCBI): domain Eukaryota; kingdom Metazoa; phylum Chordata; class Mammalia; order Chiroptera; family Vespertilionidae; genus Myotis; species Myotis yumanensis. The sequence continues at coordinate 29,020,884 of NW_027223763.1, read as the reverse complement.
TTTATTGATTTTTTACAGAGAGGAAGGGAGAGAGATAGAGAGTTAGAAACATCGATGAGAGAGAAGCATCAACCAGCTGTCTCCTGCACATCTCCCACTGGGGATGTGCCCGCAATCCAGGTACATGCCCTTGACCGGAATCAAACCTGGGACCCTTAAGTCCGCAGGCCGACGCTCTATCCACTGAGCCAAACCGGTTTCGGCTCAAATAGATTTTCAATATCTTGCTCTCTCTCTTCTTCTGGCACCCCTATAATTCGGATGTTGGTACGTTTGAAGCTGTCCCAGAGGCTCCTTACACTATCTTCCTATTTTTGGATTCTTTTTTCATTTTGCTATTCCGGTTGGGTGTTTTTTGCTTCTTCGTATTTCATATCTTTGATTTGATTCTTGCAATCCTCTAGTCTGCTGTTGGAACTCTGCATAATATCCTTTATTTCAGTCAGTGTATGCTTAATTTCTAGTTGGTCCTTTTTCATAACCTTGAAGGTCTCACTAGATTTCTTGAGTGTCTCACTACATTTATCGGCGGTCTCACCACTCTTTTTGAGGATCTTACTAAATTTATCGGCGGTTTCTAGAAAGTTCTTGAAAAACCTTAAAAGTGTGGTTTTGAACTCTATAGCCAGTAGTTTGCTTTCCTCCATTTCTGTCATTTGTGACCTGTTTCTTTGTTTCCGCATTTTGGTTGCTTCCCTGTGTTGGTAGAGTAGCTTTCTGTGCTAGGTGTCCTATAGGGCCCAGTGGCTCAGCCTCCCCAATTACCTGAGGTGGACACTCTTGGTGCACCCCCTTGTGGGCTTTGTGCACAGTCTCGTTGTAGTTAAGCCTTGATTGTTGTAGGTAGCACTGGGAGGAATTGACCTCCAGGCCAATTGGCTGTGAGAATCAGCTGTGTCTGCAGTGGGAGAACTTCTGTGCTGGAGACACCCTTCTGGGGCAAGACTTGCTTTAGTGGGGGCTTTGGTGCTCACTGAGTCTGCCCCTTGAGTGTGTCCCTTATGGATCTGAGGAGCTGCAATCTGGGTGGTCCCACTCTGACCACCGGGCACACTGGCTCCTGGATCTCTAAGGAGGTGCTAATCTAGCCTCTGCCTGAGGGTACCCTGCAGGAGCTCAGCTGTGAAGCAATACAAGTTGCCATGGGGCCTTGGGCCAGCTGCAAGTTTGTTAGGTAATTTTCAGATTGCAAAGGGCCAGGCCTTTCATATGCAAAAGCCGGCGCATAGCTTGGGTGGGGCGGGGCCCCAGGGGATCAACAGGGCGGAGCAAGAAGCTATTGCTGCCCTCAGAGGCCCTGCTTCTCAGTGTCCCGGCAATCGCTGCAAGCACCTCCGAGAGAAATCTGCCCTCGAGTCCGAGCGATGCCAGATAGTCCAGTTTCTCCCGTATGAATCTGGGTCCCCAGAGACTCGCCCGGAACTGGAGCTCAGAGCTTGAGACTCCCTGCCGATTGAAAAAGACAACCGTGTCCTCAGCCTCCAGCTCTCTCCGCACGTGCGTCTCCATACCTCTGTACTTTACTTCCGCACTGCACCCCCTCAGAGTCTCGGTATGCTTTTCTCTTTCCTTCTAGTTGTAGAATTTCCACTCAGCCAGCCTTCCTGTGGTTCTGGATGATGTCCGTTCTATCTTTTAATTGTATTCTTGAAGTGGTTTTGCTAAGCAGCAATCTCCGGTGTTTACCTATGCCGCCATCTTGGTTTTCATCTATTTCCTGTTTTTTTAAAAAAATTATCTTTTTAGATGAAATTTGAGGCATGAAATAGTTAGTAACTTACCCCAAATCACATTATCATTATTTAGTATCCAACTTTGATATAAAACCAGTTCTCTGGCTCCTAATCCTCTTCCCTCTGTTTCTTCCCTTCCCCCCCCACACACACATCCCATTTCTTATATTCCTTCCCTCACATTCTTTCTTCCTTCTTCTGAGATTAAATGTACTTTCCAGTCGGCTGCTATGTAATGTGATATGCCTGCAAAGAATGTCACAAGATTGGGTGAGTGTCTGATTCCAGTCAAACAGTCATTACTCATGTGCCCACTGGCTTAGTGCCTTCTAACCATTTCACATTCCAAGCTGTGCTACTGTGTGGATTTGGCCCGACTGCCCCCTCAAAACTGCTTGATGGCCCTGCAGGGATTGGAGAGAATCCAGAGCTTCAGGACATCCCATCCTTGGCTCTCCTTTCTCAGCAGCAGTAGGAACCCCAAGCCTACCTAGGGGGTATAGGCAGCTAAGAGTAGGACTGGATGCTTAGAGAATGGTGATATTAGAACTACTGACATTGGGTAAGAGAACACTGATTCTATCGACAGAAGAAATCGGAACCTTGGGTTCGGGTACAAAACTTGTAGCTAACAAGCACAAGTGAATTTTATTTGGCCTGCACAGTGTTTAATTTTCTTTTTCGTATTTGGATACTTTTATAGAAGGCATGCACTCACCAATTTGTCACAAAACCCAGCGCTTTGTTTTCTGCTGTTTCACACCTAACTGCTGTTAACTCCCTGACTCCTGAAGTTATTTGATGCAACTGTATCCTTAATGAAGTCACTTGGGATTCACAGAGAGCAGAACTGGGATCTCATTCTCATTCCAAAGTGATCATAGTTGTCCAGAGTTTTGTTGTTGTTTTCTGATGGTTGAATATCTCTTGTTTTCCCGGGAATCCCTTTTACTTGGACTTTACACTTCCCTCAAGTGATTCCCACCCCCCACCCCCACCCCCCATCTAATCTTGTTTGGGATGATTAAGATGAAAATGCCTGTAAAGTTTTCTAGTCTTGGCTTATCCACATTTAGTGAATTAGGAGACCTGAAAAAAATCGATTAACTAAAATATACTTTATTGGCCTTTTCTGAATTGGGTGAAGGATGGAGAGAAAGAAGGGATTTTTCTGTGTAGCAAACTCATGGGATTTGATAAATTATAACTTTTAAAAGGTTAAGGAACATGACTCTCATATATATAAAATGAACAGGTATCAAAGATTTTATTAAACTCATTAATTTATGAGGAAGCAAGTAAGATGTTAAGACCTCTTGAAGTGAAAATATAGGAGCTAAGCATTTATAGGCAATGTAATAAAGAAATGTTAAGATAAGATTACTGAATTATACACAAAACTATTAAAGTCCTAAAGTCCATAAATCATAACCTTTGGAGTTATATTTTTTCACCAGACTTAAATATTTGTATCTCTACTGAATAAATATATATATAGGTTAACCTCTGCCCTACGGAGTTATAGTATAGTCCAGTCAGTAGAAAACTAATCAAAGGTGTAATCCCAGAATTACACTGAAAGATCACCTAATTTCTTTTACCTGTTTCCAAGGTTCAGATAATTTGTCTGACAGATTGTAGTCATCAGTTTACACTTAATTGCCAGGAATTGAAATCTGTTTCCCAAGCTTTGAAAATATAACTTTATGTTGAGGACATATGAAATGAATTCTAAAATTTAGCATGTCAATCTTAGAGGTAGATTATTTTCAATTTCAGAGATCAAGTTCCTTGTTACTAAAGAACATGTTTAAGTGAAATGTTATTGGCATGAGAAATTCTCATTCTAAATCTTTTTATTTCCTTTATAGAAATTCTATCAAATTATAGTTGGTACTACTTTGCAATGTCTGTATGTGAAAGCCGGAGTGAGGAAAGACAAAGTGGTGGAGGTAGGTGAACTCAGCTTAGATATCTAAGTCTGCATGTCATTATTATTGCCTCTAAAAAATGTGTGCTTGCATATAACAGATAAACAGACTAGCCAGTCTACCAGTCAAACTACTAATCTACTAAACAGCTGACCAGTAGAGAAAATATGCTTTACAAAAGTAAATACTTTGTACTTACTAGTATAAGGTCTACTGTTTTGACATCTGAGAATTCTAACTGGAGTAGTTACAATCTCTCATCTTTTGTACTTTCATTTGGAAGTTCACCAGGAAAGCATGTTTCTTTTCCTCTCCCCATCCTTCACAACTGCCTCCTGCTAAAAAGAAGTGGTCAATGTGAAAAGAAATTGCCAAGGCAGATAAGGTTAAGCTTTGCTGCCTATTTGTGGCCACAGCACATGGCTATGGCTATGGTGTCAGGAAGTATTTTCATTTACTTCCATGCTTTCCTTCGGTGAAGCCAAGAACTAAGGGGCACTGGGGTAATCACACCCAAGCCAGCTTTCAGAGTGAAACTGCCTGACATGGGAAAAGGTAAATTTTTTAACATAAAATTTTGAAAAAGCAAGCCAGAATGTAGTTATATACTTCAGCTTTCTTTTGGGGAATAGAGAAGGTGCAGATAATGAAATTAGGTCACTGATTTAAGGCCCCACTTATCTTCTGTACTTTCTGTCATTGTGCAGTTGTCTGATTCCTGGAGGAGCCCATTCTAAGGGCACAGGCCTGAGTTACAGAAAGAAGTCCATTCCAAGGCACAGGCCCTAGATTCAGGAAGAAAAAGTCAGTGAAGTCCCAACCAATGGAAAACCAGGCAGTTCTCTCCTATTCTCATAGCTGCTAAAGGAGAAAGGGCTGAGGAAAATAAACGAACTGACCAATTTCTCCTGCGTGTTCTTACGAACAGAATAATAGGTAGAGAGCAGAATATTGTAGCGAGTAGTAAATTCAAGGCAAATGAATGTAGTAATCATCCATAAAGACTGATTTATTTATTCAACAAATATTTATTGGTCACAAAATGAATGCCAATGACCATGTTACCTGCTGGCAATACAGTGAGATGCTACTTCAATCCACTAAGATGGTTAGAATAAAAAGCAGGCACTAACAAGTGTTGGCAAGGATGCGGAGAAATGAGAACCCTCATACATTGTTCAGGGAATGTAAAATAATGCAATTATAAAATAATGCAACTGCTGTGAAAAACTGTTTGGCAGTTCCTCATAAAATTAAACATCGAATTGGCATATGACCCGGCAATTCTACTCCTAGGTATATACCCAAGAGAAATGAAAACATGGCCACACAAAAACTTGCACATGAATGTTTATAACAGCCTTGTCCTGTTGCCTTCAGAAAACTGAAACTCTTGAGTGTTTTATTTTTATTGTATTTCTTGATTCTTTTTTAAAAAATTCTCATCTGGGGATATGTTGTTATTGATTTTAGAGAGAGAGAAGGAGAGGGAGAGGGATGGGGGAGAGAGAGAAAGAGAGAGAGAGAGAGAGAGAGAGAGAGAGAGAGAGAGAGAAACATTGGTGTGAGAAAGAAACATCAATTGGTTGCCTCCTGTAAGTGCCCCTACTGGGGATTGAACCCACAACCTGGGTATGTGCCCTAACCAAGAATCAAACACGTGTCCTTCAGTGCACAGGACAATGCTCCAACCATCTGAGCCACACTGGCCAGGGCTTTCTTGATTCTTTGAATAAAGAGACAAAAATCCCATTTTTAAACAGATATCCTCAGCAAGAAAGTGTGAGGTAATGAGTCTTCGCTAGCAGCCAGCATCCCAGACTGATCTACAGAGAAGCATCCTTCTCATCATTTCTCTCCTCTTTCTTAGAACAAGAGAGATATCTGCAAGCCAACAATGAGGAATTCAACAGTATGTTTGGATATCCAGTGAGTATCAGGTCTCTGACTATTTCAGAAGGGTGCTGAAATTTCCCTCTAATATTCCCCTTTGTTGGTGGGGCAGGAACTTCATTGTAGATGTTCTGCTTTCTTTCACATTCCTATACATTGTGCAGTGAAGGCTCAGAACCAAAATTAATCCAGTGACCTAGGCTCAGGAATAATATATCTAATATTTTGGGTTTTATATATAACTCCTAGAAAAGAAATACTTGTTGCTTTTTCTAACACAGATGAAAGCATAGTTCCATAATTTTCTTTTTTCATTTAGACATCTATTATAATACAGATAGATCTACCTAATTCATTTAATAGCAGCATAGTTTTCCATTATATTGATACTAGAGGCCCAGTGCACAAAATTCATACATGGGTAGGGTCCCTAGGCCTGGCCTGCAATCAGGTTCCCTGCCTCCCAGCCTCCCCGCCTCCTCCTTCCTTGCTCCACCCCGCCTTAGCCACTGGTTGCCTGCCATGTTCCGTGCCACCCCCCTGGTGGTCAGCATATGTCATAGCAAGCAATCGAACTCCCAGTCTCCTGGTCATACTCACCAGGGGACAATTTGCATATTAGCCTTTTATTATATAGGACTAGAGGCCCGGTGCACAAAAATTTGTGCACTGGACGGGGAGGGGGGTAAGGGGGTGTCCCTCAGCCTCACTTGTGCCCTTTCACAGTCTGGGAACCCTCGGGAGATAACCACCTGCTGGCTTAGGCCTGCTCCCCGGGTGGCAGATGGCAGGCCCGATCCCTGGGTGCCTGCCCCGCCTCCCCAGGTCGCGCACACAGCAGGGCCGATCCGGGGGTTGGGGCGCTGCCCTGGGTTGCGCACACGGCAGGGTCGATCCGGGGGTTGGGGCGCCGCCCCGGGTCGCGCACACGGCAGGGTCGATCCGGGGTTTGGGGCGCTGCCCCGGGTCACGCACATGGCAGGGTCGATCCGGGGGTTGGGGCGCTGCCCTGGGTCGCGCACACGGCAGGGTCGATCCGGGGGTTGGGGCGCTGCCCTGGGTCGGGTCGCACATGGGATGCCCCGGGTCAGGTCGCACACGGGACTCCCTGGGCGGGTCACACACAGACACCTGCCACCCTGGGTCGCAGATAGCAGGCCCGGATGGTGGCAGGGCAGGCGGGATGGCGCTGTCCCGCCCTGCCTGCAGTATACAAATTAGCCACCATCTTTGTTGGTTAATTTGCATATCGCGCTGATTAGCCAATGGGAGGCATAGCGAAGGTATGGTCAATTACCATGTTTGTCTATTATTAGATAGGATACCTTAATTTATTTTACCAGTTTTCTATTGATGAACATTTAAAATGTCTTCATCACCCTGGCCATTGTGGCTCAGTGATTAGAATGTTGGCCCACAGACTGAAGGATCACTGGTTTGATTCTCAGTCAAAGGCACATACCTGGGTTTCAGGTTCATTCCCCAGCCATAGTTGGGGTATGTCCAGGAGGCAACCAATAGTTAATGAATAAATAAACAGAGTTGACTGATTCCATTTCCTTGACCCTACCCAGTGTTCATTTTCCTCCTATTTCTCTAATTTCTTCCATTCCTACCCCTTTTCCTCTTCCCAGCCCCTAAATACTGATTTCCATTATGTACTTGGCCTTCTGTTCTCTTTTATTGCCCCATTTAGCCATCAATCAAATACCCTGTCCAAATAAATAAAGAGCCCAAACCAAATTCCACCACCTCTATCATGCTTAAATTTTATCACATGTGCCAGAATAACTAAACACTGAGAAAGTTCAGAGTTAAGCAGATGTTCTACATTTTTGAGATATTGCTTCTGACTTGACATTTAAGAGTAGAACAAAACACTCTAGTTGCCAAGTTAGTAAAGAAGTACTGATACTTCTATCTTGAGACAGAATCAGCATGGCTTTTGTCTTCATTTGCTAAACCAATGCTACCCAAATGAAATACATTAATTAGCTTTAAAAATCAATTGAATAATCAATAGTGACAGCCAGCTGCTTCAGTAAGGCAAAAGATGAAATGGTCTTTGGGTCCAAGTATCAGAGCCATCTGGACTTAGACACCAAAAATCCAAGGTATCTTATCTTATCTAATAAAAGAGAAACATGCAAAAAAAAAAAAGAGAGAGAAACATGCAAATTGACCGTATCTTTGCTACACTCACAAGCCACGCCCACCAGCCAATCAGAGCGACTATATGCAAATTAACCCAACCAAGATGGCAGCTGGCAGCCACGGAGCTGGAGCAAGCAGGAGACTTGGTTGCCCCAGTGATGGAGGAAGCCAAGCTTCCCACCTGCCCTGGCCAGCTGTCGGCTCCACTCAAGGCAACAAAGTTTCAGTTATAGAAGATAAATAAACCCCAGATACCTGCTTCCAGCCAGCCTCCACTGAGAGCTTGGGTGGCTGGGGGGCTTGGCCAGCCTGCAAACAGCCATCAGCCCCTCACCCAGACTGGCCAGGCACCCCAGCAGGACCCCCCTCCCTGAAGGGGGTGTGGCCAGCCTGAAAACGGCCCTTAGACCCTCACCCAGGCTGGCCAGGCACACCAGCGGGACCCCCACCCTGATCTGGGACACCCTTCATGGCAAACCAGCCAGCCCCCACCCATGCACCAGGCCTCTATCCTATATAATAAAAGGGTAATATGCAAATTGACCCTAACAGCAGAATTACTGGTCACTATGACACACACTGACCACCAGGGGGCAGATGCTCAATGCAGGAGCTGCCCCCTGGTGATCAGTGCGCTCCCACAAGGGGAGCTCTGCTCAGCCACAAGCCAGGCTGACAGCTGCCAGTACAGCGGTGGTGGTGGGAGCCTCTCCCGCCTCCTCAGCAGTGCTAAGGATGTCCGACTGCAGCTTAGGCCTGCTCCCCGCTGGTAAGTGGACATCCCCCGAGGGCTCCCGGGCTGCCAGAGAGATGTCTGACTGCCAGCTTAGGCCCAATCCCCCAGGGAGTGGGCCTAAGCCAGCAGGTGGACATCCCCTGAGGGGTCCCAGACTTCAAGAGGGCACAGGCTGGGCTGAGGGACCCCGCTGAGTACACAAATTTTTGTGCACCGGGCCTCTAGTAATCGTAATCAAAGAAAACTATTTCTATGTTATAATAACATACTCTCAGGACTAGGATGGCCCTTATAGATCATTTAGTTAGAACTCCATGCAAGACAAATTTCTGAGCTTCTTGGGAATAGATCTTGTTTAGTTGTTTTTCAGCTTCTACTAGTATAGCCCAACATAGGGCTGTGAACAGAGCAAGCCTTGAGAAATGTATTGTTCAATTGATTGTTAATTGGAGAAATTATGAAGAAAATAAAGAAAAACACTAAGGAAACCTTAGTTTTGGCTTGGATCTCTAGACTCCTAAATGCTAAGCTATTTGACCAGTTTCTCTTCCCTTGGGAAATAGACCTTGGGCAAGTCTTGGCTGGGTAGCCTATCTAGCCTTCCTGGGCAAGGTTTAGCCTCGGGACTGAATGATTTTGGTTCTCCAAAAGGACGCTGATGTCTTCCCAAGGCAGGGCCCAGCAAGATTCCTCATACTTGAGTAGTATCTGTACTCCAGGCCTGTAGGTGGGTTTATTCTTTTCTTTAGGCTTTATAGATGGAGGAGGTGGAGGAGAAGCCCTTTTTTGTAGGGAATTACTTGGTCTCATTCTTCTGCTTTTCTTGAGCGCTTAGATTCAAGCTCTGACATCTTAGATCAAATGATTATAGACTCAAAGATAAAAAGAAAGATGGTTCTGTCAACATCTTCAGATTGGGACTGAAGAGGTAGCAAGTTCCCATTTTCACTTAGCAAAACAACAGCTTAGATGTAGGCCAAAACTATTCAAACTCTCTCAGGACAATTGAGGGGCAGATGATTTTCTAATGCTAACAGCAACCAATGTCGGAACCTTCAGTGGGCTAGGGGTGAAAGACAGTAATTTGCTTTTGGCATTGACATCCTTCAGCAATGAAACCAGCATGTAAAGACACACCAAAATGAGTTTTCCAGACTAAGAAAACCTTCATTAGAGAACTCTGGAGTGGAGCAAACACAAATAACTTGCCTATTTAGAAGTGAGGAGGACCTTAGAGGCCAGAGGGTAAGATGAAATGGAAGGATTTATGATTCTAAGAAGAAAATGTATTTGGATGGCTACACAAGTGGACTGAATCTCAGGGGACAGCACGATCCCAAGTCTGCAACTTTTTGTCCCAGCCTACCTGACAGAAAGTGATCTTTGGCAAATAACTTCGGCAATTTACTCATCCTCAAAAGGTGATCATATAGTATTCCCTCATAGGGTTGTTTTGAGGATTAAATAAGTTGCTACATATAAAATGATTAGAACACTGCCTTGCAGGTAATAAATATTCACTAAGTGTATGTTTTCATTGTTGATTTTATCATTTTCAATAGTGTCAATAAACAAAGAATTCTCTCCAGTGCAGAAATACGTTCTGCCTCCCCCAAAAATCCGATATTGATGAGCCTCGACAACTTTGCATCTCTAGACCACTCTAGGCCTCAAAGAAAACATTGCAGGAGGGGAAGACAAATACTCTTTTCCTTCCTTTGGTAGGGGATTGTGGCTTTTTACCATTTCAGAATGGCCTTGGTCCTTTTTGTTAAGCCTGGGAGGTGGGAGTCTTTTGTTTCTCTAATTGTGCTTGTTTTCTTTTACTCACAGAACAATACCATCAAGACCTCAAAATATAATATCTTTAACTTCTTGCCCTTGAACCTATTTGAACAGTTCCAGAGACTCGCCAATGCATATTTTCTCGTTTTGCTAATCCTACAGGTATTGCCTTTGGGACCTTTTCCACAGAACATTTTATCAACCTCTCTGGGGTCAGGTTGTATAATCCACCCTTCTCATCCCTAAACTGAGAAATGCCCTCTCTCATTAGGTAACAGGCAAGTGGATGGCTGGGATCTCGGGCCAGGCCTCTAGAGTAGCTTTGGTCAGGATTAGCCAGGATGAAACAAGCCTCTCCAGGAGGAAGGAAACAAGGTCACTGGATCCCAAGGAATGGGGGCTCCTCATTATGGCTGCATGGCCACAGTTCAGCCTGACCGTAAGAGGCTAAAGACTCTTCACCCCAACCACAGCTACATCCCTCTTCCTCCTTCTTGTCCCAGCCTACCCGACAGAAAGTTAAAATGCAGGCATGCTGCCGAAGGAGCATGGTCTAGAACAGCCGTGGGCAAACTACGGCCCGCGGCCGGGTCCGGCCCGTTTGAAATGAATAAAACTAAAAAAAAAAAAAAGACCGTACCCTTTTATGTAATAATGTTTACTTTGAATTTATATTAGTTCACACAAACACTCCATCCATACTTTTGTTCCGGCCCTCCGGTCCAGTTTAAGAACCCATTGTGGCCCTCAAGTCAAAAAGTTTGCCCACCCCTGGTCTAGAACATAAGAATATCAGCATAGAGCAAGGAAGTAGGACAGGGTGGGCCCAAATTAGGAGAGAGGGAGGATCATCTCATTTTCCTTGTGCTGAAGAAGTGTGGGAGGTTCTGTGGTTTTCCCATGTCCATTCTTACCCACCTATCCCCAGCACCCTCATTTTCACAGGAGAAATGGCCCTTAGCCATCAAAACAAATGTGGTAGAGTTCAGGACACATAGGTAGCAACTTAGAGTCTCTTCTTTTTTCCTTAGTCCTTGGGAGATGTTTACTTATATTTGGGGATTATATGAAGGCTGCAAACTGAAAAGCAACCAGGATAGTTGAATTCATTACGAACCTATGGAGATGAAAGTGGTGTTGTGGGAAGGGAAGTATATTGTCCTTTAAGCTTTCTGACCCAAGTTTCTCTCCCTTCCCTCTCACAGTTGATTCCCCAAATCTCCTCCTTGGCCTGGTACACAACTGTGATACCTCTGATAGTGGTGCTGTCCATAACAGCAGTGAAAGATGCCATCGATGACCTGGTAACGTGGCTTTCTAGGCCTTCAGTTCCTCACCACCTAGTCAGACTGGGGGGGCAAGAAGGACTCCCCAGAACTAGCTAGTGCTAAGAAGAAGCACTGAATGGAGAGAGGAATATGTAATTTTCATAGGCCCAGGATTGGTGGTCTATGCATGGCCAGAAAGAGGCAATGCAAGGCTATTCTCTGTCTTCCTATTACGACCACTCAGCCCCTTTTCCAGGCTTCCTTCCATTTCCTTTTTAATAACTCGCCTCTTCTTTCACTCCCCTCTTAGCTTTCTCTGGGTTTGCTCTCATCCTTTCTCCATTCGCTCTTCTCTTGTTTTTATATCTATCTTCCCTTCATCCTTCGGTCTCCTCCTCCCTCTTTTTCCTGTTCTCATCTTCCCTTTGCACATTTCATTTCTCCTCTCCAACTCTCCCTATTTCCCTTTCCAACTTTCAAACTTTTTTGTGTGTGTTTTTTTTGTGTTTTGTTGTTAATCCTCACTTTTAGGGAGAGTGGAAGAGAGAGGGAAAGACAGAGAAACATTGATGTGAGAGAAACTCATCTATTGGTTGCCTCCTACACAAGTCCCGACCAGGGCTCGGGCCAGGGAGGAGGCTGCAACCAGGGTACTTGCCCTTGACCAAATCGAAACCGGGACCCTTTGGTCTGCAGGCTGACGCTCTATCTGCTGAGCCAAACCTGCTAAGGCTCAAATTATTTTTTTAATATATTTTTATTGATTTCAGAGAGGAAGGGAGAGAAAGAGAAAGATAGAAACATCAATGATGAGAATCACTGATCGGCTGCCTCCTGTACACCCTATACTGGGAATCGAGCCTGCAACCCAGGCATGTGCCCTGACTAGGAATTGAATTGTGACCTCCAGGTCAACCACTGAGCCACACTGGCTGGGCTCCCTTTCTGACTTTCAATGCTATTAAGTATGCACCGCCAGGAACCCTCTGATTTGAGAAAGCCTTATGACTCTTCCTGTCCTTGGGGGTAGAAACTGGCTCCCAGTGAGTGCTGCATAGCTTCCTCTTCGCAGCAGGTCCTGCATAGAAGGGTGAGGGTGAGGACCCAGTACCATGCCTACTAGTGGGATTTGGGAAGCCAGTGCTATTGACCTGCTTGCATCTTCCATAAGAGAGTTCTGATTTTACCAGAATAGATATTTAGAGCAAAGTTTGAGAGAAGGATGTTTCTCCAGCTCTTTAACTCTGTAACTCTTTAAACCCAGAATCAGCACATGGTTTAAATTTCAATTGTAACTCAAGTCACAATGTAAAAATGGTACTTTATTTTTCTATAACTAAACTCAATATTGCTGATAACAACCACCCTACCCTTTTTAAAGAACAAAACACTTAACTTGCCAATTCAGAATAACCCATTTACTTCTGGTTTAGAACTCAATCTCTTTAGGATAAATATTCTGACCAATTCAGGATTCTCTCTGCCTCCTTCCCAGTCCTACCCTTTTCTCAGGGAGAAATCTCAACTGAAAGGAGGGGATTCATGTGACTCCTAGCACCAGGACATACCCTGTATTTGTCCCCCTTCTATTTGGTCTTTGCATAGATGACTGAGCAGAGCTGCTATTGAAAAAGTTTATGGAGTTCTTATTCATCCACTGTAGGCTTCTGAATGTGGACCATGGTTGGGGATGGGATGGGAGTATGCTTAAGGATAATTAGCTTTCCCTGCACCTACCAAGAAGTATGAGACTCTCATCCTGCCCATGTTTTTGCATTCTCTCCTCTGTGGCCTTTGATATAAGTTGTTTGTTCTCATCCCCTGGGCTTTGGCTTTTGATCTTTAAAGCCAAGATTTTCTCTCTTTCTTCTCCCTTGGTTCTTTTTCAGAATTCCCTTTTCAGCTTCTCAAAGACAATCAGCCTCTTGGCCTGTGGTGGGTTTTTTTTAATGTTTTTTTTATTGATTTTTAGAGAGAGAGGAAGGGAGAGGGATAGAGAAAGCGTCGATGAGATAATTGTGGAATGACTTTGGGGGGTCGAGGAAAATTTCAAAGAGGGTGAACTATATTGGATAATATTTCAAAATATTAAGTTTCTACGTGCCATTTGCTCAATTCTATTACCTGAACTTTTTTTTTTTTGTATAATTTTAGAAAAGGCACCAAAATGACAATCAGGTCAACAACCGTTCTGTTCTGGTCCTGATGAATGGCAGGTAAGTCCTTCCACTCCGAAGCTAGTTTAGTCAGGACCGGCTCTGGGGGAGGGTTGGCCTTGTGAACACTTGATGTCCTGGGGACTTTGGAAAGGTAGTTCAGGACAGTAAAAAGAACCTCAGATTGGACATAAGAAGAATTTGTTTCTATGTCTAGCATACCCTGAACGCACCAAATGACCTCAGACCTTTCTGGACCTCACATTTCTTATCTATAAAGTAGAGATCATATTCTCTACCTTAGAGGATGTTTATGACAATAAAAATGAAATAATATATATTACAGCAATTAATAAATTATGACATGGTATTAGTGTGCCAGTGGTTATTATTAGTGCAGAGGTCAGCATGGAGACATCTGTCTTTAGAACCTCAGTGGATTTTAAGATGGTTTATTGGCCATTCTTTCTGTAGCCTTTGGCCAGACCATCTTTTTGTTAACAATCTAAAGAAAGTATTGGCATTGACCCCACTGCTGTGGTGTTTGGTCACAGCTATCTCAAGTGTTAGGTCAATGTTTCTATTTGGTGGGGTGTTGCAAAATTTGAGCAATTCACTTATGGCAGGAATGGAGAGAGGCAGGAATAATTCCTATAGAAAGCAAAATATGAAAACTGTCATAAGAGGTACAAAAATTATTATAAGAATTAATAAAAATGAGCAATCATAGCTGGTTAAAGGAATCAAGGAAGACTTTTGGGAGGAGCTGATGTTTGTGCTAGGCTTTAAGAGAAGGGGAAGAATTCAACAAATAGAGATTGTATGAGAGGAAAAGTGACCAGTGGGTGCAGAAAGTATTGGCATTCTTATGTTGCTTTATATAGGAATTATTCCTGCCTCTCTCCATTCCTGCCATAAGTGAATTGCTCAAATTTTGCAACACGCCACCAAATATAAACATTGACCTAACACTTGAGATAGCTATGACCAAACACCACAGCGATGGGGTCAATGTCAATGCAAAGAAATACAACCCTGAAGGAATTCATGATTGAGGTCCAGTCTTTTTTCACATAGGCCTTATAGAACACCCAGTAACTATAGTTTTAATCAGATAATTCTATGATGTGAAGTTCTTGGAGATCTAATCCTTTTATTTATTGTGGTTGCTGATCCTTACTCAAGGTGGATTATCTCCTCAAGTGTTTTGATCTATTGAAGCCTTTCATAAGTACCACCAAAAAAGGCAGTAGTGAGTCAAAAGAACATTTTAGAAGAACATAGAGATAAAGAGAAAAGACAAAAGTGAGTGTTGTAGAAATTTGCAAGGCTAGGGAGTTACTGATCAAATGAAGTAATTTGAGCACTTGGGTTTTGTAAGATTTTTGAAGAATTTGTCAGAGAGTGGTGTTGTGGTGGGAGTTCACTAGCAGGGCCCCGACTTGACTTAGTCTCCCCGTGAGTGTCTAATTAATTGAACATTGGCAGTGAGGCTGGTTGTTGAAACAGTCTATATTCCAAAAGTAGCTTTCTTCAGAGCACATGGGTCTGAGCAGAGCGGTTACTATAAAAGTTTGTCTGTTTTGCAAGTTGTGATTTCTGTTGTTTTCATTTCTCAATAGTTTTGGTTAAAGCACATCCTAGTGGAACTTTCTTTATGGGCAATCTAAGTGGCCTGAGTTCAGGTGGTATCCCTCCCAGGGTTTTTTTGTTTGCTTTTGCCAAGTAACTCATGGGTATCACCTATTCCCATACTTCATGAGAGTACAGATTCTCAGGGGAGTCCTCCACTCCCTGGCCCCAACCCTCCAGGGTAAAATAGACAAACTTTCTTGCCAATGAGTTGATTTTTTTTTTTAGACCACCTTTTTTCTAATGGTGTTGCCCTTTCCAGAGTCTTGGCTTTATGAGGGGTTCTTAGTTCCAGCTCTCTGCCTCTAAGGATCCTAAGGCTTAATCTCTTGGCCGTTTAGGGGGCTAAAGTAAAACTCAAGTTCCTAATTATTAATCCTGACTGGCAATCCCCTCCCCCACTCAGGGCAAGAACAGCTTCAGAAAATACTTCTGTTCTGAATTTCAGTCCTGTCTTTTTTCCTGGCTCTTCACTTTGTGTTAAATATAGCTTTGCTTTTGAAAAAATGTTGGCTTTATTTTATCTAGCACTTCTAAGTATTTGTGTTAGGAAAAGTACCCGAGTGTTATGGAACGTCAGGAGGTACCATTCACATAAAACAGAACAAATATGAATGATCTCCTCTGCCGTCCAAGCAATGCCTTCTCTATCTATATGACCACATTTGCTAAACCAAAAGGTAGAATGAAATGCTTGGAAATTAAAAATGTACTTATGGCACAATAAGACTGAATATTTTAAATTGGGAGGGGATACCTCCCCGTCTCCTGAATTTGGGACACATGGTTGTTATAATATCCAGGAACAAAGTAGTAATAGTTTGACAGCTCCTTGTATAACAAAATATAAATTTTTGTTTTAAAAACATATATAACAATACATAATACAAATGTAATATAAATACACATGATACAACATTTAAAATTTTTATTTTAAAAACATACATTTAAAAGGTTATATGTGTAAGCTTTTATCTACAGGAGAAGCCCGAATGCTGTAGTGCTGTGTTGTACTGGTGAAAATCATGGCAGACAGAATGCCAGAGAACTGGCAAAAATGAATGTTGACTCAAGACAAAATAAAACACTCACATGTTTTTCTCCAAAGCTTACAGCTACTACCCTTTAGTACTATCCCCCTGATTTGAAAATTAGGAACAAAATAAATAAACATATTGAGATTTATCTGCATAGAGATGATACTTGAAACCAAAGGAAAAAGGTTCAAGGATCTATAAATAATGATTTTGTAACGACATAATGATTATGTTTATACTATAATAATAAAAGAAAGTTGAATTTTAATAAGATTTAAAGAAATATAACCCTGGAATTTGAAGAAAAAATTGGGTCACATTCTTGATTGTAGCAGTGATGCATCACAAACTGATTTGGTCGTCCTCTGAGCCTTGAGTTCATCTTAGCTTTTTTTTTTTTCTTTGATTGTCAAAGCAGAACTTTGGGGGGGATTCTCAGAGCAGGTATTCAAGGGTTATTTTCTTATAGGATGGAGAAGAAAAAATGGATGAATATCCAAGTGGGAGATATAATAAAATTAGAAAATAATCAGCCTGTCACAGTGAGTACCTCCTTGGGCTTTTTCTTTTTCTCTTTTGGCTTGAGTGTACAAGGGAACCCTTTTAGCACTTCTGCTGCCACTGCTTTAGGGGACTTCCATCTGCCTCGCTTTGCCTGCAGAGATCAACAGTTCCTGTGATTAGAAGCTTGTTCTCGTCCCCTCTCACCATAGCTACAGACAATGTGAGACTAGTTCTGGAGAGGGGTATATGGTAGCAGTGATGGGTCCTAGACAAAGAGGGTAACTGCTCTTGTCACACTGGAATGTTAAAAGTCCGCCTTCCTGCTTTCCTTATTTTCTCTGACTTTTCTAACCACAGGCTGATATACTATTACTCTCTAGCAGTGAGCCCTACAGTATGACATACATAGAAACAGCAGAACTGGATGGGTAAGTGTTCCCTCCTAATGTCCATTAAAGTGATTGAGGCAGCTTAGAGTGATTTTTCACTGAGGGAGAACATGATGCCAAGAACGAATTGTATTCTCATGTGGAAGTACTAAAGAGGCTAGAAATATCCAGCTAAGAGAAGATAGGAGGCCAGACTCTTGGGACCTCAAGTCTAAGGCTAAGCTCTTGACAGCATTAACTGAGCATTCACTGGGTACAGAATCTGGGCAAATAAACTTCATATTCTCCATCTCTAAACTGGAGACACTGTCTGGCTGTATTTAATAATGCTGAGTGACAGAAAAGAGGTTAACAGAACTTTAAATTTTCAGAATAGAGTTCCAAAGTTTCCGGGCCAGTAGGAGATAACTATTTACTGATAAAACACCATGTTCTATTAAGGATTTAAGGTAGAAATTTATTAGCATACAAAAGCTAAGGTCTTAGGATGATAGAGGCCCTCTTCAGAGAGCCTGCCCTATAGAGTTTTGAATGGATCTGCATTCTCACAACTATTCCTCTTGGTGTCCACAAGCTTTTTGAAATATGGCTTCTATTTTTGCTTCTGTCTCTGTGCATTCCTATATCAGCACATGGTTAATTGGGATCCCCTCAGGAGTTCTGTAAATATTTATGAAGTGATGAGTTTGTTTACTTGAAGGTGTGTGCAGGTTTTAACAGGGCATGCCCCTTATTCTTGAAGGGAGCAGGTGCCTCCTCCACATTGTTTTGTGATGTTTCTTCAGCTACTCTAGAGCATCTATTCAGCAAGATCTTGTGGGTTGTTTAAAAGAATCGTGGTGTATTGCAGTGAGAGAGGGGAGAGGGTGTGCTAAAAATAGCTTCCTTGTAGAGCCCTTTCACCTCAATACTGTCATTGAGAGAGAATAGTAGGAGTGACTTACAGCTCAAACCTATAGCCCAAGTTCTGTTGGCAATATCTATTTTCTAAAACTCCATGAAGAAGTAGGAGAAACTGGACCTATACTGCTGTTGTGTATGTGTCCTGTATGCTGGTTCTGTGTGCTTTACTCTAGTGAAACCAACCTGAAAGTGAAGCAGGCCATCCAGGTTACCAGTGAAATGGAAAATGACTTGAATCAGCTTTCTGCCTTTAATGGTAAGTTAGCATATAGGTTTGCCTGCCAAAATTTTTATCAGTATAGGAATAGTTAAATAAAGTTTTTATATTCATACAGTGAATTCTATATCACTTTTTATAAACAATATTCAAGTTGATATTTATTGACATGGAAAAATATTTGTATCACTAGAGGCTCAGTGCACGAAATTCATGCACTGGTGGGGGGGAAAGGGGGGGCATCCCTCAGCCTGGCCTGCGCCCTCTCGCAGTCCGGGAGCCCTTGGGGGATGTCTCACTGCCACGGAGGCAGGAGAGGCTCCCGCCACCACTGCTGCACTCGCCAACCATGAGCCCGGCTTCTGGGCTTCTGGCTGAGCAGTGCTCCCCCTGTGGGAGCGCACTGACCACCAGAGGGAAGCTCCTGCGTTGAACGTCTGCCCCCTGGTGGTCAGTGTGCATCATAGCAACAGTCGTTCTGTTGTTTGGTCAATTTGCATTTTAGCCTTTTATTATATAGGAATAGGATACTCATAAATGGAAAAATATTACAATAGATTGTGCTTAGTATATATAGCATAAACTTGTTTTCTGAGACATTTATGTTTATGAGTACATGTGTAGAAAAAAGTTGAAGGATGTACTTCAAAAGGTTAATAGCACTTATCTCT
Organism: Myotis yumanensis; assembly: GCF_028538775.1. Classification (NCBI taxonomy): domain Eukaryota; kingdom Metazoa; phylum Chordata; class Mammalia; order Chiroptera; family Vespertilionidae; genus Myotis; species Myotis yumanensis. Next base: position 29,001,875 of record NW_027223763.1, on the reverse strand, counting down.
AGGCAATTGGTGAATTTTATTTCTCCTTTCTCCTTTTAATATTATATACATATTTACAAAAGGCATGTTTTTGCTTTACTAATCAGGAACAAGTCAAATTATTTTCATTTTGAAAATACTAGGTTTGCTTTTTTGTTGTTTTTTTTTTAGGTTTGCTTTAAGTTAAGTAGTTTAAAATTTTTTTTTCAGATTTAGAGCTCATATGATCTAGCAGTACTGATAGTGATAAGTTATCATGTGGGTTTTTCTCAGCTGTGACTCTCTCTGGATAACCATGTCACAAACAGAATTACTCTTCTCTGATGCCCAGAAACCATTGTCTGCCTTTCTAAGGGGAGCTGGTGAGAAATGGGCAGCATCTGAAATGGGGAGAGGATAGGATAAAGATTGTATGTATTTGGAAAGAGGGATGTTCTTTCCTCTTTTATGTTAAGCCTCCTTCTATCCTATTAGGAAAATCCTAGTTATAGAACCAGCACTCTTACTCCTTTTTTTTTTTTTTTTCAGGAGAAGTGAGGTGTGATGCTCCCAATAACAAGTTGGGCAGATTCACAGGAGTACTCACTTATAAGGGGAAAAACTACCTCCTGGACCTTGATAAGCTGCTGCTCCGAGGATGCGTCATCAGGAATACAGATTGGTGCTATGGCTTAGTGATTTATACTGGTACGTCTCCCTGGAGCCACAGTTAGACCCCAGCCTGCTGGATGTAGATATAGTACTCAGGTATATATCAGAACACTATGACTTTGAGACAGATAGAAAGGGAGGTGGATGGATGGATGGATAGATAGATTTAAAAAGAAAAGTTTTTTCTTAGGGAAAAAAAGACTTTTTCCCCCAAACAATGAGTTGCCCACATATCAGCTCTGCTTTTGTTAGAGGAAGGCTTTGTGCTCCAAATCATAACTGGACACAAGAGAAGGGATGCATAGAGAAGTACACATAGAATTGGCCTATGAAAGGGGAACTTGTAAAAGGGGAGTGTATACGTGTAGATTACTCCCATGAGGAGAGAATAAACACAGTGCTCATTATGGAGAAGAATGTAAACTCTTATGTGAAGGGTTCATGCCAAAGAAAAGGCACATGTGGATCATTAGCAGTGGCCTCTCTTGAGATGTCATTTAGGATCATAATCCCTTATACTTAATGAAGGATTTTCTTGGGTTATGATATGGTTCAGGAAAATGGAGAAACCTTCTGTGCTACTATATGCCCTCGGTGACAGTGGGTATTGCTGACAACAACCATAGTAAGATAGCATTCTGAAGGTAGCATCAAGGAACATTTACCACAGTGAGTTCTATTCAACTCAGAGCTCCCCTTCTGGAGAATTTACTCCTAGACTGGGGATCCTAGATGCCTCACTTCTGTGGAAAATAATGGGATCCAAGCCCTAGAGAGAAGCTTAAGAGTCCAGGGAGGCCTTGGTGGAACTGTCTTCATTGATTCTTGACCTATAAGTGGCAGCTTCTAGTCTACCTAGTCCCAAACTCAAAAGATTTAAAGTAGGCTTATTTTTTTCACTGTACTTAAGCAGCTACCCACACATATTGCTATGCATAAAAAGCTCATTTTCAGCAAAATATTTTTTCCCTTAAAGCAACAGCAGTGAAGTTGCCAACCAGCACAAATCTAGTTAAGGCTTCTCTCTGACTCTTGGTTGCATGGTAGTGAAAAATCTCTGGGGATTTGGGAAGTTCAGAACAGAGGAGTACTGATGCCACCTAGGGCCTCTCAAGGTATGCAGGGCAGAATTGGATTGCTGTTCCTGCTACATGATGTGTAAGTTCTACTGTGATCTCCACAGTCCTCCTGAAACCTGGGGCATTCTTTCTAAGAAGCCTTGGAAGATACTGTCCCTTGAGGCTTTCAGTCTCTCAGCCAACTTCTCATTAGTTCAAGACCTTCAAGGAATGCTTAAGAGGAAAGAACGGCATAGCTTATGTACTGCATCAGTTTGTCCACATACCAGGGAAGTTTCAGCTCCCTCATATGTAAACATTGATGGAATTCCTTCATTAGAGTAAGTATAAGACTAATAATCAGATGGTAAAAGGCCAGAGAAATTGCTACTTATACTTTCTTCTAAACCTCTTATGTTTTCTCTGCAACCATATCTCTCTAGTCAGAAATATCTAATTCTAGTGCGTGTGGTCATTAAAAGCTTTTTACTTCTGCTTACTATCTGCCCTGTCATGAAGAAATATGGATTTTCTGTCTCAGCTCCAAAGAAGTCTCAGATCTCCAGCTTCCACCTCAGAAGACGTTGCCTTTTCCTTTTTCCCTTTCTCAATTAGAAACTAAATAAAACTTGGTCCAACGGTGGGTTTTCTGAAAATAAAAATCTTATCAGAAAATCCCCTTTCTAAGCTATGTAAACCAGGTGGTAATGAGAGAGAAGCTGTGGCTTCTATTCTGACTCAGCTTATCTGTGAAAGATTACATGTCTAAGGCGCTGCAATGAGAGGGTCAGCATTGCTGCACTTTGCAGAAATACTTGGAGTTATTCTTAGATACAAATTTTCTATTCTGTGAGGTACTGCACCAACTATGAGCCTTACTACAGGGCTTTATCCCTGGCACTGAAAAGAGGTTTGATTAGATGATCATAAAGGCACATTCCAACCCAATTTCAAGCCTCTGGGTATATTCAGTAATTCTAAGAGCTGCTGTTTCCCTATTTCAATTAGGGCCAGACACCAAATTAATGCAAAACAGTGGAAAAACCTCTTTTAAACGGACACACATAGATCATCTCATGAATGTCCTTGTGCTCTGGGTAAGTTTAAGACTTTTTTGCATTTCTTTATGAATAGACATACTTCCTTTGCTTCCGTGGGAGTAGCTGGTATTTCCAACTTGGGATTTAGTTCTTTGAAAGTCTCAAGCAATATTTGGGACCCCCACATACTAATGTCTGAAGTAGAAAAGAACAGAGCCAATTGATAAGGAATTCTCTAGTATATAACTGTGTTGTGGAGGATAGTCATGATTTATTTAAAATGGATCAAGGGCCTTGTTTTAGAAATTAAGATGTGTTTTTGTTTTCTCATAACCAGTCTTACTCATGACCATTTTAATAAAATCTTACGTGGCTAATAGAACCCCTTAGTTGAACTGATGATTTTCAAACTCTTAGATGAATCTAAGGCAGGGGTGGGGAACTTTTTTCTGCCAAGTGCCATTTGGATATTTATAGCATCATTCGTGGGCCATACAAAATTATCAGCTTAAAAATTAGCCTGCTATATTTGGTCAGACATTTAATTAACTCACCCCTAATGCCTTGGCAGGGCCAGTCCAAATGATTTTGTGGGCCTTAGGCAGCGTGCTGGCTGGATATTCCCCACCCCTGGTCTGGTGGCTGCTGCAGGGGGAAGAGAGGTGATCAGTTAAATTTTGTCCTGGTTTCCTCATTCTGAAGGTCCTGCTTCAAAAAGAGCAGCTTCACATTTATCTGTTCTATAAGACTTCGTTAGAAAATAGAGGATTCTGCAGCTAAGAAATTAAATTTGAAAAGCACGACAGTAGAAAATAATCAGCCTTGATTGAAGACTAATTAATCAATTACTTTATTTCCATGCTACATATACAGATTGCCTTTATTCTTGTCAGATATAGACAGATTAATGAAGAAATTCTCTGCATAACCAGGCAGTTCTAGTGCTGCCTATACTTCATTATATGACTCTTCGTTTTTAATTTTACTCTATTGCTTAGACTCTGAAAATTCAAAAATGCCTTTACTTTTTGTATACTTCTCATAAATATCTGAATTATATAACTACCTGCCCTCCATTATTTATTATGGGAAATATCACATTTCTTTTTCTAAATCCTTTGAATTTAGTAAATAAGTTTTAGAAAATTAGGAAAGTTTATTCAGCTTTGAGACCAAAAACTCATATTCATTATCTTTCTATTGCTGTTTACATAGCTTTCAGCAGTTGAAACAAAGTGACATTTTCTGGTTTCTTAATGAGGAAGACAATCACAATTGAGAAATTAGAAAGGCGATGTAGGCAAATATGCCTTTGATAATATAAGAAACATATATCATTAGACATTTAACAAGGTCATTTAGCCTAGGATTGTCTTCAAAACAGACTGTCTTCCATATGCATAGGAAGTTTCAACTACTTGTTTACCTGTCTTAAGCGTAGTGATAATAATTTATACCTGTAGAGGTATTTTAACATTTTTAGAATATTTTCATATTACTCACTAACCACAGCCTTACTACATCCATGAACAATAAGCACATGAAGAAGTGTTTTACTTATTTGACAAACATGCAAATTGAGACACAGTAAAGATAAATATAATAAATAAAATCCCACAGAAAAATAATGGCGAAGACAGGTCTATCTATGACTCATCAAGTCATCAAGTCATCTTTACTGAGGATTTATTATATAGCCAATGCATGCCAGGTGTGGTGAGAATCATAAGGATGTATAAGACCTAGGACTAGGCCTCAAGTGTTTAAGTTCACGTTTGGGGGGAGGGGAGGGCATCAATATGTGCCAGATACTTTACATACATAATTTTATTTAATAGTCACATCTATCTACCTAGGCATAACTCTTCAGGGTCAATGCGATTTTCGCTATATTTGCTGTCTCCTTGAGGAGTCAAAATTAAAACACATAACAAGTCCTGTTTAACATGGCAGATTGACCACATGAGAAGAACATATAAAATGAACAGGACGGGATGCGGGCTACTAGTCAGGATAGTTCATTTTAAAACTGCCCATAGCCCAGCTGGCCTGCTCAGTGGTTGAGCGTCGACCTATGAACAGGAGGTCATGGTTCGATTCCTGGTTAGGGCACATGCCTGGGTTTCGGTGTTGATCCCCAGTATGGGGCATGCAGGAGGCAACCAATCAATGATTCTCTCTCATCATTGATGTTTCTGTCTCTCTCTCCTTCTCCCTTCCTCTCTGAAATCAATTAAAAAAAAATTTTTTTAACTGCCCATATAAAACAACATGGGCAACAATTGGCCCTCTGTACCATCCTGTCACATCTATCACATAAATATAGCAATAAGAAATGTATTTACCTTCCAGTCCCAAACAAAGTGCTATCTTCTGAGATGGGTGTCATTACTTCCAAGTAAAACCCACTTTATTTTAAACTTGAGGGCTCAAGTTTTCCTGCAAGCTCCTTGTGTAACCTAGGGTGCACCCTGTCAAACAATACATACTGCCTACCTTCACAGCACTCATGGTTCCATCCTCCCACTCAGGGTAGTGGCCTGTTGGGGAAACAAAATTAACCAAAGGAAACAAAACCAACCAAAGCAACACACTCCTCTTTTACTCATATTTTTAAGTGGACTAGAGAGAAATCAGGAACACAGGAGGAGGATAAGGATGAGCAAATAGAATAACTGACCTCAGAATAAACACATTGTATTTCAGGAAATAGAAAAGAACTTTCAAACAATCTTATTATTCTTAGAAGAAGCAATTGCATGAATAAAATAAGAATAGTTGGCTAGCCCTAGCCAGTTTGGCTCAGTGGATAGAGTGTCAGCCTGCAGACCAAAGAGTCCTGGGTTCAATTCTAGTCAAGGGCACATACCTCGGTTGCAGGCTCCTCCCCAGCCCAGGCCCTGGTCGGGACTTGTGCAGGAGGCAACCAATCAATGTGTTTTTCTCACATGGATGTTTCTCTCTGTCTTTCCTTCTCTCTTCCACTCTCTCTCTAAAAATTAATGGAAAAATGTCCTTGGGTGAGGATTAAAAAAAAAAAGAATAGTTTGCTAGAAATAAGGGGGAAAAAGCAATCAGTGAACAACAACAAAAATGAATTTTGAAAAGTAAAAATTGCTGAAATTAAAAAGCCAAGAAATGGGCTGAAATAAAGAGTCCAAGAACTATCCTAGACCATAAAACAAAAAGACAAAGAGATAGAATATATGAGGTAAATACTTTTTTATTTTTATATATTTTTAAATATATTTTTATTGATTTCAGAGAGAGGAGGGGAGAGAGAGAGAGATAGAAACATCACTGATGAGAAAGAATCATTGTTCAGCTGCCTCCTACACTGGAGATCGAGCCCACAACCCTGGCATGTGCCCCGACGGGGAATCAAACCTTGACCTCCTGGTTCATAGGTCGACACTCAACCACTGAACCAGGCTGGCTGGGTGAAATAAGTACTTTTTTGAATGGCGGGCCAAACCAGGTGCCTCCAATTTATCTATCAGGAGTACCAGAAAGATACTAATAATTTTTTATGATACGACTCCTCCTTCCTTTGCCCTAGGGCTTCATTCTTTAATAAAAACTGTTATTTTGCATATTTCTAGCACTGTGCAAAACAAATGTGTACCGGTATAATTGTTATTTTATATTAACTTTATACATATGATTGACTTACCTTAAAAAAAGTTTTATGATTTTAGTTACTTAGGCCTTTTGGTTATATCATTTGTGACAGAATACTGTGAAGCTAAAGTCATTGCTAAGCTCTGAATGGAAATAACATGCTCAAGAAAAATTGATTGCCTCTACTTTATTATGTGCTCAAAATAGATAATTAAAAGTACTAAGCATTGTACTTGGGGTTAAGTATTGTTGCTTTAATTTGGTATATTTGTTTATTGAAAGCAAAACAAAGGTGGAATGTTGAAGAGAAAGAAATATTAAGATGTTTTTAAATACTCTGTATTGCTACTGTTTGGGAATGTACCCAGTTTGAGGTCCAAAAATAAATTTTTAATGAAATAAAAAATAAGTAAAGTAGCCGCCTGCACCAAGATCTTCTCTACTCTATTAAACTGTTTTATTTTCCTCACAGTACTTACCACTAATTAAATTCTATTTTCCCATTTCTTAACTCTTCTGCTGTCCACCTATCTCCACAGGGTTGTAAACTCTCTGAGAGTAAGGACATTCTCTTTTTTCGCCACTGTGTTCTCAGTCCCTAGAACTATGTCTGACACATACTAGGAACTTCATTTTTATTTGTTGAATTTTTGGAAATAGTGAATATCTGAACTACCAAATTAATGAGCCTCTAAGGCAGAAATTGTCTCATATTCATCTCCATATTCCTGGGAGTGCCTTGCATAAAGTAGTGCTCAGGAAATATCTTTGAATGGTTATTAAATGAAGATATGTCCTCGAATTAGCTAGGTTCTTATCAGCTTAGCAGTTTTGTTTATGTGGTATTTTTGCCGGGTCATTGTAAATGTAGTTAGATATAATGCAGTCTCATTTCTCGAAGCTGAAGCAGTAATCCTTCCTGATTTAAACACTTTTTCCCATTTTTGGAAATGTTTCTTAGGGGAAAACCTGGCAGATACCAGAAGTATGTTTATAGCAAAGCGGCTTCCTGATAAACCCACAGCTGAGCTGGGGTTTAACCCCTTTCCCTCTCCCCAATGACCACAGCTCACAGTGATAATGCTTTCTGCACCCTAGTCTGTTAAGTAGGAGCGTGTTTGTGGGGCAAAGAAGCAGAGTGGTTGAAATTAGAATGATGCCAGGAATTCAGGATATACTTGTGGGGTAAGGCACAATGAAAAGCACAGATGTGGAGTGTTCTTTGCCAGTGGCCCTTAACATCCAAATGAAAATATGCTCAATATCTATAGATTCTATTACATTTTGAAAATGAAATATATTTTTAATAATATATATTTTTATTGATTTCAGAGAGGAAGAGAGAGGGAGAGAGAGATAGAAACATCAATGATGAGAGAGAATCATTGATCGGCTGACTCCTGCATGCCCCACACAAGGGATCGAACCCACAACCCGGGCATGTGCCCTGACTGGGAATCAAACCATGACCTCCTGGTTCATAGGTTGTTCAATTCTGAGCCACATCAGCTGGGCTGAAAATGAAATGTATTTTAATAAAAACTGCCTTTTTATTATTCAAAAATAAAAAAAGAAGAAAAGCACAGATGTGAAAGGCCAAAGAAAGAAGGAGTACTTTCTTTTTACAGCCTGCCTGTGAAGCCTGGGAGCCCCACGGTGACAGTGATGGCTTTAGTCACCTTTGTCAAGAGTGACAAAACTGAGTGTAATTTCAGGCTTTGCTGGAACCACTTTTTGCTAAGTGAGAGGCTATCAGTACTTCTGGGGTCTGACTGGCCATTCTTGTTCCTTCCTATAGAAAGGGAGCAAAATGAAACACTAAGAGATAAGTACCAACAAACTCCATCACAATAAGAAACTCAGAACATCTACAGGATTTAGAAAGCTTCAGGATAGCAGGAAAAGCTGAAGGAATGAGGGAAGAGCCAAATGTGTCCTACCCATGCGGGGCCTCATGCTGATGGGGAAGCCCTGCCCTCTGGGGCTTGGTCTGGTAGTGGTGCTTTTCCTTTCTAGTGGCCTAATCTGAGCAGAAAGATCTGGTTCTGGGGAACTCAGTCTAACAATGGAGGCAGGGCACATCACTGGAAACCATGGGTAATTCTGTTATCCAGGCAATAGGGATGGAGCAAGGGTGTTAAGGTCACCTTATAATCTTCAACTGCTTTGGAGGGTTTAAAATTATTTATTCTAATGTATAATAAATAAATTATAAATAAATTTATATTTGTAAATATAATAATTTGTTCTAATCATTTTACCTTCCCCATTTTTCCCAATGGAGCTGATGAAGTAGGCCTAACAAAGTGGCAGGTAGAGGAATATAGTCTCAGATTTCATATTGGCCACATAGACTATCCAAAAAGGAAGGCAAAGCCAGTAGAACTCATCACTGAGTTTTGATCTGCACCATGAGGATACCCTTGCTTTCTTAAGACTCATTGAAGAGAAGGGTGAATCTGGCCAGCGTGGCTCAGTGGTTGAGTGTCAACCTGTGAACCAGGAGATCAGTGTTGAATTCCCAGTCAGGGCACATACCTGGGTTTCAAGCTCTCATCCCAGTAGGGGGCATACAAGAAGCAGCTGATCAGTGATTCTCATCATTGATGTTTCTATCCCTCTCTCCCTTCCTCTCTGAAATCAATAAAAAAAAAATTTTTTTTTTTTAAAGAGAGAGAAGGATGAGGAAGTGGGAGTAAGATTGAGAAGGAAGGGCTGTATGGTCTTCACCTTTAGCTCAGAGCTGAACTACTCAGTATGACTCTGCATTAGGCTTGGAATAAAGGCAGTTTTTCTTCTGTTTTATCTCAATCCTCCTCTGTTTTGTTCTCTCCATCCATTACCCATCTCTCAAATCTCATATATTAAATGATTTCAAGGATTTATTGCTAATTTTATGTGGTTATGTCTTTAAATAATATCCTTTAAAGATATATATTAAACTGTTTACAGGTAAAGTTATATAATGTAAGAAATTTGCTTAAAACAAAAAGGAGGGCAGGAGAAAAAGAGGTTTGGCTAAAATAAGACTGTCCATGAGGTAATAATTATTGAAACTGGGTAATGGGTACATAGGGGTTCATTGTACTATTTATTACATTTTCAGTCTTACTTATTAGATTTGAGACAGAGAAAGGGAGAGAGAGACATCAATTTGTTGTTCCACTTACTTATTCATTCATTGTATGAATTGTTGCTTCTTGTATATGACATGACTGGGAATCCAACCCACAACCTTGTTGCATCAGGACCATGCTCTAACCAGCTGAGCTACCTGACCAGGGCTTATTGTATTATTTATATACCTTAATATGTATTTGAAATTTTTTATAATAAAAAGTTTTTTAAAATTTCTTTTTCTGAGAATGGTCCCAGTTAGACCTGCTCCTCCTGCCTTTCTCCTCTTGTCTTCAAATACTTTCCCATCAGTGATTAAAAGATGAGACCTCTGATCATCTGGCAGTGGGCATGGGTTATTTTCAGGTCGTCACACTTTGTGCCAAAGGGCACAGGTTTGAAGATCATTCAGTAGACTTAGACATGTTCACAATGTCATTCATATATTCTCTAGAGGCATGAGGGCATGCAATGCTGGTAGAATATAAAATTGTATAACCAATTTGGAAATGTTTGATAGTTTCTTTTTTTTAATTGATTTGAGAGAGAGAGGAAGGGGCAGAGAGAAACACTGATTTGTTGATCCACTTATTTATGCATTATTGGTTGCTTCTTTTATGTGCCCTGACAGAGATTGAACCCTCCAATCAACTGAGCCAGTCGGCCAGGACCTGCTTAGTAGTTTCTTAAAAAGTTAAATGTAAATATATTATAGGACTCAGCAATTTCACTCCTAGATATTTACAAAGGAAATAAAAACAAATGTCCATGCAAATGTTCACAAATGTTCAATGCAGTTTTGTTTGTAATAGTCAAAAGCTGGAAACACCCAAATGTCCAATAAAAAATAAATTAGTGAACAAATTATGTGATATCCATACAATAGAATACTACTCAGCAATAAAAAGAAATAAACAATTGCTGAATGAAAGAAGCCAGACAAGAAAAGAGTACTTATATATAAAAGACTAAGTGACCAACCATATTTCTGTCCGACCATCTGACCAACTGGCTGGTACATATGGTGCACCCTGGCAATTTATTTATTTATTTATTTTTATTTTTTAAAATATATTTTATTGATTTTTTACAGAGAGGAATGGAGAGAGATAGAGAGTTAGAAACATCGATGAGAGAGAAACATCGATCAGCTGCCTCCTGCACATCTCCTACTGGGGATGTGCCTGCAACCCAGGTACATGCCCTTGACCGGAATCGAACCTGGGACCTTTCAGTCCGCAGGCCGATGCTCTATCCACTGAGCCAAACCGGTTTCGGCAACACCCTGGCAATTTAAAAATAAATGTTGACTCATGCATGTGCAATACATATAAAGCTCTCGCTGGCGCCAATCGCACGCATGTATTTCGATCTGTCATTGTCCATCGTGAATTTGGTTGACACTTCTATTATAGAGAAAGGGCAAGTCGCAATATTAAAATATTTCTTGTAATTAATTTCCTTTCAATGTGCATGAATCCGTGCACCAGGCCACTAGTATACTGTATTATTCCATTTATATAATTTTACCTTTTTCAGCTTTATTAAGATACTAGAGGCCTAGCACGCACAATCGCGTGGCCCCACACACACACCTGCCACACTCGCAGCCGGGCCTGCCTCACCGTGCCCTCCTGCTGGCCACCCCACCCGCCCATCAGCCACCAGCCTTGCTGTGATCAGAGCCTGTGGGCTGCGGGGGAGGGCCTGAGAGGTGCTCCATGCACCTCATGGTGACCGGTCATTTGATTGTTTTGGTTGTGACACCTCTTCGCCTTTTATTATTATGACAATTGACATATAACATTGTGTAAGTTTAAGGTATACCACATAATGATTTTATATATGTATATATTGTGAAATGATTATCATAGTAAGGTCAGTTAACACATCAAAGTTATGATTTTTTTTGTGGTAAGAACTTTTAAGATCTACTCTCTTAGCAACTTTTAAATATACAATGATTGTTAATTATAGTCACCATACTGTACATTATATTCCTAAGGGGTTTGTACCCTTTGACTACCCTCTCCATTCCCCCTCAACTAGCCCTGGCCTCTGGCATCTACCAATCTGCTCTCTGTTTTTATGAGTTTATATTTTTTAGATTTCATAGATAAGTGAAATTATACAGTATTTGTCTTTGTCTGATTTATTTTACTTAGCATAATGCCCTCAAGGTTTATCCATGTTGTCACAAATGGCAGAATGTACTTCTTTTATAGCTGAATAATATTCCATTGTATGTGTATATATAACACCACATTTTCTTTATCCATTCATCTATTGATAGACACTTAGGTTGTTTGCATGTCTTTTTTTAGCCCACAGGCTGACACTCTATCCACTGAGCCAAACCCACCACGGCTTGTTTGCATGTGTTGGCTATTGTAAATAATGCTGCAATGAACATGGGGGTATAAATATCTCTTTTCATTGTTGCTAATCCTCACCTGAGGATATTTTTTCCATTGCTTTTAAGAGGAGTAGAAGGGAGGGATAGGAGGGAGGAGAGAGAGAGAGAAGTATGAGAGACAGATTGATTGTTTGCCTCCCCACAAACGAGGCTAGGGATCAAACCTGCAACCCAGGTGTATGCCCTAGACCGGGAATTAAAACTTCGACCCTTCTGTATGTGAGCTGACACTCTAAACAGGGGTCCTCAAACTACGGCCCGCGGGCCACATGCAAATATAAATATTGTATTTGTTCCCGTTTTGTTTTTTTACTTCAAAATAAGATATGTGCAGTGTGCATAGGAATTTGTTCATAGTTTTCTTTTAAACTATAGTCCGGCCCTCCAACGTTCTGAGGGACAGTGAACTGGCCCCCTGTTTAAAAAGTTTGAGGACCCCTGCTCTAAACACTGAGCCAGGTGGGCCAGGGTAGGGGGTGGAAGTGCTGCTTTTGTGCCAGTGCCATACTGTTTTGATTACTATAGCTTTGTAATACAGTTTGAAGTCGGGAAGTTGTAATGCTCTGTTTTTCTTTGTCAAGATTGCCTTGGCTATTTTGAATCTTTCATGGTTCCATACAAATTTTAGGATTGGTTTTCTATTTCCATAAAAATTATAATCGTGATGGGAATTTCATCGAATTATAGATAGCTTTGAGTAGTATGGACATTTTAACAATGTTAGTGCTTCCAATCTATGAACATGGCATATCTTTCCATTTATTTGCGTTTTCTTCCATTTTTTCAGTAATGTGTATATCCCACTTGGTCATGGTATATGATTCTTTAATGTGCTGTTGAATTTGATTTGCTACTATTTTGTTGAGAAGTTTTGCATCTCTGTTCATCAGGAATAGTGGCCTGTAGCTTTCTTTTCTTGTAGTGTCCTTGTCTGGATTTGGTGTCAGGGTAATGCTGGCCTTGTAACGGAGTCCGGGGTTATCTCCTCTCCTCCAAAGTTCTTTTCTAAACATAGTTCTCAAATTTAACTTATTTCTTTGCTTCCATGCTCCTCCATGCCTTTCTCTCTCAACTTAATGGCAAGAAAATTGCTGTTATCTAGAACTATACTCTTGGGTAAGAAGGTGTCATCTTTAATCTCAATTTTGCCTCCAGGCAAAATTCATTTGGAAAGAATTATTGGGACTTGTGTGTTTAAGATCATAATCTTACCTCTTCCTCTTTACTTTCTAAAAGTAATAGGCTTTTTCAATCCTTCGATGACCCAAATTTCTCCCTATTTTCTTCATTTCTGCTTATAAATTGGCAGTTATTTCCCTAGTTCAGCTCTTTCTTTGATACCTTGTCAAAGGCAGTGAACACACACTAATATAGGCTCAGCAGGTCTGTCTTCAAGTTTTACCAAATTCTTTATTAATGTGATTGCCATATTTAAGCCTTTTATAACAGTTTCTTACCACCCACCTACTCACAACTGCTAAGCCAGTGCCACGCATTCTAGACTTTTGTTAAAGCAGCATTTCACTTCAGTAACGGAGTGGTAGGAGGTTGGGTTCTGGGACTGGTTCAAACCTATGTCTCTTAGATAGGTTTGCTGAATGACTTTAGACAAAATAGTTTCCCACTCTTAATATCAAGTTCCTCATCTATTATTAAAAGAAGAGTATTATAAATATTACATAAAATAATATATGTAAAGTGCTTAGCACAGTTCCTGGCACTTAAAAATTATTTAATATATTTTAGTTATCATATCCCTTCAAAACCCCAAGGATAGCTCCTGCTGGGCTTTCTTTTCTGTCCTGTGTACAACTGCCTACAGCACTGCCCCCGTGTGCTCCCCCACCCTTCAAGAAGAGGGCTTTGTTGAGATATAAGGCTTCAAAGGGCAGAACTGAAGTAGCATATGCCTTGGATGAAATGTTAATTCTTTTTTTGTTTGTTTGTTTTTTCTAGATTTTCCTGTTTTTAGGCTGCATGTGTTTTATCCTAGCAATTGGGCATAGCATTTGGGAGAGCAAGAGAGGCTACTACTTCCAGGATGTTCTGCCATGGAAAGACTATGTCTCTTCATCATTTGTCTCTGCCATGCTCATATTCTGGTCCTACTTCATTATTCTCAACACCATGGTGCCTATTTCACTCTATGTCAGGTAGGCTTCTTTGATCACTTTGGGTTATAGGTGGAGGAACTGACTCATAATCCTGATGAATTCCCTAACTACAGTGTGAACTTTTAGAAAGCATAGACTGTGCTCTTTAACCCACGACTTTCCACAGTGCCTGGTGTACAAAACACTCTGAGAAATATCTAGAGATTGCATAAGTGTTTTCTATATCCAGAATACTGTATGGGTTATACAAAAAGAAATTCGTCCTGCCCTCAAATAACTTACAATGTAAGTGACTGAATTAGACATACAAGCACATGAAATAACTAGAAAAAAAATACACACAAATTGTGTGATGCTAAAACGTAAACCAGGCTGCCCCTAGTTTATCAGTGAGATAGAGTCCAAACATTCATTTGTAAATCAGTTATTCAAAACTCAGAATCCGTTTTCCCACAGAAACAATGTGGGAAATGGTAGACAAGTATAATTGTGACCTAAGTTCTGCTTCCTTAAAGTTGGAGAAGAGAAGAAGAAGGATGTCTCCTCTCCCCTTTTCATTAGCACCGTGGACAAAAATTGAAATAGTTAAAATAAGTATTTACTCTGATTTCCATTTTTCTATTTTCAACATTTCCTCTCACATACACACATCTCACACACATTTTCTCATCCTTCTTCCCAGATTTCCTAAAACCTGCACTGTGGCACTCCAACCTGAAAAGCACCCTTCATAATTAAATTATCTTATTAAATTACAAATATTTGTTGAGCACTTTATGAGCCACATACTGTATTAGATGCTAGAGAAACAAACATTAACAACAAGACAGCCCTTTAAATAAACTTACAGCATAGCCATGAAAACAGATACTTAAATAAATAATTATGGTACAATATAAAAAATTATGTAATAGAAATACATATGTGAATGCTATGGGAGCCTTGGAAAGGAATGGATTAGTTCTGCCTAGAAAGACTTAGGTGTTTACAGAAAAAGATAATAAATTCATAATTGAGAAAAGAATAAAATTCACCAAGCAGAAAATAGGAAAAGAGTATTGCAAGCAGAAATATCAGCATGTAAAAAGTTTTGGAGATCTTTCTTAAAGCTTGATCTGGTTGTAGAACAATGAACAATCTAAACTAAGATGTTAGATGGTAGTTTAGGATCAGATCCAGGGAAGACTTAATTGTCAAGCCAAGGAGTTTGGATTTCATCCTAAAAGCAGCAAAGATCTTTCTAAGGAAAGAAATAATGAGATTAAATGTTTTTGTTTAGACAGATTGTGGCTGCTATTGTGGCTGGTATGGTGAAGGAAGGGGGGGTTGGGTCACAACAAATGAAAAGAGTAAAAAATGTGGGTCTGAGCACCTCCTCCCTCAAACAAACAAACAAAATCCATGTTGTTCAGTGCACCTCAGACAGGGCTACTACTGAAGCAATCTAACCCATATTAAGTATGAATGATCATAGGAAGAAGGAGGATGTCTCCTCTGCCCTTTTCATTAGCACCGTGGACAAAAATTGAAATAGTTAAAATAAGTATTTACTCTGATTTCCATTTTTCTATTTTCAACATTTGATAGTTTTCACTGTTTTAAAATGAAGATGCTTTATGTTAACCATAAAGAGTCCCTAAGGCATGTTATTTTTCTCTTATTCTCATATCCACTCTGTTACCTCTGAATGTGACAAAGGCAGAAGGGAAAAGTCAGATAAAATGAAAAGAAGGCAATTAGGGGAGAAGCTACCCCACAGGTCAGCTGTTCCTGCCTGGAAACTTATCAGAGGGTCAGCTCCTATAGGCTGTTTCCAATTTTCTTTCTTTTTTTTTTAAATTAAATCTTTATTGTTCAGATTATTACAGTTGTTCCTCTTTTTTCCCCCCATAGCTCCCCTCCACCCAATTCCCACCCCACCCTCTGCCCTTACCACCCCCCCCCACTGTCCACATCCATAGGTGTACGATTTTTGTCCAGTCTCTTCCCGCATCCCCCACACTCCTTCCCCCCCGCCAAGAATAGTCAGTCCACTCCCTTTGTATGCCCCTGATTCTATTATAATCACCAGTTCATTCTGTTCATCAGATTATTTATTCACTTGATTCTTAGATTCACTTGTTGATAGATGCGTATTTGTTGTTCATAATTTGTATCTTTACCTTTTTCTTCTTCTTCCTCTTCTTAAAGGATACCTTTCAGCATTTCATATAATACTGGTTTGGTGGTGATGAACGCCTTTAGCTTTTCCTTATCTGTGAAGCTCTTTATCTGACCTTCAATTCTGAATGATAGCTTTGCTGGATAAAGTACTCTTGGTTGTAGGTTCTTGGTATTCATCACTTTGAATATTTCTTGCCACTCCCTTCTGGCCTGCAAAGTTTCTGTTGAGAAATCAGCTGACGGTCATATGGGTGCTCCCTTGTAGGTAACTGACTGTCTTTCTCTTGCTGCTTTTAAGATTCTCTCTTTGTCTTTTGCTCTTGGCATTTTAATGATGATGTGTCTTGGTGTGGTCCTGTTTGGATTCCTTTTGTTTGGGGTTCTCTGCGCTTCCTGGACTTGTAAGTCTATTTCTTTCACCAAGTAGGGGTAGTTTTCTGTCATTATTTCTTCAAATAGGTTTTCAATATCTTGCTCTCTCTCTTCTTCTGGCACCCCTATAATTCGGATGTTGGTATGCTTGAAGCTGTCCCAGAGGCTCCTTACACTACCTTCATATTTTTGGATTCTTTTTTCATTTTGCTTTTCCGGTTGGGTGTTTTTTGCTTCTTCATATTTCAGATCTTTGACTTGATTCTTGCGATCCTCTGGTCTAGTGTTGGAAGTCTGTATAATATTCTTTATTTCAGTCAGTGTATGCTTAATTTCTAGTTGGTTCTTTTTCACAACCTCGAGGGCCTCACTAGACTTACTGAGGATCTCATTAAATTTATCGGCGGTCTCACTAGATTTCTTGAGTGTCTCACTAAGTTTATTGGCGGTTTCTAGAAAATTCTTGAAAAACCTTAAAAGTGTGGTTTTGAACACTATATCCAGTAGTTTGCTTTCCTCCATTTCTGTCATTTGTGACCTGTTTCTTTGTCTCCACATTTTGGCTGCTTCCCTATGTTGGTAGAGTGGCTTCGTGTGCTAGGTGTCCTATAGGGCCCAGTGGCTCAGCCTCCCCAATTACCTGAGGTGGACACTCTTGGTGCACCCCCTTGTGGGCTTTGTGCACAGTCTTATTGTAGTTAAGCCTTGATTGTTGTAGGTATCACTGGGAGGAATTGACCTCCAGGCCAATTGGCTGTGAGAATCAGCTGTGTCTGCAGTGGGAGAACTTCTGTGCTGGAGACACCCTTCGGGGGCAAGACTTGCTTCAGTGGGGCTTTGGTGCTCACTGAGTCTGCCCCTGAGTGTGTCCCTTATGATCTGAGGAGTTGTAATCTGGATGGTCCCACTCTGACCACTGGGTACACTGGCTCCTGGATCTCTAAGGAGGTGCTAATCTAGCCTCTGCCTGAGGCTACCCAGCAGGAGCTCAGCTGTGAAGGAATGCAAGCTGCTGTGGGGCCTTGGGCCAGCTGCAGTTGGTTATGTGCTGGAGACACCCTTCGGGGGCAAGACTTGCTTCAGTGGGGCTTTGGTGCTCACTGAGTCTGCCCCTGAGTGTGTCCCTTATGATCTGAGGAGTTGTAATCTGGATGGTCCCACTCTGACCACTGGGTACACTGGCTCCTGGATCTCTAAGGAGGTGCTAATCTAGCCTCTGCCTGAGGCTACCCAGCAGGAGCTCAGCTGTGAAGGAATGCAAGCTGCTGTGGGGCCTTGGGCCAGCTGCAGTTGGTTAGGTAATTTTCAGATTGTAAAGGGCCAGGCCTTTCATATGCAAAAGCCGGCACACAGCTTGGGTGGGGCGGGGTCCCAGGGGATCAACAGGGCGGAGCAAGCAGCTATGGCTGCTCCTCAGTCCTACCCTAAGAAGCCCCGCTTCTCAGTGTCCCTGTAATCGCTGCAAGCACCTCTGAGAAAGCTGCCCTCGAGGTCCGACCAATGCCAGACAGTCTAGCCCAGGGGTGGGCAAACTTTTTGACTCGAGGGCCACAATGGGTTCTTAAACTGGACCGGAGGGCCGGAACAAAAGCATGGATGGAGTGTTTGTGTGAACTAATATAAATTCAAAGTAAACATCATTACATAAAAGGGTACGGTCTTTTTATTTCAATAGTTTTATTCATTTCAAACGGGCCGGATCTGGCCCGCGGGCCGTAGTTTGCCCACGGCTGGTCTAGCCTCTCTTCCCGGAACTGGAGTTCAGAGCAGTTGGGAGCTTGAGACTCCCTCCCGATTGAAAAAGACAACCGTGTCCTCAGCTGCCAGCCCTTTCTGCGTGTGCCTCCATACCTCTGCACTTTACTTCCACACTGCACCTCCTCTGAGTCTCAGTGTGCTTTTCTCTTTCCTTCTAGTTGTAGAATTTCCACTCAGCCAGCCTTCCTGTAGTTCTGGATGATGTCTGTTTTGTCTTTTAGTTGTATTTTTGAATTTGTTGTGGGAGGCAGCAATTTCCGGTGTTTACCTATGCCACCATCTTGGTTTCTCCTGTTTCCAATTTTCATTGATCCTTCCCTCCTTCTTTCTGAACAACAAAGCTCTGAGTGTCAAGTTTCTCTCTCTCCCTCACCAATGGGTTTACATGACAGCAGCAATAGTCATCTAATGAAGCCTAAGCCTTCTATAAATTAGCTCTTGCAAGCCTTGCATGACTGCAGAAGTTCAAAATTTGTGACTTTTTCTAGGTATGTTTTGGAAGAAGAAAGAGTGAAAAGGGAAATGCCCAGCAAAAGTAATCAAGTATCTCTGGATCCAGATGGTAATGCCTTGTGTGATAATGGTCAAAGTCAGAATTACAATGGGTTGGCTGGTGGCAAGGGTCCTGTGATCCAAGATTGATTGTAAATTCCCAAGGAAGATGCTCTGATATGATTTTCAGATGCTGGCCCTGGCCTACCACAGGACTAGTAAGGAAACCAGGATAATGTATTTGTTTGTCCTACTCTGATCCAGGACCCTTCTTTTCTTGCTTTCTCCTTAGTGTTGAGATAATAAGATTGGGCAACAGTTTCTATATCAACTGCGATCAGAAGATGTTTTATGCACCAAAGAACACACCAGCACAGGCTTGTACCACCACTCTTAATGAGGAGCTCGGCCAGGTCAAATATGTGTTCTCAGACAAAACAGGGACCCTGACTAGGAACATCATGGTTTTCAACAAGTGTTCCATTAATGGGAGACTATATGGTATGCATGTCTTCTTGTTTTTCCTGAGTCCTAGAGAACTACTTTACAGATTGTTTTCAAGAATAATCAAGCTCTAAATTCACATTTGCCTCTTATTCTCATAGCCTTCTCTATTCACTAGATAAAATGTAAAGATCACTTAGCCCATTCAGTTCTATTCAAAAGTATTTAATTAGTACCTTGTAGATGCAAACCATCATGTTAGACATTGGAAATATCAAGATATACAAACTTATTCTCTATCCCAAGGAATTTCTGATTTCTTGGAATGTTAGTTCACTCTCATATTAAATCAGATAGAGAAATCAGCATATTACTGAAGCTGCTAATTTCTGGATTTTCCCTTAGGCCAATAAACAATCTTGAGAGAAGCCATCAAAGTGTAGTCAGAGTTTGCTCAGTATCTTCCATGCCCCATTCCTCATTTATTTCATGCCTTAATCATAAGCTTGTTTTTATGTGAACATTCATGCCCAGTGCACTAACTAGCAGAGATAGGCAATCACATCTAAAAAGCTAGAGCCTGTGTGATGTCTTCTGGGATTATGAAAAAACTTTGAAACTAGAGAGATGTGGTAGGTGCACGATATTGTGAATGCACTAAATGCCCCTGAATTGTACACTTTGAAATGATTATTTGTGTGTTACATGAATTTCTCCTCAACTAAAAAATAATTAAAATTTTTAAATTTAAAAGAAAGCTAGCACTCTAATATTTCTTATTACCCCTCTCAAACAAGGTTTATTTTCGAATGAATTGATTTGGGTGAGGATCTTATTCTCTGGCTTATTGTAAGACCATACCATATACTAGATAAGGTTGAAAAGGATCATGGGTGTTTCTGTGCTTGGCCTCAGAACGTCACCCACCCCCATTCTGTCTGTACTATCGACTGACCTAGATCCTAAACATTCTAGTTCTATTTTCAAATCTCTCCTAGGTAACTTTTCTGATTGGAGGGCTTCCTGAGGTATGAAGTCTCTCTTAGATCCAGTGACTAACTTCCAGCCTCACCTCACTCTCATTTAAGGAAGAAGAGTTGGGACCCAAGCAGATACCTTCTTCTTACTCTTGGCTTGAGGAAGGAAGCTTCCTGTAGCACTGAGGACTAGGTGGCCTGAGTGGATTCCAGGCAGCTTGACTGCAAGTCTAGGATGATAGAATCAAAAGAAAAAAGCTTTTAAAAATCCTCCTTTAAATTACCATATAACCCAGTCACTTCATTCCTAGGTATATACCCCAAAAAATTGAAAACAGAATTCAACCAGATAGATATATGTTAGTGTTCATTACAGTACTATGCATAATAGCCCAATAGTAGAAACAACTCCTGTGTGCATAAACAGATGATGGAAAACAAATTGTGGTATATCCATACAATGGAATGTTAGTCATAAAAAGTAAAGTCAACAATAAAAAAAGGTAATGAAGTTCTGACACATGGTACAACATGGATGGTCTTTAAAACATTATGCTGAATGAAATAAGCCAGACACAAAAGGAAATATTGTATGATTCTTTGTAATATATAGAATAGGCAAATTTATAGAAAGTACATTAGAAGTTACCTAGGTCTGGGAATGGGGAGGAATGGGGAGATTCTGTGTAGGATGCTGGAAAAGTTTTGGATATATAATGGTGATTGTTGCACAACATTATGAATGTAATTAATGCCACTGAATTGTACACTAAAAGTGTTTAAAATGGCATATTTTATGTTATATATATTTTACCACAAAGAAACCATTAAACTGTTATTTAAAACCCTTGTCAAGTCTCTGCTCTTTTTACTTGCTAACAGGTGCTGTCTATGACAGGTTTGGACAGAGGGTGGAAATCTCTGAGGTGAGTGATTACACTTCCCTGTGACAATGCATATGGGAACTGAGTGAGGCCTTCGTATATAATAGCATCTTAACACAAGTTGGGAGCCCCTTAGTCCCTGAAATATTAAAGCTTTTATTGGCCCCATAATATTAGAAAGCATTATATAAATGACCTATGTTTATTTGAGGAGATTTGGGTTTGTGTTTTAAAATGAAAATGGCTTTATGGGGGGGGGGGGGCAGTATTTCTGTTAAAAAAAAATCTTTGCTCAATTTAAAAAAATTTCAAACAATACAGAAATCTCTGAAGAAGAAAGTTAAGATCATTTAATCCAGTTTAGGTAACCAATGTAACATATGCTTTCCTATGTATACACATATATATAAATCTAGATATGATAGATAGATAGATAGATAGATAAGAAGAAAGAGAGAAAGGGAGGAAAGGAGAAAAGATCATAGCATACAGGCTATTTTCAGCCTCTTTCTATTCACTTAACACTATATTGTGGTCCTCTTTCCACGTCATTAAAGCCTGCATCGTCATTTTGAATGAGTGTTGTATCCAATTGTATTGATATACCTTGATTTAACAAGACCTATTTTTATTCCATTTTGTTTTGCTATTATAAATAGCATTGTGGTAAACACCCGATGCACACATTTTTGTCTCTTCTGATAAATATGTCATTGGAATAAAGTCTTAGAAGTGAAATTGGTTGATCAAAGGGTAGCCACATTTTAATATTACCATATTGCCCTTCAGATAGATACATCAAAATATAATCAAAATATAATATATGAAAATTCCTTTTCCCCCCTATCTTTGTCAATACTGGCTATTAACAGTGTTTTAATATTTAGAAATTTAATTGGTGAGAAATGATATCTCATTTAATTTACCTTTCTTTGATTACTAATCAGGTTGAACCATTTTTATGTTTATTTTCCTTCCCGATCAGATTATTACCCATTTCAAGTTATTTTGTGAACTGCCTGTTCACGTACTAATGCAGATCAGCCTCATGCCTGCCTCTTCAGTTTATCTCTCATCACTCACCAGCTTCTAATTTTAAAGAATGTGCCAGTACAAGAACCCAATTCTAGAAGAGCCTCAGAAGATGCTATATAATGATTTATCTTAAATTACTGAACCCACAAACTTCCCAGAGTTTATAACTGTGGTTGGCCAGGTCTAGGGCTTGGCATTGGACCTGACCATATTTCCTTACTGCAATGACAAAACTCTTTCTATATGGGATATAGAAAAAAAGCTCCTATAGCTCACTACAAACTCCCCTTACCCCAACATAGCATCAGCAGGACAACTGTGTCTGTCTGTACTTGACATATTGGATCCCAGCCCAAGTAGTACCACAACTACAAAGAACTGGAGAAATATCCTTGAGAGTTCTAGTATGGACTGGAGAAATCTGTTAATATCACACTCCAGGAGATGAAAGAGCCTCAGGGTCAAATTAAACCAGGAAAAAAAAAAATGTTTACCCAAGGTGGCTACCAGCAGCCTCGCTGAAATGGAGAATGAGAGGCATGTCTATCTATAGGAACCAAGGTCATAGCCAGGAAAATGGTAATTAATATTAAGTCCAAAGACTGAAGCAAAGTCAAGGACCATGTGGGTTAGAAGCAGAAAGGAGTCAGGTATGCTGGCAAGTCAAGTAAAATGGTTTAAAATGAAATCTGAAACAAGTGGTATGTACTGGAGTCCTTGCAATGCAGGCTTGCCTCTATCTTGCAGTATTCTTCTCTAGCGCCCTTGTGGAGTTAAATCAGAATAATGTAACACAGTGATATCACTGACCTGATACCATAGTGATATCAGAACTCAGTTCTATTCCCAGCTCCCCAAATCAGGCAGAGGACAGCCACAGACAACACTTTTTCCAGATACCATTTACTGGAAAAAGTGCACAGTTATCCCCTCCTGTCCTCAGGTTTGACTATCATGGATTTGGGACTTGGAAGAGTAGAGACTGAAGCTGGCCATTGATCATTCGGGGTAGCTGGGGGAGAAAGGGAGTAAGAAGGGTCTGCCAAGCAGTGCTCAGCTTGTCTCCTGTGGGATGAATCTTCCTGGCCCAAATGAATGGGTGGTCCAGGTCAGAGCTAAAAAGGCCTTTGGAACCAGCACAGGGTCTCCTCCATTTATCTTGCTTTTCTCTTCCCATCTTCCTAAGCGTTCTTATCACGTTACAGAAATTGCTCCCAAATTGACCTTTTACAAAGTGTCAAGCTGCTGCTGAGAAGTTTGTTCTGGCTTATGTGTTCCAGAAAACAGAAAAGGTCAGCTTCAGCTACAACGAACTGGCTGATCCTAAGTTTTCATTTTATGACAAGACGTTGGTGGATGCAGTAAAAAGGGGAGATCCTTGGGTGCACTTGTTTTTCCGCTCACTCGCATTGTGTCATACTGTCATGGCAGAGGAGAAAGTGGAAGGTGAGAAGGGGCCCAAGGCCTCATGAACTGAGAATATGTAATAGAGTCTAGGCTGGTTGCAGGTGGGGGTGGTTCGTTATCTTTCTTAGTCTAAGAAAGAACTTTCTTTTTTAATGTTTATTATTATTATTTTTAATCCTCACCTGAAGATATTTTTTCCATTGCTTTTATTTTTTTTTAAATTAAATCTTTATTGTTCAGATTATTACAGTTGCTCCTCTTTTTTCCCCCCATAACTCCCCTCCACCCAGTTCCCACCCCGCCCTCCACCTTCACCCCCCCCCCCACTGTCCTCACCCATAGGTGCACGATTTTTGTCCAGTCTCTTCCCGCATCCCCACACCCCTTCCCCCCCAAGAATAGTCAGTCCACTCCCTTTCTATGCCCCTGATTCTATTATAATCACCAGTTTATTCTGTTCATCAGATTATTTATTCACTTGATTTTTAGATTCACTTGTTGATAGATGTGTATTTGTTGTTCATAATTTGTATCTTTACCTTTTTCTTCTTCTTCCTCTTCTTTTTTTTTAATATTTTTAAAATATATTTTATTGATTTTTTACAGAGAGGAAGGGAGAGAGATAGAGAGTTAGAAACATCGATGAGAGAGAAACATCGATCAGCTGCCTCCTGCACATCTCCTACTGGGGATGTGCCCGCAACCCAGGTACATGCCCTTGACCGGAATCAAACCTGGGACCTTTCAGTCTGCAGGCCGACGCTCTGTCCACTGAGCCAAACCAGTTTCGGCTCTTCTTCCTCTTCTTAAAGGATACCTTTCAGCATTTCATATAATACTGGTTTGGTGGTGATGAACTTCTTTAGCTTTTCCTTATCTGTGAAGCTCTTTATCTGACCTTCAATTCTGAATGATAGCTTTGCTGGATAAAGTAATCATGGTTGTAGGTTCTTGGTATTCATCACTTTGAATATTTCTTGCCACTCCCTTCTGGCCTGCAAAGTTTCTGTTGAGAAATCAGCTGACAGTCATATGGGTGCTCCCTTGTAGGTAACTGACTGTCTTTCTCTTGCTGCTTTTAAGATTCTCTCTTTGTCTTTTGCTCTTGGCATTTTAATGATGATGTGTCTTGGTGTGGTCCTCTTTGGATTCCTTTTGTTTGGGGTTCTCTGCACTTCCTGGACTTGTAAGTCTATTTCTTTCACCAGGTAGGGGTAGTTTTCTCATTATTTCTTCAAATAGGTTTTCAATATCTTGCTCTCTCTCTTCTTCTGGCACCCCTATAATTCGGATGTTGGTATGCTTGAAGCTGTCCCAGAGGCTCCTTACACTATCTTCGTATTTTTGGATTCTTTTTTCATTTTGCTTTTCCGGTTGGGTGTTTTTTGCTTCTTCGTATTTCAAATCTTTGACATGATTCTTGCGATCCTCTAGTCTGCTGTTGGAACTCTGCATAATATCCTTTATTTCAGTCAGTGTATGCTTAATTTCTAGTTGGTCCTTTTTCATAACCTCGAGGGTCTCACTAGATTTCTTGAGGGTCTCACTACATTTATCGGCGGTCTCACCACTCTTTTTGAGGGTCTTACTAAATTTATCGGCGGTTTCTAGGAAGTTCTTGAAAAACTTTAAAAGTATGGTTTTGAACTCTATATCCAGTAGTTTGCTTTCCTCCATTTCTG
This sequence comes from Myotis yumanensis, assembly GCF_028538775.1. Classification (NCBI taxonomy): domain Eukaryota; kingdom Metazoa; phylum Chordata; class Mammalia; order Chiroptera; family Vespertilionidae; genus Myotis; species Myotis yumanensis. The sequence goes on along the minus strand of NW_027223763.1, from coordinate 28,976,665 downwards.
TCATTTGTGACCTGTTTCTTTGTCTCCGCGTTTTTTATGCTTCCCTATGTTGGTAGAGTGGCTTCATGTGCTAGGTGTCCTATAGGGCCCAGTGGCTCAGCCTCCCCAATTAACTGAGGTGGACACTCTTGGTGCACCCCCTTGTGGGCTTTGTGCACAGTCTTGTTGTAGTTAAGCCTTGATTGTTGTAGGTATCACTGGGAGGAATTGACCTCCAGGCCAATTGGCTGTGAGAATCAGCTGTGTCTACGGTAGGAGAACTTCTGTGCTGAAGACACCCTTATGAGACAAGACTTGCTTCAGTGGGGCTTTGGTGCTCACTGAGTCTGCCCCCTGAGTGTGTCCCTTATGGGTCTGAGGAGTTGCAATCTGGATGGTCCCACTATGACCAGTAGGTACACGGGTTCTTGGATCTCTAAGGAGGTGCTAATTTAACCTCTGCCTGAGGCTACCCAGCAGGAGCTACGAGGAGATCTGCAGATTCCCCTTCCTTGTTCGGGGCTTGGAGGTGCCCAAATGAGGCCCAGCTGTGAAGCAATGCAAGCTGCTGTGGGGCCTTGGCCCTTCTCTTGGAAGTTCTGGGTCTGTCTGGCCCAGCTGCAGTTTGTTAGGTAATTTTCAGATTGCAAAGGGCCATGGCATTCATATGCAAAAGCCTCTGCAGCAGCTTGGGTGGGGCAGGGTCTCAGGGGATCAACAGGGCAGAGCAAGCTGCTATGGCTGATCCTCAGCCTTGCCCTAAGAGGCCGGGCATCTCAGTGTCCAGGTAATCGCTGCAAGCACCTTTGAGAGAAAGCCGCCCTCGAGTTCCGAGTTCTGCCCACTGCCAGACAGTCCAGTTTCTCCCCGTATGAGTCTAGGTCCCCAGAGAGGCACCCGGAACTGGAGTTCAGAGCAGTCGGGGGCTTGTGACTCCCTCCCAATTCAAAAAGACAGCCCTTGACACGTGTGCCTCTGTACCTCTGCACTCCACCTCCGCACCTCCTCTGAGTCTCAGTGTGCTTTTCTCTTTCCTTCTAGTTGTAGAATTTCCACTCAGCCAGCCTTCCTGTGGTTCTGGATGATGTCCGTTTTGTCTTTTAGTTGTATTTTTGAATTTGTTGTGGGAGGCAGCAATTTCCGGTGTTTACCTATGCCGCCATCTTTGTTCTCTCCTTTCCATTGCTTTTAAAAGAGAGTGGGAGGGAAGGGGGAGAGAGAGAGAGAAACAGAGAGAGAGAGAGAGGTGAGAGAGACACATCAATTAATTACCATTTACATGCACCCCGACCGGGGTCAGGGATTGAACCCATGACCGTACAATGCACAGACCAATGCTCTGACCACTAAGCAATACCAGTCAGGGCTAAGAAAGAACTTTCTAATAGGAAGTCTTACCCAGCAATGGAATGGATAGTCAAGATAAGTAGTGAGCTCTTAGTCACTGGAGATATTCAAGTAGAAAACAATCTCTTGGTCTTAAAGAAGATTCAATCATTGGATAGGGGTCAGACTAGGGAGCTTCTGATCTTGAGAATATGTGATATTCTGTCATAGAGTCCATCTGAATTGTCCCCAAGATCAGTCCCACTGTCTCTGACAAGACTTCCTGAAAGGTGAATAGAATTGTCCTTTTGTTACTTCATAATTTAAAGGTGTCACCCTACCAGTTTGGCTCAGTGGATAGAGCGTCGGCCTGCGGACTCAAGGGTCCCAGGTTCAATTCCGGCCAAGGGCATGTACCTTAGTTGTGGGCACATACCCAATAGGGAGTGTGCAGGAAACAGCTGATTGATGTTTCTCTCTCATCGATGTTTCTAACTCTCTATCCCTCTCCCTTTCTCTCTGTAAAAAATCAATAAAATATATTTTAAAAAATAAAAAAAAAATAAAGGTATTCCCACATATCCTAGTTTCTTTAGTAATGAAATACAGGGTGGGGCAACAGTAGATGTGGATATGTGAAACACAGTTTATTCTTGTTTATCATTTATTATTGTATTATTTTCTATACAAACAACTATAAACCTACTTTTGCTCCACCCTGTATAACTATATTATCCAGGAATTTACACAAACCTTTTTTAGAAACAATGAGAAATGACCAATGAAGAAGACTTTTTTCGCCAAAACCGGTTTGGCTCAGTGGATAGAGCTTTGGCCTGCGGACTGAAAGGTCCCAGGTTCGATTCCGGTCAAGGGCATGTACCTGGGTTGCGGGCACATCCCCAGTAGGAGATATGCAGGAGGCAGCTGATCAATGTTTCTCTCTCATCGATATTTCTAACTCTCTATCTCCCTTCCTCTCTGTAAAAAATCAATAAAATATATTTTTTTAAAAAGGAGACTTTTTTCTTAACAAAAAAGAACTTAAGCAACTGAATAAATCACATCCTTTAAAGTTAATATACTCTTTATATAATACTTCTACTTGATTACTTTACAGTTTTAGAAATTGTTTTCATTTATATTATCTCCTACAATCTTTACAACAGCCCTCTGAGGTAAGCAGAAAATGAAAAATGAACCTAGTTTTCAAGGAAACTGAAGCTAAAAGAAATTAAAGGACTTTTCTAAAACCCTATAAGAATGGCAGAGATGAGATAGGAACCCAAATTTCACATCTCCTGACCCCATGAGCTCCCACCCCACCTCTCCAGGTCTCACATTCCAAAAGCTGCTATTGCTTGAAGCATATTTGGACTTTGTTTACTATACCTTGAATGACAAGGAAATACACTAGAAAATAGTCTTATTGTCCCAAAGATATATCTTATGGCTGACCTGAAATTATACTCCCCACCTACCTCATTCACAAGTATAAGACTGATTATGAATAACTGTTTTTAAAAATTAAATTGTCCTTCAGAAGATAAGTAATCCAAAATATATCTCAGGTTGTAGTGAAAGAGGAACTAAAAGAGGAATCAAGAGATATCTTGAGTAATATCAGATTGAAAGACTAATTGGACAAAGTAAGTCAGTTAGCTTCCCAAGGTGAGAGTTTCAAAGATGACAATACTCATTCATATATATTTTTAAATTGTTTATTAAACCATCAATATTATTACCCTCTAGCAGTATTTATTTAAAGTTTGGCCAGTCTTATGTAGGAGCACTTTATGCGGCACCATCTGCATGAAACTCAGGAGATCTGTTGAAAATTCTATTTCTTGGGTCCTTCTCTGAGATTTTGTGATTCTGGATTAGTAAGTTTGGGTAGGTCAAGGAACTTGCATTTTTAACAAGCCCCCTAGGCCATCTTTATCCACTAAAGATGGAAAATAACTACCTATGTCTTTGTTCATCTGTATACGTTGCATGTACCATGTACCTCTGTAATACTAACTCACGTCTGTGAAATGAGTTGAAAATATTGGAAAGAAAACAATTTGACTTGTTCTATACGACCTGGCCTTTTTGGGCCAAACTATGAGGAATTTTTAAAGAAAAATGCCCCTTCTTGGGCGCCATCTTTATGTAAACCATTTGGAAGACAGTGTTACTTGTGGGTGGACTTCAGTTGCACCTCTCTGGGCTTTGGCTGCTCTCTTCTCTCCTGCCAGGTGAGCTGGTATACCAGGCTCAGTCCCCAGATGAAGGTGCCTTGGTTACTGCTGCCAGGAACTTTGGCTTTGTGTTGCGTTCCCGTTCGCCTGAGACAATCACGGTAGTCGAAATGGGAAAAACCATAATCTACCACCTGCTGGCTATTTTGGACTTCAGCAATGTGCGCAAGAGGATGTCTGTTATTGGTAGGTGGCCCTCCCAGTAGGTCCTCTCTCCTCATTTGTCTTTCATATACTTTTACACATTGAGTCTCTCTTTACACATACGTGTTTTCTCCCACCCACATGCCTTCTCACAGGTACTATGCCTCAAATACTAAGGCATAGCCATTTCCACTTTCTCTGTTACATATCTTTATATTTAAACACAAAGGGGGCTTGCTACCATATACAAGGGCCCTTCTTTAGTGTTCCTGGTAATGCCTTGTAAAAAACCCTTAAAACTAAGATAAAAACAGAGAATAAATCCATAAAGACTGGACTTGGAGTAAGAGATGGGGGCAGAAATATAGGGGAAATTTATACTTTCTTTTGCTCAATTAGTTCGGGTCATTCTTCATCCTTGGTCATTACTAGGTGTGAGCCTTAGTATGGAACTCAGACTTGGGAAGCTAAATGTGCATCTGCATCAGTCTTCCACAGGTGATATTTAACCCATAGAAGAACTGGTTCCATAAAGTGCTCTCTCATTCTCACCAGCCTTCACCACATCACTTACCCTGCTATCCCTCAGTGGCCCAGACAAGTTCTTCTCACAGTGGGCCTATATGGTTACTTTGCTTGATTTGCTTATTCTTAGTGAAGACACCTGAAGATCGGATAATGTTGTTCTGCAAGGGAGCAGACACCATCCTTTGTCAGCTGCTTCTTCCATCCTGTACACCCCTCAGAGATGTGACCATGGAACATTTAGATGTAAGTGTGTAGGTTGTAGGGGAGGGAAGCTGAGGGTGGTTCTGTGTACCTGGATATGTATCCACATGTGTCCCTCTGTTGTGTTTCTATATGGGTGTATATTAGTGTCTGTGTCTCTTTAATTGATGGAAGAATAAAAACTACCTCAATCTGTGGGATTCTCACTGACCACATTGTCCAGGAGATGGATGGCACAGGATCCCAGGAGCATAACAAGATTATGTCGGTGGGACCACTTACCACAATCAGAATAGTTCTAATTCCTGGCTTTGGAGGTCTCATGGTCAGACCTAGAATTTGCTTCAGAATAGGTCTGCTGGTGTGGGAGGCCCCATCCCACCAGCCATGATGAGATCTGATTGTTTTTAGGATATGGAGCAGAAAGCACTAGGCCTGAGCTGTTTAGGGGACTGTTTGATACCATCATCTGTTGACTACAGAATTAGAATCCCCAAGGCTACCTCCCCTCTACCTACCCCACTCCACATCCACCCTCTTGGATTTGAGATATGTCAGTGTGCTGGCACTAGAAAGGAAAACGAGATCCATATTCTCTGGGGTTTCTACCCTTCTACCTGGATATATACCAGGTTGGGGAATAGGAGAGGGAATGGGATGAGGAAAAGGTAAATCAGAAAAAAATATTTTAAAGAGGCAATATATTAGAGAAAATGCTATTTAGGCCATTTTGGCTTGACTCTATATTAACACATAGTCAGAAGTCAGAAAAAATGGCCAATAAGCACATGAAAGATATTTAGTGTCATTAGCCATCAAAAAATGCAAATCAAAACCATCACTGGGGTAGGTGAAATAACAAAGATGACCAGACAATAATAAGTATTGACAAGAACATAGAGAAATTTTAACCTTCACACATTGCTTATGGGAATATAAAATAATGGAGCCATTTTGGAAAACAGTCTGGAAGTTCTTGATAATATTATATGATCCAGCAATTCCACTGCTAGGCATATTTCCAAGAGAAATAAAAGTATACATCCAAACAGAAACTTATACACAGATGTTCATAGCAGCATTATTCACAATAGCAAAAAAGTAGAAACACCCCAAATGCCCATCAGTGGATGAGTGGATAAACAAAATGTGGTGTATCCATACAATGAATTATTTAGGCACAAAAAGAAATGACATAGCCCTGGCCATTGTGACTCTCCGTTGGAGCATTGTCCCATACACTGAAATGTTGCAGGTTTGATCCCAGTCAGGGTACATACAGGAGGCAACCAATTGATCTTTCTTTTACATTGTTTCTCTCTCTTTTCCTTCCTCTCCCTCTAAAATCAATATATATGTCCTCATATGAGGATTTTAAAAAAGGAGGCGGTGGGGAATGACATACTCATACATGCTACAATGTGAATGAACCTTGAAAGCATGGTGCAAGAAGCCAGTCACAAAAGGCCACATGTTGTATGATTTCATTTATATAAAATGTGCAGAATAGGCAATGTGTAGAGACAGAAAGTAAATTAGTGGTTGCCGGGTTTGGAGGAAAGGGAATGAGAATGATGCTAACGGGGTTTCTTTCGGGGGTGATGGAAATGTTCTGGAGTTAGATTAATGATGGTTGCACAACTTTATGGATAAGTTTTTTTAAAAAACTTGAATTGTATAATTCAAAAGACTGAGTTTTATGTTATCTACATTATATCTCAAGTGTTTTTAAAGTTGGTTAAGCCCAGCTGGTGTGGCTCAGTGGTTGAGCATCGACTCATGAACCAAGAAGCCACTGGTTCGATTCCTAGTCAGGGGGCGTGCAGGAGGCAGCCCATCAATGATGTTTGTCTCTCATCAATGTTTCTATCTCTGTATCCCTCTCCTTTCCCTCTTGCTCTAAAACTCAATAAAAAACATATTTAAAAAAAATAAAAGTTGGCTAAGTATCCCACACAGGATGGTTTTTATGTCTTACACTGGTTCCAAGAGGCCACAGTATTTTTTATGGGCTTGTCTGAAAACTCTTATCTTTTAACCTTCCAGAACACACGAATTAGGTTATCTTCTTAGCATTTCCACAGACTTGCTTCAGAGGGGGTCATAAAATGGTTTCAGATCTTTTTACCTGTTTCCTATACCAACTTAACAGAAACCCATATTTGAGCCTGACTACATTACAATCTATTAACCACTGAAGATAAACCTATGAGTTAAGCTGCAAAAACATACACATGCAGAAGCATAGTTCTAGGACCTCTAGGACAGGGATCAGCAAACAGGCCATACAAAAATAAGTGGCAGTCAGGATTTTGCCCCAGAGCCCTAGTTTGCCCACCAGAAGAGAAAAGTAAAACAGAAGGGATAATAAGAAATACTGTTGACATTGACACGGGCTGCTAAATTATTTGTTGAAGGGTAAATCTGTCAGTGTCCCTAGCCATTTTGGCTCAGTGGATAGAGCATTGGCCTGTGGTCTGAAGTGTCCTGGATTCAATTCCGGTCAAGGGCACATGCCCAGGTTGTGGGCTTGATCCCTGGTGGGGCGTGTACAAGAGGCAGCTGATCAATGATTCTCTCTTATCATAGATGTTCCTCCCTCCCTCCCTCTTTCTCTGAAATCAATAAAAAATACATATTTTAAAAAAATAACCTGTCAGTATATTGTTAAGCTTGCCAACTCCTGTTCTCAGTATCCTATGCAAAATCAGTTTCTGCCATATTTTTTCCTTGTTAAGAAGTTTCTAAGATCTTCTCTCAGACTTCTGTTTCATAGCTTCACCTGCCAACAGTACAGAGGTTTAAAAGATGGCATTCCTTACATATACTGCCTTATGTTAATTTCACCTGATAGCTAACATCAAGCACTACTACGGAGTTACACCAAGAACTAAGAGCAAAATATCAAGATGATAAATTCTATTTCTCTTTGCTCTTATAATGCAAAAGTGAATTGTTTTGAAGCTCACTGTAACAGTGATCATGTAGAATTGTTATTCATGTGCAATTCTCAATACACAAAATCTGCTTCTGACCCACCCTCAGTTGAGTTCTACCCTACACCACCCACATTCTCACACAGCCCTCCTTGTGACCAGGAGTATACTTCTGCAAGACAGCAAGCTATGGTTAGGATATATCTCAGTGGCCATGGAGCAAAAAGATGCTATTTCACCCAGAAAACACTTCAGCAGTGGCCTCACTAACATTGCTGAGTCAACCAGCTATAGACAAATACATAATATGTGTGCTATTTGAGATGTTTATTGAATACTTGATGAAGGAAGTCAGAGACAGGAAAATAAAATGAATGTATGCTTGTTGAAAATAGAAATACCTTTGGGGTTTTTTTATAACAACGTTTTTCTTTTTACTCCATTTTCATATTATAAACATCATTAACTTCTCTGTAGGGGCTGAATTTTACAAGAAATAAATCTAGAAGGCTTGGTTTTTCCTATGGTTACACGGCAAACTAGCTAATTACAGATAGAAGCTAAAACTTTCTGTCAGTATTCTCAAACTTTACCCCCTGCTAGTACTGCTGGCCCAGTCCCTAAGACATTTTTCTGAGAAAGCTCAGCAGTTGCTTTCTGGTTAGGGTAGGTACTTGCCCCATGGTACTAACCATTAAACCCTATTTTGCAGACAGACGGGGCCTGTGGCGTCAGTCTGCCGCTCCCTGGACTTAGCCCTAACCCAGCCCAGGTCCACTCAGTGCACATACGTGTCTTCCAGGAATTTGCCAGTGAAGGCCTGCGCACCCTCGTTGTGGCCTACCGAGAGCTGGACAAGTCGTTCTTCCGCGCCTGGTTCAGGAAACACAGTGAAATCTGCTTTTGTTTGGAGGACCGGGAAAGTAAAATATCAAGTATCTATGAAGAGGTTGAAAAAGACTTGATGGTTAGTGGGAGGAAGCCAGGGGCAGACAACGGGGGATGGCGGTCAGCCAACTGAGCAAGGGCTCTGAGAGTGGCTGCCAGCAAAGCAATCGCTCAGGCTCTCTCTGGAGACTGGAGGCTGAATCCAAGCTAATTCAGAATATCCTGGAAGCATGCTGTGAATCCAGGGAGAAGTGAAAGTCTGTTGAGAAACAAATGGTTTAGAAGTGGCACACAGCATGTATGACTGGGGCCAGTCTTTTCCCTCTTTGGTCCCTAATACTCTGTGTTTCCAAATTTGATTTCAGCATGTGGTTGAAAAGCTACATCTGTTGAAAGGTGGAGTGTGCTGAGTTTTGTAGTATTGGGTTCCTCATGCCAGGACAGGGCCAGCTCACTACAGAGGATGCTGAAGTGCCCACTGAACTGTTGGGTAGCACTAAATGCTGACTCTCCTTTTTCTTCACTCGTTGCTATCTCTGTTCGAAGCTCTTAGGGGCCACAGCCATAGAAGATAAGCTGCAAGATGAAGTACCTCAGACCATCAAAACGCTGAACAAAGCCAAAATTAAAATCTGGGTTTTAACTGGAGATAAGCAAGGTAAAAGGGAGTACCTCACATGACCAATCATGTCCCCTATCCACCTTAGCCATTTCTTCCTGTTGTTGTTTTTTATTCATTTATTTGAAAAATACCTTATAACCCAGGTCAAGTCCATTAGGACAATTCCAGTCTTACATACAATTTGCTAACTCCATACTTTATGCTAGTTGCTGTATTAGGCAGAGGACACAGCTGTCTGTCATCCAGGAGCTCACAAGCTAAAAATTCTAGAGTTGTCTTTGACTGTACCCTCTCTGTTGTTCCAAAGATTCATTCTCTCACCGTGTCTCATCAGTTCCTCTGAAAATCCTCTTGGCTATATCACCACCCTAGTTCGGCCTTTGAATCCTGCTGGCTGAACTTCTGCAAAAACTTCTGAACTGGTCTCTGTTTCTTGCCCTTATTCATTTTAGTAGAACCTGCAAACAACCTAAAACATTCTACTTTTATGATGTTACTCCTCTGCTCATGTCCCTACAGTGGCTCGACATGGTAGTTGGACTCGACTGTCTGGCCCTGCAGACCTTGATAATCTGTTGCCTACACATCCTTAATCTCCATCCTAATGCGACCATTATCTCCAATATGTCCCAAAACAAACGAATTTTCCTCTAGCGCCTCTGTTGGAATTGTTTCCCCATTTGAAATGTTTTTCTTCCCCTAGACAAGTCTTATTCATCCTCAAAGCCTTTCTCCAAGGAAGTTTTTCTGACCATTGCAACTCTCCTCTGACTATTAATACCACTTTCAGCCAGGGTTCAGGACTTAATTTTTTTCTTTAGTATGAATTTATTCTGAGTTTCAAATTTCTTGATGTAAAGGAAAGACTACAACCTAAATATCTCAGTCTCTCATAAAATCCAGCATAGAAATGTGCACAGTTCTGTATCCTGATTGCCTGGAGAAGTGGATACAAACTGCAGTTGCTTTAAGAAACGGGAAGGCTTTGTAGAAAAGGCTAAGCCAGAATAATTCTAGTTATCAATAAGTAACTCACAAGTCTCTACCTAAAGTAGACAGTCTTCTGTGTATGTTTGAGTATGGTCTCCACTGACTCGTGAAAAGTGCACTTTGCATCCACGGCAAATGTGGACCAATGGGCTCTGTGGCCCACTGTTAGTGTCTGTGTGACTGTATACTGTGAAAACACCCTGTTCTAGTGAAAGTGTGACCTGTGTTCCCCCTTCCCTGCAGAGACTGCTGTGAACATTGCCTATGCCTGTAACCTATTTGAGGATGACATGGATGGGCTGCTTTACGTGGAAGGCAAGGATAATGAGACTGTTGAAAAGGAACTCAGGTATAGATGAGAGAGCTGCCACAGCCTGTCCCTGGAGTTCCCAGGAGTTCCCACCCACCTCCTCACCCACTATGACCCCCACACTACCAGGAGGAATAGAAGAGAAATGGAGGAAGGGAAAAACAAAAAACCTAAAATATTTGAGAGAATTTTGTGACTAAGCATTAGGGTTCAAGAGGCTGAAGTGTGGGGTAGGGTGGGGAGGAGAAGTGTGGTGTGTGAATGGTCAGGGACCTAAGGCAGTGGCAGGTCTCAAGTCGGACGTCCTGGCTGGTGCTTCTCAGAGGCTCTATGTCCATCTTGCCCACTTTCACTCTGGGGCACATTTTCCTTCCTAAGTTCTGGGGCTTCAGGTCAGACACTGACCACTCCTCTTGGTTTTCAGGTCAGCGTTGTACAAGATGAAACCTGGTTCTCTACTGGATTCAGACCCAATAAACAGTTACCTTGCCACGAAGCCCAAAATGCCCTTCAGGATACCTGAGGAGGAGCCCAGTGGCAACTATGGCTTGATCATCCATGGCTACAGTCTGGTGGGCAACACAGAGCCACCGCTCTGTTCTCTTCCCCCAAGGAACTTGTTTCCTGGGTCCAGCCCACTTCAGGGAAATTTCAAGACCCATGAGTCACCCCATTCCCCCTCCTTTCAGGTGCCCTTGCCTGACAAGCACCTTTCCCAAGCCTTTTCTAGGCAGGAATAACGAGGGGGGGAAGCCAAGAGCACACGCCTTCCTTATCCAAATTCTTTACTACTGATGTGGCCTGTCACTGAGCAGGATGGGGGAAGTGAGCAGAACCAGGTCCTCCAAAAAAACATTTGGCTTTATAGCCCAGTCAACTGATTAGACCCAGTGAGACCCTGACTGGTTTCCTGCTGGAGGCAGGGTCAGATGTGAGGGTGCCTAGAACCCTTGGGAGTAGAGCACCTTGGAAACAGGTGTGCCTGACCTCTCTCTGTAGTACAGGAGAGTATGGAGGGGAGGGGAGGGGCCTAGAAAGGTCCTGTCCTGAGAACCTTTTTGGGCAGCCTGAAATGTGTGTGTGCCCTGGTGCTGCAGGCCTGTGCTCTAGAAGGGAACCTGGAGTTGGAACTGCTGCGAGCAGCATGCATGTGCAAGGGGGTGATCTGCTGCCGGATGACACCCCTTCAGAAGGCCCAGGTGGTGGAGCTGGTGAAGAAGTACAAGAAGGTGGTGACACTGGCCATCGGGGATGGGGCCAATGACGTCAGCATGATCAAAGGCATGTGAGCCCCCAGGCTTGCCCTTTCCTTCCTCTATTGGCAAAACTGATCTGGGTGACACTGTGTTACTGGCTCACACTCCTGTATATCATATATATTGTACATTGGTACTGCTTTTCAATTACATTCATGCTCCTCTATACCTGCATTCCCATTTATTTACACATATATACATCAGCCCATACCCAGAGGTATGTATGCACATTTAGATTCATTTCCTTAACATTTATACACATATAGATACACACAGCTCCCACAAGAAACCATGCATATATACACAGAACAGGCTATGCTACTACCACACTATCTTTCTGAGATGGCATCAAAGCCCACAGAAAGGACCCCTGGACAGAAGTCATAATCTGTTCCTTTTCTGAGGGCTTTAGGCCTGAGCAAAGTTAGGCTGAAGACAGGCCGCCCAACCATGGAATTAACTGTGAGGCCCAATGCAGGGATCTTTTCCGCCCTAAGGCAGTGTTCTAGAGAGCTTGCCCTGACTCCTCTGGCTGGAAGAGAATAGCAGACTCACTGATACTTGGGACCAACAGAAACAGATGGCTGAAACTGGTTTTAGTTTCAGCTGAATGTTGTTAGCCTCCAGCAGCTTGTAGTTCTGTGAGATATGGACAACATCTTGAGGTATTCCAGTCCAGCCTCCCTCCATACAGGAAACACTAGCAGATATTCCACTAGGAAGTGTTCTTTCTCTCTCCCCCAGTTTCTAGAATGTATCTGTTTTTTTAGGACCTTAGAGTTTTTAATTATCCATTAAGCAATGCAATAGTTCTGTGCAAGAAAAATCAATGAATTTACCTACACTACAACAGACTAATTAAAAAGTTTTAGGAACTTCCATGTTATCTTCTTTATCCAGAAAAAGTCACCTTAGACTTCCTGAAGAACAGTAACAAAGTAATAGATCACTTATTCCTCCCAACAGTTGGATTTTAGCTGCTTAGATAAATTCAGATAATTAAATATTGTGTTAGATTGGCATCCATCCTGCATTTCTAATTGATTTAAGTGGCTTCACGAGATATGAAGAAATGTTTACCTCAACATCTGTACAGTAAGACAGAGCCCAGATGGCTACAGTAGGTGCAAAAACCATTCAAGACCATTTCTAAAACTAGACATGGCAGGCCTTCATGAGCAGCAGCACCCAAAACAGTGCAGATGAAGGAGCTGTTCTCTGACCTGGGGGGCAGCCCGCTAAGGAGAAAAGGCTCCCCTAAGTGCCATTGTGAGCTGCGTCTAACTGTTTTCCAAATGTGAAATAAGGGATTTGTGCCACACGACCTCAGCCTTCCTTTTACACTTTCACCTTCTGTGACTGAGAAGCTTCTGGGGCTTCTTTTGCAGCTGCCCACATTGGGGTCGGTATCAGTGGCCAGGAGGGAATGCAGGCCGTGCTCAACAGCGACTTCACCTTCTCCCAGTTCCACTACCTCCAGCGTCTACTCTTGGTCCACGGCCGCTGGTCCTATAATCGCATGTGCAAGTTTCTCAGCTACTTCTTTTACAAAAACTTCACCTTCACTCTGCTGCACTTCTGGTATTCCTTCTACAACGGGTTCTCTGCACAGGTAGGAGGTCAGGTGGTATTTCCCACTTTGGAAAACGGGTCTGCTCTGTCATCCCCACTTCAGCCAGCTGGGACTTTTTCTCCCCCAGAGACCTAATGTCTGACATGCTGCCATCCATCTGTAAAGCTCCTCACCCGTGCCCATCCCATCTCCGAACCCTACACTTCACCTGAGATTTCCCAGCCCTGATTTATCTGGCCTGGCTCTGATGTGGCCTTGACTCCTACCTTCAGAATTCTCCCATAAGATATTTTCAACTTTTTCCTGACAGAGACCTAGAGTTTCCAAACATATGTGTAATGGGAGTTTTTTCTTTCTTCCTTCCTATTTTTTTAAGCATTCAAAGTAATCTTTATGGAACAGGCTAAGCCTCAAGAGGCCAGCAGGCTGGTTATGGTGTTCACCTATAGCCATACTTGGAAACATAGCTTCCCTTTATTTCTCCTTCCCCAACCCAAGAACCCCCTCCAAAAAATCCCACACACTATTTTTGTTCTAATGATTTTTTTAAACTATAAGAGACAGTTTATTTAGAACGTCTCAGAGGTAGCAGTAGTGAGCCATAGAAGAAATGGGTTCAGGATCAAGTTATAGAGACAAAAGAAGGGCTCTTGGAGCACCTGGGGAGGAGAGGGGAGGGGCAGGGCTTGGGTGTGCTCCAGAGAGAGAGCCCCACTGGGTCCTCCATTCTGAGGGCTTTTATCTGGAGGTAGATTCATCAGCTTTCCAGGTGTGTCTCCTCAGCATCATGGTCTCCACTGATTGGTCATCACCAGAGCAGAGGGGGGGGTCATTAGTCATGCAGCTGGTCCTGATGTCAGCCATGGCATCTGGTTTTGCTGCTTTTCTGGCTCTGAAACTGAAACACAGCTAAAGGCTAGATGTCATCTCCAGGGGTTAATAGTTAAGGGAGTGTATGTGCAAGGGCTTGTAGTTTTGCCTGTTGCTAGGCACCATCTACACCTGGCATTTCTACTCAGGAGTTTCTCAAAGATTCCCAAGAGAAACAACCTCCAGAATAATTCTCTTGGGAGATCCCTACTACCTCTGTTGCCTTAGGCTCCAGGAGAAAAGGACTAGTCAGCAGACAGAAGTAGACTTGTGTACCTGCAGTGTTTAACAAAGCAGGTCTGGTTTGTGGGAGGTGTAGGTATGTGCATGTACGTGTTGCTGCTGACCTCTTGTGGCTAGTAAGGAAAGGAGCCCTCTCTAGGCCCTAGGATGGAGCACCTAGATAGGGAAAGTCAGTAGGTTATCCTGCTTGCCAATGTTAGAAAGTGTCCAGTGTTATAGAAGCTACTGAATGCCATAAAGCAGATAAAGAAAAAAGCCCAAAGGTTTACATTCCTGAGGGGTATAACTAGCATTCCCTAGTACTCTCTGGATCCTTTCTGTGCAGGGAGGAGGCAGTGCAGGTCATGGTAGGGTTGGTCCAAATCAACCTCATAAGGTTGGCCACAAACAAGCTTGATATAGCCTTGCCTCAGTCTGGTAGCCAGAGTTCTAGGTAGAGTAGGACCAATAGAGACTGGAGTCAGCCATCTCAGATTTCTGAAATTCAAATCTTACTCTAAATTAGTGATGGATAATTGGGGGGGGGGGGGGCGCGCCGAGGCGTGGCGAGAAAGGGCTGCCTGTGACCTGGGAGGTGGAGCTGGGACTTTGGAGAAGAGTAGAATCTAAGAAATCTCCTTGGTATCCTTCCAGACAGTTTATGATACCTGGTTTATCACTTTCTACAACCTGGTCTACACCTGCCTCCCTGTCTTGGGCTTGAGTCTATTTGACCAGGTAAGACTGGCAGCAAACCTTTAGTCAGAGATGAAGCCCCTGGGCCCTTGAGGAATATTCCCAAGAGTGAGGAGGACAGAAAGAGCTGGGCTCTACAAAACCAAGTGTAAATGGAATAATTTCCAGAGCAAGGAAGGGGGCTCATCACTGGAGAGGTATCATGGGGTAGAGAATCCTCCACATAGATTAATCATCAGTTTTAGAAATCCAAGCTTTCTTGTGTCCATTTTATCTTTGTAGAGAGTAACATGAAAATTGTGCTGTACAATAATTTGAGTATGTACCAAAGTAGTGAAAGGAAATAGAGTCATTGGGGCAGGACTAGCTAAAGCAAGGGACTTTAAGAGAGGAGAGACCCATACAGAGATAAGGAGATAAGCCAATGCAGGGAGGCCTAGATGAGGGTTCTTGAAGGCTAAGCATGGAAGTATGGGTATGATACCTTTGAATTATAGGAAGTCAGCCCAAGGGAGCCATCTGTCCCTGTCAGAAATATCCTGGGCATTGGAGGTCCTGGTGCCCTACCTCTCTCTCTTCTTCTACCTCAACCTCCAGTCTTGGGCACATGGAATAGAAAAGGAGTCTCCAAAGAGAAATAAAGTAGCTGAAAGAGGACATCATGGGAGCATGGTTCCCAATCTCCAGCAGGGTAGGAAGGAAAATTCTCCATGACGTAGCTGCCAGCCTCAGAGCAGCAAGAGGGATGAGTTGGGTCACTCAGCAGTCCTAACTAGCGTCAGTGGTCTAATTCTAGGGATCCACACCTCTCAAAACAAGCCCCAAGCTTTGTTACCCAGAGTTTCAGATTTAGGAGAAGAGGATGATCCAATGTCATCCATGTAGAGAATCCTCTTACCTGAGTCACCAGTAGCCATGGGAAGGTGAGAGGCATCACAGAACATGGATACCTCCAATCAACTCTCTGGTCCCCGTTGGCTTCCCCCTCTCCTCCCACTGGAACACTTAAAACTGGGGACTCGTATCCCAACTGCCTCCCCCACCCCAAGATCCAATCCTCCCTTCCAGCTATCCCAATCCTAATTGTCTCCTTTCTTAAAGTCCCCAATCCTCAGTGCCTCTAGGTCAGTGATGGCGAACCTATGACACGCTTGTCAGAGGTGACATGCGAACTCATTTTTTTGGTTGATTTTTCTTTGTTAAATGGCATTTAAATATATAAAATAAATACAAAAAATGTAAGTCTTTGTTTTACTATGGTTGCAAATATCAAAAAATTTCTATATGTGACACGGCACCAGAGTTAAGTTAGGGTTTTTCAAAATGCTGACACACTGAGCTCAAAAGGTTCGCCATCACTGCTCTAGGTCCTTCCCACCATCTTGACCTTCTCCTAGCTTTCTTCCACCACCTAGATCCTTGCCTAGAGAGTAGGACTTCAAGCAGTGTCTGTGGTCACTGATCTGTCCTCTGGTCCCACTTCTCAAGTAATCCATGAGGAAGCTCCTAGGCAGCTGGCAGCAGTTTCAGTGTGGGGAGAAGCCTCTACTCTGATGGAGATGGGACCTTCCTGAGCCTTCCTCCTTACCTTCTGGTGTTTCCAGGATGTGAATGAAACATGGAGCCTACGCTTCCCAGAGCTGTATGAGCCAGGCCAACTCAACCTCTATTTCAACAAGAAGGAATTTTTGAAGTGTTTAGTACATGGGATCTACAGTTCCTTCGTGCTGTTCTTTATACCTATGGGTACCATTTTCAACTCAGTGCGCAGTGATGGGAAGGAAATCTCTGACTACCAATCCTTCTCCCTGATAGTGCAGACCTCCTTGCTTTGGGTGGTCACAATGCAGGTGTGGACGGTAGTGGTGGGGGTAAGGGCATTGGATGGGGAGACTGTCTGGAAGAGAGGGAGGGAAGCAAGGAGGGAAGGTGGGAAGGGAGAATCCTCTATTATAGAATTGGAGAATGGAAGTGGTTGATAGGTCCCAGGTTATAGAATATTGCACATAAGAGGGTGTTTTTCAGATTGTCCTGGAGACAACCTACTGGACGATGATAAACCACTTATTCACCTGGGGTAGCCTGGGTTTCTACTTTTGCATCTTACTCTTCCTGTACAGTGATGATGGCTTGTGCGTAATATTACCCAATATCTTCCAATTCCTAGGTAAGGCTCTGTCCAGTGTGTGGCAAGGGGAGGGGGGAGGTTAATAAATGTCTATTGAGAAGCTATTACTCTGTGCTAGGCTCCGTGGGGATAGATAGGAACAAGACATGGCCGTTGCCCTAAAAGGACTCAGAATCTAGCTAGAGGAAATATTTTACCTTATAGAGTTTTAAGACATTTTTAATTTCTTATCTAATTTGATCTTTACAAGCATCCTCTGAGGTAGTCAGAGCAAGAATTATTAGCACCATTTTAGAGACTGAAGGTTTTTAAATTTTAAATGACTCAAATCTAGGTCTCCTGGTTCCCAGTCCAGTATTCTTTTCACTGTGGCATCCTGCCTTATTGTCTCCCATGTTAATTTCCCTTCTTTCCTCTTCACTCTGATGAGGACAGGGAGAGTACATATGTAGATGTAGCTGGCTCCCACTTCTATCAAGCCATTCATTCCCCCTCCAAAAGTCCTCTATCCCACTTTTGTGTCCAGTCCAACGCTCTATGATTCCTATAACCAACCTCCACCTCTCCTGTCCTGCCCAGCCTTTAGAGGGAGACAAAGGCATGTGGATTCACAGTGACTTTGGCTGTAAAAAGGACCTCAGTGCAATTCTTTTGCATTTATATTATTTCTGAGGAGACTAAACTGTCACCAAATCAATAACTTCCTTCTTTGGACTGCAGAGGTATCTAAGTTCTGGCTGACAGCCCCTTCCTCTATGCTCTGGTTCAGCCTTTCCCCTCCTGGCTCATTGTTTGCAGGTGTGGCAAAGAACACTCTGAATGTGCCACAACTGTGGCTGAGTATTGTCCTCAGCGTGGTCCTCTGTGTGCTGCCAGCCCTTGGGTACCAGTTTCTCAAACCACTATTATGGCCCTTAAGTGTGGATAAGGTGAGTGAAACAGGGAATCTACTGAGATATAATTCAATTCATGACCCTCTTTGCCTTTTCCTCTGTGGATAAAAACCCTGTCCCCCTGCTCTGGCTATAGGTTTTTGACACAATTCATGGCTTGAGACATCCACTGACATACCCAGTCCGGAGTAAACTGAAAATGACAGGCTCTCGACGTTCTGCCTACGCATTCTCCCATAAACAGGGCTTTGGGCCCCTCATCACTTCTGGCATGTTTATGAAGTCCAAGTGGCCCAGGAAAACCATTGCTCATAAAAAGTAGAGAGCTTTAGGGAAACCCCAAAGGAGTCAGTCATTGCTCTTCCTCCCTTGTTTTCACCCAGCTTAGTGAGGAGGCTTAGTTACCCCGGGAAAGCAGCATAAACCTGCGCCTCCACTCTCCCTCCAGGGCTCAGCCCCTTCACCCCCTAGCAGGCTGTGCCCAGGTAAGGCAAAGAAATGTAAAGAAAGAGCCCCCAGATATCCGTCAGAGTTGCAGCATTTCAAGAAAAAGTGACTTTAGGCCTCCCTTCTATCAACCCTTCTAAGTTTTAGTCCAGACAAGCAAATGTGGAAGTAGTGGGCAAAAAGGGGCAGTGTGAGGAAGGGAAGAAAAAAATAGAACCTAAGAACCTGACTCGGGGTCCTGTTTTCCATACTCAGAACAACCATTAACCTTGCTAGAGCCCCACACAAACAGTCCCATCCAGGCACCCTGCTCAGGTTTGTCTGGGGGATTTAGGAAGAGTCTTTTATTGGCCTTGGGTAGCAAAAGGAGGAGACATCTGTGAAAATAATGGTCATAAGAAGCTGAAGGAGAGTATCTGGACCAAAAGAAAAGAAGTGGTTCTTGCCTTAAAGACAGCTCAAAATTTTGCCTTCTTCTCTCTTTGATGCCTTTAACCCAAAAACTGATACCTTTTTGGGCCTCAGAATTGGGAGGAAGAAATTGCAGAGGATTAAATCTTTTCTTGAGGGGGTGTAGCCATAATTGGTGAACGTTTGTCTTTATTCCATAAAATTATTTTGAGAAGAAATTGTATTTACTTGGGAAATTGTTTGTAAAAATGTTGGTGGAGCAATAAATTGCTTATTTTGGAGTGGAGAGATTTGTATGGTCTGTTGGGGCCCCAGGGACAATAACATAGTCCAAGCAATATCATTAAGCCACAGACCCCACCACCCTCCCCCTTCAAATTAAACCAGCATTTCCCTTTCCCCCTTTTTCTCTCCTTTTTAAAACTCCATGCCACTCTTCTGCCCCCTGCTGCTAAACTCTTTCTTGACCTCAGTATGACCACAATATTTAACCATATAGCTCTGTCCTCTTATCACACCTTAAATGTTGATTCCCAAAGCTCAGCACTAGGTTCCCTGCTCATCGTTCTCTTACACTTTTCCTGAGTGATTTTATCCAAACTCATGATACATTTACCAACAAAAAGATTCTCAATTCTCTCTCGATCCAAGATCTCTCTTCTGAAATCCAGATCCATTTACTAAACTGACTCTGAAACCCTTCATGTAGTTGAATCTCAGGAAACTCACACTCAACCCACCAACCTGTAATTACCATTTCCCCCCAAGATTTCATCCCAGGATGCTACCACCATCATTCCAGTCACCCAAGGCAGAATAATAGGAATCATCCTATAGTCTTCCTCTCCAGGGGTCCTCAAACTATGGCCCGCGGGCCACATGCAAATACAAATATTGTATTTGTTCCCGTTTTGTTTTTTTTACTTCAAAATAAGATATGTGCAGTGTGCATAGGAATTTGTTCATAGTTTTTTTTTAAACTATGGTCCAGCCCTCCAACGGTCTGAGGGACAGTGAACTGGCCCCCTGTTTAAAAAGTTTGAGGGCCCCTGCCTAGTCTGATGTCTAATAAGTCATGAGATCGTGTGAATTCTGCATCTTTATTATGTCTTGTTTTCCGTTCCCTCCATTATTACTACCATTGCCCTGGTTCAGACTTTAATCATCTCTCACCTGGATTGCTGCATAAACTCTCCCAACCCATCTTCCTGGCTTTCTCCTATCCAGAGCATCCCCAGAGTAATCTGTCTGAAAGGCAAACTTAATCATGTCAAACCCCAGCTTTGCATCTGTTGAGGGCTTCCCAGGTCTTCTGGATCAAAATTTGGACATTTTTTTAAAAATATATTTTATTGATTTTTTACAGAGAGGAAGGGAGAGGGATAGAGAGTTAGAAACATCGATGAGGGAGAAGCATCAATCAGCTGCCTCCTGCACGCCCCCGACTGGGGATGTGCCCGCAACCAAGGTACATGCCCTTGACCGGAATTGAACCTCAGACTCTTTAGTCCGCAGGCCGTGGCTCTATCCACTAAGCCAAACCGGTTAGGGCAAAATTTGGACATTTTATTATTGGGCCCTCTTTAGCCTTGTCTTTCACTACTCCCCCTTCTGCATTCTATTTCTGTCCTTCATGTCATCAATCATGCTGTTCTCATATCCCAAAATGCTCTTCTTTGCCCCCTTCTTCATCTAGCAAACTCCTAATCATCCTTCAAAACTCAAAATAGTTGGAACTAGATAGAGGCGGTGGTTGAACAACACTTTGTACTAAATGCCACTGAATCGTATACTTTAAAATGGTTAATTTTATGTTCTATGAATTTCACCTCAATTCTTTTTAAGAAGCTCAGATTAGGCATTATCTCCTCCAAGGGCTTCCCCTAGTTTCTCAATGTGATTTATATACCTATCCTATTTATTCAATTGCTCCCCTGTGCATACGTCTATCACTGACACTTTTCACAGGGCATTTTAATCATTTATTTACTTGTCTATTCATAGCATGTAATGGGCCTTTAATAAATGTCTGCTGAATGAATGAACAAATGAAAGAATTGAAATCTGCTTCTCTGCCTATTTTTCTCGTTTCCCTAAATAGCACCACCACCCAATAAATACCTCAAACCAGAAACTTGGAAGTCCTTCTGGACTCCTCCCTTGTGTTCCTCTAATCCAATCCACTCTGTTACCAAGTTCCACTTACTCTGTCTTAGAAATGTCTTCAAATCTTCCCCTTCTTATTCATCTCCAGTTCCATTGCTTTCATCATTTCTTGCCTATTACCTGGCAACATCCTCCTCTCTGGTCTCCCTGCCTCTGACTCTGCTTCTTTTCAATTCATTATCCACACCACAGAGAATGAGCCTTCAAAAGTACAAATCAGATCACGTCATTTGCCAGTTTAAAATTCTTTAGTGAGTCCTCACAACTTCCCTACCTTGGTGCTGCCTACCTCTCCATCTTTATACCCTCATTTCTGCCATACCAAACTATACGCAGTTCCTCCAATTTTCCATCATCTTCAGAAGCCTTTATGCTTTGGACCTTTCTATTCTGTCTGTTAGTATACATATCTCTCCTTCATAGCTAATGTCTACTGCTCTTCACTCCCAGTTTTGGTCGCTTCCTCTGGGAGACTTCACTGACACCCAAGCTCCTATTCGCTAAACCACCTTGTACATTTCCCTTATTTCTACTACCAAGAGTTGAATGTATTTTCACTCACGTGCCTATTTTAATTGTGGTTTACTTCTCTGCTAGGCCATGATGATCTCCTTGAGGGCGAGAACTTTGTGTCATTTTTGTGTACCTATCACCCAGGAGACTGCTAGCACTTAGATTGCTGTTTTTCAATAAATGAGTAAATGAATGAAATCTACCACCTATTTGTCCTAAACTTGTCTCTTACTCTGTTCTTTCAAAATGAATCTTATCCTTTGGCATCTCATTTCCAGTTATACTTTAGGGGCCTTTTTTTTTTTTTAATATATTTTATTGATTTTTTACAGAGAGGAAGGGAGAGAGATAGAGAGTTTGAAACATCGATGAGAGAGAAACACCGATCAGCTGCCTCTTGCACATCCCCTCCTGGGGTTGTGCCCGCAACCAAGGTACATGCCCTTGACCGGAATCGAACCTGGGACCCTTCAGTCCGCAGGCCGACGCTCTATCCACTGAGCCAAACCGGTTAGGGCTAGGGGCCTTTTTTTATGAAACATGGTTACTCATGGTCTCCCACTTAAGAAATTTGTACAAATAAAATTTGGACCAATGATATTCCCCTCAAGCCCCTGAACAATTGGCATTCTCTCTCAGTGGTTTATATAAATCTTGGGAAATCTGAATCAGTCTCTGCTGAGGATCCAACACATTCCAAAGTGAGGTGTGATGACCATGCAAGACTTGCAAAAAGGGGGTCTGAGCCTTGGCTGGTGTACTCAGTGCACCAAAGGAATGGGGGTTCAATTCCCAGTCAATGGCATGTACCTGGGTTGCAGGTTTGATCCCCAGCCCCAGTCAGGGCACGTAGCGTGTGCAGGAGGCAACTGATCTCTCTTTCCCCCTCTCCCCCTCTCCCCCTCTCCCCCTCTCCCCCTCTCCCCCTCTCCCCCTCTTCCCCTCTCCCCCTCTCCCCCTCTCCCCCTCTCCCTCTCCCCCTGCCACTCCCTTCCACTCTATCTAAAGTCAATGGAAAAAAATATCCTTGGGCGAGGATTAACACACACACAAAAGAGATGTGCGATGAAAAAATTGTAGCACTTAATCATTTCACCCACCTTGAGAAAAGCGCCAGAAATTCAGGCATTAGAGTGAGATCTTTAGACAGACTTGCTAGAGGGCTTTGAGTCCCCCACCCCAGTTCAATTCAAGTTGAGATGGTGTTAAGGAAATTACTTGGAGAGATTGATATGATTAATGTGTTTGGGGGACCCAAGAGAACTCATACCTGACATAACTGGAAAATCTAAAAAGCAAGAGAACAATTAACTATTTGTTCTCTGGCAGAGCAAGTCAAGGTGGCTATGATGAGATTGGCCTAATATTCCCGCTATCTTCCAGGACAAAGGGATGCATGGGTGCTCCCCATAGACCAGATATGAGCTACATAAGAGACCTAGTAGAGTGTCTTTATCTTGTCAGAGATAGCATCTGAAAGGTTGAGGAGACCTCAGCAGAAGGAAACATGAGATAATGCTGATAAATGCCTACAGATTTCTAATTAGATAGAAGGTTGTTTTGGCCAAAGGTAAACTGAGTGGGGGCGGGAGGGGGGGGGGCGTGAAAGGATTAAGGAAAGACAGATAAGAGAATGAAAGCTGGGTCTCGGTGGGACGGGACGCTGCTCCCTGATGAGGAGACAGCGCCAGCGCCCACAAGCTGTATCTTTATTTTATAGCAGATGCCACGAGGCAAAGTAGGGGCGTGATCACGTTGTTTACAGCATTCTCGTGAGTTTCAACCCTACTTAACTACACGCACCTGAACTCTCTACCACAAGGCACGTGGGGCAACGTGTTCGGACCATAGGTTCAAGCTTTAACTACCACAGCCGTTGCCTATAACTGTGCTGGGAGGGCCCTGCCCTCCAGCTGGGACTTGCACTAGTCCTTCCATTCGTCCGAGGCTTGGACCTTCCATTAGTCCGAGGCTTGGACCTTCCATTAGTCCGAGGCTTGGACCTTTCATTAGTCCGAGGCTTGGACCTGGCCAAAACACTGTAGCCGCGCCCCATAGAAGGTTGCCTGTGGGTGGGGTTGATTTTCTGTGAATGGGGCATGGGGTAAATTTTATATATATAGTATTTTTATTGATTTCAGAGAGAGAGGGAGAAAGAGATAGAAACACCAATGGTGAGGGAGAATCATTGATTGGCTGCCTCTTGCATGCCCCACACTGGGGACTGAGCCCACCACCTGGGCATGTGCCCTAACTGGGAATTGAACCGTGACCTCCTGGTTCATAGGTTGACAACCACTGAGCCACTCTGGCCAGGCAAATTTTCTATATCTTGATTTTGAAGTGGTTACATGGGTGTATACATTTGTCAAATCTTATCAAACTATACACTTAAAATCTGCATTTTATTGTAGATTATACTTCAATAAAATTGATTTTTTAAATGCCTAGGGGTTTCAAAGGAGTTGTAAGTGACCAACTATGTAATACTGTCAACAATAAAAAATATTTTTTTAAGTAGATAGTAAGTGAATCGACTTTCTACAACTCTGAAATTAAATTTTTATATAAGCATAGGAAAATAATTTTACTCTTATTAAACTTTTATATATATTATGAACAAATATTACAAGCTCCTTAAAAAAAAGAGTGTAGATATTTATTTTTCTTGGACGAGCTATAGTGAGCATTATAAACTAATAGATTTTACTTAAAGAGAATTGAAGTTTAAAACAAATAAAAACCCCAACTAACTGACAATCATAGTCTTTAGAGTCTATGCATGAGTAGCTATAGTACAGCAGAAGACTTCTGGGAAACTGGAGGAAAAGAAATTTTAAAATGTTGTATATAAGCTATTAAAATAGCTGGCTACATAATCCTTTATATTTAGAAAATGTGATTTTATTAGTGGACACTCTAATAGCAATGATTTTAAAAAGGCTATTTTTCCTATTGATAAAAAAGACAAAGGGAATAAATCCACCCTCTTTAAAGTAACTAGGTATAGGAGAAATCTCCACCAACAGGGAGGGACTCTGAAAAACCTCCGAAAGGGCTCCTTGAGGAAGAGTTGGCTTTAGATACCTGCCAAGCACTAAAATTAGTTTGTGATACTATTAGTTGAGTAAGAACCTTGCTCATCTCTTCTCCTTCCAACATGCTCAAAACCTGGAGAAAGAGAGTTAGCAAGCTGGGAGCAGGAGAAGAGGGAGTGGGAGAAGGTAGACATCCAGGCGCCACCCCCATTTCCCACTCAACATGGCCATTTGCAGTAAGGCCAAGATGAAAATGGCAAAAGCCTTTATTTTATGTATTTATTTATTTATTTATCTATCTATCTATTTATTTATTTATTTATTTATAATCCTCACCCAAGGATATTTTTTCCATTGATTTTCAGAGAGAGTGGAAAAGAGAGAGGGAGAGACAGAGAGAAATATTGATGTGAGAGAAACACATTGACTGGTTGCCTCCTGCACACGCGCTGACCAGGGCCCAGGTCAGGGAGAAGCCTGCAACTGAGGTATGTGCCCTTGACCAGAATTGAACCTGGGACCCAACGCTCTATCCCAGTGACGGCGAACCTATGACACCCATGTCAGAGGTGACACGCGAACTCATTTTTTTGGGTTGATTTTTCTTTGTTAAATGGCATTTGAATATATAAAATAAATATAAAAATATAAGTCTTTGTTTTACTATGGTTGCAAATATCAAAAATTTCTATATGTGACACGGCACCAGAGTTAAGTTAGGGTTTTTCAAAATGCTGACACGCCGAGCTCAAAAGGTTCGCCACCACTGCTCTATCCACTGAGCCAAAATAGCTAGGGCAAGCCTTAATTTTAAAGTCTGAAGTTTAAAAATGATTTCACTAGTCTGGCCTCTTTAATAAAGTCTCATTCCTGGAGACAGCCCCACAAGGGGCTTTCTGAAGCTGGGTTGGGCCTCCTTACATCAAGTTCAAGTTTACATGGGCAAGGTTTCTCATCTGCAGCCTCAGGAACAAGGAGAGATCACAGGACCATGTGGTTCACCTGCACCTTTTTCTTTGAGAATTTGTGGGGGAAATAACCTTATTTATCACTGCCAGAAACAGGAAAACGAGGGAGCATTGTCCTAGCCCCAACATTTCCCTGCAATTCTGGCCCCAAGTCCTCTAAGATACATGCGAAGAGTGTTGGAAAAGACTCAGCATTTGAAGCATCCCGGAGTCATCCCAGACTATTGGCTCTACTCAACCCCCAATCCCAGCCCCCAATGACACATTTCATTGAAGTCCGACAGATTCTACACCCTAAACTCTCTTGACTCTATCTCCTCTTATCTAACCCCTCAGCCACTGTCCTAATTCAGGCCCTCTCACTTCTCATCCTAATCACCTAACTGGCCTCTTTACTTTCCTTTAATTCAATATTCACACTCCAACTAGAGTGGGATTTCCAAATTGCAATTCTGTTCAAAATACTGGTAATAATGCAAGATGTTTCTGCCCATAACAATGCAAATGAATCCTGTTTCCAGTGCTGCAAATTAACTTTGGTAGAAAATAGACATTTCTAGAAGTCAAATCCTCATTTGAACTGATTTTAGTATCTTACTGGTTCCCTCATTAATTAGTGAGTTTAATATGTGTTTATTTTATATTTGTATAAGACATGATTTTATCTTTTTGGAAATTATCCCTTGACACAAATAACAGGAAGTAACCCACACTTGCTGAATGAGACTGTGTGAATGGATAGAAGGATGTGTCATCAACCCAGGGCAGGAATCAAGCTGGCTTCAGTAAGAAGTGGAACGGGCTGCTGGAAGGCCCCAAGAACGGGGGACCCCTCTTTATACAACAGGCGGAGTCTTCTTAGCAAATAGGATTTCTCTGCTACTCAGGCCATTTGGCAGGTTAAAGATGGTCACACACAGTTTTCAGATTTCCATTATAAGTCTAACCATGAGTAAGGGTGTAGTTCTCTCTCCCCCAAGTCCAGATTCTCAGGGAAGGGATTCTAACTGGCCTACTTTGGGATAAGTCTCCACCCTGGACCATTGAACTGTACAAATGTGGCTTTTCATTGGTCCCCCTGCTGGTAGCCCAAGCCCTCTCCACCCTCAGAATTTTATTTCTAAAGTTTGTATTTGATTTGCCATTCCCGCCTCCACATAAAGCCCTCCAGTGTCTCCGCTGCTTACTGGTGAGTTCCTTAGTATATCACAGGAGGCTCTGCAACGTCACACCCCTGACCATTTCTGCTGTGCTCTCTCCATTGCACCCCACACCTCCATCATAGCAGTTATGTTGCCCCTTTGTTCTTTGCTCAGGCTGATTCCTCCACACCCTTTATCTCCCACTCATGCTTTAAAACCCAGGTCACACCACTTGTGTGAGGCCTGAGGAGGCATGACACAAAGTGACACCTGCTTTCTTGACTGGGACCCAGCAAGCCTGTGAGTGCCCAGAGCACAAGGCACAGTCTCTGACTCTTTCACGGAGCATGGTACCTAGTGTGCTTCTAATAACTATTCGCTGAACGACCCCCTGCCCCCACCTGCCGTTCGCTAGAAGAAGGAGACAATAGGATCCTCGATGTCTCACACACCCTGTCCACCATAGGAGTGGGAAGCGCATGAGTTTTGTGAAAGAAAAAATTATTCATGACACTTGTTAAAAATGGTAACACAGACTTTATTTAAGGGGGACCTTTGTGATAAGTTTTGGGACCACTGCAATGAAGTCTTGCAGTGGAAGAGAGATTGAGCTCAACTCAGATCCCAACAAGGACAAGTAGGGATTGATAGCCAAGGAACAAGGGTGGGGGTCAGAGAATGGAAAATTAGTCTTGCGCTAGCCAGTTTGTCTCATTGGTTAGAGCATGGCCCACAGACTGAAGACCTGCAGGTTCAATTATGAACAAGTGCACGTACCTCATTTGCAGGCTCAATCCCTGGCCCCTTCAGGGTGAATGCTGGAGGCAACCAATCGATGTGTCTCTCTCACTCCCTGCCACTCTCTCTTTAAAAAAATCAGTGGAGAAAATATCCTCAGGTGAGGATTAACAACCACAACAAAAAAGAAAGAAAAGTAGTCTTCCTCTATTCAGGCTGTTACAATACTACCAGATTGGGTAGCTTATAAGCAACAATAACTTTTCAGTTCTGGAAGCTGGAAGCCCAAAATCAGAGTGCTGAGTAGGTTCTTTTTCCCTCAGGTTGCAGACTTCTTGCAGGATTGGTCAAGGAAGCTCTGTGAGATTTTTTAAAAGATATTCTTATTGATTGCAGAATGGAAGGGAGAGGGAGAGAGAAACATCAATGATGAGAGAGAATCGTCAATCTGGCCGCCTCCTACACGCCCCTCACTGGGGATGGAGCCCGCAACCCAAGCATGTGCCCTTGACCGGAATCGAACCCAGGACCCTCCAGTCCGTAGGCTGACGCTCCATCCACTGAGCCAAGCCAGCTAGGGCAGGTCTGTGAGACCTTCATGAGCACTAAACTTATTCATGTGGGCTCCACCCTCATGACCTCATCACGTCCCAAAGGCCCCCATCTACAAATACCTTTGGGTGTCAGGATTTCAACATGTGAATTTGGGACCATAGCACTTGGTCTTACATTCGCGTGGACCACAGCATCCAGACAACAGCAGTTACTAAGAGGAAACGTCAGGGGTAAGGGTTCCTTGCTAGACTGATTCAACAAAATTCTGGCTGACGCCAGCCCAGGGTGGTAAGATATCCAGGTGGTCAAATACTAAGCAGGGGGAATCTTCACTAAACTGACCGACCAGGATCCTTGCTCAGACGGGACTCTACAAGGCCAGCGAGGGAAGCCCAAGGCCAAGCCCGGGTCCAGCAGAGGACTCAGAAGGGCCTGACTAAAGTTTTGGTCAAAGGAGAGAGCCTCTGTCAGTTCCAGATCTTACCAGGGCTGCTTAAGCCTGGCTGTCCGTGGGGTGCTTTCAAAATCCTCAAAGCCTGCCACCACCCCAGTGATTCCGATTCAATCGGTCTCAGCTGAGATCAGGCCTTGGTTCTGCTGTTTTTCCGTTTTCCCCAAGAGCTTCTCCTTGGGTGGCGGGATGGCCCGTCTCTTTTCGGCGGAGGTGGCTGAGCAGCTGCACCTGCCTGGGAAACCAGGGGGCCCGCGCCCGCCCGGGGCTCCAGGTTCCAGCCCACCCAGCCCGGCTCGGGCGGACACCACCCCGAAGGGGCGGCGCGCGGGCCGCAGGAGGCGGGGCCCCGGCCGCAGCCCGGCCGCGCCCTCGCGGGCAAGCACTGCGCGTGACTCGCTGCGCCCTTCTCCGCGGAGCCCAGGAGGCGGCGGGCACCCCGAGCCCAGCGGCTCGGACCCACGCGCCGTCCGGAGGGGCGGCTGCAGGGCATTCCAGGCTGGACCATCGGCCTCGCAGGCGCAGGGGGACCGGGCGTTACCAACCCGCCCGGAGAGGAGGGGGCGCCGGCCTGCCCCGCTGCAGCGCCATCTCACGAGGGGGCGAGACGCCGCCGCCGCCGCTGCAGGATCGACCACGTGAGGCGAGAGACCAGGTAGGAGGCCTCTTCGCGGCCCGCGGGGTCCGGGCTGCCCTTCGCCCTCACGCCCGAATGACCCCTTGGAAGAAGGCCCTCTGGCTGCCCCCTTGCCCAGCGCTCGGCACCGCCCTGCCCCTCAGCGCCGTCCCCTCGCTCCCTCGTCCCCATCCTCCCGTCCGCTCGGACCGTCTGGACCCAACCCCTCCTCCGTCCTCTTCCTGACCCTTCAACTCCACCATGCACGGAACCTGCCGACACCCAGGGCTACCTCTCCCTTTGGGAGTCACCCCAGATCCAGCCCAACCGTCTCCTCCAACTGTCCCCCCGGAGACACCGCTCCGCCGACGCGCGCCCAGGGCTCATCGTTGCGCCCCTGCCCCTGGGACCGGCCTGGGGAGCGCGGGGGCCCCGCCTGCAGCCCGGGACTGCGGCGGGACCTCCGCACGGCCAGCCCGGCCGCTCCTCGGCGTTCCCCGCCCCTCGGTACCGGGTTCCCAAGTTGGCCATCTGCCGGGATGGGAACTCGGGTGCATCCCGTTTTACCTCGCGAAAACCTCTGGCCTGGCCGTTTGCCAGCGCCCTGCCGCTGCGCTTACCTGCTGCGAAGGGCGCCGGGGTTCTGCTGCCCCGGACTGGGCACTGGCGTGGGGCGGCCAGGCTGCCCCTGCGGACCCCGGGGGACTGCCCGGAGGCCAGGACCGCGCACTGCTCATTTGTATCCCCAGTGCCCAGGACGGGGTGCGACACGTGGTAGCACTCGGTAAATATTTGATGGGTGGATGAATAAATGAATGAGCCCAGTGCAGAGGCTGGGAGCAGAGTGCTCGAGTGGGAAAGGTGTCACGAGGCACACGAAAGGGTGAACAAGGAAGAGCATTGGGGGAGGAGGGGTGTACTTGCGGTGCTCATATTGGGAGCATAAAACGGGATATGTTCAGTCTTTCAATTCTTGCATCTAATTTCATTTACATACTAGCTTCCATGTATCAGCTGTTTCCACTTATGTTCTATTTACAAAAAAAAAAAGTCAGGCTGGGGCTGCAGACATTTGTATTGGTCAGTGCCTAGAGCAGTGGTTCTCAACCTTGGCTGCACATTAGAATCACCTGGGAATCTTTTTAAAATCCTGATCTCTGAGCCTCATCCTCCGGAAATTCTGTTTCTTTGTTACTAATGTTGTGGCCCCACCCCATAACAAAGAAACAGAATTTCCGGAGGATGAGGCCCAGAAATCAGGATTTTAAAAAGATTCCCAGTTGATTCTAATGTGCAGCCAAGGTTGAGAACCACTGGCCTAGAGGCTGCCCAGATACTCTTGAAAGAGCTTTGCCCAGGTGAACCACTCCTCTTGCCCAAGAGACAACTGCTTCCTCTGGGGAAGAATTCTGGAGGCTTAGCCACAGCCTTTAGAGCTGACTCAGGACAGGTTGGAGGCATGAAGAACCTTCCTTATTTTACCCTTTAGCTCCTGGATACCCCACCCGCGCCACCACCCCACCCCCCATCTCCGACTGGAGGGATAAACATCGCAGGCAGACCTAGTGCGACAGACATGGAAGATTCCTAAGTACTGCTGTAGTGTCATCAGCCCACATGGGCCATTTATATCTCAGTAGACCAGAGTCAGACAGGGATTACCACTAAATGAGCAGTGTCCGTGATAAACAAGAACACCGGCCATTTAAAGATGGAATTCTCAAAGAACGAGAGCCTGGGACCTGTTTCTATTGATTCCTGGGAGGATGACCTAAACAGATTCGGTTTCCTGAAGGTAAGCAGGGTTCAGACCTCCGTTTCAGCCCAGGTTCCGTGAGGGAAGTAGATAACTAACACTGCTGAGTGATGAAACAATAGCTAGAAAGTTGTAGGAGTTTATAAGCTTAGAAGTAGTTGCCTGACTAGTAGTGCCATTATTGTAATTAGGTCTCAGAGTATTAGTAGGTAAAAATAGTGATTGGGGTTCTAAGGCCGCAGTGATACGGATTATGGGGAAAAAGAGAGATCCCACCACCTATCCCTGCGATTCTGTTAACTGTGCCCCTTCTGCTGGATGGCCACAGGGCCCTTACCACCATTGTTTCTCTTCTGCTTTGAGCCAAAGTCAAAAGCTGATTTCCTCTGATTTTTAGGTTAAGTGTTTAAGGTCCCCCTTTGAGGCCAGGCCTGCCAAACAGGAGTCTGGGTATGTTCCCCCCCATTTGTAGCTTTGATTTATCCCTCTTCCCTTTCTCTCACCCTCTGACCCACCTTTATAAGTAAATCTTGGATCATAAAAACCTAAAGCAGGGAGGGGCTCCTGAGCTGGATTAATGGGCATGGTATCTGGAAATCAGTGCATTTTTTTTTAAATCAATACATTTTTTAAAAGGTTTTAAATTGGAAGGGAGAGAGAAACATCAATGTGAGAGCAAAACATCAGCTGATCCCCACACTCCCCCCACCAGGGATCAAGCCCATGGGGGGCCGGGGGGGGGGGGGGGACGGTCAAACTGGCAACCTTTTGGTGCATGGGAGGATGCCCAACCAACTGAGCCAGGAGGGTAATGAATACATTTTTAATGAGCTTTTCTATTTTCCTGTGTAGGTTCCCTGTTAAGATCTCAGTATCCCCAAAATACTCTGAACTGTGTGACTTATTTTCTCTTCAACTTCCAGTACTTCAGAGCATTGGCAGATACAATACAGGATGCCAAGTTAAATTTAAATTTCAGATAAACAGTGTGTCCTGTATTTTTATTTGCTAAGTCTGGCAACCCTAGTTCATGAGGAGCTTTATGCATTCTAATTTTCTCCAGGACAATAACTCACCCTTTTCTTCTGTTACTCATACACAATGACTGAGCACTCTGTCAAAAGTCACTTGACTGAGATGGCTCATTTCATGTTAGGGTGAGGGCAGGCTCTGTAGACAGTGTCATTGGTCTGTGTTGAGGTTACCCAGAAAACACCCACACAAGCATTGGCATATGATGTTGTAGTGCCTGTCAAATTAGTTCATCATTCAAAATGAGCATATTATTTTGAGTGGCCAGATATTAACATTGCTGTGAGAGAGACAGCCATAGGTGAGAGTGGGGCGAGAGGTGGATTCTAAAGAAAACGTATAGCTTACAGCAGAACCTCTCGTTTGCCACATTTATTTTGTGTGTGTGGTTAAAATACAGAGTGTCCCCCAAAAAATGTATATACACTTTAATAGCTGATAGCTCAACTTTGAACATGAAGTGTATTTTAATAAACACTGCCTTTACATTTATTTATTCAGTGTGTGTGTATACATTTTTGGGACACCTATATACATAACGTAAAATTTTACCATTTAAGCCATTCTCAAGGGTGCAGTTCAGTGGCATTAAGTACAGTCACATTGTTGTCCAACCATCACCAGAACTATCCATATCCAGAACTTTTTCATCTTCTCAAACTGAAACTCCATACTCAATAAACAATAACTCCTCTCTCCCTCTTCCCCCAAACCTCTGGCAACCACAATTCTACTTTCTTTCTCCATGAATATGACTACTCGAAGTACTTCATATAAGTCAAATCATATAATATTTATCTTTTTGTGACTGGCTCATTTCACTTAACGTAATGTCTTCAAGGCTCATCCATGTTGTAGCTTGTATCCAAATTTCCTTCCTTTTTAAGACTGTATAATATTCATTGTATGTATGTGCTACATTCTGTTTATCCATTCATCCGTCCATGACACTTGTGTTGCTTCTACCTTTTAACTATTGTGAATAATGCTGCTATGAACGTGGGTGTGAAAATATCTTCTGAGTCTCTGTTTTCTTTGGGGTATATACCTAGAAATAGAATTGCTGGATTGTATGGTAATTCTATATTTACTTTTTTGAGAAACTGTCATACCATTTTTTGTAGTGGCTGTACCATTTTACATTCCCACAGCAATGTAGAGGTTTCCAATTTGCCTCCTTGCCAACACTTATTTTCTTTTTTTTAATAATAGTCATCCTAATGGCTATGAAGTGGTATCTCATTATGATTTTGACTTGCATTTCTCTTATATCTAGTGATTTTTAACATCTTTACATGTGTTATTAGCCATTTTTATATCTTCTTTGGAGAAAAGTCTATTGAAATCCTTTGGCCATTTTTAAATTGGTTCATATGTCTATCTATTGTTGAGTTATAGGAGTTTCTGGATAGAAATCTCTTTTCAGACGTGTGATTTGCAGATATGTTCTGTGGATTGCCTTTTCACTCCTTGTATAGTCCTTTGATGCACAAAACACCCCACTGACAAGTTTTAAATTTTAATGAAGTCAAATTTACCTATTTTTTCTTTTTTTTAATTTTTTTGTAACCTGTGCTTTGGTGTTATATCCAAGAAATCATTGCCAAATTCAGTGTCATGAAGCTTTCCTCTTATGTTTTCTTCTAGGTGTTTTTATACTTTTATCTCTTATGGTTAGGTCTTTGATCCATGAGTTAATTTGTATATGTAGTATAAAATGAAGGCCAAATTTCATTCTTTTGCATATGGATCCAGTTTTCCCAACACCATTTGTTGAAAAGACTGTCCTTTCCCATTTCATAAACTTGGCATTCTTGTTGAAAATCATTTGACCATTTATGCCGGGGTTTATTTCTGGGCTCTCTGTTGTATTACGTTGGCCTATATGCCTGTCTTTATGCCAGTACCACACTCTTTTGATTACTGTAACTTTGTAGTAAGATTAGAAATAAGGAAAATGAATCCTCCAACTTTGTTTTTCTTTTTCAAGATTGTTTTAGCTATTCAGCATCCCTTGAGATTCCGTATGAATTTTAGGGTTGGATTTTTCTATTTTTGCAAAAAAAAAAAAAATCATTAGGATTTTGAAAGGGGTTGCATAAAATCCATAGATTGCTTTGGGTAGTATTGACATCTTTTTAAAATTATTATTGTGGAAAGAACGCATAATAAGATCTACCCTCTTAATAAATTTTTAAGTGTACAATATATTGTTGACTATTAGTATATTGTTTTGCTGCAGATCTCTAGAGTTTATTCATCTTGCTTGGCTGAAACTTTATACCCATTGAACAGCGACTCCTTACTTTCCTCTCCCCCAGCCCCTGGCAATGACAAAATAGACTTTAAAACAAAGGCTATAGTAAGGGACAAAGAAGGACACTACATAATGATAAATGGAGCAATCCAATAAGAGGATATAACCCTTGCGAACATTTATGCACCCAACATAGGAGCACATAAATATATAAAGTAAATCTTCATGGACATAAAGGGAGAGGTTGACAGGAATACAGTCATAGTAGGGGATTTTTCTTTTCTTTTTTTCTTTTTGAATCCTCACCTGAGAATATTTTTCCATTGATTTTTAGAGAGAGGGGAAAGGACAGAGAGAAATATTAATGTGAGAGAAGCACATCGATTGGTTGCCTCCTGTATGAGCCCGACCAGGGCCATGGCTGGGGAGTAGCCTGCAACTAAGGTGCCCTTGACCAGAATCTAACCTCCCGGGACCCTTCTCTCTGCAGGCCAAGGCTCTATCCACTGAACCAAATGGGCAAGGGCCATAATAGGGGATTTAACACCCCATTGACATCAATGGATAGATTTTCCAGACATAAAATCAATAAGGAAACAGTGGCCTTAAATGACACACTAGATCAGATGGATTTAATTGATGTCCTCAGAGCATTTCCCCTCAAAGCAGCAGAATATACATTTTGTTGTTGTTAATCCTCACCTGGGGATATTTTTTCCATAGATTTTTAGAGAGAGAGTAGAAGGGGGGATGGGGTGGACAGAGAGAGAGAAACATTGACGTGAGAGAGATGCATCGATTGGTTGTCTCCTGCATGCACCTGACCAACCAGGGCAAGGGATTACACCTGAAACCCAGGTATAGGCCCTTGACCTGGAATCGAACCCAAGCCTCTTTGGTAAGCAGACCGATGCTCTAACCACTTAGCCAACACCAGCCAGGGCAGAATATACATTCTTTTGAAGTGCACATGGAACATTTTCTAGGATAGACCACATGTCAGGACACAAAACAAGTCTCAGTAAATTTAAGAAGATTTAAATCATATCAAGAATCTTCTCTGAGAATCAGAGACTCACACTTTTGATCCTGCCTGTCTGTCTTGCTGTGTGGGCAGTGGCTCTGGTCACTAACCTCTCTGTTTACCCTTTAGAACTGGGCTCTGCAAACTGCAGCCTGCAGCCAAATCTGACCCACCACCTTTTTTTTTTTTTGTAAAGCCTGTGAGCTAGAATGGTTTTTTACATTTTTTAATAGTTGAAACAAATCAAAAGAATAATGTTCTATGACAGAGGAAAATGAAATTTAAGTATCTAAAACTAAATTTTTTTAATTTTTTTTAATATATATTTTATTGATTTTTTACAGAGAGGAAGGGAGAGGGATAGAGAGTTAGAAACATCGATGAGAGAGAAACATCGACCAGCTGCCTCCTGCACACTCCCTACTGGGGATGTGCCCGAAACCAAGGTACATGCCCTTGACCAGAATCGAACCCGGGACCCTTCAGTCCGCAGGCCGACACTCTATCCACTGAGCCAAACCGGTTAGGGCTAAAAATAAAATTTTATTGGAATACAAAAAAAAAAAAAAGAATCTTCTCTGACCATAATGATTATGAAACTAGAAATCAATCACGAGAAAAAAAATCTGAAAAACACACAAAGGTGTGGAGGCTAAATAACATGTTACTAAACAATGAATGGGTGAACAGTGAGATCAAGGGAGAAATTGAAAGATGCCCTGAAACAAATGAAAATGAGAACACAACAACCCCAGGTCTATGGGACACATAAAAGCAGTCCTAAGAGGGAAATTCATAGTATTACAGGCCTACCTCAAGAAACAAGCTATCTAACTTTACACTTAGAGGAACTAGAAAAGGAACAATAAACTAAGCCAAAACTGAGTAGAAGAAAGAAAATAATAAATAATAAAAATCAAAGCAGAAATAAACAA
The DNA here is from genome assembly GCF_028538775.1 of Myotis yumanensis. Lineage (NCBI taxonomy): Eukaryota > Metazoa > Chordata > Mammalia > Chiroptera > Vespertilionidae > Myotis > Myotis yumanensis. The sequence continues at coordinate 28,940,811 of NW_027223763.1, read as the reverse complement.
AATAGAGTCTAAAACAATAATACAAAAGTCCAATGAAACCAAGAGCTGGTTCTTTGAAAAGATAAACAAGATTGACAATCCTTTAACCAGACTCATCAGGAAAAAAAGAGAGGAACCAAATAAATAAAATCAGAAATGAAAGAGGTGAAGTAACAACTGATACCAAAAAAAATAAAACCCAAAGGATTGTAACAATATATTACAAACAACTATATGCCAACAAATTCAACAATCTGGATGAAATGGATAAATTCCTAGAAACCTACAATTTCCAAAACTGAATTTGAAAGAATCAGAAAATCTGAATAGCAGACTACAACTCATGAAATTGAACCACTAATCAAAAACCTCCCAACAAACCAAAGTCCTGGACCGAATGGCTTCAAAGGTAAATTTTATTAAACATTCAAGAACTAACAAAAACAAACAAACAAAGAAACCGAACATCTATCCTTTTCAAACTATCCCAAAAAATTCAAGAGGAAGGAAGACTCCCAAGGTCATTTTATGAGGCCTGCATTATCCTAATTCTAAAACCAGATAAGGACACTACAAAGAAAGAAAATTACAGGCCAATATGCTTAATGATCATAGATGCTAAAATTTTGCTAACAAAATAGCAAACCGGATCCAGCAATACATTAAAATGGTCATACACCGTGATCAGATGGGATTTATTTAGGGGATACAAGGTTGTTACAGTATCTGAAAATCAGTAAATGTAATACATAAAGAAAATGAAGGATAACTATCACATGATCATATCAATAGATGGAGAAAAAAGCATTTGATAAAATTCAGCATCCATTTGTGATAAAAACTCTCAGCAAAGTGGGAATAGAGAGAACATACCTCAACATAATAAAGGCCACATATAATAAACCCAATTTTAAAATGGGCAAAGGACCTGAATAGACACTTCTCCAAAGAGGATATACAGATGGCCAATAGACATGAAAAGATGCTCAACATCACTGATCATCAGAGAAATGAAAATTAAAACCACAATGCGGTATCACCTCACCCCTGTCAGAATGGCTATCACCAATAAATCAACAAACAAGTGTTGGTGAGGATGTGGAGAAAAGAGAACCCTCATGCACTTTTGGTGGGAGTGCAGATTAGTGCAGACAGTGCAGAAAACAGTATGGTGTTTCCTCAAAAAAAGTAAAAACGGAACTGCCTTATGACCCAGCAATTTCATTTCTGGGAATTTATCCAAAGAAACCTGAACCACTGATTTGAAAGAATATATGCACCCCTATGTTCATTGCAGTATTACTTACAACAGTCAAGATTTGTAAGCAGCCCAAGTGCCCATCAGTAAAAGAATGGGTAAAACAGCTATGAGAGGCATTTTTACAGTTCTGCTAGAGAATTTGGGAAGAATTGGGGACAAATACATAGAAAATTAAATAAACAAAAAAAAGCCAAATATTCAAAGTTACAAATTAGCTCAGGCCGGCTTGGCTCAGTGGATAGAGCACAGGCCTGCGGACTGAAAGGTCCCAGGTTCAATTCCAGTCAAGGGCATATGCCTGGGTTGTGAGCTTGATCCCCAGTAGGGGCATGCAGGAGGCAGCCAATCAATGATTCTCTCTCATCATTGATGTTTCTGTCTCTCTCTCCCTCTCGCCTTCCTCTCTGAAATCAATAAAAATACATTTTAGAAAAAAGTTACAAATTATGTAGTAATAATAATAATGATAAGGATCCACAGATTATCAAGTCATAATAAAAACTGAACATTAATTCTATCAGAAATTGTGGGTGTAAAAATGCTAATGTTGCCCTGACTGGTTTGGTTCAGTGGATAGAGTGTCAGCCTGCAGACACAAGGGTTCCAGGTTCGATTCCGGTCGGGGGCATGTACCTTTGGTTGCGGGCACATACCCAGTAGGGAGTGTGCAGGAGGCAGCTGATCAATGTTTCTCTCTCATCGATGTTTCTAACTCTCTATCCCTCTCCCTGCCTCTCTGTAAAAAATCAATAAAATATATTTTAAAAATGCTAATGTTTTGTCTTTCATACTAGGAAGTCAAAAGAATGTTTAAAATCAAGAAATAATTAAGCATATTATTTATAAACATGGACATAAATGCTAGATGAGACAGTTAAAAGATTTGAAAGTAATGGTCTCTGGAGAACAGGACAGGGGCGGAAAGGAGTAGAGCTGGGGATTTTTTGTCTTCATAAACTTTAGAGTACTATTTAACTTTGTAATCAATCATGTGCATATACTAATTATTAACTTAAAAATCCCCTGACATCATATTACCCTCTAAGTACTGTCACATTTCTCTATTCTAACAGCCAGTCTTCATTGGCCACCAGCTGTCCTAGTCTACACCCACTTTTTTTCAATTTATTTTTTTAAATTGGTTTGAGAGAGAGAAAGGGAGAGGGATAGAAAGATAGAAACACCGAAGAGAGAGAAACATTGATCAGCTGCATCCTACTGGGGATTAAGCCTGCAACCTGGCCATGTGCCCTGACCAGGAATCGAACCAATGACCTCTTGGCTCATGGGTTGATACTCAACCACTGAGCCACACGGGCCAGGCTATATTCACTTTTTTTAAAATATATATATTTTATTGATTTACAGAGAGGAAGGGAGAGAGATAGAGAGTCAGAAACATCGATAAGAGAGAAACATCGATCAGCCGCCTCCTGCACACCTCCCACTGGGGACGTGCCCACAACCAAGGCACATGCCCCCAACCGGAATCGAACCCGGGACCCCTCAGTCCGCAGGCCGACGCTCCATCCACCGAGCCAAACCGAGTAGGGCTATATTCACTTTTGTACACTCTCCGTTCTAACTTCATTTCTTACCACTCCCCTGAAATTGTTTATGTCAAGATCACCAGTGAACTCTCAGTTGTCAAATATGATGGTCACTTTTAGCCACCCTGGCTTTCTTTCAGTTTTTCTAAGATACCAATCACTTTCTTGCCTCAGGGCTTTCAAATACTGGTATGTCATTCCCTCTGCCTAGCCAGTGGTCGGCAAACTGCGGCTCGAGAGCCACATGCGGCTCTTTGGCCCCTTGAGTGTGGCTCTTCCACAAAATACCACATGTGGGCACGCATGTACAGTGCGATTGAAACTTCGTGGCCCATGCGCAGAAGTCGGTATTTTGTAACGAACACCATCATTTTATAAGTCCTTAATCAGTCTTAATTAGGTCCTCTTAACACCCTATACTTTCTTTTTCATGGCATTTATTAGACTTTGTAATTATATTTTTATGTGTGTGATTGTCTCTTTCCTCTGCTAAATGGTAAACTCCATGAGGGCAGGGGTAATACCTATTTTGTTCACCACTGTAATCCTAGCAATAGCCTCAATTCTTTGTCCAAACATTGAATTAATAGCCTTTGAAAAAGGTGTTAAAGGAGGACCTAGAACTAGAGCACTGGTCGTAGGAATTAGAAGATAGACTAGAGACAGACCTTTTCTAAAACAGAAGCTGTGGGACTTGGGGAGAGGCACACGGTGTACATGTCTGGAAGTAATTAGACCTTTTAAGGAGAATCTTACCAGACGTTCTAAGGAGGATGTTTGTGGGGAGGACTCAGTCTCAGAGTGTTCTGCTGAAAGTGAGCAATTCAGGTAGTTACGTACCTTAATTCACTGTGTTCACTGGGAAATGCTTGACTCACAGATAACTTGCAAATTTTCTCTAACCTTCTTCCTATTTATTCCCTTGGGATGTTTCCTGGGACAACGCCACTTTGCAATTTATAGGAGAACAAAGAACAGAGCCATGAAGGTTGAAGAATTTGAAGTGGTATGCCTTTGGAAAAAAAAAAAAAAAGCACTAGGTTTTCACTGACAAGAGTCCCTGGTGTAAAATGGTAAATTGAACAATAGTGCGGTCTCAAAAAGGCAGTAGGAGGGGCTTAGATTCAAGAAAAGAAGAGATTCCTGGTTCATATTTACCATAGTTGCCACTTACTGAGCCCTCACTGGGCACCAGCTCAGTGTACTAGATGTTTTCTTTATCTTCTGACTCCCACCACCACCCTGTGCTAGTAAGAGAGGTATTATTATCCCCATTTTACAGGTGAAGAAACCCAGGCGAAGGGGGATCAGATGACCTGCCCAGTGCTACAGGATTATCCCTTAAGAGCAGAGTTTTAGACCAACCTTTTCTTAGTTCTCTATGTTGACCAGAAAGATACAAAAGTGAATGGCCTGAAGGGAGGCCACAGCTGAGGGGCAGTGGGAACACAGAGTTACTGCTGTCTGTGCTATTCAAATCAGGGTTCTATGAACAGTAATTTGTTAGCTGAAGTGAGTTCATGGCCTTAAAGTCTGTGATGTAAATAGGGATTGAAATCCAGCAAAATGAAGGGGAAAAAAAATGGAGCTCAACTGAGAGCAGGTTATTGAAAGATTTTAGTGACTCCAAGGGCCAGAGTTTTCAGTTCACATGTAGATAATTTCAGTTGCCAATTCAGTGTAAGCTGGTCCCTGATTAATGAGCATGCTTTATGGATTTGCTGTCTTTCCTTTCAATGTAGCACATCCCAAAGGCCTACTTTATAATTTGTATAATCAGTTACTTAATTTGTTTGGTCCCCCCAGGTGAACTGTAAGCTCCATGAAGGCAGGCACCACTTCTGTTTTGTTCACATACTCCATGCCTAACATTCTGGGGGTGTTCGGTTAATAGCAAGACAGGTTCTCAGGGCCACGAACAAATTCCTCCATACGTCTGCCTAAAGCAGGGAAGGCAGCCCTTCCAGACCCTTGTTGGTGTACTTGCAGGTTAGGCTATTAGATTCCCCAGATCTGCCTACTTTAGGTGGGGCCCCAAAAATTTGATGCCATGTGGCTCTGGTTTTGGCAATGGGGCTTGTCCTTGTTCTGAGATTTTTAACAATAAATGTATTGTGCCCTAGCCGTTTTGGCTCAGTGGGTAGAGCGTCGCCTGCAGACCAAAGGGTCCCGGGTTCAATTCCAGCCAAGGGCATGTACCTTGGTTGCAGGCTCCTCCCCAGCCTGGGCCCTGGTTTCTCTCACATCGGTGTTCCTCTCCGTCTCTCCCTCTCCCTTTCACTCTCTCTAAAAATCAATGGAAAAAATATCCTCAGGTGAGGATTAAAATAAATAAATAAATAAATAAAATGGATTGTGCTATTTCCTATCCCCAGGGGAGTCCGGTGGGGCCACAGCTGAGGGGCAGTGGGAACACAGAGTTACTGCTGTCTGTGCTAGAACCTCCCCAGAGATGCTCCAATAGAGGTTGGCTAATCAGGAAATTCCGATCCCTTTTCCTGAAACTAAGCAGCTTGAGGAACCTCTCCAGCTGGAGTTGGAAAAGCTCCCAGTGAGGAGAGCTGTCTTATGTAACTTTATAGACTGACTGCCCCTTTTCTGGGAAAAAACAAACTGTTTCTCAGCTCGTGCCGGACTTTTTGGAAACATGTCCTGCATTCTTTCCTAGATGCTCATCAGCCCCATTGGAAGCAGCTAACAGAGCCGAGTTGAAGACTCGCGAGGCCAAAAGGGGAGAGAGGAAGAAAGCGGGAGAGAGGGACGTCTGTCATTCCGGCTGGAATTTGCCGTTCTGGTTCTCATGCTGTGGCTCCCAGTAGCAGTGAAGGGAGCGTAGTGTGAGGCGAAGGGAACTTGGGGAGAGGAGTTGTCCCTGGGCACACTGAGCCCACTGTTTATCCTCTCAGCACCCCAACAAGGAGGACTGCAACTAAGTGTGTGCAACTGTGTCCACAGCTATAGTGACTCAAATTCTGCTCTGGGAAAAAATTTTTCCATTGTAGTTTGGTGAAAATTATTTTTGTCCTTAGTTCAATTGATTGAACATTTTAAGTCACGTGCCAGGCCCTCAGCTAAATTAAATGACTACAAAGATGAACAAGGCAGTCTCTATCCTAACATACAACCAGGAGGAAAGAAAAAAAGTATATATAAGTAGTTATAATACACTTCCTTGCTATATGGTCCTTTGTACCTTATATAATTCTTGTATCCTTAAATCTCTTATAAAGGTGACCATCAGGTTGATGTCTACTTGTGAACTTCCGTGCTAGCTAATTTAAGATAAACTAAAATACTGAAAATCTCCCCTTTTCAGGTGTGACCAGTTGTTTTATTAAAGTATTCATGAAAGGGGCAGCCACAATTTTAATAATATTCTCATCTTCCTTGCTTTTATATCCATCATTTTCTAAAGCTAATATAAGGCATTTAAACTTTGAATGTAACTTGAATCTTTCAAAATAACAAATAGCTTCCTCAATGAATTATAATTTGCTCTATGGCATGCCTGTAGTTTTTGCTTCTTCCCTGAAATAGGGTGTTAGGCACTTAATATACTTGTTACCTTGGTACAAGTATTTATCTTCTTTTGGGCTGTGTGTGTGGGGGGGGGGGGGGGTCTCTCATGTCTACTGTGTTAAATATGGTCCATGAGGCCTAGGCTTTTAGGCCTATGAGGACCCCAGATGGCCCAAAAGATTCCATTAGCCCATTTACTGCCAGAAAATACAGATATTCAAAAAGAAGGAAAAATGTGTGTATTTTAAAAAATAAAAATAGGATCCTTTCCATACCATGAATTGTACTTTATAAATTGCTTTATTTAGAAAAACTTTTATCGCCGAACCGGTTTGGCTCAGTGGATAGAGCGTCGGCCTGCGGACTCGAGGGTCCTGGGTTCGATTTCGGTTAAGGGCATGTACCTTGGTTGCGGGCGCATCCCCACTGGGGGGTGTGCAGAAGGCAGCTGATCGATGTTTCTCTCTCATCGATGTTTCTAGCTCTCTATCCCTCTCCCTTCTTCTCTGTAAAAAATCAATAAAATATATTTAAATAAAATAAAATAAAATAAAAAGATTAAAAAAAAACTTTTATCATGAACATAGTTTCATCTCAGCAACTCTTCTAACACAATATTTTTATGTCTCATAGAGTATTTCATTATGTGAATTACCTCAGTTTATTTAATCAATTCACTAAATTAAAATATTTTTAATTTTTCTTTTATAAATGGTATTTCAATGAATATTCTTATGTATATATCTTTGTGTGCTCTTATCATTTTATTTATTTTAAATATATTCCCTAGAAGTAGACTAAATAGTATATTTATTTCAAATATTGATGCATATTGCTTTGCTTGCCCTCTTGGAAATTTCATTCATTCAACAATATTAACCTGCTATGTTTACCAGACGTTGTGCCAGGTTCTGGGGATATAATCTATAATAATAAAATTGTATTATGCTAATTAGACTGGACATCCTTCCGGATGAAGCTGGGGCTGCGAGGGCCGAGCCCCTTGCACAAATTTCGTGCATCGGGCCTCTAGTAATAAATAATGACAGACGGGGTTTCTGCCTTGTGGAGCTTGCTTTCTAGCAGTAGAATTAGAAGCTAAATAAGCAGTTATAAAACACAGTACAGGGAAGTGCAAGGTGCTTTGGGAGCGTATAACCAGAGCATATAATGTGGTCTAGGAAGAGCCATGAACTTGTGAGTTTCAGTTTAAAACCTGAAGGATGATTAAGAATTAGCCAGACAAATGGAGGGGCCCTGTTCCAGTCAGTGTAGAAATAAATGATGGTATGACTGTAGGGCAAGGAAGGAGTGGCAAAAGATGAGAGTGGGAAGTTAGGTTATGAAGGTGAGAGTATATCGTTAAGGAGTTTGGATGTTATGGAAAGCCTTTGAAGGGTTTTTAAGAAACAAGAAGGTGATATAAATAGACTTCATTTTGAAAGGATGGTTCTGGGAAGGGAGACCAGGTTAGAGTTGATGTAGTTCAGACAAGTGATGAGTATAGCTTGGTCTTGGCTAGTAGCATTGGGGATAAAGAACAGTGGACATGATTAGTAAGACTGTGGTTATTGGGATGTGGTAGGATGTAAAAAGTGGAAATAAATAACCCAAAACTGGTAACTTAAATAAGATGAAAATTGATTTTCTTTCTTAACAAAAATTCAGAGGAACACAGTCCTGGGCTGGCATGGCAGCTCCACAGTCATTAGAAACCCTGGCCCCTTCCAGTTTTTTGTGTGGTTATATACCTAGTCCATCTTTATAGTCTGAGATGGCCACAGCAGCTCCAGCCATCACACCTACTTTCCTAGCATCAGGATTGAGGAAGGCAGGAAAAAGGATGCAACCTGTTTATCTTTTAAAAATTACCCAGAACAGAAGTCTCACAGACACTTCTACCATAACTTAGTCAAATGGCCACGCCTACCTCCCAGGAAGGTCCAAATTTGGAATTTTAGCTGGGCAGCATTGTACCCAGCTGAATATCAGAGTTCTATTAATTTGAAAGAGAATGGACATTTGGCAGCTAACAATCTGGGGTCTGGGAATATAGGAAACTACAATTCAGCCAAATTGTTTACAAGATAACATTGATTACATAAAAAATACATAGACCACTATTGAAAAGCGACTTCTTTGGCTACTAGGCAAAGATTTAACATATTAAAATCCTGTTTATTGTTGTTGTAAAGAATAAACAAGTGTTAGCTCAGATAAGGCCCCAGCTTAAATGTGAATATGGCTGTATTGATTTGATCTGAATCACTACCATGCAAAGTTGTCATGCTTGTAATTGGAAGCACCTTGTCATTCATTAATATTCAGACTATAGAAAAGAGCAGACCAACAGATTGCTGCTATTTAGGATAAAGTTTAAATAGGACCTAAGTTGCCGAAACCGGTTTGGCTCAGTGGATAGAGCGTCGGCCTGCGGACTGAAGGGTCCCGGGTTCGATTCCGGTCAAGGGCATGTACCTGGGTTGCGGACACATCCCCAGTAGGGGGTGTGCAAGAGGCAGCTGATCGATGTTTCTCTCTCATCGATGTTTCTAACTCTCTATCTCTCTCCCCTCCTCTCTGTGAAAAATCAATAAAATATATTAAAAAAATAAAAATAAAAAATAAAAATAAATAGGACCTAAGTTAAGGCACTTGCTTATTGTTCTTTTCTACCAAGGATATTCGCAGTTATTATTATAAATATTAGTCTTTAGCTGCGAGTCATTCATTTCATTCTAGTCTGCGGTGTATGCAGAAGTGTAACTCCAGTGATTCCTGACCCTTTGCACAATGTTCTTAGGTTGCTTCTATAGCAGTTTGATCCCTGTTTACAAAGCTGTAACTATTTGTGGTAAATCCTAGATTTGCAGTCAGCCCGAAGTCTTTGCTCAAAACGAGTTTCCTTGCTGTCCACAACCATACCACATATAGAAGCAGGCAGGGTGGGGAGGAGACAAGGATTTGGGACTTGAGCCAATTCAAGTGTGGGTTTGGGGAGGGAGGGGAGAAGCCTGTTAGAGACATGGGGTCGTATTATTAAGCAGAAATAGATAAAGACTGTTTATGGCTCAGTCTGCACTCCAGAATAATAATGCAATAAACTAAATTCCAGAGATGGTTTTGAAGCGCTTTATATGAGGGGAATTAGCCAGTCTGTCAGCTCCAATGCAAATAACCTCAGAATACCTCCTTCACATTCCTCAGTGGCTCCTTCGAGGGGAACTGCTTCTGAAATGCGTGCATCAGCCCTCCATGAAGAGGAAAGAGGATCTCTATGCAGGCCCAGCAGAGTTAGAATTTTGAGTTAGAGACTTTGAATAAATAGACAGGCCTTTAAGATCTAGTGTAGAGGTCAGCCCACAAACTGAGAATAGTTTTTACATATTTAAAGAACTGTCATATATATATATATATATATATATATATATATATATGGCAGAACTATGTGGCCCACAAAGCCTAAATATTCACCATCTGTCCCTTTACATATTTACTAGCAGTTTGCTGAATGGAGGTGGGTCTCACCAGAGGCTGCGGGATGTCAGAACATCTATTTTGAATCCCAGGTAGGCATTTGCAGAAAAAGAGGCATCAGCATCAACAAAGAATAGATTTCTATTTCTCCTCTCCAAAAGCTCTGGAGACCTGGCAAACTCACCCCATACTGGGGATTGCTGGGCTAGAAAGAGTGAAGGCTTTTGTTGGGTTTAGAATACAGTATTGCCCTTGTTCTAACTGAGCAGTGGAATGCATCCTTTCATTAACGTTGCTTTCTCGGGCCTTCAGGCTAAGTCCAGTTTGTAAGTACTGCTGCTGAAAGCCCTATCAATGGAATACAAGCCTCAGATCTGTGTCCTGGGCCGAGGCATAGGGGAGAATTAGGTTTGTCAATGGAGTAAGTAGGTAAGTGAAAGTGTTTCTTTTTGCTTGCATATTTCTACTTTCTCTATTGCACATTAGCGGAATTTAATACTGATGTCCAGGGAAGCAGATTCCTAACTGCTTCAACTGTTCCTCAGACTGCAGGTGGGAATTATAGTCCTGAAAGACAGGAGCTGCACCTCCAGACCCAGACCAGGTTCCCATCTCGACATGGCCACCGTGACCCTGAAGAAGGAAAAACTGGCAAGGCCAGGGCTTTCTACCTATATGCATGAGTGACCATTATATTTCTGAAATACTTTGGTCCAAAGAATTTACAGCATTCATTTACATTTCTTGCTACCTGTTATTTTATTTTATTTTTTTTAAATATATTTTATTGATTTTTTACAGAGAGGAAGGGAGAGAGATAGAGAGTTAGAAACATCGATCAGCTGCCTCCTGCACACTCCCCACTGGGGACGTGCCCGCAACCCAGGTACATGCCCTTTGACCGGAATCGAACCTGGGACCTTTCAGTCCGCAGGCCGACGCTCTATCCACTGAGCCAAACCGGTCTCGGCACTACCTGTTATTTTAAATGTCCAAAATGTTTCCCTTGCCACAACACCAGAAGGTGGATACAATTAGCCCCTTTTCTGACGGTAAACCTAGAGCTTGGAGAGGACAGTACCCTGCCCCTGGATGACCTAGCAAGTCGGAGAAAAAGCCAAGAATGAAAGCAGTGTTCCTATCCTTGGGCATCCTGCCACTATCCTAGGCATGGGTAGCTTCCAGATGGAGCTGAGATCAAACCCCATATCTCTAGTGATCAAATCTGGTTGTTTCTGAGGCTGTATTGTTGTTCTGATGACTGGATGGATAAGCCTTGAATGACAGGGAAAAAATGTATTGAGTGAGTGGATCCCCAGCCTACCTTCCTTCCAGCACCCTGGCTCCTCAAGAAATGGATATGTTGTGTCACTGCCAATGGTTATGAGTCAGCCACAGACAGGACGACGATGGGGTCACTCATTGGTCCTGTGCTCTGGAGCGTGGCTTCTTTCTGTGTGCTTCAGCATTCCTACCTGGTGTGTGGGGCATTTTTGTCATTCCACAGCAGTCTGCTGTGCACACGGCCCCTCAGCTGGCCAGTCTACATCTATTTACATCAGCTGTCCAGCTGTCGGCCTCCTCACACCCGTCTGCCTAATGGGACGAGATGAAATCTGTGTTAGGACCTGCCTTTCAGGGCAACGAGTGGGATATCCACAGAGTTCCAGGTACTGTTGTCAAAGTGTAAGGCCTCTGGGACCCCAGGGCCTAGGACTTGGGGATAAAGAGGCTTTCGGGAAAACTCTTCTGGGCACTGGCTCCTGACCACATGAGGGCTGGTTTCTTGGCATTTCTATCCTATTGTGTCATGTCTAGGAAAGAAGTTCTAGCCAAGTCAATTTTCAAGGGGTTTGATACACCTGCTAAAAAGCTCTGGGACTAATGGCTGACAAGGCTGAGCTTCTGGAAGTTGAATACCAATCTTCCCTTGATTTTATTCAGATTCTTTCACTGCAACCAGTGTGTGTGTGTGTGTGTGTACACATGCGCGCGCTCACCCTTCCAAAGCAATGTGTTAGGTTTATCGTACAGGGCCTACCTGACTCAGGAGAATGCTATAAACAACAGCTCTCAGCCCGGCCAGCATGGCTCAGCGGTTGAGCGTCGACCTGTGAAACAGGTGGTCACGGTTTGATTCCTGGTCAGGGCACATCCCTGGGTTGTAGGCTCGATCCCCAGTGTGGGGCGTGCAGGAGGCATCCGATCAGTAATTCTCATCATTGATGCTTCTATCTCTCGCTTCCTTTCTGGAATCAATAAAAAAAAAATATTTTTTTTAAAAAACACTCACCTGACATCCAGGTGGTCCCTTGGGACCAGACAACTAGACATATGACAGCTCTTCTCCATTCCCCTTCCCTGTCCCTGTTAATAGTGAACTGCTCTCAACCAGGCTCGCTTCCTCAGAATCCAGCTTAGCATCCTGAAGAAGCCTGGGGCCACTCCTATAGCAGGAAGCTGCCCTAGATTTGGGCAGTAACCAGTAGAACTTGATACTGACGCCAGAGTGTAAAAATAAACACCTCCTACAGTGCTGTCTTAATCCATTGGCATCAGAGTTGCTATTATTAAACCATAGGCCTCACAGGCAGCTGTGATGGGCAGACAACAGCCTGGACAGACCTATCCTGCCAGCTTGGGATCAGACTGTTTCTTTGCTACACCTACTGGGATCTGATCTGGGGCCCCTGGAGAAGCACCATTAGTCTGGGAGCATGCCCCACAGCAGGTAATACTAGAGATGAATTAGTATCTTTGGTTTGGGAAAGCCTTCGGCTCCCAGGGCCAGCCTGGCAGTCCAGAGTATAATTGACACAGGATGACTAACTCAGTCATACTGCTGGGAAGGGAAAAAAGGAACATGACTCTTTCCATTTCCTTTGGCTCTTTTATTTTATTTTATTTTATTTTTTTTGTTAATCCTCACCTGAGGATATTTTTCCATTGATTTTTAGAGAGAGTGGGAGGGAGGGAGAGAGACAGAGAGAATCGATAGATTGCCTCCTGCACATGCCCCAACTGGGCAGGGGATCAAGCGTGCAACCGAGGTATGTACCCTTTTTTTTTTTTTTTTTTTTTTTAAATATTTTTATTGATTTCAGAGAGGAAGAGAGAGAGAGAGAGAGACTCATTGATTGGCTGCCTCCTGCACGGCCCACACTGGGGATCGAGCCTGCAACCCAGGAATCAAAAGGTGACCTCCTGGTTCACAGGTCAAAGCTCAGCCACTGAGCCCTGTGGCCGGGCTTGCCTCAGATGACAAAGGGCTTTAAGAGTTGGCACTGGGGCCCCTCTTCTTGCCAAAGGTGGGCACACCATTGACAAAACGCCAGTTGTACTGCATCCGTCGCTTGGCCCGACCAGTCTTCTTCCCGAGGTATGTACCCTTGACTGGAATCGAATCTGGGACCCTTCAGTCTGTGGGCCGACGCCCTAACCACTGAACCGAACCAGCTAGGACTCATTTGGCTCCTTTAAAGAGATCTTGTCTGCTGGTTCCTTGGACCTAGAGCCTTTGGGTTTGCTGGGAAGTTGGGAAAGGAGAGAGGAAAGGACTCCATTGGTCCTCTGCCAAAGAAATAATAATAATAGTTGACCATGACTGAACACTTACCTTATGCCAGGCACTTTACATGCAATATCTTATTCGATTCTACCTCAAGCCTTTGAGGGGAAACATCATGACAGTTTTACAAATGAGGAAGCTGAAATTTAGTGAAGTTGAGTGACTTCCCAAAGTCCACTGCCGGCAAGCAGTGTGTCAAATTGGACCCAGACCCATCTGCACCAACATCCACGCTCTGAATCATACAGAACCTAGGTTCCTGAATGCGCAGGGCCCAGGCCAGACCCAGCCACCTGCTCTAGAAAATCTTTTGCTTAAGTAAACATCAATTTATTCTCTCGTTAGTCCTATAAATAAAGCAAACATCAAATCACTACACAGAAGTAGTCTTTGCTGCCACCTGCTAGTAAGGTCGTCCCAGTGCTGTTACGAACACGGTGAGCTGGGCTCGGAGACTGTCACCTCGTTGGGAGATATGTCACCTCTGGGAAAGGCTTTGACTCTGCGGAGTCTCAGGGACAGTGACTCCTCTGCTGGGAAAAAGTCCAGACTGGAACCTAGGAGAGCAAGGCTTTGAGGGTTTCTAGTAGTCACACCGAGGGAGGCGTGTGCTCGAATGAAAATATTTCCTTGAAGGGCTTCTCTCTTTTCTTTCTCTACCTCCCCACCCTGTCTCCACAACTGGCTTGTGTAATTCAATCTAAATTCTTCTCATACCCTACTTCACTGTGCATATGTGGCCTTTTATTTACCGCTTCTGACAGGCTGATTGGATAGCAGCTTACCAACCCGAAGGCCTCAGTCCAGTGCCTGGGGGGAGGGGAAGCAAAGAACACTGGCCTTGCTTCCTGGAGCCAAAAGGAACAACCAAAGGAAAAGCAAGCTACAGGCCACTGACCCTCACCGAGCTGACCACACTGAACAGTCAAGGAGAAGCGTAAGGGCCTCTCTTGTCCCAGCTCAGTCACTCCTGCAAATATAGAGAACTACATCCAAGCCCAGCAGCCTGTGGTAGGCCTTTCAGCACCCCCTCCTGCTAATTGTCTCTCGTCCCTTTGCTCTCTACACCTAGCGTTAGGAGGCTTTCTCTGTCCATCTCTTTATCCTGTGGGCCTCATTCACTGCTGCTTCCTCCATCCTCTCATATGAAGAACTCAGTCTGTCAAGGCAGGAACTAAATCTTTCCTAATTCTCTATAGTCTTCCTCTCTCTCCCTAACGTACATCCTCCAAAGAAATGGGATTTACAGCAAATTCTCAACCTCTAGAGACTTATGACTGTACAGCTGGAAGCCAAGCAGTGTGTGTGTGTGTGTGTGTGTGTGTGTGTGTGTGTGTGTGTGTGTTTATATGTTGAAAGGCAGGGGGGAGAAAGGGAGGACAACTATTAGCACCCTGCATAAGAACCTTCCCTTGGGCCGCAGGTTTTAACCTGACTTGGTTTGTAAAAGAGTTTAAAGGGACCTTCGGAGGTCATCTGATTCAGCCCTCTGCCTCCAAATAGGTGTTATGAGTTGGGCTACGGAGGGAGTCAAATGATTGACCTAATGGAGAAAGGCATACAGTTGCTGGCAGGATCAGTGGAAGAGAAGAATTTTTTTTCTAGGTATAATCCCCTTTGAGCAGAGAGACCCTGAGACAAAGTTGAGTTTATTGTCAGATTTTTATGGAATAAAGGTAAGCAATCCTTTACAACTCAGTGAGGGTCGGTGGCTTCTAGTTTATTCTTTTCCTGGGTGTAACTCCCAGTGATGCAGTCTCCACCATTGAATCGGGGTCTTTGGAGCTTCAAACATAGCTGAGCCTAAGAAATAAAAAGCTTGGAACCTGTTGGGGTTCCTCCCTGTTAACGTAAGAAACATTCAAATCTGTAAGGAATTCTTGAGAGTTTATTTGAGCCAAACTGCCTACACTTGGGGGAAGCAGAATCTCAACATATTCAGATAATGCTCCCGAGAAAGACGGTTTTTTCACCTTGTTTTATACTTTACCATCAAAAGAGGAGCCGAAAGTGGGTTACATGAACTCAATTGGTGATAGATTAGGGAGGTGGGTGAAAGCACAGTGGGGAAACCTCTGGGATTGGATAAAAAGTAAAATGATAGACAGACTTCTTTTTTCTTAGGTGGGTGCAGGATAGTTGACAGTCAACAATTAACAGATGACAATAACAATGAGGGAGTCTGTGGTCTGCACCCCGGTGCCATTTGTTCTGCCCTGAGGGGTCTGCAAAAAGGGAAGTTACAAGTTACCCTGACTTTCCACAGGTACGTTATCTTACATCAAAAAGACAATAGGCTCCGGAAAGATCAAAGTTGATCTTTGTCAGGGAAGATAGCAGCTTAGGACATGACTACACCATCCTTTGTGGTTACTTTATGTCTCTTGAGTTTGCAAGACCGCCATGTAGGCCTTCCCTGAGTTAGTCAGGTTAGCATGCGGCCCCTTTTTGTCCACATCCCCTGGATATTCTCTGTGGTTCTGACTGCATTAAAGATGCCTGCATCTTTTCAGTTCATAAGAGAGGAGATAAACTTGGGGAGAAGAAGACATGCCCACACCAGGTCGCTTTACGAAGGAGCCCATTCTACTTTAGAGCCAGGCTTCTAGAATGTTGGTAATTGACTTTTAGGAATCAACTTCTAGCTGAACCTTTCTGTAACATTGCTGAGAAGCCAACAGCAAAACAAGCTCTGTGCTTGGAAAGAGGACTCTGTATCTGAGAGGCCTGATAAGGAAGCAGCTGGGTGTGTCTAGGACAGCCCTTCAGGCTGGGTCTCTTTCCACACTCCCAGCAGCTGGCTGGCCTCACTTGTTATTAGTCCAAAATAGCATAGCACAGTTCAAAACAGTGGCCTCCTCAGCTAGGAGCAGCTACACACCACCCAGAGGAAAGGCAGATGAGCTCCTGGAGGGTGGCTGCTACTCCATTTGTAGAACCAGACTCCTGGTGCCATAGCCAGGTGCTCTCAGGCATCTCACAGCCTGTTTATTCTTTCCTTGCAACTCAGCCCAGACAACCCCAGGATCACTATTACCACGAATTCTTAAATCTCCACATTCTTTCAGCATCTTTCAACACATTTCAGAGGTAAGTACTTGTCTCCATCAAATCTTACAGCCCATAAACACATAGAACTTTGGTAGGCAGTTTACAAACTGATTTTCCAAATTCATGCAGAAGGACCATTTCTGTACTCAGAAGTAAGTTTTGTTATTAGTGCAACCAATCGACATCATTTCCCAAACATATTTGATTTGAGAGCCATGAAGAAAGAGAAGAGACGCTTTCTCACAGTTAATCATCTGTCCCAGCCCCCAGTTCTCCAACCCCAACCAGCCATGCTCAGTCTTGCCTTCGTCCAGGTTTTCAGAATCTCTTCCTCTAGGCCCAAGAGTTGGAGTGTCTGGGCCTTTAGGCCTCCCCTCCTTCCACCAGAGTAGTTCTGTTTTATGTACTGAGGCTGAAAAAGTTTGAAACCATTGCACTAACCCTTATCTCACATCCTGAAACATAGTTCTTGTTGCCCTAGCCCTCTCCAGAGGCATGTTGGCAATGATTTTTTTTTTTAAATATATTTTATTGATTTTTTACAGAGAGGAAGGAAGAGAGATAGAGAGTTAGAAACACTGATCAGTTGCCTCCTGCACATCTCCTACTGGGGATGTGCCCGCAACCCAGGTACATGCCCTTGACCGGAATCGAACCGGGGACCTTTCAGTCCGCAGGCCGACGCTCTATCCACTGAGCCAAACCGGTTTCGGCAATTTTAACAAAATTTTGAGCCACTCAAGTTGGGCTTTTAATCCTGAACATCCATCATGGTGCTTTATACACAGTAGGAGCCACACAGTACTTGTGGCTTGCTTGTTTATTTGACTGATTGATTGATTGACTCCCGAGATGACATTAATTAATGACCTTGGGAAGCTTCTAGATCAGAGAAGAGTATATAGTGTATCATAGTTTATTTTGATTTGTTATGCTTTGAGCACTTCTGACTTTTCCCGTTGGAATCAATCATGCAGTCTGAGATGAAAACAAGTCTAAAAGGAGTTACCTAACATAGGTTGTTGCTGGTGTAGAGAATACTAGGTCAACACAAGCAAAAGTCCTTCCTGTTGATTTCCAAAGAACATCCTGACGTGAAAGGTAAGCAGTGTGATTATTGGGAAAGACTAGGGACAGAGGTCGCCTAAGACCGCATAGATTATGTATTTTTTAGTACTGCGATTTCACTAAAAGTTAGCCTGGGTGATTTTCAACATTATTTCATGTGGGAAATGCAGATCTTTTTCTTTTTTAAAATATTTTGTATTGATTTTAGAGAAGAAGGGAGAAAGAGATAGAAGCATCAATGATGAGAGGGAATCACTGATTGGCTGCCTCCTGCACGTCCTACACTGGGGGTCAAGCCCAAAACCCAGGCATGTCTCCTGACTGGGAATAGAAATGTGTCCTCCTGGTTCATAGTTTGATGCTCAACCACTGAGCCACACTGGCTGGGCTATTTTGTTTTTTAATTAATGAAAGTTTTATATACATTTAGATTTTTTAAAAAGTCAAATGATAGAAAAAGGACATTAATGGGAAAACTGGCAAAATCCAAGTAGCCTGCAAGTTTAGTCAATAGTAATGTACTCGATGTTAACTTTTTGTTTTGGCAAATGTACTATGATTATGTAAGATGGTAGCATTAGGAGAACTGGTTGAAGGACATTTAGGAATGCTGAACTATCTCTGCAACTTTTCTAAAAATGATTCCAAAATAAATAGTAATTTTGAAAAGGTCTTCACAATGAAAAAAAATAAAAGCAAATAGTGCCAAATCTGGACAATTGGAGCATCAAAATCAAGAATATCAGCAATAGTTTATGACCCATTGAATTTTAAAAAAGGAATCCCAGAGTCTGTACTGATACCAAATAAATAATGGAGGGAGGGAGGGAGAGAGGGAGGGATGGAGGGAGGGAGGGAAGGAGGGAGGAAGGAAGGAAGGGGTAAATCTTTCTTACATTAGAATGACAACTAATAAATGTAGCAGGAATAATAGAAAATCATTATCTTTCAACCATCAGAGTAAATAACCAATTCAGTCAAAAATTCTCAATGGATGCTAGCATTTCTGTAAAGCATTTATAGTTTGTAGAGCACTTTCACACACTGTTTTGAGTAGGCTACTGTTAGATCCATTGCAGGAGGTGTGATGATGCATCTCCCCTTAGTCTCCACATCCTTTTTATCACCTAGTGACTCCCCATAAAATAGGCTGGGTCAGGCATAGGAATGCTCAGTAACCAATGATTATATTCGTATACGTTTTATTTTCACTACCCCCGGATCTCTCTAGTAATCTCTTGCTATTAGGTTATCTTTGAGATTTTTATCCTTTATTCAAAACATTTCCTATATAGCTGATATGTATTCTGTATCTGACATTCTCAGTATCTGAAATTCTTGCAATTTAAATGTATTATCTGTTACTTGCTCTGTCACTTGCTCATAGTATCTTGATTACATGTATATTCATGATCTTTGATATAAACTAATTTTTGCTTGCTCTTTCATTTTGAGAATCCCATCAACGTAGTTGGGGCTATTTTCCTCCAGAGAAGATTGGTTTCCGCTTCTGCCAGAAGTTGTAGGGAACCCCCAGTCCTGGCTCACTTGAGCTTCTTTTGAGGGTCTCAGCTTAATGTGGGAGTCTCGGATTTAGCTGCCTCACCTTTCTAGGGGTCCAAAGCTCGTCATTCTGACCACACAATTAGAATGCTGGGGAAATTGGCCCACAAGGAACTCTGGTCCTCCCCCTTGCTTACTTGACCCCTTGCTCATGACTTTTCCCCCCCGGCTGGGGAAGCAGACTCGGAAATTTCTCCTCTTTACTCTGAGTCCTGAAATGCTTTTTGAAGTATATGTTATACAGAATTTAGTTTTTTTGCACAAGGGAGTCCCTTAATATCTTGTTCACTGTAATGAAAGTAGCAAAGGTCTATATAATTTGATATCCTACTTGTTAATTCTCTTTTAAGCCTTTTTCTATACCAGAAAACATTTATTATAAACATAATTTCTATCGTTCCACGATATTCCATTGCATTGCTAGACCACTATTTAATTATCCATTTTTCTATTGGATATTTAGAATATTTTCAGGTGTTTTTTTTTTTGTTTTGTTTTGTTTTGTGTTAGTTTTTTTTTTTTTGCTGTTGTAAGTAATACTGCAATGAACATTATTATAGTAATGTGAGGTAAATAGTGTCAGACATTTTATTTATTTTATTTTTTATGATTATTCATATTTTATTGGTAAACAAACTGAGGCTCAGAGAAGAAGCAACTTCAATAGGTTTTTGTAATGAATAAAAGGATTAATTGTACTATATTTGGTCACTGCTCTTTATACAATAACTAGAGGCCTGGTGCATGACATTTGTGCACTGGGGTGGGGTTCCTCAGCACAGCCTGTGCCCTCTCACAGTCCGGAACCCCTTGGGGGATTCCGCCTGCTGGCTTAGGCCCACTCCCTGAAGACCTAAGCCAGTAGTCAGACATCCCCCAAGGGGTCCTTAGCACTGCCACAGAGGCGGGAGAGGCTGCACTCGCCAGCTGTGAGCCCAGCTCCACAGGGGGAGTGCACTGACCACCAGGTGGCAGCTCCTGCATTGAGTGTCTGTCCCCTGGTGGTCAGTGCCTGTCACAGTGACCGGTCGTTCAGCCGTTTGGTTGATTTGCACATTAGCCTTTTATTATATAGGATGTGCCATCTTATTTTTTAATTAAATTTATTGGGGGGAGATTGGTTAATAAGATTAAATAGGTTTCAGGTATACAAGTCTACAATACATCATCTGTATATTGTATTATGTGTTCACCACCCAAAGTGTCAGACATTTTAAATATTGTAAGTTCAAAAATTATACTGCTTCAGACAGTTCAAGTATTACAAGAAGGCAGACTTCTGGTGCTTAAGAAATGGTTAGGAAAAAAAGAGAGTTAACATAGTTCATTTTTTAAAGAATATTGGTGTTGAAAACGAAAGAAAGGGAGAATTATCTGAGGTTCCTGGGTTGACAATGCCAGTGACGGCTAAGATAAAAGACAAAGTGATCACACCATTTTAAAATCCTTCCAGCTGAAACCGGTTTGGCTCAGTGGATAGAGCGTCAGCCTGCGGACTGAAGGGTCCCGGGTTCAATTCCGGTCAAGGGCATGTAGCTGGGTTGCGGGCACATCCCCGGTGGGAGATGTGCAGGAGGCAGCTGATCGATGTTTCTCTCTCATCGATGTTTCTAACTCTTTCTCTCTGTAAAAAAATCAATAAAATATATTTTTTTAAAAATAAATAAAATAAAATCCTTCCAGCAGTATCTGAGGGTTCCAGTTTCTCTGCATCATCAACACTTGTTATTGTCTGTCTTTTTTATTTTAGTCAGTCTAGTATGGTAAAGTGGTATCTCATTTTAATTTTCATTTGCGCTTCCCTAATAACTATGTTGTTGAGATTCTTTTAATGTACTACTGGCCATTTGTATGTTTTCTTTGGAGAAATGCCTATTCAGATCCTTTGCCCATATTTTAATTGGGTTATGTTCTTTTTATTGTTGAGTTGTAAGAATTTTTAATATATTCTGGGTAGAATTTCCTTATCAGATATGTGATTTGCAAATATTTTCTCCCAGTCTGTGGGTTGTGTCTTCACTATCTTGATTGTGTCCTTTGATGCAGAAATGTTTTAAATTTTTTGAAGTTAACCTTACTATTTTTTATTGTCTAAGAATGTGTTGCCTAACTCAAGGTCATGAAGAGTTGTTCTTTTTTTTCCTATGCTTTATTTTTTGTTTTTTGACATCCAATATGATTTTATTTTAGTTTCAAATGTACAACATAGTGCTTCAACATTTATATAATTTATGAATTGATCCCCAATATTTAATGATACCTTTTTAAAATTGACCTTTTTTTTACATGAACAGCAGGGGTCTTCTCTTCCAAGCTTTCTGAGTCAGAACTACCCACCACACATTCACTACACTCAAGGCACCTCTCTTTTTGGACTATTCTTCTTGAACAAGACTATGACTAACCACCTTCTATATACCAAGCATGGTGCTAGGTTTTATAAGGAACACAAAATAAAAATTATACTGTTCTATGCACTGAATATTGGGGATACAAAGATGAATATAACTTGGAATGTGCAGTCTTTAAGAGACATTAGGCAGAATGCAAAAAAAAGAATGATAGCCATGTCAAGTGAGAAATGATTTCCTTAATCCTTAAACCTGTCATGGACTGGTGTTAGTTTCTGATGATAGTTGATGTAATGTGTGTGTCATTATAAATATGTATTTTATTTATTTTAGAGAGCGAGGAAGGGAGGGAGATAGAGAGATAGAAACATTGATGAGAGAAACATCGGCCGCCTCCTGCATACCACCTACTGGGGGGTTGAGCCCGAAACCCATGTGCCCTCACTGGAAAAAGAACCAGTGACCTCTTGGTTCCTGGTTCAAAGCTCAACACTGAGCCATACCAGCCAGGCTGATGTAAGGTTTGTGTGTGTTTTTAAATGATGCTACTTGGCAATATGAGAAATTGGCAATTCTATATTGATCCCCTGGTTTCTGTAGGGTTTTTTGTGTTTTTTTTCTTGTCTGTAAAATCAACAACCTGAGGCCATAGGTTCAGAAGACAGAAAGATAATTTCTGGCTCTGGGGTGATCAGTGAAGATTTGATGGAGGAGATGATCTGGGCTGTGTAGGTTTTGGATAATTCTGAGTATAGACAACTATAACAGGCAGGAGAATCTGAACAAAGTGGAAATGAGCTTATGAAACAGGTTTGAAGGACTAAATGATGGGATGAAGGAAGTAAGGTTGGGTAGAGAAGGAGTAGAAAAGCAAGATGGAGAGCCTTGAAAGCCAAAATGAGGAGTTTGAACTTGATCTCTGGGTAATGAGAGACCATTAAAAGGGACAGGAGGAAGTGACATATTGAAAAAAGAAGGTGCTTTTGGTAGATGAATCTGGCATTATTAGAAGATAAATTGCAAGTGAGAAGACTAGTTAAGAGGCAGTTGAGGTTTATAATGTGATAGTATTTGTATTTAAATAATTTGATCTTTCATCAGAAGCCCGATAGCTCTTAGGCAATAGTAGGTGGAAAGTAGGTGACAACGTGGCCTGTAATGAATAAGCCAAGTAGGCAAATATGAGAGCTACCACCTTCTATATAGGCAACGGGAAACACTGCATAAGTCGTGACTGTCCAGTGCAATGCATGGCTTAGCCTCACAGAAATTTCTGGGACAAAGACCCTGGGCCCGGAGCTCTTATAATAAGAAGTTAGAACTCCAAGCACTTGGTCATGGAACTTGACTTTGCCCTAATCTGCAGCAGCTCACTCAAACCCTTTTGAGGTCAGAATCAGCTAGGGGAGAGGGAAGTACAGTTATACCATTTCTACTCCTTTTACTTTCTCTGCAAGGATCATTAATGGTTAGTTTTATGAACAGCAGCCTCCCTCTCTCCTTCCCTTCCTTGTTGTTTCCTGCTTTGTAGGATCAAGGGTCCATGGCCCCTCAAACAAGTCTTGGTTGGAGATAGGTTTTGGCATTTTAGCCACTTCTGTTCTTCTCTGTACAATTCAGCTCAGCTCATCCTACCATCAGTGAGCACATGAGTCTCATAGGGCAGTGGTCGGCAAACTGTGGCTCGTGAGCCACGTGCGGCTCTTTGGCCCCTTGAGTGTGGCTCTTCCTAAGCCTTAGGAGTACCCTAATTAAGTTAATAACAGTGTACCTACCTATATAGTTTAAATTTAAAAAATTTGGCTCTCAAAAGAAATTTCAATCGTTGTACTGTTGATACTTGGCTCTGTTGCCTAATGAGTTTGCCGACCACTGTCATCGGATATAGAAGAAGCAATGAGGGGAAAGGAACTCTATCTCTCCTGGATCCTGTGTGGTGGCTGCTATGTTCCTGGCCAGTGGACCCAAGCCTTCTCTCTAGTGACCTGAAATCCAAGGGCATGGCTATGGAGTCCAGATAGTGGTCACCACTGGGAGGAGCCCTACGCAGGGCTAGTGCTTAGGGGCCAAGCCCAGCTTGAGACCACCTCTGTGTTCAAGGGTGGCAGCAGGGGGCAGTGGCATGAAGTGGACAGAGACATGCTGCTACTTACTATGTAACTGGCTCTGGCTGTGGCTTCTCTCCTGTTTACTGATTCCCACAAACCTGGCCCAGAACCTGAGGAGGGTGAAGCAGGGAAGGGTTAAAGGGCTCTATAGGTCTACAGGCAGAAGAGATTTTTTTTTTTCTGACCTAGGGGAGACCACTTCCTTTCCCTAGAAAATAGGCTCCCCACCCTGTTGGCCTGGATGGATGCTGCCTCCCCACAGACCCTACTCAGCACTGACCAAAAACTGATTGATTAGGTGAGAGGGGACGGTTCTACTCCATTTACATTGGCAGGCCCCCTGAAGATCCTGCAGACCCTGTGTTAGGAAGGAGCCCTGCAGCCAGCTTGGTCCTAAGGCTCACCACGGCCCTGTGTGTAGAAGAAGCCTGCCTATGACCCAGTCTTTTTACAGAGGAAGGGAGAAGGATAGAGAGTTAGAAACATCGATGGGAGAGAAACATCCATCAGCTGCTTTCTGCACACCTGCTACTGGGGATGTGCCCGCAACCAAGGTGCATGCCCTTGACCGGAATTGAACCCGGGACCTTTCAGTCCGCCACTGAGCCAGACCGGCTAGGGCTGACCCAGTCTTTTTTCTGAAACAGACTAAGAGGCTAAGTCCAGACGGGCATCCCCTCCTTAAAGACTGAACTTGGTGTGACTGCTGGTCCCCGAAGCCTCCCTTCAGGGCTTCAGGAACCCCCACCCAGCTGGCGGCTCCACCCTGAGGCTAGTCTGGAATCCCAGTGAAAGGGAAAAGCTGGAAAACAAGAAGTCATTCAGAGTGGGCAGAAAGAGGAGGGAGCGGTTTCTGGCTAAAATCTAAAAGGAGGGGCCGCAGGAAGGAAGGAAACTCTAAGCCTCTGCCCAGACTTTTTCCTGAGACTCTTAAGGACAAGAGAGGAGCGAGGCCCAGTGTTCCCCCTAATTTCCTTGGCTGCTGTGAGAGTTCCCATCTCGCAGCGACTGACTGCCCTCCCCCTTCCCTAGGCTGAAGGCCCTCGGGGACTGACAGGGAGGGAGGCTGAGCGGTGCTGTGGGCACGCCCGCTCCTCTCCCTCCCCCCTTCCCTTAGCAGCAACGTCACCGCAGCACCAGCGGCAGCAGCAAGGATATTGGGGCTGGGATTGCGCAGCCTCCTTGCATTAGCAACGATGCCATTGTATTAACAGAAATCAGACCTTAAGAAACCAGCCCCGTCCCCGCTGTGTGGTCCCTCAGCTGAACTGTCACGGTAGCGCTTGGTCCGAGTGCAGACGGAGCAGCTTGGGGTTCAGCGCGGCTCCTTACAGAGGTATGGCTCAGCGGGGCTGGGGGAGGGGCGGGGCGCCATCGAAGGATAACGGATCAGCACATTCGGACCCTAGTTTCTAGGGTTGGCTTTGTCCTTCCTAAAAAGAGAGTGAGATCGAGCATGAGAGGCAGACATTAGACGAGCTCATCCATGCATATATCTGGGCTGCGGTGCAGATATGGGTAGAAGCAGAGGCTGGGCTAATGCTTTGTGTGTGTGTGTAGAAGTAGAAGAGCCTCTCCTTCCTTTCTGGGCATTTCTAATGAAGCTGCTATAGTGCGGTCCGGCGGAGAGGGTCAGATCTAGAAACAAAGGCTTAATGGGAGGAGACACCGCTAGAACCGTTGTATGTTTATGATGGAGAATAAGCAAGGATCCATGCAGCTTTCAAGAGGAAGGGCTGGGAAGCATGCAGCCCATCCTTTCTTTCCACGCATGCATACATGCACACAGACACACATACTGTATCGTCTGGCACTATGGGAACCACCAGGCTCCATAAGGATGGATGGTGTGAAAAAGAATGTTGACCAAGAGGCTCCACAGTGTGGGGGAAGGAGGAGGGGCAGTCCCTGTAATGCCTAGGGCACCTGAGCTGTTATAATCAGTCTTCTTATACAGACTTAGATTTCTAACAGGAAGAGACCTGAGCGTAAGCTGACACTCCCGAATTCACCCTCCTGCTCTCTTCTCTCCATTCCTGCCCACAAGAGGACCCTGGCAGGAAAAAGGTTATCAGTCCTACTGCGGCTCCTCCTGGGGCCTCAGGTCAAGGTCAGGTTGCTGCAGAGCAGCGGCTGAGCATGGCTGTCTTCCCCATCCTCCTTTAGGAGGCCAAGGAAAGAGGGGAGGGGTTCTGTGGCTGAAAATGCTATTGATCAAAGTCAGGGAAACCTGTCTTTGAAGTTTAGGAACATTTTCCTGCCCAGAGTTACCCTATTGCTGAGCAGATAGAAGGAGTTCCTTAAATTCTCATTTCCTTTGACCACCCTAGTGGGAGATTCAAAAACATACACTAAGCCCTGGCCAGTTTGCTGAGTGGTTAGAGTGTCAGCCTGCAGACGGAAGGGTCTTGAATTTGATTCCCTGTCAAGGGCATGTACTTCGGTTGCAGGTTCCCCAGCCCCAATAGAGGCATGTGCGGGAGACAACCAATCGATGTGTCTCTCTCACATCAATGTTTCCCTCCCATTCTCTCTAGAATCAATGGGGAAAATATCCTAATTATGCACATATATGGTTGAGGAGTATACTGGGAAGTTGTAGGAAGGTGTTAGTTCCCAGGAAGCACTGAGGAATATGAACTTCAGAGCAGGGGAAAGGGTTTGGGGAACTGTGAATGGGGCAGAGACATGAGGGCTGGGAACTAGGGCAAGAGGTGGGATTGAAGAGTGTTATTAGAGCCTGGGGCAGTGATATGAAAGGGACAGTGGGATTAGAAAAAGGAAAGTGGGTAAATGCAAATTATGTAAGAAGCTCTTATGAAAAGAGCTCTTCCACCTCCTTGTTTTCTCTTCACCTTTATTAGAGCTCATGGGCCACAGGATTAAGCTTGTCTTGTTATAGAACAAACAAGTCACTCCCAGGAAAGAAGTCAGAGAGGTGTGTTCTTGCTAAATGTGCTCTGTGGTATTTGAAATAAGTCACCTGTACAATATATTATCATTACATTCTTAACTGAGCAAGGAAAAAATGTCGAAGGCTAGGATTCCTGAGGCCCATCTTAATTGTGTCATTTATTCATGGTGATCTTGGGCAAGTCATTTTATTTTTCTGGGTGTCGATTTCCTTAGTTTTTAAAATGAGAGTGGTTCTGCCCACTTTGGTGAGTTGTGAGGATCAGTGAGACGACATACATAAAAATGTGCGTGTGAAAGTTTGAGGGCGGGGGACGCATGGATGTAAAATCTCACGAGATGCCTACAGAACTTCACCTTAGTTGGCTGAACTAGAGTTGTCTATGGAGGAATGATTGGCAGGCATTTCCCTTGGTTGTGTGGAAATCAGGAAGGAGTAAGACCCCTGAGATACAAAAATATAAAATAAAATAAACCAGTGAAAGACTTTTATACTTAAAATAAGATTTGGTATAACCTAAATTAAAAGCTAAAATTATACAGCTTTAAGGAAAAAAACTGGAAATTTTATTTATGATCTTAGGATAGGCAAAGATTTCTTAGATGAGACATAGCTTTAACCCTAAAAGAAAAAAAAAGGCTTAATGAAACTTTATAAAATTAAAAGTTTCTTTTTAAAAAAAGTTTCTATTATTTGAAAAAATAAATAAAACCATTAGGAAAACAAATGGGCAAAGCCACAGGCTGAGAGAAGATATTTTCAAGACATAATGGGTGTCCCCCAAAAATGTATGCACGCACTTTGAGTAATTTTAAAGGCAGTGTTTATTAAAATACATTTCATTTTCAAAATTAAGCTATCAGCTCTTAAAGTGTGTATACATTTTGGAGGAACACCCTGTATACCTGAAAAAGTCTTATATCCAGAATAAATTTTTAAAAACTCCTAACTTCAATTAAAAAAAAGAAAAAGACAAGTCAATTTTTAAATGGATAAAATTGTAGTCAACAAATAACCAAGCACCTACTGTGTTCCAAGCGGTATGTGTGGGTTCTGGGGACACAAAGTTAGCTGTATCACAGTTTTTGACCTCAAGGACAGTCTGGGAGACAGATATGTAAACATGATATTATAATACAACTGTCAGAGCCCTCCAGCCAAAGGTTCTTCATCACCTTCCATATCCATTTGTTCCTTGTCCCTGGTTGAGAGGATCAGCTTTCTGTCTAGACTCTGTATGTCACTATGTTTTTCCATTTGAATGCATGTATGACCCAGTAATAGTTTTGTGGGTCAGAATCATAAATTCTTAGGTGTATATACTTGTGAATGCCTCTTGAAAATGGTGCTTTAAAAGGGGGGGAATATTCTTTGAAAATCAAGTGATGGCTGTAGCCCATAGGTACTAAATTACTACTATATGTACAAGAAAGTTTTCTATGCTCCTGTTAGTCCAGACCTTGGATTATGGCCTGGGTCCTAGGGAAACCTAGTACCATATGTAAAGGGAAGCCCCCTCCCCAACCCTTGAACCATGGTATCTGTGGTGTTTAAAGGGAAAAAAAACTGTTTGAATTATGTATGTAATGGGTATTTATGATATACAAATTAGAAAATAAAGACGAAACAAAAGAATAAAATTAAAAATAATCCAAAATCACTCAACAGAGATAAGCATTGTTAACATTTGTTGTATATGCTTTTGAATTTTCTTCCATGCATACCACTGTGGTCTGAATGTCTGTGTCCCCCAAAATTCATATGTTGAATCCTAACTCCCAAAGGTAATGAGAGTAAGAGGGGGGCCTTTGGGAGGTCATTGGGATTAGTGCCCTTATAAAGCAAGCTCCCAAGAGAGCCCTTGTCCCTTATGCCCTGTGGGGACACAGCAAGAAGGTGCCAGTATGTACCAATGGACACAACCATGCTGGCACCTTGAAGCTGGACTTCCCAGCATCCAGAACTGTGAGAAATAAATTTCTGCCTTTGATAAGCCACCCAGTCTGAGGTACTGTTATAGCAGCCTGCACTAAGACGGATTTAGATATATTTATTTACAAAAATGGTGTCAGACTGTAGTGCTGTTTGTGATCTGCTGTTTTCACTTAATATTTTGTGAACATTTTCCCAAGTCAATAGTCATATTAACACAACATTATTTTAATGATATCCTGTTCTGTACATTTTTAAATGGACTGTTATTGAAATTTTAGGGTGTTGCCAACTTTCTGTTATCTTTGTGGCATATGTATTTGAGCCCAAAGTTTTCTCGGCAAAGGAATAGAAAAGATGGGAGGAGTGAAGAGAAAATGATCTCATAGCAAAACTTTAAAAAATCCATTTTACCTCTCTCTACAAAACTCCACACTTTAAGGTGGCTGTTCCTCTCTTTTCTTTTCTTTTAATAAATCTTAAAACTTTTTTGTTTGTTTTTTAATATATTTTTTAATTGATCTCAGAGAGGAAAGGAGAAGGAGAGAGAGAGATAGAAACATCAATTTTAAATAACAGCTTTATTAAGTTATAATTCATATGCCATAGAATCCACCCTTTTATAAAATTGAGAGATAATGACATACCATAAAATTCCGGTTTTGATTTTGTTCACAGACTTTTGTAACCATCACCACTGTCTAATTTCAGAGTATTTGCATCACCCCAAAAAAGAACCTCCATGCCCATTTGCAGTCATTCCCCATCCCAGGATTCCAGTCCCTGGCAACTACTCATTTACATTCTATTTCTGTTGATTTGCCTGTTGAGGACATTTCATATAAATGGACTCATACAGCATCACACAAAGAAGCCTTTTATGACTGCTTTCTTTCACTTAGCATTTTAGTGTTCATTCATGCTGTAGCATGTATTAGTATTTCATTCCTTTTATTGCTAAATAATATTCTGTTACATGTATATACTACATTATGTCCATCTATTATTAGTTGATGGACATTTGTATTCCCACTTTTTTGGCTACTGTACATATTTATAATGTTGCTATGAATATTCATATACAAGCTTTTGTGTAAGTATATGTTTTAATTTCTCTTGGGCATATACCTAGGAGTAGGATGGCTGGCTCATATGGTAACTTTGTTTAACATTTTGAAGAACTGCCAGACTGTTTTTCCAAAGTGGCCGCATGGCACCATTTTACATTGCTGCAGCAATGTTTGAGGTTCCAATTTCTCCACATCCTCACCAACATTTGTTACTGTCTTTTATCTTAGCTAACATAGTGGGGGTGAAGTGTTGTGATTTTTATTTCTCTAATGACTAATGATATTGAGCATCTTTTCATGTGCTTATTGACCTTTTGTAGGTCTTTGGAGAAATGTCTATTCAAATTCTTTGCCCAGTTTTTAATTGGGTTATACATTTTTTTAAAATTCTTTATTGTTTAAAGTATTACATAAGTCTCCTTTTTCCCCCATTGACCACTCCCCGGCCGCCCCCACCCTCCAGCACATGCCCTCACCACCCCCCATCTGTGTCCATTGGTTATGCTCATATGCATGCACACAAGTCCTTTGGGTGATCTCTTATCCCCTCATCCCCCGCCTTCCCTCATAGGTGGGACAGTCTGTTCGATGCTTCTGTGACTCTGGTTCTATTTTTGTTCATCAGTTTATGTTTTTCATTATATTCCACAAATGAGTGAGATGTTGTGATATTTATCTTTCTCTGACTGGCTTATTTCGCTTAGCATAATGCTCTCCATTTCCATCTATGCTGTTGCAAATGGTAAGAATTCCTTCTTTTTTACAGCAGCATAGTATTCCATTGTGTAGATGTACCACAGCTTTCTAATCCATTCATCTGCTGATGGGCACTTAGGCTGTTTCCAAATCTTAGCTATTGCAAATTGTGCTGCTATGAACATAGGGGTGCATATATCCTTTCTGATCGGTGTTTTTGTTTTCTTGGGATATATTCCTAGAAGTAGGATTATTGGGTCAAATGGAAGTTCCATATTTAATTTTTTGAGGAAACGCCATACTGTTTTCCACAGTGACTACACCAGTCTGCATTCCCACCAGCAGTGCACGAGTGTTCCTTTTTCTCCACATTCCCGCCAGCACTTGTCGTTTGTTGATTTGTTGATGATAGCCATTCTGACAGGTGTGAGATGGTACCTTATTGTTGTTTTGATTTGCATCTCTCGGATGATTAGTGACTTTGAGCATGTTTTCATATGTCTCATGGCCTTCTGTATGTCTTCTTTCGAAAAGTGTCTATTTAGGTCCTTTGCCCATTTTTTGATTGGATTGTTTATCTTCTTTTTGTTAAGTTGTATGAGTTCCCTATAAATGTTGGAGATTAAACCCTTATTGGAGATAACATTGGCAAATATGTTCTCCCATGCAGTGGGCTTTCTTGTTGTTTTGTTGATAGTACAGAAGCTTTTTATTTTGATGTAGTCCCATTTGTTTATTTTCTCCTTAGTTTCCATTGCCTTAGGAGCTGTATCGGTAAAGATATTGCTACGATATATGTCTGATATTTTGCTGCCTATGGCTACTTCTAAGATTTTTATGGTTTCCCATCTTACGTCTAAGTCCTTTATCCATTTTGAGTTTATTTTTGTGTATGGTGTAAGTTGGTGGTCTAGTTTCATTTTTTTGCATGTATCTGACCAAATTTCCCAGCACCATTTATTGAGGAGACTGTCTCATCTTTTTTTAAAATATATTTGTATTGCCCAGCTGGTGTGGCTCAGCAGTTGAGTGTCGACCCAGGAATCAAGAGGTTGCTGGTTCGATTCCCAGTCAGGGCACATGCCCAGGTTGCAGGCTCGATCCCCAATAGGGGGTGTGAAGGAGACAGCCGATTGATAAGATGTTTCCATCCCTCTCTCCCTCTCCCTTCCTCTCTCTCTAAAAATCAATAAAACATATTTTTTAAAAATAAAATATATTTGTATTGATTTCAGAGAGAGAGGGAGAGAGAGATAGAGACATCAATGATGAGAGAGAATCATTGATTAGCTGTCTCCTGCACACCCTACATTGGGGATCGAGCCCACAACCTGGACATGTGCCCTGACCAGAATCGAACTGTGACCTCCTGGTTCATAGGTCGACACTCAACCACTGAGCCACACCGGTGGGGCCATCTTTTTTTTTTTTTTTTTTAATTCCCACTGGTCCTAGAGAGAGGGAAAAGGAGAAAGAGAAAGACCAATGTGTGAGAGAAATATTGATCAGTCGCGTCTCGTACACACTCCCACCAGGGATGAACCCATACCCTAGGTATTTGCGATAACCAGGAATCAAACCAGCAACCTTTTGAAGCATGCATGGATACTGCTCCAACCAAGTGAGCCACACCAGCCAGGGCAGATTATATATCTTTTATTTTTAATTGCTAGGCTTCTGATCAGAAACCTCTTATCAGATATATGATTTGCAAATATTTTCTCCCATTCTGTGGGTTGTCTTTTCATGTTATTGATGGTATCCTTTGAGGCACAAAGGTTTTTAATTTTTATGAAGTTCATCTTACCGTACTTGTTTTCTCACTTATCATTTATGTTTTTGGTGTCATATCTAAGAAACCATCACCTAATCCAAGATAACAAAGATTTATTCCCATGTTTCTATAACTTTTAATATTATAGCTCAGTTTAGCCTCTCTAGTCTCTGCCTTCCTCCATATATACTCATTACCCCAATCCACACAAATAAGTTTAGAAGTCCAAAAAAGGAACCTTCCTCTCAGAAAGGAAGAAAAAAGATGATAAATACTTGCTTTTAAATTTTAATGTAATTGAACCTAACACACATAGTTATATCATAATACTGTGTCCCTCACACATGTATTTATTAGCCATTTGAATTTTTTTTTCAAATGGGAACTTTTTTATTATTTTTTTATTTTATTATTATTTTTATTAGTTAAGGTATTACAAATGTGTCCTCATTCCCCCCCCCATTAACCCCCAACCTCCCCCGCCCCCCCCCCCCCCCCTCCGCCCCACACACTCATGCTGCCATCCCCCTGTTGTCCATGTCCATTGGTTTGGCTTATATGCGTGTATACAAGTCCTTCGGTTGATCTCTTACCCTTACCCCCACCTTCCCCTACTTTCCTTCTGGGGGTTGATAGCCTGATCGCTGTTTCTCAGTCTTTGTAGCATTTGAATTTTTTATCTCATGTATTACCTGTTCATGTTTTTGAGCATGAACTTGCTTAACTCTTTATTGTACTTTACATGAAGAGCTGTGATCCTCTAATCTAAATGAGTTAAATTTTTAAGAATTGGTAGTATTAAGAGTTTAACTAAATGAGTCTAAATGATGGGAGATTTAGACTCATGGTGGATGAAAGGAAAAAGACAGGAATAAAAAGGGAAGGAAGAGAAAAATGAATGAATGAATGAATGAATGAATGAATGAATGAGGAGACATTGGATATGAGGAGTCAGAGCAAGTAAAGACTGTTAGGATCTGAACTTGGTAGCACAGGAGACCAGAACTCGCCTAGTCTGGCCAGGAGACCAGAGAAGCTCAAAGGGGCTCTGTGTACTTGGAAACCTTGAAAAAGAGAGAACCTTAACCTATCAGAGGTAAAACTGGGGAGAGAAGATTTTCTAAAGGACCCCCATAATGAAAGTTCTAGGCTAAAACTGAGCAGAATTTGGATACTTCAGAAGATCTATATCCTGCGCTAGACAAATATTAAGAATGTATTATGCCTCTTATGTTTGCCAGGCCTATGTGATGTTGTGCTAGAGTGCTAGAAAGGAGGTAGAAATAGACCCCGCCTCCACGGAGAAGGAAGAAGTTGGCATCAGCCATACTTGCAGTCACTCTAATGCCCACGTTGGCCTCTGTATTCAAGAACCGTCAGTACAGTAGTAGGGAGAGTGAGGATCTTAGCCCACAGCCATCAGAGAGGGGCAAGTACTCTGGGGTTTAGAAGAGGAGAAAAGGAGCCTAAGATGACATAGGGGTCAAATGACAGAGTATACCTAAAAATATTTTTCTTGCAGAATTGTAATTTATTGCTATTAGGACATGATTTAGAATTTGTGATTTCCTCCTCATCTGTAAACTTCTGTGCTGTCGCTGTGTCTAAGGCATCTCTGTATCCCCTTAGTGCTTAGCACCATATCGGACACCCTAGTGGTGTTTTCTTAGTTACTTTACTATTCATACTTTTTATTTTACTGAGGATTAGTCCTTGTTTACAGCTAAGAATAGGGTCCTCGATAAGAAGAAAATGCTGTCCCTGAGATCCCCAGATCTTCATATGTGGCATTAAAAGGGGCCTAGCTCGCCCTAACCGGTTTGGCTCAGTGGATAGAGCATCAGTCTGCGGACTCAAGGGTTACAGATTCGATTCCGGTCAAGGGCATGTACCTTGGTTGTGGGCACATACCCAGTAGGGAATGTGCAGGAAGCAGCTGATCAATGTTTCTCTCTCATCGATGTTTCTAACTCTCTATCCCTCTCCCTTTCTCTCTGTAAAAAATCAATAACATATATTTTAAAAAGCGGGGGGCCTGGCTCACAGTAGACACCTGGTAAAATTAAAATGAAGGGGGACCTCAAGGGCTGGACCTGTATGATGCAGAAAGTGTGTTGGGATACCCCTTGTCCTATTGGGCTGTGTTATCAAGCTCCATCTTGACTCTGAGTCTTTTCTCCCCTTGGGCTTTTCTTCATCTGAAAATCATATGAGGAAGGGCATGTCTCAGACTTCCAGGGAAGTGACATTAGCTTCCCTTTCTTTCCCTCTCTCTCCAGGTGCCAAGCTCTCCTGATGAAATGCGTTCTGCCCCATCGGGCTCCGGGGGCAGTGTCTGGTGCTGTTGATGCCCTTGTTCGAACTTTCCAGAATGGATAGTCCCCCAAAGCTTACTGGAGAGACCCTCATCGTCCACCACATCCCCCTGGTACACTGTCAAGTCCCAGACAGGCAGTGCTGTGGGGGGGCAAGTGGAGGTAGTGGGAGCACAAGACCCAATCCCTTCTGCCCACCTGAGCTGGGCATAACCCAACCTGAACAAGACCTAGGACAAGCTGACTCCCTGCTATACAACAGTCTGCACTCTGCTCCAGGGGGATCTGCACGGTCTGCAGACAGCAGCACCAAGAGTCGGGGTCGGGATGGAAGAGGCCCTGGGGCCTCTAAGCGACATAATCCCTTCTTGCTGCAGGGGAGTGTGGCTGAGCCAGGACTCGGTGACCTATATGATGACAGCATTGGTGACAGTGCCACCCAGCAGTCCTTCCACCTGCATGGAGCCGGCCAGCCCGCCTTCCATCTCTCCTCTTTCCAGCTGCCACCACCTGGCCCCAGAGCCGGCAGGCCATGGGGGGCAACACAGAGTCGGGCTGGAGTGGTGGAGGGGCAGGAACAGGAGCCGGTGACAACCCTGGATCCCCAGCAGTGCAGCAGGAACCACTGCTGCCAGCCAGAGCTGGAAACAGAGACCATGGAGCTGGATGAGTGTGGGGGACCTGGTGGGAGTGGCAGCGGAGGTGGAGCCAGTGATACCTCTGGCTTTTCCTTTGACCAGGAGTGGAAGCTCAGTTCAGATGAATCCCCAAGGAACCCTGGATGCTCGGGCTCAGGGCCCCAGCACTGCCGCTGCAGTAGCACATCCAGTCAGTCTGAGGCGGCTGACCAGTCCATGGGCTATGTGAGTGACTCCTCCTGCAACAGCTCCGATGGTGTACTGGTCACCTTCAGCACCCTCTACAACAAGACGCATGGCAACTCCCATGCCAATCTCAACTCTGCCCCACAATCTTGCAGCGACTCTTCCTTCTGCAGCCACTCAGACCCTGGCGCCTTCTACCTGGACCTGCAACCCTCCCCAGCTGAGTCTAAGATGTCTTATGAGTCCCATCACCCTGATAGTGGAGAAAGGGAGGGGAGCTATGGTTGTCCTCATGCCTCATCTCCTGAGCTCGATGCCAACTGCAACTCCTACCGCCCACACTGTGAGCCCTGCCCAGCTGTGGCTGACCTCACAGCCTGCTTCCAGAGCCAGGCCCGTCTTGTTGTGGCCACACAGAATTACTATAAACTTGTCACCTGCGATCTGTCCTCCCAATCATCCCCAAGCCCTGCTGGCTCTTCCATCACCAGTTGCTCGGAGGAACACACCAAGATAAGTCCTGTACCCAGCTCTGCCCCAGACCCTGGCCCTAACCAGCCCTCTGAGTATTATCTATTCCAGAAGCCAGAAGCCCAACCAGAGGAACAAGTGAGGCCCATGGAAGCTGAAGCTCCTACGGACCCCACTGTGATTGAGGGGCAAGTATACACTAATACTTCACCCCCCAACGTTGGCACTGGACGTCAGCGCTCTCGAAGCTATGATCGCAGCCTGGAGCGCAGCCCTCCTGTCCGCCTGGGCTCGCTGGAACGCATGTTGAGTTGCCCAGTGCGCCTGAGTGAGGGCCCCACAGCTCTGGCCGGGTCCAGCTCCCCACCTAAGCGGGTCACCTCCTTTGCTGAGCTCGCCAAAGGCCGGAAGAAAGCTGCAGGCTCTGGCTCCCCCCCACTTCGAGTGAGCGTTGGAGACTCCTCCCAGGATTTCTCACCCATTCAAGAAGCCCAACAAGATAGGGTGGGCTCGCTGGATGAGGGTACTCACTGTAGCCATAGTCTACCACCTATGCCCATGGGGCCAGGCATGGACTTAGTTGGCTCAGAGCCCTGGTCCACCCAGGTCTATCAGGGCCCCCAGTCCAGTGAGATGTCACCTGCTGTCCTCAGAGCTTCTGGGCAAGGCTCCCTGATGCAGCTGATGGATCCAGGCTCTGCTCTCCCAGGGAGCCCAGCCAACAGCCATACCCAGAGGGATGCAAGAGCTAGAGCTGACGGTAAGGAACCTAAAGGCTGGAGATTACCCGGATAAATGCCAGGCCTCCTCAGTGATAGGGCCCTGTCAACCACCCCATCCATATCACTGGCGGTTCCTCAGCCTAGACCAAGCATCTTTCCAGTCCAGGGGAGAAGTTGTAAAGGGGAGAAGGAGGTTAGAGGATAAAAAATACACTGAAGAGATAAAATCAACAGAACTTAGAAGATGATTGGGAAAGGAAGCACTCAGAAGATTGTGATTCTAAGCCTGGATAACTGGAAAGATGATACGTGATTAGGGACTGCAAACAGAATTAGATTTACTGGAACAGGGATGAGGCATGAGTTCAGTTTGGGACATATAGGAATTTGCAGTGCTTAAGGGTTATGTCTAAAAGCCGAGGATATGTCCAGCAGGCAAACCACACTGGGTGTCAGCGAAGCTCATTCTTTGATCAGTCATTGTAGCCACTCTTCAAAGAGCCTGAGAGCTGACACTTGGCCATTCGGGCTCCTAGTCCGGCTATTTCCTATTTATCTTACAATATTTAAGTAGTGATTTTATAAAGACTCCATGTTAAGTGGGTGCTGGTGATAGAGAGATGAGAGGGACAATTTCTGTCCTCAAGGAATTCCAACCAAGGATGGAAACAGGAAGTAAAATGCAGAGATGGCGGTGTACAGGACATCTAAATCAGAATGAAATGCCAGAGAAGGACTGCTAACACAGTTTACATTCGAGCACAGTCTAGAACAGCCGTGGGCAAACTACGGCCCGCGGGCCGGATCCAGCCCGTTTGAAATGAATAAAACTAAAAAAAAAAAAAAGACCGTACCCTTTTATGTAATGATGTTTACTTTGAATTTATATTAGTTCACACAAACACTCCATCCATGCTTTTGTTCCGGCCCTCCGGTCCAGTTTAAGAACCCATTGTGGCCCTCGAGTCAAAAAGTTTGCCCACCCCTGATCTAGAAAGACAGTTAGGAATTAGCTTTGTGCAGATTTACCAAATCTGGAAAGAACTGATAAAACAGGGGCCCACGTGAAGTTTGATGTGTGAGTTATACTTGAGTTATTTGGGATATTTAATTGATTGCAAACGCAGAGTGAATCAGCAGTTTTGAAGGGTTTTCAGAAGTTACTTTAAATGTTCTTTAAGAAGAACATTCTAGGTCATAGAATAGTCTGTACAAAACCACAGAGGCACAGAATAACTTGATGCTTTCTAGAAACTACAAATAACTGGGGCTGCCCTAGTGGAATGTGATGGAACCACTGAAGGATTTCAGTCAGGAAAGTGGCTTGCTTGTTTGTTTGTTTGTTTGTTTGTTTATTACAGTTTAGCCTGTTTTGATTTGCATATTAGAAAGTTCACTGGTTGATTGGGTGAAAGGTAGATTTGGAACCAACCCTGGAGGACAGGAGATCACCATGATGGGAGAGTCATTGGAATAAAAGTGGTAGTTGAAGCTATGAGTGGATGAGAGCATCCAGGAAGAATGTGTGAAGCTATAAAGGGAACAGGGACAGAGCCCTGGGGATACCATGATTTAAGGATGAGCAGAGCAACCCTCAGAGGAAACTAAGAAGAATTAGGCAGGAAAATATAAGGAAACCCAGGAGAGAGCAAAGTCACAGAACCAAAGGAGGAGAAAGTTTCAAAAAGAGGTTCAACCAAATGAGTTTTGAAGAGAAATCACTAAGATTAAGGCTGATAATCCTAAAAGCAATATTCGGGAGCAGTGAGGTGGAAGCCAGATCTCAACGGGTATGGAAGGAAAGGGAAAAGGCGGGTAAAGGTGAATTTTCTGTGCTGCAGCCTTAGCTTGGGTGTGGGGCTTATCAAAGGAAAGGGGTTAAAAAACCACAAATAGTATTATCTCTGCCATTATGGAGACACAGTCCAGCAGAAGATTTCATACCTAAACATACACAAAGGAGCTGCCCTTGGGAGAGGGAATAGAAGGGGAGGGAAGATGCAGGTCAGAAATAGAGGGATTAGCCAGTCCTTTGAAACCCATTCCCTTCTTAGACTGCAGTATCTGGTGGGCGTATGTAGGCACAGGGGATCCTGTGGCTGGCATTCTGAGGGCAAGAATAATCCTGGTCAGAGATGGGAGGAGAGGCATTGGAAGTTTTTTCTATCAGATGACTTTGTATCAAGATGGTGTGCTGTTCCATAAGTCTCCAGTGACCTACCACAGGGCTCTTCTCTTGATTCTGTAAATAAAAATAAAAATAAAAAATTAGTGACAATTCAATGAATTCATAAATGACAAAAGAAGCTGAGATCTCTTTGAGATCCTGAGCAGCAAAATCAAGATTCAGAAGGATCTTACCAAATCTGGAAAGAACTGATAAAGCAGGGACCCGCGTGAAGTTTGATGTGTGAGTTATACTTGAGTTATTTGGGATATTTAATTGATTGCAAACTCAGAAGGAATCAGCAGTTTTGAAGGGTTTTCAGAAGTTACGACGACTGGATTTATTCATAGGCTGCAGAGGGGAGTTGCTAGTCCTCCACTCCTCTGAACCAGTTAGTGCTCACCTGGGAGTTCCGGGCCCTCCGTTTTAAGAAGAAATTGAGACTGTGGGGCCGTGTCACCTACAGAAGAGCAGACTCGGGTGAATGTGGTCTGTCTCTGTCTCTAATTTTCTTAAGGGTTATCACATAGAAAAGTGAGAAAACTTATTCCCTGAGGGTAGAACTCAGACCCACTCCTCACAATAATCCCCCTTTTCCTTCCCCCATCGTATTCCTCTGCCTCAAACTTGGTCCTGGGAACTTAGCAGGGAGGCTGCCTAAAAGAGTAGGATTAAATAGTCTAATTAAAACCTTCTTTATAGAGGAGGTATGTAATACAGCTAG
Organism: Myotis yumanensis; assembly: GCF_028538775.1. Lineage (NCBI taxonomy): Eukaryota > Metazoa > Chordata > Mammalia > Chiroptera > Vespertilionidae > Myotis > Myotis yumanensis. The sequence continues at coordinate 28,901,707 of NW_027223763.1, read as the reverse complement.
GGTTGAGAGGACCTAATCTGATAGCCAAGGTCAGCTCAGCCTTGAAATTTGATATTGACAGAAGTGGAAAGGAAGAAGACATTCCCAGCAGGAAAGGCAGCATGCTTACCATGGGCCTGGGGTGGGAGGAGTGGTGTCGATGAGGATGGCAGGTGTGGGAGTTTGAGCGGGAGAAGCCTAATCTGTGGCCAGTGTGGGCACCTACCTGGCTGAGAAGGTTCCACTTTATTCTGCGGGCAGTTGTGGCCACAGGGGATAAAATTAAATTGGTACTTTAGGAAGCAAGCTGATAAGATTTGGGATGCAGTGAGGCTAGCCGTAACCAAAGTTTCAGTGGGGATTCACTCCTTTAATAAATCTTTATTCATTACCTACGATGTACCAGGCTGTGTTCTAGGCACTGGGGCATAGCAATGAACAGCTTTTAAAAACCTTCTTTTCTGGAGCCCTTACACGAAGTAATAGACAATAAACAAATAAGGTCATTTCTGGTGGTGAAAAAATGCTGAAAAGAAAATGCAACAGGGTAATGAGAGTGACTGTCCAGAGGGGCTGCGGTGGTTGAGAAGGTCTTGCTGAGGAGGTGGTGTTTGAGCTGATGCATGAATGATGAAAAAATTTCAGGCAGAAAGAAGAGCAGGCAGAAAGGCTCAGAGATGTTAATAAACTTGGCATGTTAAGGGCCGACGGAAGTAGTGAGCAGGGGAGAATGACAAAGGTTGCTCTCTGAGCACTGACTGGGGATGACAGGAGAGTATCGTTTGAAAGTGTCCCCTGGGAGTGATTCTGAAACACCTCCCTAGTGGGGTTGTGGTCACCATCCCCTGAAGACTCACCGAAGTAAATTAATGGGAAAAGCTGAGGGGTAGGCAAGCCCAGCCTGATACCATTGCATGTGCAGCGCAGTGTGGGAAAGAGAACATCAGCCCCAAAGTCAGACTGGCTTAGGCAGAATTCGAGCCCCGCCACTTCCTAGTTGTGTGACCGTGGGCAAATGACTTAATCTTTCCAATATCCTGATCTGTCAAGCAAGGATGTAATTTCTGCCTCACAGAGTTGCTGAGCCACAGAGCTGTGCTAGTGAGCCACACCCAGGGGTTCAGGCCGTGTGGCTGCTTATAGCATCCCCTTGTGTTCGTTCAGATGTTTACAGCATGCGCAGTGTTTCATTAGAAGCACAGCCCATGCACAAAGTGCCTGGAGTTTTGGGGTTAGTCCTGAGCCCCGTGCTTTGAGGGACATTGACCTGAAGATTGGCTGGAAGAACAGGAGAGGACCACCCTTGGGGAATACATGAATGTGTAGAGGGAGCAGATACGGACTCTGAGGCTCCAGTGCCAGGATCATGAAAGAGTAGGAGTGAGGTGAGGAGGGGTGACAGGAGGCTGATTCTGGCTGCAAGTAAAGAAATATTTTATTATGGTCAGATTTGCTCAAGAATGAAATGTGCCTACTTGGATGGAGATAGGGGATGCTGAGTGAAAGTTTGAGGTAAATAACATCTTGACCCTGGAAATCTGACTCTGACTCCAAGTCTTTGGGCCTTAGAAACAAAGAACACAGTAGTTCTGCCACTGACAGAGATGCAAGTCATCAGGAGAACGGTGATGGATGAAGTGTTCTAAAATAGCCAATTTTAAATGAAAGCAAAACCCTAAAGCAGAACAATCGAGGGATCATAGGAAGGTGGGTTCGGGCGTATGAATGTCCGAACTTGAATAATACAGGGGAGAAGTGTAAAGTGAGATATAAGAATTGAGCCTTCAGATATACCACCTTCGAAGTCAAGAAAATCAAGAGTTAATGAACAGCCACGAATACAAGACAGTTCTGTTTCATATCCAGTAGGAAAAGCTTTACAAAAGAAGCGGGGACCGTGTCATAGTCCACAGTCTTGGATTACCCGACCCCACTCAATTCCTACAACCCAGGTCTTGCCCACCTCTTTCCCCTTCCCCAGGGAGCATCATCTGCTTCTGTGCTTCCTCTCCTGTGGGTTCAGTGTCTGTCCATCTGATTCCTTCTCCGTCCATGTTGCCACAGGGGGTGGTGCTGAGAGCCGACCGGTCCTCCGCTACAGCAAGGAGCAGAGGCCAACCACGCTGCCCATCCAGCCCTTCGTGTTCCAGCACCACTTCCCCAAGCAGCTGGCCAAGGCCCGGGCCCTCCACAGCCTTTCCCAGCTCTACAGCCTATCGGGCTGCAGCCGCACACAGCAGCCTGCCCCCCTGGCTCCCCCCACGGCTCAAGTCCCTGCCTCAGATCCTTCCGGGGAGTCACAGGCATCCACCAACAGAGGTGCCAGGAAAACTGGGCCTGAGCCAGAAACCTCACGACCGTCACCCCTGGGCAGCTACTCCCCTATCCGGAGCGCTGGCCCCTTTGGGCTCAGCACCGACTCCTCTGCCTCCGCTTCGTGCTCCCCTCCCCCAGAGCAGGCCACAGCCACAGAAAGCTCACCCCCATGGAGCCTCTCCTGTCCTGCTGTCCAGCCTGCCACCTCCCAGCAGCCCCAGAAGGAGGATCAGAAGATACTGACCTTGGCTGAGTACCGACTCCATGGAACAGGAAGCCTGCCTCCTCTGGGCTCCTGGAGATCTAGCCTCAGTCGAGCAGAGAGCCTGGCCCGGGGAGGTGGTGAAGGCTGCATGGCCTCCAGGCCCAATAACGGTATGAGCTTCACAGCCTGCCCCCAAACACGTTGACACCACCACCCTCTTTGAATAGTTTCTTACACCCCAGCCTGGGATCAGAGGTTAAAATATCTGCATCTCCTTCCCCAGCATCTGTGGATAATATGTACTCACTCCTAACCCTCGCGTTGTCCACGGGCCCACTGGGTGGGTATGAAATGCTATCTCCTGCTCATTCTTTCCTGTCTCTTCTGCTAATCTGTTCTGCTTACAGCCAACCACCTATCCCCTCAAGCGCTCAAGTGGCGGGAATACAGGAGGAAGAACCCACTAGGGCCACCTGGTTTGTCAGGGAGCCTAGACCGAAGGCCACAGGAAGCTCGGCTCACCCGAAGGAACCCCATCTTTGAATTCCCTGGCTCCCTCAGTGCTGCTGGCCACCTGAACTGCCGGCTGAATGGTGTGTGGGCAGGTCCCCAGGACACCAGGCAGGCTCTGCCGTAGCTGGGAAGGGGTGGAGAAGGGGTCAGTCTCAGGGGGTGTAAGGCACAGAACTGAGCTGCAACGCTTGGAAGGAGAGTTCGTGGGACTGATTTTTCTCTTCTTCCAGGTCCAATGGTGAAACCGCTATCACTGACCTGCCCTGACTTCCAGGATCCCTTTTCCTTGACTGAGAAGCCTCCTGCTGAGTTTTGTCTGTCCCCAGACGGCAACTCAGAAGCCATTTCCATTGACCTGCTTCAGAAAAAAGGTGGATGTTCCCCCAGCTCAGGCCAGGAGTCCTGTTGTCACTACCTGTCCGTGCCTATTGCCCTGCTGCCTGGCCCTCCAGAATATTTCCCAGCCTTAGAATTCCAGGTGCCAGGAAGGAATTAGAGAGCACAGGCATTGGGGCGAGAAGTCACGTACCATGTGCCCTGAGTGTGTACACGTGAGGAAGGGCCATTGATCAGGTGCTTTGGAGTCAGGCTCCAGTCTCTCCTCTCCGGGAACTTATTGAGGGAGACGCATGTCATAAATAAATGTCCCTGTGCTCTTATGGGGGGATTCAGTTACCACAGGGCCTAGAGGTCGGGGTAAACCTGATGGTAACATCTAGTCAGACACGGACTGACAAGGAATCAAGCTATTTAGCAAATAAGAGACCATAAGAGAGAGCAGTTTCAGTGCGATGATGGAGAGAAAAAATTGAGGGGCTGAAGGGGAAGGAGCTTATTACTTAAAGGGGAGAAAGATGAAACTCAAGTCCCTTTCAGAGGCAGAGTGGGAGATTCAGAGCTTAGGGAGAGGGAAGAACCTTGGGCAAGAAGGGGAGCAGCCACCCTCCTCCAAAAGATGGAGAGAGTGAGAGGGGCAGCAGTGGGGAGGAGAGAAATAATGTAGTTACGTCTTTTGGATGGAGAAGAAAGTTGAAGGAACTCGTGACCAGTGGTCTCTGCTCTCTGTGTGAAGTAGAACCAAGGGCTTGAGAAGAGGGGTAAAGATTTGGCATGGCAACTTGAGAGCATAGCTGAGGGTGCCACAGGCACACCACAGAGAAGTGCCCGTGTCGCTCACCGGTGAGAGTGGCCCTGGACTTTACGCAGCAGTCAGTAGCCTGGTGTCTCAGAGTGGAGAAGACAGATAGATTGACCCAGGATTGGAGTAAGAGGGCAAGGAAGTTAGGGCTTTGAGGGTCTCAATAATGTAATCATTGAAGTGGGTCCCAGCCGGGGCGTGAAAACAGGAGGGGCTGGAGAACTGGGAAAAACAGGAAGTGGCCTGGGCCTGGTACCTTGATGAGACCCATGTTGCAGGGACACAGAGTGTATGGAAGCCCATCCTCCTCCCACAGAGGGTTCAGTCCAGCTGAGTTGCTCAGGGACTTTTCGGGGAGCTGTTACATCAAATCCTCGCTTGCAGGGCTGGTGAAAGCTGTTAACACTGCAGTGGACCTCATCGTGGCCCATTTTGGCACAAGCCGGGATCCTGGGGTGAAGGTAGGCAAGAAACTGTGGAGAGCTGAGCTCTACCTGCTGACCCTCACCTTCCCTGTGCTGCCACCTAGAACCCAGAGTTGATACTTAGGAATGGGGATCACAAAGAAGCACCATAAGGGCTAAGAAGGTCCGAGAGGACCAGGGTTGAACTTGCAGTGATCCCCTGTACTTCCCTACTGCCTCCACAGGCAAAGCTGGGGAACAGTTCTGTTAGCCCCAATGTAGGCCACCTGGTCCTGAAGTACTTGTGCCCCGCGGTCCGGGCTGTGCTGGAGGATGGGCTCAAGGCCTTTGTGCTGGATGTCATCATCGGGCAACGTAAGAACATGCCGTGGAGTGTGGTTGAGGCGTCTACGCAACTAGGTAAGTGCTGTGTGCAAGATGGGGACCCCAGGGGGAATTTAGGGTTCCAGAGATTGGGCATGTGACCTGCAACTCTGGCTTCCTCCCAGGCCCATCCACCAAGGTCCTGCACGGCCTCTACAACAAGGTCAGCCAGTTCCCCGAGCTCACCAGTCACACCATGCGCTTCGACGCCTTTGTCCTCGGCCTGCTCAAGTGAGTGTGGTGGCGCAGCGAGATCTGCAGCCACCAGCCCTCCCCCCCCCCCCCCCCCCCCCCAGTCGAGGCTGCCTCTGAGGAAGCAGCTCCCTACCTGAGACAGAAAGGGGGAGCTGTGGGACCTACTGCCAGAGCGCAGGCTCACTTCCCTCCACCTAGCTACAGCCTCTCAGTAGACCAGTGGTTTCCCACCACACCCACGATCCTCCGGCACTGACACCAACATGGTCTTCCACTTTTACAAATCCACAATCTGGCTTCTTTGGAAATTAATCTGGTTCTGTTTCTCTGGATATTGTAAACCCTGATCCTCTCAATGCCAGCACCGCTTCCAAATCCTGCTTGACCCTAAGTCCACCTTGGGATCCATGTCATAGTATTTTTCTTTCTCAAGCATGGGCCCAGGTCACCCCCTTCGGCTCTGTACTCCACTCAGGAGCTGCCCTGACTTCCTGGGTCTTGTGCAAAGTGACACCTTCTAGGAGGAAGTGACTGGTTTGTGAAACACATGTTCACCCCGCCCTCCCCTCCCCTCCCCCCGGCCCCACATCTTCACTGACTTTTCAGAAGTACATGACATAAAATGAACCAGGTAGCATCCCTGCCATAGAAGAGAGATGTTCACCTATAGTCTGCCCTGTGTCTGACCCCTGTGTCTGTCTCCTTTGCACTTTATGATCTGGCGATGCCCACATAAGACTCAACTCTCTTCACCTATCTCCCTACAGCATCCGGTCCCTGGAGTTCTGGTTTAATCACCTCTATAACCACGAAGGTAATGCCCAGAACCCTGCCCTGTCTTGCAGACTCATCATAGGCCAGGCCTCACAGGCTCAGAGCGAGGCACAGCTGTCTTTTCAGACGCTAGAGGTGGAGAGGGGAACCATGCAACGCTTGGGCTTCTACCAGAGTCCTTCCCCAGCTTCTGCTGTGGTAGAGCCTGGCAGTCAGCAGGACACTCAGGCCGCCTGAACTCGCGGCTGCCACTTAAGGTGCAGCTAATGCACCAACACTTCAGGAATCGCCTCCACTGTAGTGCCTCTAAATAGCACATTACAGCCTGTGCAGCACGAAGCAATGGCTCTGCCCAGGTTGCCTTTCAAAGGCCACCCCAGGCCAGGCTCTGCCTTCCTGTGTGGCTCAGTCCCTCTCTCTCTCTCCCTAGACATCATCCAGACCCACTACCAGCCATGGGGCTTCCTGAGTGCAGCGCATACCGTGTGCCCTGGCCTCTTTGAGGAGCTGCTGCTGCTGCTACAGCCCCTGGCCCTGCTGCCCTTCAGCCTGGACTTGCTGTTCCAGCACCGGCTGCTGCAAAGTGGGCAGCAGCAGCGGCAGCACAAGGAACTGCTGCGCGTGTCCCAGGACCTGCTGCTGTCCGCCCACTCAACGCTGCAGTTGGCCCGGGCCCGGAGCCAGGAGGGCCCCGGAGACATGGACAGCGCAGCCCATGGGAAACGGGTGAAAGGTGTGGGTGCCCCAGAAGGGGGAGAAGATGAGGAAGAGGAGGAGACGGAAGAGGTGACAGAGGCAGCTGGGGGCTCGGAGCGTGGCAAGGCCCGAAGTGGGCAGTCTGGTTGGTGGTACCAGCTCATGCAGAGCTCCCAGGTCTACATTGACGGCTCCACTGAAGGTTCTAGGTTCCCCCGTGGTGGCAGCAATAGCTGCAGTGGCAGCAGCAGTGAGAAAAAGAAAGGGGCAGGAGGTGGGGGGCCACCCCCGCGAGAGGGAGTAGTAGAGGGAGCTGAGGCCTGCCCTGCCCCTGAGGAGACCCTTGGCCGGGACAGGGGCTGGCCCTTCTGGATGGGGAGCCCCCCTGATTCTGTGCTGGCTGAGCTGAGACACAGTCGGGAGAGAGAGGGGTCTACTGCCCCCCCAGCAGAAAGTGAGGAAGGAGCCTCTGGACCGTCACCTGGGGGCATCAAGTGGGGACACCTCTTTGGATCCCGAAAGGCTCAGCGAGAGATCCGGCCCACAAACAGGTGAGAGGCAGCCCATGGACAGAGGGAGTGGGGAGCCTGGTCTAAGCCAGGGCTCAGTCCAAGCCCTGACTGCTAACCCCTAGGCTGCCCTCGGACTGGCTGAGTCTGGACAAGTCCATGTTCCAACTCGTGGCACAGACAGTGGGTGCCCGCCGGGAGCCAGAGCCCAAGGAGAGCCAGCAGGAGCCACATGCTCCAGCCCTGCCCTCCAAGCCTCCATGGTGAGCCCTGGGGGCCTGAAGGACTAGGGACTGGGTTTGTTTTGGGTGGGGTTTCTCTGACATCCATTTGTTGTTTCTCCAGCGAGGTAAAAGCACTGTGCCACCATCTGGCCACAGGCCCTGGACAGCTGAGCTTCCACAAGGGAGATGTCCTCCGAGTGCTGGGGCCAGCCGGAGGAGACTGGCTGCGCTGCAGCCGTGGCCCTGACACTGGCCTGGTGCCTCTGGCCTACGTGACCTTGACCCCAACTCCAAGTCCAACTCCTGGAAACAGCCAAAACTGAGGTCCTCTGCATGCTGGTGGCCTCAGGGACCCTCATAACCATCAGACTCAGAGCCCGAGACACACACCCCCCCCCCCCAAGCCCTCTGGCTTGGCTGTAGAGAGCAGACTGGGAGCTGGGGCCACGTATTCCTGTGCTCAGTATTAATTACCCACCCCCCTCAACTGTCCCATGACCATGTCCAGACCACCCAGGAAAGGAGGGAAGGGACGCAGCACTGGGCTGCCAGGGTTTCCCTGGCCCGTCTGGGCCAGCCTTTCCATGGGTACCAACAAGCATGTCCCTGTGGATGGAGGTGACCAGAAGGCCCATCTGCAGGGCTCCCAGGCCAGGTGGTGAGGATGATGGGTGACCGTGAAGGGGCCAGATCCCTAAGCTCCCAGATGTAAATAGGCTGTGGCCAATGCCTGGTGGTCAGAAGAGGGAGGAGCAGCCCAGGCTTCTGTTTATGTATTTATTTATTTATTTATTACACCTATTAATAAAAAAGGTGCTTGGCCTCCAAACCATTCTCTTTGTGCCTCCCCCTACCCTCCAGCCCATCTCTCTCTCTCTTCCAAAAGCATGACTGGGATACATGAAAAGGGAAGAAAGAACTTGAAGTCCAGGTACCTACGCCACGAGCTGCTTCTGGATGGTGCTGAGGCCCAGAGCATCATGGGTGAGATGCCCATATGTGCGGCCAAACTGGAACTTATATCCTGTGTGGTCAAGAGAGTCTGTCACATGTAGTCAGTGGCATGGAAAAGCCATTTACTTCTCAGCCAGTTGCCTAGACCCTCCAAGCTGTCCTCCAAAATCTGGTCCTAATTCCCCACTGTGAGCTCCCTCAGTTCCTCAGTTTTCTTTCCTGCCCAATGATAAAGCTGAACTACATGCCCTGAGGTCCCCTCATATCTATTATTTCCAACTACCAAAACCACCTCCACCTACCTATCTCTCTCTCTCACACAAACACACACACACACACACACACACACACACACACACCCTCACCTGGCACATAGCCTCCATAGTTAGGCAAAAGACCCAGGTTCTGAGGGTAGGTCCTTGAAAGTGGGGGGAGATGTTTGAGATCCTTCTGGGGTTTGCCCTGTGAGCACATCTGTCCAAATTCCTGCAGCGCCTGGTTGGTGAGCACAGGAAAGCTGGAGCCGAAGAGGAAGCGGGCACGGGGCACAAAGCCCGTGAAACCTGGGGAGGGGATTCTGGGTCAGGACCTCCTGGGGGCCTCCCACACCTTTAGTCATTACCCACCTCCCTCACCTGACATGAAGAACTTGTGAGGATCTCCGTCAGCCATGGAATAGGGGGAAGCCTTGTGAGGGAAGTTGACAGAAGAAAAATGGTGCTATCAAACTTAGCCCCCGGGCTCTGACACAAGCTCCCAGGGAGTGGAGCTGGCAGGCAAGCCCATGTCCCCAGCCTACACAGAGGTACGGCTCCCCACTCCCACCACACTGCACCCCCCCTCTCCCCCCCCTTCACAGCCTCACTTGTCCTGCCTCCTGCCCCAGCTCTGCCCCCTGCGCCTCCAGCTCTGGCTTCGGCTTTGGCTCTGATTCTTGGTCTTCCTCCACATCTTCTCCCTTGACCTGCTTTGACAGCTCCTGACTCCCTTGTTCTCCGTGCCACTGAGTAAAATCATTCAGAGCCTCAGCCCAGACCTGGCTGCAATTCTTGGCAAAGATGAACCGTGCCTGGGGGATAAAACCTGGGTGGGCAGGGGGCAAAGAAGATCTCTGTTAGTGCTTGGGACACACGTTCAGGGATGGGGCACCTGTTTATGTTTGTGTACATACCTGTGTACCCAGGGATCATGCTGGAACTGAGCCTTTTGTGCCCACGCCCGACAGGCAGGCTTCCACGAGGAACCTCGGGAGATCTTGGAGGCCGAATGGGAGGCAGAAGTATGCGATGGGCAGGGGGCCAGGCTATGCCAGGAGCTCCCCGGAGTAGCTGACCGGTCATCTGCCCATAGGTCTGGCCCATGCTGAACCGAAGCAGTGGGCAGTGTCCAGTGTACCTGTAGCACAGGACTCACCCACTCATCTCTAGATTCCCCCTGCCCACCCTCCCCAGAGACAGAAGCAGAGAGCTCTGAAGCCCTGGTCTCTTCTGGACTCGGCTGGTTGTATATTTGGAGCAGGCATTTCCCTCGGCTGCTACCCTGTTACCATGGAAAAGACAACACAGAGCTTTGTGGCCGGCCCAGCTACTATTGCTTGCTTTTCATTTTATGTCCAACACCATAGATATCCCAGCCCTGGGCCTGCTGTACAGGTGTGTCCACTTGGCCCCCAAGGTCTAGGTGCACAACTTCTATATCCCTAAACCCCCCTTCCCAGAAGCACGCAGGGCCGTGCTCTGGGTAGAAGTCTTACCCCGGGATATAATGAGGATTCTGAGGGTTCAGCCCGGGTATGAAGGTGCTGGCCATAGCCATGGGAACACAGGCTGTCTCTGGGCTGTTTACCCTGTGTCCAGGGCTGTGGGGCGGAGCCAGAGGCAGGGGCGGGGCGAAGGGAGGGGAGAGGGGAGGGGGCGCTAGTGTGATGATGGCCGGGCCGAAGCCCGCAGAACCTGAGAGCAGAGGCTCCCAGGTCTCTACTCCAGAACAAGGGCAGTCCTGCCACATGGGGGCGGGGAAGAGGGGCAGTACAGCCTCGCCACTCCAGGACCCGAGGAAGGCCTGAGGTGGGAGGGCAAAACTGTTAGGTCTCTTGAGCTGTATCTCAAAAGAGGACCCTTCCTTCTTAAGCCCTCGTCTGAGCACCTGCCTGAGGAGACGTGGATTCCGCTCTTTGTGAGTCTTGACTAAAGGTGACGGACTTCATCGGAAAGAGGGTCTCTGAGGGGAGCCCCGAGGGGAGGGGAGGGGGGAAAGGAAACTAGAGACCTCTAGGCAGGGTGACATCGTTAATTTTCACTAGTATAACTTGACACTTACTGAATACCTACCATAATCTGGATCATCAGCCATTCAACAGATATGCCTGCCACTCCCTGCTAGTCACACTTCACGGTGGCACAATGTGTACTATGTAGGAGTCAGAAAAGCTGAGCTTCACGTGACTTTGGGCAAGTCATTTACTATCTCTAAACCCCTCTATCACTTACAAAATGCAGATACTATAGTCACCCTGCCACTGTTGTGAGGCTCAAATTAATGTATGCAAATGTTTTGTAACAAAGACCATGAAGCAATTGAATATAGGAGTCTCGAGTTCAGAGGACAGATTGGGTCGAGAGAGAAAAAGTGGTAGTCACGAGAATATAAATAGTATTTAGAGCCTTGGAGTTATGGAATGACCTACCATGTACGTGTGTAGAGAGAAGAGGTCCAATGATGGAGCTGTGGATACACCACTGTTTAGAGATCAGGAAGATGAAGAAGAAACAGCAAAAGAGACCTAAGAAGACAATAAAACTAACTGAAGAAAGTAACTCAAGATATGATAATGGTATTGTGGTTACATAGAAAATGATCTTAGCAGATAATGCTAATGAAGTGTCACAATGCCTGAAACTTATTTTCAAATGGTACAATAAAAACTATATATGAGCCCTGGCCAGTGTGGCTCAGTTGGCTAGAGTGTCAATCCTGATGGAGGCATGTACTGTAGGCAACTGATCAATGTTTCTCTCTCTCTCTCTCTCTCTCTCTCTCTCTCTCTCTCTTTCTCTCTAAAAATCAATAGAAACATGTTCTCGGGTGAGGATTTTTAAAAATTATATGATATGATGCTCTATCATACCATACCACATGAGAAAGAAGAGAACAAACACAATAAAATATAAACAGTTGTTGAGTCTAGGTGAGAGTGTACGGTACAGCTGTTCATTGTGCATTCCTTCAACTTTTTTGCATGTTTGAAATTTTTTATAAAAAGAGGTGCAGGGGGCTGTTTTGAGAACAGGTAATTGACTATGTATTCATTTAACTGCTTTTCCTAAGGTCAAATAACCTACATCCCTAGTGCCCAGAATGTGTTCTCTAAATACCATTTCCAATTAAGAGGAACCATGAATCATTGGAAAAAATCGCTGATACCAGCTCTAGTCTAGGAACGCACAAAATGAGCCTGGAAAATTTTATCATATCAAGGAGCAAGAAACCTTAAAGGTCATAGCAAAAGGACTCTCAGGCGCCAACTTGAATAAGTTCCCACTGGCCAAATATGTCAACTTAAGCATCAAAATGTTTAAAAACTGCCAATGATTGAGACACATCATATATGTGTTAAAGTATGAGTCATAATAGTACTAAAAAAAAAATCACTGGTTCCTTTGGAAAATGCTAAGTAACCAACTCATTACTTTAAAAGCTGATAAAAGGGAAACAAATCAACATTTTTCTTGCTTTCCTATATGAAATGTAGCTCTAGGGAACAAACAGTTAATGTGTAAAAGTTTCTCTTTGTAGACGTATTTATTCTGCCTAACAAAGAAGGAAGGCTCGAATGAAAATATTATGTTCTAAATCCTATATTAATGAACCTAGACCAGTGGTTCTCAATCAAGGACATTTAGCCCACTAAGGAAAATTTAACAATTGTCTAGAAGCATTTTTTGTTATCGCAATTGGGGGAGTTGCTACCGGCATTCAGTGGGTAGAGGCCAGAGATGCTACTAAACATCCTACAATGCATAGAACAACTTCCTACGATAAAGAACTATCCAGCCCATAATGTCATCAGCGCCAAGTTTGAACAATGCTAGTCTAGACAACGATCATCATTAATTACTAATATCACAAAAAGACCACCACTGTATGCCTCCTGGTAAATGCACTAAAACCACCTATGAATTAGTTTTACCAAAATAATCAAATCTAAATCTGATTAAGCCTCTAATAATTTACCACAAATACAGAGCTGAGGAACATACTAAATTACGCCAGTAGAAGCTCAGCAAAGTTCAGACTTTGAGAAACTTTACAGGATAAATGACCTGGTTTCTTAAAAAATAAATAATAAGGGGGGAAAGATGGAGAATAGACAAAGTTTTTTAAAAATTCAAGAGACATATTAGCTGCAAAGTATGGTCCTTACTCATATCTTGATTCACATAAACAATTTTTAAAAACTCAATATAGCTCTAGCTGGTTTGGCTCAGTGGAGAGTGTCGCCCTGCGGACTGAAGGGTCCCAGGTTCAATTCCAGTCAGGGGCACATGCCTGGGGTTTCAGGCTCGATCCCCAGTAGGGGATGTGCAGGAGGCAGCCGATCGATGATACTTATCATTGATATTTCTATCTCTCTCTCGCCCCTTCTCCCTTCTTCTCTCTAACATCAATAAAAAAAATTAAATATAAAACAATGGGGGAAATGTGAATAACTAGATGCTTGATGACATTAAGAATTGTTCATTTTTTTCAGATGTGACAATGGTACCATGATTTTGTTTTAAAGAAGAATCCTTATGTTTTAGAGAACATACTGATAAACATATTGATAAAGTGATATAATGTCAGAAATATGCATCAAATAACTGGGATGGGGGGAGGACAGCAGGGGTATAAAAGAAACAAAATGGGCCATGAGTTGATCATTGGAGAATCACTGGGATAAAAGGTACATGAAGTGGTACTTTTACTCCGACAAATCGCTGAGAGCTACAGCACGGCTGAGGCACGGGTCTCCAACAAAATGAACTTCTCTCCCAGGTAAATAAGGGCCCGCTGTTCTATTCTCTGCTTATGTTTGACATTTTCCATCATAAAAAGTTTGAAAAACAACAAAAGGATCTGCTAATAAGCTAATTCAAGAAACATTTAAAATTTATCTTAGCAGACCCCTCTGCACTATTTAATGCTGTTCATTATTCCATTTTCCCTAAATGCTCCATCCTTCGAGTCCATGGCACCGGACTCTCTAAATTCTCTTCCTGTCTTTTAGCTTGTTTCTTCTCAGTGTCCTTCATGACTTCTCTTCCTCCACTGCCCTTTAATGCTGGTTTTCCTCGGATTCTGCCAGCCTATTTCTCCTTCTTTACACCCTACGTGGACGATGGCATCCACCGTCATAGTTTACCATTACTGCCTTGTTTATGGAAATCATTTACCATCCTTTACTCAGCCTTTCCTCCTCCTGGATTTTTTATCCCAGTTGTTATCTCCCCATCATCTAAGCTAGAAATTTAAAAATTATCCTGGCTGATGCTCTTTCTCTCCCCAGGACCGACTTTGGATACTAATCTATCAGCCAATTTTCCCATAGGGCATGGATGTTTCCTCCTCCCCTTCCCTATCACCCCTGTCCTCCTAGTTCAGTCCCTCATGGTCTCCTGAGTCCTTGTCAGAGCCTCCCTCCTAATCAGACTCCCTGCCTCCATGCAGCCACCACAGTAGCCTTCCTGAAACAGAAACCTGGCTCCTCTGCTTGGAATTACTATCATCAACCATAATAATTCTCAAACTCGGATAAAGGGTCAGATACGTGTCAAAGTACCTATTATAATCTTATGTAAACGAAATGAGGCATAAATCCCTAGTATTTATAGACAGCATACTTCTATAGAAAGCAAATTTACAAGTTAAGCCGTTGTAGATGCTAACATTAATTCCATGTGAAGAATGAGTGTGCTGGGCTGAGACCAGATTGCCTCTGGAAGGATGGATGTGATGCACAAGGTCCAGGCACAGGTTTCTCCGGATTGGTCTGTCTCCGCTGGCAGGGAGGACCGTGATCTCTCCGGTTCTTCCCTCCAAACTCGTGCAAAACCTTCCCCCACCGAGGCAGCCTCTGGCCTTCTCCCGACCCTCATGCTTCTTTTGTCATTTAAGACTGACTTTATGTATGCTTTTCCCCTCCGCCCTTAACAAGGAGCACTTGGTCCCCACTCCCATACACCTGGGGCAGGCCTCTAGTTTTCTTTCCAGCTTACCACAGAAATAGAAACACTAGAATTTCTCAAAAGCACCCAGCCCCGCTCCTCCGAGGTCCGACGGCCGGTCTCACTCCCGAGGCCCGAGGCCTCCACTCCCGCCGCCCTCCGTCCCGCCGCTAGGGGGCGATCACCCACGCCCAGCGCCGCTCCTCGGGAAGCCGCCGCCGGTATGCAGTGACGTCACCCGACCCTGGCGATGATTGGCTATTTCGCCGGAGGAGCCAGAAACGGACCGGAAGCGTAGGAGACGGCGCGTGCCCGGCGTCCCGAAACGGTGCGCGCGCACGTAGGGGCAGGGCCCCGCGGCGATCGAGGCGGTGGCTGCAGCGCCTCCTCCTGCCTGAGGGGGCAGAGCGGGCTCCTACGAGCCGGAGGGCGGAACCTGCCGAGGGGTCACACCGCGGAGGGCGGGGCCGCACGGAAGGGAGGAGCCCCAGGGCCGGGGGTGTCACTCTGAGAGGTGGGGTCTCGCTGCGTGCAGGAGCGCCCGGAGGAGGGGTGCCCCGGGGAAGCGGCGGTGCGCACTGACGTCTGCAGTGCGATGCTGAGGAGAGGCCCCTCTGCAGGGGAGGGGGTCCCGCTGAGGACGCCGGGGGTCCCCGAGGGGGAGGGTCTCGCGGAAGGCGGGGCTTCCCTGCAGGTGGAGGCTGCTTTTTTGAGGAAAAGGGTCGTTGGGACGGAATAGTGCGAAGGTCCAGCCCGTGTGTCCCCAGGCGGAGGCTGTGGAATTTGAACTTTGTTCGAGGAGCCGGGATGGAGTGAGGAGGAGTTGGCGCCACGCGGGGGATGGGCTGGGCGAGGGCTCGCTGCCGCCCGTGGGCATCCCCGCAGCCCGCGGAGGGAGGACGTGCCCGGGAGTCCAGAGGTCGGCGGCGGAGGGGCGGGGGCCCGGGGGCGGGCCGGGGAGCCGGGCGGGCGGCTGGCGGCCGGAGGGGCGGGCTGGCCGGGAGGGTGTAACGCGCTGCCCCGTCGGCCCATGGAGCCCGGGGAGCGCGCGGTTCCCCGAGCCCGGCCCCCAGCTGACGGCGACCCGAGGGTGGGAGCGGAGCGAGGGCCCCCGGGGCCGCGGAGACACTGCGCCCGCGCGCTCGCACCGCCGGCCCTCGCTGCCCTCCGTCACTCGGCTCCGGCCTGAGTTCGTTTCCGGGAGCCCAACGCCCCGGACCCCGCGCCCGGGCGTGCCCGCCGCGGTAGGGGGTGCGCACCTGGGGGGCGTGGCCGCCGCCGGGGGCCGGGCTCCAAGGAGTTAAGCGGAGGCCCGCGCAGCCCCGCCCCCGGCAGGCCGCGAGCCCGAGCCCAGCGCTGCCGCCGCCGCCCGCCTCCGCCCGCGGGGAGCCCGCCTGCCCGCCGGCGCCCGGAGCGCCGCCGCCGCCGCCCGGCCCAGGCCCAGGCCCAGGCCCAGGCCCTGCGCAGCGCGGAGCGGCGTCCCCGGGGCCCCGCGAGCCGGCACGGCGGGGGCGGGTCCGGGATCTGCGGCGGATCTTCCATTCTCCGAGGCGGGAGCGGGAGTCCCGGCGTCCCGGACCCGGCGGGGCCCCCTCCCATGGCCAGCGCGGCTCGCCCCGGGCCCAGGGACCTGGCCATGTGAGGCCGGCCCGGGCTGGGGGCCCGGCCATGGCCGGGGAACGGCCCCCGCGGCGGGGCCCAGGGCCCGGGCCGGGAGAGGCGCCGGGGGAGGGGCCCGCGGGCGCGGGGGGAGGCCCGGGCCGGGGCCGCCCCTCCTCCTACCGGGCCCTCCGCAGCGCCGTGTCCAGCCTGGCGCGCGTGGACGATTTCCACTGCGCGGAGAAGATCGGCGCCGGCTTCTTCTCCGAGGTCTACAAGGTAGGACCGGCCGGGAGGGCGGAGGGGCGGGGCCGAGCCTGGGACCGGAGGCCGGAGCCGGGGGCCCGGGCGGGGCGACCGTCCCACCTGCGCGAGACTCGCCGGCCCCGCCACCCCCAGGTGCGGCACCGACAGTCAGGGCAGGTCATGGTGCTGAAAATGAACAGGCTCCCCAGTAACCGGGGGAACACGCTCCGGGAGGTGCAGCTGATGAACCAGCTCCAGCACCCCAACATCCTAAGGTGAGCAGCCCGGCGCTTGCTGGGATGAGGGGGAGGATCCCGCCGGAAGAGTGGAGACTGCAGAGAGGCCGAGTGCCTTACAGCCTTCCCCCCACCTCCCCTCCCCTCCAACAGGTTCATGGGGGTCTGTGTGCACCAGGGGCAGCTGCACGCTCTTACCGAGGTGAGAATGGGCCAGGAAGGGGGGAGAGGTCAATGGCCTGGTGCTTCTGCTGAGGAGCAGTGAGGGCAGCAGGACCTCCTCCCGGGGAGTCTTCCCTAAACTTCCCCTTGGGCAGACCGAGAAAGGCCCCAGCCGTTCTCCTCCTCTCCTCCAATAGAACTTTCTGCCCTGATGCAGATGTTCTGTATCTGTTCCGTGCAAAACCGTGAGCATGGAAATGTGGCTAGTCTGAGAAACTGAGCCTTTAATTTTATCTAAACCTACTACCTTAATTTTAAATAGTTGCTTATGTGTTGGACAGGACCGCCCTAGAATGTGAATTTGGAACCCTGGAGCACAGGCCCGCCCCTCTGAGTGTCCCCTGGCTTATAGGTGGGAGACTAGAGTACAGACTGAAGCCTTGGCATTCATGCCCCTTCTCCTCCCATCTGCCCCAGTATATGAATGGGGGAACCTTGGAACAGCTGCTCGGCTCTCCTGAACCCCTCTCCTGGCCTGTCAGGCTCCGCCTGGCTCTGGATATCGCTCAGGGCCTGCAGTACCTGCACGCCAAAGGTGTATTCCACCGAGACCTCACATCCAAGGTAGGCTGGCCAGAGAGGTAGAGGCATGAGGGGGTTGTGAGACTCCTGGGTTGTAACTAGCCTGTGGATGTTAGAATGTGGATAATAAGTATGTTAGGAGGTTGGAGTAGCAAAGCAGTGGGGGACTGGGGCGAGGGGGTTGCTCTGAGGGCTAAGTACTAGGCTGTGTTTGGAGTGAGATGATGTTGCAAGATTGGGGTACACTGGAGAACCGGGAGAGGGCTGGGGTTATTCTGGGGTGACAGAGGTTGGGTTATAGATTGGGAGATCGAAGAGCAGAAGGTGATGGGTGTGTGGGATACTGTATGTGTATGTCAGAATTGTCTGATCCGTCGGGAAGGCCGAAGCTTCACAGCTGTTGTGGGTGACTTCGGGCTGGCTGAAAAGATTCCTGTGTATAGGTGAGCTGAATGCCCCGTTCCCCCAAACCTCCCAGAAGGCCCCTATCTAAATGAAGCCCCCTGGGATGTTTCCCTTGGGGTGGGGAGAGGGGGCCGGCCTCCTCTCTTTGTTTGGGGAGGATGTCTGAGTGGGATGTTTCTCACCACTCTGCCCCTGCCCTGCAGGGAAGGGGAAAGGAAGGAGCCATTGGCTGTAGTGGGCTCCCCGTACTGGATGGCTCCAGAGGTGCTGAGGGGTGAGCTATATGATGAGAAGGTAAGATGTCAACCCTTCAGGTCCCCATGGTCTTCCAGAGACCCTGAGATACTCCTATAAGTTCCTATCCCAAGTTCCTCAACACCGTTCCAGATATTCAGGAGGCCCCCAGGACACCCCCTTGCCCTTCACAGGCACCCCTCCAACACACAGAAACTGTCAAGACTCCCCCGTGAATTCTGACATGAAAACTGGCAGTTCCTCCCCCTAACATCATCTCCTACCCCCAGGCCGATGTCTTTGCCTTTGGGATTGTCCTCTGTGAGCTCATCGCACGAGTACCTGCAGACCCTGACTACCTGCCCCGTACTGAGGTGAATGATGTCTCCAGATTTGAAAAGGAGGACCTCCAGACTGGGAAACATAACCAGGAAGGGTTCCCTGGAACTTGAGGTCCTGACTGGGGGCAGAAGGAGAACCCAAGGAAAGTTGACTTGGAGGCCCTTTCTGTCCCCACAGGACTTTGGCCTGGATGTGCCTGCTTTCCGGACCCTGGTAGGGGATGACTGCCCACTGCCTTTCCTGCTCCTGGCCATCCACTGCTGCAGTGTAAGAGCCTCACCCTCCCTGCCCTCCGCCCCATCCATCAGCTGACCAGGCTGTCCTGTCCCAGGTGATGGTGGAGAACTCAGGGACCCGCTTTTGGAGCACTGAGTGAAGCTGCCCCTGTCTCTACCCATCAGATGGAACCTAGTGCCCGTGCTCCCTTCACCGAAATCACCCAGCACCTGGAATGGATCCTGGAGCAACTGCCTGAGCCAGCTCCCCTCACCAGGGCTCCCCTGATGCACAATCAGGGTAAGTGAGCATGACCTTGACCCAACTGGAGTCCCTTTGCCTCTCTCCTCCTTAGAACTCAGGGAATTATCTGGGGGAGACTAAGTGTATTTGTTAGTTGAGAAGGCTGGGGATAAGGGTAGGGGTGAAAAAACATCTCAAAGAAGATAGTTTTCTAATTGTAGAGCCTTAAGGAAGGAAAAAGGTAAAAAAAATGGCTGGAGGTGACATCTCCTTTCCAAAGCACCCTGTCAGACTCCCTTTTCTAAGTTCTAGTCCCACCAGCCTCCTGGTGAATAATGAGACATAGAACAAGGGTGAGGAACCATTATTCTGCCAAGGGCCATTTGGATATTTATAACATCATTCGTGGACCATGCAAAATTATCAACTTAAAAAGTAGCTTGCTATATTTGGTCAAACATTTAATTAACTCACCCTTAATGCCCTGGCAGGGCCAGACCAAACGATTTCGTGGGCCTTGCGTGCCCCACGGGCCGGACGTTCCCCACCCCTGCTCTAGAAGCTGTCAATACTGAGAAGAGTGATCACAGACTTCTCTGTTTACAGGGCCTGTTCCAAGAGGGGGTCCCTCTGCCACGCTTCCCAGGCCAGACCCTCGGCTCTCCCGAAGCCGATCAGACCTCTTCCTGCCCCCATCACTAGAATCACCCCCCAACTGGGGGGACAATCTGACTCGAGTCAACCCCTTCTCACTGCGGGAAGACCTCAGGGGTGGCAAGATCAAGCTCCTGGACACACCCAGCAAGCCAGTCGCCCCCTTGCCCCTTGTACCACCATCACCACTGGCCTCCACCCGGCTGCCCTTGGTGACCACTCCAGAGACCCTACTCCAGCCTGGAACACCTGCCCGCCGCTGCCGCTCATTACCATCATCCCCTGAACTCCCCCGACGCATGGAGACGGTACTGCCAGGTCCTGGCCCTCCCTCTGTGGGCCCCTTGGCTGAAGAGAGAATGGAGTGTGAGGGCAGTAGCCCTGAGCCAGAACCCCCAGCTCCCCAGCTGCCCCTGGCTGTGGCCACAGACAACTTCATCAGCACTTGTTCATCAGCCTCCCAGCCCTGGTCCCCTAGATCAGGACCTCCCCTTAACAACAACCCCCCAGCTGTGGTGGTGAACTCCCCACAGGGCTGGGCCGGGGAGCCCTGGAACCGGGCCCAGCATAGCCTGCCCCGGGCAGCAGCACTGGAGCGGACAGAACCCTCGCCGCCCCCTTCAGCTCCTCGGGAGTCCGATGAGGGGCTACCCTGCCCTGGCTGCTGCCTGGGCCCCTTCAGCTTTGGCTTCTTGTCCATGTGCCCCCGCCCCACACCAGCTGTTGCTCGCTACCGCAACCTGAACTGTGAGGCGGGCAGTCTCCTCTGCCACCGAGGGCACCGTGCCAAGCCACCCACACCCAGCCTTCAGCTGCCTGGGGCACGCTCTTAGCAGTGGGGCCTCCAGCTTTGGCCTTCAGGATGCCCTGTGAGGACTGCACATGCTCGACAGTGCCAGCCCCTGATGGGCTGACCAGCTGCTCCGTACAGGGGAACCTCAGCATGGACTCAAGGGACAGAACATTTCCTATCCAACCCCTGGGCTTGCTGTCCCAGGGGACCACACAGCATTGCTGACACACGAGACTAACACGTGCAAATTATTTAAAAATATTTCAATAAAACTGCCTGGCTGGCTCCGGGCTGCCCCTATTGGCTCAGCCCGTGCGCCCTCCTCCCCTCAGCGCCCCCTTCCACCATGGGAGGTTCTTGGGGAGGCCAAAATCTCTTCTTTACCCTTTCCCAGGAATAGTCCAGTTTCTGGGACAGGATTTCAGGCAGGCAGCAGGCTGCCCAGAAGTGTTGGGCGTAGATCAGCCCTTGGCCGGGCACTATCCATGCAGATTGAGGAAATGCCGCAGAGAGAGAGAGAGAGAATCATAGGACTTGTGGCTGCAGGTTAGGGATGAAGGGCACAGGCTCTTGTTGGCATGAGGATCTGGAAGAGTAAAATATCAATGAGCTCCACTGTTGACTGTCACTAAGAACCCTCATCCAGCTCCCCGACAGTCACATCACCAGCCTCCCTTCAGTTCCAGGCCTTCCCTGCCCCTCTCCCTGTGCAACACCCCCTAACACAAGTATACCAAGCTCCTGGAGGCTGTGGACGTGGCTCACTCCCAGGAACAAGTTGTGCCCCCCACTCCCTGCTCCCAGCTGCTGGACCCCTGCTCTCAGCCCCTGTCCTCCCAGGCTCCCAACCCTCACACTTACTCAGCTCAGTGGTAATCTGGACGCCTAATAGGTGCCATCTCACAGATGCAGGGAAGAGAAGTAGCACAATCTGACTGGTATTTTGGCCACTTGTTTTGTACAGAGAAACATACTTTGTTTTCAGTATAAAACCTAAAGAGTGATAAAGTAGAACTGGGATAGGCTCTGGCCCCCTCCGCTCCCCTCCCTCCTCTCCTCTTTCCCTGCATAAAACGTAGCCCAAGTCCTAACTCACCCTACCTACCTAGGGCCACATTTGGGTATGGGTCAGGGACAGATGTCTAGACTCCAAAGAGCCCTTAGGACCAGGGGAGGGAAGAATCACCCAAGGTCTTAAAGATGGAAATTCCAGTTAGAGAACATAGGTGACCTGTTTCAGGGTCCCTGGGGTTGGTCCTCAAAGTTACCTCACTGCCCCTTCCTCTCCTGGAGCCCCAAGTGGTGGTGACTGAGAAAGTAAACCTCCGCTTGGGTAGCCTTTTCAAGGGAGTGGGAATGCCAAGGCTCTTCACCAGCTGTGAAGCCCTAGCTTCTCCTGAGAGAAAACTGACATGGGGCCCAGTCTAGTAATTAATAAAAATAAAAGCACGTGCCAGGGGCTGCTATCTGGGGGTAGAATAGAGAACAGAATGCCCTAAAGAGTTCATAATAGAGGAAACGGACAGGCAGGCAATTTCAGTATTGATTTGTAAAAGGTTTGGGAGCAGACCTGAAGGGAGATCTCATTACTATGTCTCTTTGAAGGGATTATACAGTTGAAGATCCCAAAAGTCCTAACAAACTTACCCAGCCATTCTTTTAGCATCAGTCTCCTGCCTGTCCTTAAACCTGGTGTCAATCCAATATGAACCAGACCGATCAACTTGTTCCAATACCTTATATACACTGCTGCCACGAAAAGCCTGAGGGGAGATTCAGAGATGTGTGGAGAGTGATGAGAAATAGTGGAATGGGGGGGAGGGGTAAAAAAGGGGACCTGGGCTGATGGAAGAAAATAAATACTCTAGGGAAACCCAGGAGCTTTTTTTTTTTTTTAATATATATATATATATTATTGATTTCAGACAGGAAAAGAGGGAGAGAGAGCTAGAAACATCAATGATGAGAGAGAATCATTGATTGGCTGCCTCCTGCACACCCCTTACTGGGGATTAAGCCCACAACCCAAGCATGTGCCCTTGACTGGAATCAAACCTGGGACCCTTCAGTCCACAGGCCGAGACTCTATCCACTGAGCCAAACCAGCTAGGGCAACCTAGGATCTTTGACAAGAGAACTGTGCCCATCTTTGGTGACCTTTCCCTGCATCCTCCAAGAGCCACCCTGCAGATGCAGGCTCACCCTGCAGTCCCCCTCCCAGCTGGGTAAGAATTTCTGCCAGCCTGTGAAAGGCAGTCATTCTGTGGGCTGCTATGGTCACAAGAAAACAACCCCTACAATCCAGCCCACCAGGTCTGGGGCCTCTGCCTGAGAGGTCACGACAGTCAAATACTTTGTTAGGCAGCCCAGAACACTGACCAGAAAGCTGAAATCAGAAACAGGTAAAAGTAAAGACGGCCCATAAGTCAACTCTCATGCCAACTCTCATGCTTGGGGCTGCCTGAAGCACTGTGCTGAGAAGCTGCATGGAGGAGGAATGCATGCCACAGGAAGCATGTCATGTGTGCACTGCCATTCCTGATGTGACGACATGTGCCTTTACCTAATGGTACCCATGACTGTCTGTAAATAAAGGCATGCTTACTGAATAATAATACTCATTCACCACAATTGTGGCCAGGTTGGAGGACAGAGATTTACAATAGTTTTGGCTGTCTTCCCAACTTCTTTTAATAAGTGAGATGTAAAAGCAATTCGTCGTCATCAGTATCCATCCCAGGGGACAGCAGGAGTCTAAAAAACAGAAAGAGTGTGACAGCACAGCCCAGACCAGAGGGAGATCTCAACACTTGGAGTGAAAGTGTTGCTCAGAGATCTAGTTGCTAACAGTGGTCTCCAGTCTACTCTCAGCCCCTTCATAACTTCTAGTCCTTGATCTTTGCAACCTTTCTGGAAATGCCAAGCCTGTGTATACTTAGTGAAAGCCTTAACATCCAACCACTTTCTCCTAACCATCTGGGAGGTTTATTTTAATAGGGCTAGCGGTGCTATTCCCAAACACACCTCCAGCTGCTGGCCAACCTCCTGCCCTCTCCACTCTCCCACAAGAGGACAACTTGGTTCCCATTTTGCTGAAATTGTCAGGCACTTGATGTGAACTCTCCATTTCCCTTCCCTCCACCTCAAAATGTGTCTCTTCTCTGTTCCTCTTTTCCTGGCCATCCATGAGAAACAAACAACCCACTTTCTTTAACATCCTACACCTCAATCTGCGCTCCTGACCCCAACCCACCTCTCTCCTTGCTTTGTTCCATCAGTCCTACCCTCCCTACCCCTTTCCCCACCTCCCTCTCCCCCCCCCACCCCCGTCACTCAAAAACCATTGCTTCTCCACTAGCTCCCTCTCTTCTGTCTACATTTTCTCATGTGCCCACTCAACTACCCTCTGGAATTATAGTTCTTGCCCCACCACCAGACTGCCCTTTGTAAATCAGTAATTTATTTTTTAATTATTTTTCCCACCATCATTTATCCCCCATACACCTTTTTCCACCTCCACCCTCCCTCTTCCCTAGTATATCAGTAATTTAAAGGAGTAAAAAAAAGTTGGTGTGGTCAAACTGAAGAGGGTGAGGGAAGAAGTGGTATGCTGAAAGGTAGGCAGGGGCCTTGAAAGCCATGTTAAGGGATTTTTTGTTTTTATATTCCAAGGAAGAGAAAGTCAATGTGGGGTTTTACATACAGGAATGTTGCTCGCTGCCTGTATCCCAATGCCTGGGCACGGTGTTGGACATATAGTATGTATTCCATAAGCTTTGATTAATTAGTTAACTGGGATGATATGATCAGATTTTTGTTTTTAAAGGATTGCCCTGGCTGCAATATGAAGAGTGGAATGAGGGTGTAGGGGGTGTTTAGGGAGAACACCCCGAAAGCTGTTGCATTTATCCTTGCAAGAGATGGGGGTGGGCAAAATGTAAGTGGACACATAGACTTGTTGGGGGAAACGGAGGGCATTCCTCTAACGGAATAGGGCTTCTGCTGAAAGCCAGACGGGGCAGTAGGGTAAGTTCTTATGGAGAGTGAGGCGACCACTGCGGAGTTGCCAGGCAGCGCTGAGGCCCCAGCTGAGGTTCAAACTAGAGTTTCAAGGCACCAAGCGGAATGATTGCACAGTGTGGCTCACCAGGGTGCAGGCACGGGCAAGGTGGGCAGTGGAGTTCATCCCGAGTTGAGATATCGCCAGTCAGGGGCACCAGAAGGACAGTGGGACAAAGGAGTGAGTGACTGAAGTGACGCCCAGAATGCAAGATGGGCAGAGAGAAGTGAGGACAGGTGAGGCTGCCAGGAAGGGAGGAGACAGGGTTCTCCAGGGCGGAGAACTCCGCGAGGCTGAGGAAGTGTGGGGGAGCCTGGAGCAGGCAGTAGTGGTGGGAGTGAGGTCTGACACCGTCCTTTCAGCAGTTGGGATGCTGAGCTCAGGGGCGGCTGTGGGAGTGGGTGGCAGCATGGCATGGAACTGAGGGTCATAGAGATTAACAAGATAAAAAATAAAACGGGGGCTGGGGGTGGATGCACATAACCTCCATCCCTCACAGCAGACCCTCCCGCCGCTCCTCTCCCAGGGCAGATACCTGAGGGGTGGTGGTGTTCCAAGTTGGGCTTCAGCGTTTCCCGCACGCAGAGGGGCTTCAGCGTGTCCCGCCAGCGGTTCAGCCTCTCCTCCACGTCCCTCCTCTGCGTCTCCTCACGTCTCAGGGCCTCCTTTGTCTCCTCCCAGCCGGCCAGCCAGTCCTGCGACTGCTTCCTGACCGCCTGGCAATCGCGCTGTTCCACCTGCAGCGCTTCCTGCGTCTGGGCCAGCTCCCTCCTGGAGCCCTGCAGCTCCCGCTCCTGCTGGCCCAGCTGCGCGCTCTGCAGGCGGAGCTGCTGCCTCAGGCTGCTGTTAGTGGCGTCCAGGGCCCTGCTCGTGTGCTGGAGCTGCTGAGACACCTGCAGATCTGCTGGCCAGAAGGAGAGACGTGGGTGCCCTGTGCCCTGGGACCCCGCGCCAATCCTTCCCCTTTGTTTGCGACATTCCGCACGCCAAGCTGGAATGGAAGCTCTGGCTGCCTGAAGTTCAAGGAGTGACTGGACTGGGCGAGGTTAATTTAGACTCGGCAAACTGCGGCTCGAGAGCCACATGCGGCTCTTTGGCCCCTTGAGTGTGGCTCTTCCTAAGCCTTAGGAGTACCCTAATTAAGTTAATAACAATGTACCTACCTATATAGTTTAAGTTTAAAAAATTTGGCTCTCAAAAGAAATTTCAATCGTTGTACTGTTGATACTTGGCTCTGTTGACTAATGAGTTTGCCGACCACTGATAGAGCAAGACCAGGCTGGAAACCAGACCCCAAGCTTAGGACGGGGTGGTGGTAACTCCGGCCCCTGCTGGGGGAGGACAGCTGCTGGGGGAATGCGGGGAGTGGGAGATGGGAGCCATACTCACAGCGCACCCCCAGGGCGATGGCAGCCACCCCTAACAGCAGGCAGGTGAGGAGCAGGCCCAGAAGGAGGTATTTCCAGCAGGTTGGGCTGCCCTGGCCTTCGGGAGACAGTGGCACGAGGCGCAGTGAGCCCCAGGAACGAGTTTATAAACCGGGGAATGGGGGGGATATTCTTGGGAAAGAGCCTCGCTCAGAAGACGCGGGGCAGGCGCGGTGGTCGGTCGCGCAGTGAGTCCTCAGGGAGCGGGAAGGCGTCCGGAATGCGGGCTGGAGGTGAGGAGGATGGAGGGCACTGCCAGGCAGGAGGCCCTGAACCCCAGGCCCGGCGGGCAGGGGAATGTGAATGGGGCCATTCTAAGTGCGAGTGGGGAGAGGATCTGGGTCGACACCTCAGAAAGATGGGGTGAAAGGGGCAGAGGAGGGGGGCGCGGGGCTGCCCGGGACCAGACCAGCACCCCCCGGGGCCCCGCATCCCCCGCCGGCCGGAGCGCCAGCACCCCCACCCCCTCCATCCCCCGGCGCCCAGCCCCTCGGGGCCTGGCGGGTCGGCGCGGTGGGCGCGGCCGCCGAGCCCCACGTGCCCGCCCCGCCCCGCCCCGCCCGGCCTGCTGCCCGCACGGAGGACGCGGTACTCACCGCCCAGGAGCCGCCAGGCTGCGGGCGACGTCACGGAGCTCCAGGGCGCGGCGGGCGGCTCCGGCTGCACCCCTGCGCCGGGTGAGCGAGTCCCGTTAGGAGACGGGAGCCCGGAAATGCCCCCTCTGCCCCTCCACCGCCCTCCCTCCTCCGCGCGGAGGCCCCGTGTCCCCCGCGCCTGGCGCTGCTCTCCGGTCTCCCGTGCGCGCCCTCCCGAGTCCCGCGGCTCCCGGGACTGCCTCCTGCCCGTCCGGGGTCCACCGGGCCTTCCCCAGACCCTCTCCGCGCCCTCCGGAGGGACTGCTCTCAGCCCTGCCCCTCCCTCCCTGCCCGACCCCCTGGTTTCCCTTCCAACGCCTCTCCCCGCAGGGCTGCCCTGAGCCCTGCCCTCTCCCCAGGGGACCCACCTTCCCCTGGGAGCGAGCGTCCCTCTCCCCCTGGCTGCCATTCACCCAGGGCTCCTCCTTCTCTTTGCTAGGAGCCCCCCTCCTTTCCCAGGGATATTGTCCTCCCAAGACGGCTCTGGACTACCCAGCTCTAGACACAGCGCCGCGCAAACACCCATCCCTGGGCTCTCCATACCGGCCTTGTCCCCTAGCCCAGAAGAAGCCAAGTTTGAGGCGCCCCCTGAGAGTGTGGGCACTTGCACGTTCTCATAGGTGAGCTCCCCGTCATCGTCAGCCTCTGGGTCTGTAGAAGGGAGAAAAGGGGCTGAGGTGGGAGTTGGGAATGGGGGCTGAGGGGTGGGGGTGGGGGTCAGGAAAGAGGTTGGGGATGCAGGATCCAGGAGACCCCTCCTCTGCCCTTACCCTGTCCTGGCTGGCTGGAGACCCTCTTCTTCAGGGGAGCCTTCACGAACCGCAGGTCTGCGTAGGTGACAGACTCGGCCATGGTCCTGGCACCTCTGGGCCCGGCTCCCCTTCTCCCCCTCCTCTTGCCGCTCTCCCCTCTGTCCCTTCACACTCTGAGGCTCTGTGGTCCCTCCGTGACTGTACGGCTTAGTGCGTTGCCCTGTGACTTCTAGTCACAAAAGAGGAAGATGTGAGCAAGTCTCAGACAGATGGGTTCAGTGAAGCAGATGGCATCCTGAGCCCTGGCCAGAGGGGCAGGGGAGGGGAAACTAAGGCTTAGAGCACGGGGCTGGGCTGGGGGGGTCACAGGACCACTCTCCGGCGGCCCCTGTGCCTCTCTCTGTCCCACCTTCATGTAGCCCAGATGGCTTGGGCTGTGCAGGCTCCCAGTGCCTCCTCTGATCCTCTCCCCGGATGTGGCCATGCCTCCCTCCTGGCTGCCGTGGCCAGAGGCTTCCTCTGTGTAGTCAGAGCTCTTTTGTGCCCAACTGACCCGGAGGCTCTCCCCAGTCCTTGCTCCAGGGTGGGGCTTCATCCTCCCCATCAGATTGGGGTGCGGGGTGTAGTGTGGAGCCCTAGCTCATCATCCTGGGGTTCCCGGTAGGTGTCCGTTCCGGGAAAGGAGCCTCTGATTTTTTGGACTCATCCCTCCCCGTCAGTTTGGGGACTTCCAGGGTGGACACAGCTCCCCTCCTGCTGTCGGTCCACAGAGCACAGGGCGTCTCACTCCAGAGCCCTTGCTGGGAACGGCAGTCTTTGGAGGATGCAGAGAATCTGGGACCACACTTTCTCCTCTGTGACACCCCCAGACTCCACAGCCTTTCCCTGACCCCTTCCACCCTTGTTGCCCCACTGATCACACCTGTGGCAAGTCAGCCCCTTCTGGGCCCCCTCCTGCCCCCTGCTGGACCCATGGCATCTCCTGTGTCCCAACATCTGAGCTGGATCCAGCCACTGTCCCTGAGGCAAGGGCTCTGAGCTCGGACTGGGCGGGGCTGAGGATGAGGGCAACCCCACCTTGTGCACCCCTGGAAAAGCCTGCAGCGCTAACCACTCATGCACCCCTGTGGGGGTCAGGGAGCAGAGAGCAAAGGAGCTGCATAGGCCCGGAGGGCTGCAGCTTGTTAGACAGCGGGAGGCAAAGAGAAGAAGCAGAGCAGACTCAGGACTGGTGAGATTTTGATATTTTCTTGCCTTGGTTTTGGTTTCTTTCTTACTTTACTAGTAACTTCTTCCTTTAGAAAGTCCCAGCATTGTCCCTTCACACCCATCCTCGAGGAAAAAGGGGCATTTACGGGGAAGACCAGGGGCTGATGGGCGCAAGGGACACCAGGGGAAGCAGGAGGCGGCTGATGAGCTATGGTTCAAAGGTGCTCCCTGGTTCTCCTTTACGGCTGTGACTTAGACTGTGACCCCCAAAGGGCCTGCTTATGGGGGTGGGAAGCAGTTGGGACAAGACAAGGTAGGGGTGGGGAAAACCCACCCCTCGTGGGTGACATCCGCCCCCTCAGAAACACCCCCCGCAGCTGCGGGAGGAAAGGGGAAGGAGCGAGTTCCTCACCGCCGGCTCAGCCTGTAGTGAGGTCAGTGGTGTGTGGAGGAGCTGTGATGGGCCTGTGGGTCTGGGGAGAGCTCTGACAGCGGCACCCAGCCTGCCCAGACGGGGCCCACTGACGCAGACGTGCACATTTGCCACCTGAGGAATGTGTCTCAGGGAGAGGCAGGTGTGTGTGTGAGTGTCTATGAGTGTGTGTGAGTGCAGGCACACAACCCCGGCTCTTCCTGGTCTCTTAGGGATGTCTGTGGGAGGTGAGCATCTAAGCCGCTGCCAGGGAGGATTACGCGCTGGGGGCGGGGGGGGGGGGGGGGGGGGGGGTTCCTGCGGGCTCACGGGTGCCTGTGCTGCTGTTATTTTCTTCCACAGCAGGGAATTCTCAGAGAAGTCTTAAGAGGTCGTGGGGACAGATTCTACAAATACTTCCTTTTTAAGGCTCACTGTTTCCTAGGGTGTCCCTGCAGCTGTTAACTGTCCCTGCTTAATTAAAGTTTCCAACAACCCAGTCCCCTCCCCTGGCACCCGGTCGGGGCCTCCCTCCGATAACAGACGGTTGTGTGTCGGTGACTCCCTGGGGGCCCCGGAGGCCTGTGAGGTGAGTGGGAGTACAGCGCAGCTGGTGGCAGCGTGTGGGAGGGTGCAGTCAGGGTTCTGTGTCTGTGGTGTCCAAGGGTGGGGGCGGCGTGTATGTATAAATCAATTGCGGGAACACTTGCAGAAATGCTGTAAACTACAGATAGTGTTCCAGTGTTCAGAACCACACTCAGGTGAACATGGCTTGTGCTGGAAGCCAATTCCAGCATGTCCGCAGGGCTGAATCATCTGGAAATGGCTGAGGGCATTTCCCCAAACCTGAAAAGGATGCAGAAATGATTGCTGGCTGCCAGACAGCTGAGGGCATTTCAATCTACATGTTATTGCCTCCTGCTGGCCAAACACCTGAACAGCCGTGGGCAGCTCCCCCCAATCTGACAGCGGATTCTGTATACCAAACCCTGGCCTTGGATGTGTATTCCTACCTTGCCTTAGGACAGTTTGTGTGAATAAAAAGCAAGGGTTCCTGAGACAAGGAGAACTTAGTTCCTTTAGCTAAGTCTTCTCTGGCTCCCCAAAATGCCTTCCAAAATTATCTTTCGTCTCTGGACTCTTGATTAATTTACACACAGCACCTTCTCCAGATTCCTGAACCCTTCTAGATGCTGGATTAAGACCACCGGCAGCTAGGATGCCAGGTAAAAGGCCAAAACCAAGCTTCCAGTATATGCTTGAAAAAGAATCAATGTGGCCCTAGCCAGTTTGGCTCAGTGGATAGAGCATCAGCCTAGGGACTGTCCTGGGTTCGATTCCGGTCAAGGGCACATGCCCGGGTTGCAGGCTTGATCGCCACTAGGGGGTGGAGCAGGAGGCAGCTGATCAATGATTCTCTCTTATTGATGTTTCCATCTCTCCCTCTCCCTTCCTCTCTAAAATCAATAAAAATATACTTAAAAAAAAAAGAATCAGTGGGCATGCTGCCTAACTTCCCCTTTGAGAGGCTTCAGAAGGGAGAGGGCCCAGTGGGACTCGGATGCACCAAACGGCACACCTGCAGTGGCCTGGCTGCCCGAGGTAGGCTTGGCCTAGATCCCTCTCCTCTTTGGCTCTTTTGTGATGGTTACGCATCTCCTTAGGACAGCCTGCGCTCCCTTCCATCCTAGACTGTCCTGTGGCCTCCTTTTGTGAATAGGCATGAGATCAGGGTCCTTCTCTTTCCCCACGTGGTCTCTGCAATATTGATACTCATTCCCTTTCAAAACGACATCAGAAAGAACACCTGTAACTCTGAGCTGCGCCTCACCTGCCCAAATGCCAGCAACACCTGGGGCTTTTAAGAACTGAGGGGCAGCCCTAGCCGGCTTGGCTCAGTGGATAGAGTGTCCGCCTGCGGACTGGAGGGTCCCAGGTTCGATTCCGGCCAAGGGCACATGCTTGAGTTGCAGGCTCGATCCCCAGTGGGGGGCGTGCAGGAGGCAGCCGATCGATGATTCTCTCCAATCATTGATGTTTCTCTCTCTCTCTCTCATTCTCCCTTCCAATCTGAAATCAATCAATTAATATTTTTTTTTTAAAAAAAGAAGAACTGAGGGGCAGTGCTGTACAGCTTTTCCAGGACCATAATATCATCTGCAGCCCCGGAGGGCAAACACCAAAGCCCATTTCCTGCCTTCTCCTGACCTCTGCTGCTTATCACAGGGAATGGGATCTAAGGGAGCCAGCTATGAGGGCACCCGGAAAGAATTTGCTGTGTTAAAGGGCTCATCTGGATCCACTTTGGTGAAGTGCAGCCAACATCAGGAAGTCAAGGAAGCCTCTCCATACCCTGAAAGTCATGTTATCTCTGTCTTATTACCTTAACCCACGGGCTCCAGGACGCCCCAAGCTATGGATAGGGCATGGTCAGCAGAATAATGGCCCCCCAAAGTGTTCACACTGCAATCCCAGGACCTGGGAATATGTTGCTTCACCTGATAACAGGCAGTTTGCTTTGGGGAAGAGCCTTTAGATGGGGAGACCATCCTGTTTTAGCCTGGTGGGTCCAATCCAACCAAATGAGTCTTTGTGGGTTCTTTAATCTTTATTGTTGAAAGTATTACATATGTCCCCTCTCTCCCCCCACCCTCCTACCCCCCTGCAATCACATGAGTCTTCGAAAGGGAGACACTTTGAGGACCATGGGGAGGAAGAGATTCCGCCTGGAAGAAGGGGCGGAGATTCTGCATGAGAAGGACTCCACCCAGTTGCTGGCTGTGAAGTTGAAGGAAGGAACCCTGCACCCAAGAGTGCAGGTGGCCTCTAGGAACTGGAAAAAGAGAGGGAACAGACTTTCTGATAGAGCCTCCAGAGAGCTCTGCCAACACCGTGACTTGAGGCCAGTGAGACCTATGTCAGACTTCTGATCAACAGAACTAGGAGGTGAGAAACTTGTCTTTTTTGAGCCACTAAATTTGTAGTAATTTATTACAGCAGCAATAGATGAGTTTCCCGAACTGTAGAAGAGGCATGATGTAAAGGAAAGAACATGCTATTATGGGTAAAGAAGACAGCCCTGGCCACTGTAGGTGACTTCAGGCAAGTCACAAATTTCTATCTAAAATATGGGATTGTCTCAACAGTGTCTGACATAAATCAAGGATGTGATTGCTGCCGATAAAGTAGGTGTACATTTAGCAAAAGCTTCTTTAGAAGTCTCGGTAACTTCAAGTCACGAGGGAGAACCGTGCGCCATCTTATAGCACTATGAAGGAGATTGGCAGCCCTCTGATCACTGAAGCCAAAGTGTGTCCATAGGTCTCCAGTGACTTGCCCCAGGCCTCTCTTTGGTCCTGTCTTGAATGGTGATACAGAAAGCACATTCATAGATGCTGATGGTACGGAACTAGTGTTATGCCCAGATTTCAAGATCCCCAACAGACCACCAGGGAGCCAGCTGAGTCTGATGCAAAAGCAGAGAGTCTTTATTCAAGCTAGCTTGGGCCCCGCCGCCCCCCCCCCCCCCCCCCCCCCCCACCGTCAGCCACACTTGCCAACGCAGCGGCAAGCTGCCGAGAGAGCATTCGAGCCCTGTGGGAAGAGGGGTTTTATAGTAAGGGGAGGAGAGAGGACTGTGGGCCCTGCCGATTGGCCAGGCGCAAGTCGGTGTCTCGTTACACAGGATGTGGTCGTATCTATGGCGCACACTTCCCTTGATTATCATTGGTTAGTTTAAAGAAATCTTAGGTGTGGCTAGCAGAGGCTTGGGCTTCTTCCGGGAAGAAGCTCTTTGCTGAGGACATGGCTCTGCCCAAAAATGGAGGATTTGGGGCAAGATGGAGGGCGTAGCCTCGCCCTTTCACTAGGAGCTATAATAAAACAAACAAACAATAAGAGAGTATACCAAAAGGGAAATTCAAGATTCAAACATTAAGACAGGGAACAATGAGCCTTAGCCGGTTTGGCTTGGTGGATAGAGAGTCCGCCTGCGGACTCAAGGGTCCCAGGTTCGATTCCGGTCAAGGACACATGTCCGGGTTGCAGGCTCGATCCCCAGTAGGGGGCGTGCAGGAGGCAGCCAGTCAATGATTCTCTCTCATCATTGTTGTTTCTGTCTCTCCTGTGGGAAGCCACCTATTGTCTTCACTAGCAGAGAGGCAGAGAGGTGTGGACAAGGAATCCGGAAGGCTGGTGACCCTTGAAGTCCTGGCAAAGGTCAGGGCTGTGCACCCACTGTTAGTCCAGACAATGGTAGCTGAAGCAACTTCCCCATTTATTATTATGTAAATCCTTGCTGATGGGCAAGTCTGCCTGTTACTGGAAATTGCCTGCCTCAGGGCTATGGGTGTATCCCAAACCAATAAAAGGTTGGTGAGGCCTGAGCACCAGTGGAAGTCCTTCCCCTTGAGTTGGACTTGCCCGCCTGGCCCCCCAATATTTCCAAATGTCTCGTCTCTTTCATTTCTTGATCCTCTTCCAGATCCTGAACCCTGAACCACGCGGGACGTGGGGGGACAAACACATAAACATTACACACTCTCCCTCTTCCTTCCTCTCTGAAATCAATGAAAATAAAAAAAATTAAAAAGAG
The DNA here is from genome assembly GCF_028538775.1 of Myotis yumanensis. Classification (NCBI taxonomy): domain Eukaryota; kingdom Metazoa; phylum Chordata; class Mammalia; order Chiroptera; family Vespertilionidae; genus Myotis; species Myotis yumanensis. The sequence continues at coordinate 28,868,409 of NW_027223763.1, read as the reverse complement.
CTTACAATTGAATCAGAGAATTTTGTGAGGACCAATAAAAACCTTATTTTAAAAAAGGGGGGGAGGGGAATGATGGTTCCAAACCACAGAACAAACTGTAATAAAGGTAAATAACAGCTAGTATTGATTGAAAAATGAAATTTGGGGCTCAAAAATAAGTGACAGAAGCATGGAATGGAGGAGGTCTGGCTTAACAAAGTTCATGTACAGCCAAAACCGGTTTGGCTCAGTGGATAGAGCGTCGGCCTGCGGACTGAAGGGTCCCAGGTTCGATTCCAGTCAAGGGCATGTACCTTGGTTGCGGGCACATCCCCAGTAGGAGATGTGCAGGAGGCAGCTGATTGATGTTTCTCTCTCATCGATGTTTCTGACTCTCTATCTCTCTCCCTTCCTCTCTGTAAAAAATCAATAAAATATATTAAAAAAAAAAAAGTTCATGTACAAAGTTTGAGGAGAAAGGCAGTTATCAGGCATTTGGAGCTTGAAGGGGTCATAGTGAGCCCAACCCACTTATCATACAAATTAGGAAACTGGGCTCAGTAGGTTGTAAGTTAATTATGAACTAACCTCATGCCTATGAGGGCTTGTGACAAAAGTTTGTCCCTTAGGACTATAGCACTATATATATATATATATATATATATATATATATATATATAGTCATATATATATATACACACACACACACACACACACATATATAGTTGATTTCAGAGAGGAAGGGAGAGGGGGAGAGAGATAGAAACATCAATGATGAGAGAGGATCATTGATTGGCTGGCTCCTGCACACCCGACCCTGGGGATCGAGCCCGCAACCCAGGCATATGCCCCGACTGGGAATCAAACAGTGACCTCCTGGTTCATAGGTCAAAGCTGAACCACGGAGCCACGCCGGCCAGGCAGGCCTACAGCACTTTTACTAAACATGTCACACATTGTGCCAGCCACACTTACCAGCCCCTTTGAAGGGGGTGATTCCTGCTGATGAGGCAGCCTTAGGCCCCCAGAATTGTATTATGTGACCCCCAACCCCTCTGACCTCAGCTGTTTGGGCAACTGACTCAAGCCTGTGTCCTATGGGGTGGCCTGGCCTGAAGTCAGAATTATAAACTTTTCATTCAGGAATTTAAATGGGAGAATATGGAGATGACCACTCAGTTCACAGTGGGAGCTGAAGGTGAAAGGTTGCATAGAGTCTACTTCTGTCCACAGAGTAGAGTCCTCCACATAGAGATGTTTCTATCTCTCCCTCTCCCTTCCTCTCTGAAATCAATAAAAATGTATTTTTTAAAAGTGGTATCTCATTATTACTAGTACATTAAATTGCATGTCCCTGACTCCTAGTGAATTTGAACATATTTTCATGTGTGTTGGCCAGTTGGATTTGCTCTTCTAGGAATATTAGGTCTTTTGTATATATTTTTCTTCCCTTCCCCTCCCAATCTTATTTTGAAACATCTCAAGCCTAAAGGAAAATTGAAAGAATAACAATGAGTGTTTATATGTCCTTCATCTAGTATGTCAGTCACAGCTCAATCAAGCTGTTCTCACCACATAAAAGAAATGACAATTATATGACATGATAGGGGTTAGTTAACGATGGTGGTAATCATATTTCAATATATAAATGTATCAAATCAACATGTTGTACACCTTAAACTTGCACAACGTTATGTATCAATTATACCTCAGTAATAAACGGCTCCATCAGAGAAGCAGACCATTAGGATATGCATATACATATCCATACACACATCACTTTTTCAGTTATGAGATTTGGTACAGGGAGTTGCCTTTACACAATTATGCAATTGTAAGAGCTGGTTAAACAATCTGTGAAAGGCCTTTGTCTTTGCTTCTGATGTTGGAGCTTGGAGTCTGCGGGCAGGAAGGCAGGAAGGGAAGGCAGACGGAAAGTGGGGGGAGTGGGGGTAAGCCAGAACCCATGAGGACAGATTGGAACCTGAGTCAGTCTCACGTTGCCTCCAACTTTGATGATGCGAATGTCCTGCAAAAGAGGCTCCATTGCTCCCCTGGGAGGCCAGGCCTGCAGTGCACATCCTAGCACAGCGCGGGCACTGTCAGGACAGCCATTGTTCCAGGACCGTTTAGTATGTTAGCCTTCCTTTTCCCAGTGAGTTGAATTCCATCTTCTCGTATATACAAACACCTAGTTTTGGATTCCTGTTTTATTCCGCTGATCAATTATTTTCCCTTTACCTATTGATTTGATCAAGTGGCCTTATAGTGTGTTCTGATAGTTGGTAAGGCAAGATTATCTTATTTTCTTTAAATATTTGTTCTTGACTATTCTTTGAGGTGTTAATTGTAAAATATTTTAAGTGTGTACATTCTTTAATTTTTGAAGAGTTGATTTTTTGGAGAATCCTTTTTTTGATGCTATGTTATCTTCCAAGCCCAGGAAATGGTTGATTTCCTGTTTGTCCCAATCTTGCTTTAGGTGTTTGAATAATATTGTATAACTTTCTTCGTGAGCGCTATGTGTTTCTTGACTAAATTCACATATAAAACTTACAGTTATTAGGGATGTAATGTACAACATGGTGACTGTAGTTACTCATGCTGTATTGTATATTTGAAAGTTGCTAAAAGAGTTGATCTTAAAAGTTCTCATCACAGGAAAGATGTGTAACTAAGTGAGGTGATGGATGTTAACTAGACTTATGGTGGTGATCATTATGTTGTGTACCTGAAACTAATATAATGTTATATGTCTATTAGATCCAATTTTTTAAAAATTTACATACTGTAACACAGTGATTACAAGGATAGTCTCAACGCCAAACTGCCAGGATTCAAACCCCAACTCTTAACACATTACCAGCGAGCAAATCACCTCATCTCTCTGTTCCTATAAAATAAGAATAATAATAGTAATCTATCTCAAGAGGGTGTTGTGAGGAATGATTAAATTAATACAAAGTGCTTACAATAGTGTATAGCATGATGGTGACTATAATTATTATCCTAAGACTTTATAATTCTGTAACTGTAAATTAAATATTTTTTTCTGATTTTCAATTTGAGATGCTTATTGCTAGAGTAGGAAAAGAGCAGTTTATGTTTGTTATATGTATCTTGTATCCAGTCAACTTTCCAAGTTATATTTTTTACTAGGTTTTTTTTTTTTTAACTAGAGTTTTTTACTATAGTCTTTTGAATTTCCTGATAGTACAATCATATCAGCAAAAAATGTTATAGTTTTTCAGATGATCATAACAATTTATTTTCTTGTCACTGCATTTGGTAGAACTTCCAAGATATGTTAAATAATAATGATGATAGGCAAAATAAAAATAATTTATTTTGGTTTGTTTACTTTACCAATATTTACTGTTAGGTTTTAGTAAAAAGTCTTCATTATATTTAAGCAATTTTCTCTTTTACTTAGAGTGTCTGTTAGGAATGGTATTAAGTTATGCTGGCTCGTATATTAAGTGGGGCCTTTCCTTCTTTTACTATTAGTCTTAACTAGTTTAACTGGCATGAAAAATATTATTTAAGATTAGATAAAACTCAGTTGTGGTGCCATTTGAATGCAGTCTTTAAAAAAGTATATCTTTAATCATCTTCTAGTCTTTTCTATGATAGGTTGAACTCTTCAAGCTTTTCTATTTCTCTTGGGTCAACTTTGGTAATTTATATTTTTCCTGAAATGT